>NW_027133251.1:2400000-3000000 GCF_026122565.2 Emydura macquarii macquarii | reverse complement strand
GAACTCGAAGGAGCTATGGCAATAAATAATAAATTATAGTCTGTGCCAAGCTCTTCCGACAACCAGGTGTTTTTGCTCAATTCTAGTAGAGCAAATTCTAGCTGGGATTTCACCAGCTAGCTGTGTTCTGCCTCTGACATCACCATTTTCAATAAGGGTTCCACAGTTAACATTTAACTGACAATGTTGCTGCTGATGCGTGAGGCAGACTAGAATCCAGTCCATTCCCCCATGGCTAAGAGGAATCATCATCATAACAAAAGCTTTATTAGCGCAGTGAGTGGATATGACCAAAAAAAACCAAACCCACAGGGAGCAGCTATGTGGACTAAGACATTTTCTGAGCAGAGCCACCTTGTTAGAGTGGATTTCCATGCTTCTGCTGGATTAAATCACCTCATTAAATGTTCTATGTTGTCTTTGTAGAGTGCAGTTATGTAAATTGCTAAATCATACACTAATTAGCACACAAACAATGGAATAAATTCAGGAATGGTACGTACCAAAAGGACGTTTCTAACTAGCTAGGCTGTGCTCACTTTCTCAGACTGTGCAAATTAAAAGCTATATATTGAGGTTGTATTTTTGATAGGCTGCACTTGCAAGCTGTTAGACTTCTACCTACAGCCTTGACATTTTCCTTTCAGAGTGTGGTGTCTTTTAGACACCTCAAGCTCAATGGGTCTCAAATGTCTTGGCGCCCTCTGCTCCCCTTCCTTATCCCTACTGACCACATCACCTGGTCTGGCTCTCAAAATTAGCACATCTTTTGTTCATCACGTTCCCCTTTTTCCACATCCAGATTCTTACCAAGTCCTATCTTTGATTCTTCTGTATAAGCTAAAATCTATCACTACCTCTCTTTCCCTATCTATGAAATGCAGCGCATGCCTGGGTCATCTTCTGCACTGGCCACGGGGGTTGGAGGACTGAATGGACTGGGGAGTTGTCTACTCCCAGATGTATTTCTGAAAGGTCCCAGCACTATCATCTTGGTGCAGTTTACGTAGCTTATTTAAAAGACAACAGTCTCCCCAAATTTAGGTCAATACCCTCCTCCCATTTGATATCTTGGGGGGATACCAGCCCCTGCTAGTATGTGGGATGGGGGGCGGAGGGACAACTAATCAGGAGTCAGTTGCTAGAGAGGATCCAACACAGAGTCAGGAAAAAGCCCTCACAGAATCAGGCTTTCACAGATCAGAGGGTGACATCCATAGCGAAGAGCTGTCGACTGAAAACACAGCTTCGGACACCTTGTGTTCGTCCCCCGGCAATTGTAGCTGCCATGGTAGGTTCTAAGGGAACAGGGCTCTCCCAGATAGCTAGAGCATGCACCATTCTGTAAACACTGACCAAGAGCTGGAAGTTGTCCTTTAAGCGGCCAGGGAAGCAGAGTGTAGATCAGAGTCCACTGTGTGATGTGTCTCATGGGTCCTTCCTACTCAGAAGGCAGATCAGCAATTTCTGCACTAGCTGAATCACCTGAACAGCCCCAGGTAGAACATACAGCCTTCTCTCCTCGAACTGACACAGACATGGACTGCCTTTGCACCACAGAACACAGGGCACAATGGATAGGCCAGCTGAAGACATTTCTGGCCACTGGTCCTCTCTGGGAACCTAGAAGCAGGGATGAGCCCAGCAGGACGCAGAGATCGCATGACAATTGACTTTGATTGAGGGCATGTTCACCAGTGAGCATCACCTCCACCTTCCATGATGTAACACACTGGCTAAGCATGTTGTGTCCCGACTCTAATGGTTGGCCCACATGTAGGATAAATCTTACACTATTATCAGCTAATGGGGTTATTCTTCAGCTCTAGTGCCACAGGCCTGTGTTTTTGGAGATGAAAATCCCAGCTTCACTCCCATGACAGAGGCTGTTATGCTTGGGTAAGTCTAAACCAGCTATCTTCATACAGGAACCTACCTCACTAGACCGTAGGACAGCAGACAGACAATGTCATCTGGGCTTGCTGAGGAGAGACAGATCTGGGTGTCATCAGCATACCACTGGCATTTCAGTCCATAGCCTCCCACTGTCTCCCCCAGTGATCTCACAAACACATTGAAAAGGGTGATGTTAGGTCCCCTGTAGGATGCTACAAAAACAAGAGTTATTGGGGAAGAACTATGGGGCCCTTTGTCATTTTCTGGGATCTCTGAAAGAAAAAGTGAACAAAGCTCCCTTACTGCAACTTGTCCACGTGTTAAGTCCCACAGGCAGATGAGCAGCACCTCATTATCAGTGGTGTTGAAGGTGACCAAAAGATCTAACAATATCCTATGTAGAGTCCTGTGTCTCTATAAGGGTCTATCACTATACCTGAGCTGGATAAAACAAAGGAGAAGATAATGCAATAAATGAAGCTCAGAAGCATAAAATGAAAAAAACCCAGATAATTTATTAAATTAAAACCTCACACACATATATAAATATATGTTTGGGTTTAAGACAGGATTCACCAAGTGGAACCAGAGAGGCTAGGAAGTGGAAAGAAAGCGTGATTGTTTACAGACCCTCTGCTTACACAGTGTGCAAGAGAGATGAACACAAAAACACAGCAGGTATATGCATACAAGCCGTTCAGGTAGAACACAAAGTCAAGGCATGGAGAATAACCTTAGCAGGAGATGTGTTACTCATCAAGCCTCCTGTAAGACACAGCCTAATGTGATGCTGAAGTATATTATCTGGGAACACTCTGGACAAAAGGTTTAGGGCTGGAGTATCTCCCCAGTAGGAGCTTTCTACTATAGGAGTTTAAACTTAAAAGGACACTGTCAAATGATTGCTTTTGCTAGTTTAATTTTTGCATTTCCTCTATTGTTTTAGTAGATGGAAAATAATTCCCCTCGCCACCCCAACTACTGATTTTGTCTTTTTCTATTTGACAACCATTGATTTTCCTCCAAGGCTCTAAATGTTTTAATAACTTCAACTTTGTAGTGCTTCGTGGCAAAATATCTTTGCTTGCATTGACTGCTAAACACTATTCCTAATGTCCTGCTGATAACTACAGCAATGCAGCCAACTGGAGAAGGGGTGGTTTTATAAGATCTACCAAATTAATAGCCTATCTTGATTCATGTCTACTGGATAATTAGAATCTGGAGGTCTTTCCCCACAAGATGATTTTAAACCTCTTCATTCCAGAATTCTTTTCTACAACATGCAAAACATGCTTCATCTATAGCTCCTAGGGATGAAGAGGGTGTCATATTTGAGGCCCAAAACCTTGACAATGTGCATTTAAAATACAATTATTACCAAAATACAGATTCAAGATAAAAACACCATCAGAGTTAAAATAGTTAATGGACAAAAAGGATCATTAAAAATCCTAGAGTGGTTAAATATTGGCACTCATGAAGCATTGGAGAGCATTATGCTCCTATGCAGAGTTCTGGAATGTGTTCGCAAAGGCACCTTCCAAAAGTTATTTTTACTGTTTTAAAATCTGTTAGTGCTTGTTAAAAAAGGCAATTAAAGTTACAGTCAATCTGGAGAAGAACAGAAATTGAAGGTGTTCGGTCTAGACCCAGACCAGAAACTGAAGGTTAACATTTGGCCTAGACCCAGAGAAGCATTTCCTTACAAAAGCCAAACCTTTTTAAAAAATCCAAACCCATGTCCTATTGTCTATTCCCTCCATGTTTCTCCCAAATACGAGCTGCTTCTCCTGAATATCGCCCTTTCTTTCTAACTCCAATCAGGCTGTGTTAAACTTGATCCCCTGTGCCCAAGTAGCAGAAATGCCAAGGTGGTGGAGAGAGACTCCCCCAGCCCGCCTGGTGATGGGTCACTTGCCAGGTCTATGGGACCTTAAAACAAAATTCACTAGAGAAAGCTTTCCCCGCTGTGGATTAAGGGAGCAAATCAAGAAGGATACGTGTCATGGCAGGACACTGATAGAGACCATAACTCTCCATAGGGAGGGTTGAAGAGAAACAGACGTCTGTAGGTGCAGTTTCTCACCAGACTCACCAGCGTAGGAAAGCTGCTCTTTTCACTTCTGTCCTCGTCCTTTTCCAACTAGCTTTTAAAGTTCAGCTGTGATGCAAGAAAAGGACATAATCTAATCTGTAAGTAACATCAGGTCAGAAACAATTGCCTGGAATAACGGAGCGTATGGTATTTCCCTCTCCATCGCCCTTTTTAGCTCCTCACTAGAGGAGCCATGTGCTGCTGTTGGTCTTCACAAAATGCCATCTGCCCCATGGCACTGCAAAAGCTAACCTGCTGCCATCCAACCGAGAAAGCTTAGCAGCTGGGGCTCCTCAAGGAAAGGGCTGCCCACTCCAAAATTCCCAGAAATGTCTTTGACAATAATCAGTTACAAGGTTTCAACCCCTCAAATCTGGATCTCAAACGATACATGTTCCACACTGCACGGTGTTCACGTGCCAGCCAGAGGAACACCTGGGCCCTCATTCCCAAGCCTTGCCAACTCGAAGGGACGGGGTGGCACTGGGGCCCGGTGTACGTGTAAGTGCAGGAGAGGCGGACAACAGCAATGCATCAGGAACCAGTGCAGGGGCTCAGCGCCATCGAGGTATGGAGCAGGAGCCTGGAGGACCAGTCACAAATGCCTGAAAAAGCAGCGTGGGTCCATGTACCAGTGGCTGGGAACAAGCAGCCTGGAATTTGTCTGCACTGCTGTGATTCTGACTTTCCCGAGCTGCACTTTTGCTGTGTGAAAGGAATATTTTAGCTTCATATTTCTAGGAACACATGCCGGTGGCTACTGTTACAATAAAATATGAACACTACATTGTGCAGAAAATGACCATTAATCCTGTAATCTGCAGTCATTTTTACCAATTCTGCACATTTCTTTAAATAACCAAGTGCATGAAGTAGATGGGAGTGCGTTTAAATAAACGGAAATAGATACAGCATTAATAATGAAAGCCGGCAGGGAAATGTGCATTATGAGCTGCTAGTAGAAATAATTACTGATTTGTCTTATTTACAATGGAACCTGGATATGGTATCAAGATAGTGCAAGTTTGTGAAAATGCCTTCAGTCTGTTCTTACCCTACAACTACTATATATCTCATTTTGAAGAGTACATCAAACATGGTTTGGACTTCTACATTGCCTGGTTGTCTGAGATATTTAAGGAATTGGGGGTTCCCAGCATATACACTATGTCAAATAGCACTGTTTTAAAGGAAGACTATTTTCAAATAGATGCACTGTGCATTAACCCTGCAACATCCATTAGTGTTATTAGACATTATACAGCCGAGCTGAGTATGCGCTGCCTAAAATCTCAGCATGGTAAATATCAGAATGCTGAAGGCAATGGTAGATCACAGAATCATTGGAAATAGAATTCAAGTGCTTTTACCTTTGTAACCTTGTTAGGTTTTAAACAGGCTGCTTTTTAATTAGAAATTATCTAACTGAAATGCAGGGGTTCTTGTGTGTTCTGCAGCTCTTGCAAACTGCTTTATAGCTAAAAAAAAATCGATAATGAAATATACTTCTAATATGAAGGCTGGCTAAGCTATGACTTCAATCGACTCCAAAATGTTGTAGATTTAATTATATTTCAGAATAATTGCTTGGCACAAAAAAAGTTTACAAAAAATTTACTCACACCTTCTGATTGGACTGTCCAAAAAAAAAAAAAAGTTATTCTTGCAGCATGATTACTAAATTCTATGTAAAGGAGGAAGGTACTGTGCTAATTCCTTGGCTGGGAGGGAGACAATCACTTGTCAATCAAATAATTTAAAAATGATACTACGACATAAACAAACCCACAGCAGAAACAGGAAATTAAAGGTCCTAAAAATCCTACAGAAGGGCTGTAGAGCAATGAGCCTTGTCAAATGAAGAAAATATCCTCCAGGATCCGGCTTTCCTCAAGTTCCTCCACTTCGCTACGGGCACCATGAGGGGCTTGG
Source organism: Emydura macquarii macquarii (assembly GCF_026122565.2). Lineage (NCBI taxonomy): Eukaryota > Metazoa > Chordata > Testudines > Chelidae > Emydura > Emydura macquarii. The sequence continues at coordinate 2,994,074 of NW_027133251.1, read as the reverse complement.
CCCCAAGCAGGTTTTCTGGGGCTCCCCTTCCGAGGGGCATGGGTTTTGTTCCAGGCGTAAGACTCTCGGTAGTGGTGGCGTCCGGGAGCAGCGACTGGACTCATTGCTTCAGCCAGGTCAAAAAGGGAGGCCTCATACCTGGAGGAAAACACCATGAAAATGCAGTCCCATTAAACATCACAGCATCAAACACAATTTGGACCAAACATTCCTGACTCCATCATTCTGACTAGAGCAAACTTGGGCAATCGTGCCGATCGTGACCTCAGGGATCACAGCACTGCTAAGGTGAGCTCCAATGTGGAGGCAGTGAAGGCAAGGCAGGGCAAAGCTTTAGTGGCCACTTTATTTTGCGAGTGCTTTCTTTTGATATATCAGTCTTGCTGGGCTTCCTATTTAAATGGACAGCGTCTCATTTACAGCTCAGAGATTCAGAGTAGAACGGCTCAGAGGCATGACAGTTCAACATCCAGGCTGGGGATAAGACAGACCCTCACAGCTGATGCTGAAGTTACTTATGAACATGCTGCACTTGTCTGAATAGGTTCTGCCCTTGATTTAGGTTCCTAGGGATTTGAGAACAGCAGGCACCTTTATTCTTAATGCTAGAAAACACACATGCTTCTTATACATTTCTATGCAATATATGGAATTTATGTGTAATTGACAGATTGAAGGAATATAATCCGGACAAAATAATACAAAAGCAACAGTTCAGGCATCAAAAGAGAAGGCAAAGATACTAAACATTACTCAAACTGTCCTTTAAGTGCTCAGTACAGATGTGGAGGAGGTTGCAAGCCTATATGTGCAGTAACATTCACAGAGTAATGGCAATTATTTTAGGCAGCTTACACTGAGCCTTCCTCTTAATATTAATACAGGACTTGATCTGATCTACATGCTAGTGCAGGACTGATCATGACAATGTATTTTCTGCTCTTACTTTCTGTCCAGTTTTAAATGTTGCAAGAAAAACAGTTTCTACCACTTCCTGTGGGAGGTCATTCCCCAGGTTAGGAGATCTCTCTGAGGAACTTTTCCTGATTTCCTGTCTAAGCATCCCTCTCCCTCAGTTCCATCCTGTTATAGCTAGTTATGCTTCCCCGTTCCAGATTAAGTAATGCCCTTTCCCTCGTGATGCTTACGCCATTCAAATAATAATGCATACAATTAATAGTAATTTACACACAAAAACTTCCCTGTGGAGGCACTCAAAGCACTTCACAAAGGTGAGATACTAGCTGGGCCCAGGGTATTTCACACTTGTGGACTCTGCCATAGAATTTATCCCTTGCTCTGGAACTCTGACCCAGAGTCTAACTTTGATTCCTTCTAAATTACGTTTCTCGTCATTAGTAGGGAAGAAAAGCCCTTAAAATGTGAATCTAGCGTAACCAAACAGTGATGTCTTCCTGAACGTGCCACCAGTTTGAAACAACAGTGCTGTGAGGTACAAACTGTACGTGACCTCTCAGTGACGTGACAACGCTGAAAACTAATGGAGAGAATTTAAATGTCAACAGCTAGCTATTTCACCACGGGTCGTCTTAGCACAAATAGCCACTGCCATGCTTATGCTCAATTGTCTTCCATGACACGCCAGAGTGCAGAGCTTCTAGCTGCTCACCATCACCATCTACAATGGGCTTTGTCTGAGCACAATGGCCTGCTGTATGCTGAAGACTGAAAATGTGGGGAGAGGGTAGGGTGACCAGATAGCAAGTGTGGAAAATTGGGACACTTTTCTTTTCAGGAGTCAGGTACAGATGCACTTATAGGACAAAGCCCCCTAATACTGGGATGCCTGGTCACTCCAGGAGACAGCATACAATAAATGGAATTTAATATCTAAACAATACAACAGCACTGGGCTGCATTATTCATCACTGTAATTGATGAATGAAATGAAAACATCCACTTTCAAATTTAAATGAAGCTACTACAAGCTCTTCCAGTCTTCTCCAGAAACCCAGGGGCCTTGCTGCAGAATTTAGGTTCCTCTTGCAACACACCACACAGGGAATTTTACTGCTGGGACCCTGAGACACACCCAGGTTTAGTGAGCTGCCTGAGATCACCAAAGAAAGCAGTAGTATGTCAGGGGTCTCCTGGCAACATCTCCCTTCTCTAAACCGCAAGACCATGCTGCCTAATCTCAGTGACTTCTTAGCCAAGCTGTAATTGTGTGCATTTTGCACAAAGCGATTGTCAAGGAGCCAACCTTTACCCAATGACCCCCCCAGTGGTATCTGAGATATCGAAGTGCTTGTTTAATTCAGAGGAAATAACTGCAGTAACCATGGACAAATGTGGATTTTAATGACAACCATTGGAGTTCTTTCAAATTGTTGCTGCACTGGTAAGTCGATTCTTTCACCTCCTCAAATCATTGTTATTGCTCCCTCCCATTTGCTGTCCACTATCACCCCTAGGACAATCTGATTCACCACTACTGCATTGCAATGCCATTACTGCATTATTCCCTCCAACTGAGATTGCATTATTTCTCCCTAGACGTATTAGCTTGCATTTTTTTTGTGAATTTCCTGCCTGCATTTGCAGCCTTTCCAGGTCTCTCTGTAATCTGTCTGTTCAAACCATCCAAGAGAGACACAGATAACAGTTCAAATAAAATAAACAAGACAAAATTCTACTGAACATGACCACTTAAATGGCTAACCCATAGATATCCTGCCAAGACTTTCAGAAGTTAATAATGATTTTGGGTGTTCAACTTGAGAGTCTTTAAAAGGGACTTCATTTTCTGTAAGTGTTGAGAATCAGCCCTCTGAAAATTAAGCCCCTTTAAGGCATCTCAAGATGGACACCTAAAGTCACATCTTAAAAACTTGTCCCACAACTTTTCAGAGACGAACTTTTCACATGTGGAGTGTTTGGAGCAAACACATACACATACATTCCCTGCATCCCAAAGAAACCCAGCTGTCTCACACACTGGTTTCATTAGCCACACTAAAACACCCTACTAGATTCATCTAGTAGCCTAACATACAAATGCTTATCTTCCTGGCTGCAGCTCGATCACAAAATTTCAATTTCTCCAGCAGCCACATTCAATCACAGATTAGGCTGGGGGTGGCGGGAGATGAGACAAACCAGCAAGTGAGTTTGCAATGAACATGCAGTCCCAGATTTCGGCAGCACCTTGGAGCTAATTTCTTCTGCAAGTTTATCTAAGTTTTACAGGATTTCTGCTATCGGGAAGGCTAAATGATTTGGCAGATTACAAGAGCAGCAAATAGCAAAGATTATTTAAAAGACCAGGCATTGTAAATCCGTCTATTTGACACCGCAGTTATATATGCAATAAAGCGAACAAACTCTGCTAACGGAGCACTATCTGATAAAAACCATGCTCCTTGCAGGTATTTAGTGTTTAATCCCCTGATAATAGTTTGCCCTGGTTTGTCTAGGTGACATCAGACAGCATCTGGCTGGAGGCAACAGAGTTGATCCAGCATGGCTTGAATCTCACAAAAGCAATTTTCTCAACATTTATTTGTATCTGAATATTTAAAGGGACACTGCCAACATGCTCAGATCCTGAAATATACCTTCTTCTAAAGAAAGCGTGTGTGTCCCTGATTAAAAAGAATAAAAACAGGGTTCATTACTATTCATATGTCACTGTAGGCTTGAACGACACTACTATAAGGTGGGTGCACAACTGTTTGGAAAAGCGTACTCAAAGAGTAGTTATCCATGGTTCACAATCAAGCTGGAAGGGCATATCGAATAGGGTCCTGCTGTGACATGTCCTGGATCCAATTCTATTCAATATTTTCATAAATGATTTGGATACTGACACAGAGAGTATACATATAAAGTGTGTGGACAATACCAAGCTGGGAGGAGTTGCAAATGCTTTGGACGACAAGATTAGAATTCAAAATGATTGTGGCAATTGGAAAGATGGTTTGAAGTAAACAAGATGAAATTCAATAAAGTGAAATGCAAAGTACTACACCTAGAAAGGAATAATCAACTTCACAAATACAAAACGGGAAATGACTGCCTAGGAAGGAGTACTAAAGAAAAGGACTGGGGGTTATAGTGGATCACAAAATAAATGAGTCAACAATGTAATTCTGTTGCAAAAAAAGCAAACATCATTCTGGGATGCATTAGCAGGAGTTTGTAAGCAAGACACACGAAGAAATTCTTCCATTGTACTCTGCATTGATAAGCCTTCAACTGCAGTACTGTATCCAGTTCTGGGCACCATACTTGAGGAAAGATGTGGACAAATTGTCCAGAGGAGAGCAACAAAAATGCTTAAACGTCTAGCAAACATGATCTAGTAGAAAAGATTGAAAAAAACTGCGTTTGGTTAGTCTGGAGAAGAAAAGACTGAGGGGGGACATGATAACAGTCTTCAAGTAGGTTAAAGGTTATTATAAAGAAAAGGATGATAAATTCTTCTCCTTAACCACTGAGGACAGGACAAGAAGTAATGGGCTTAAATTGCAGCAATGGAGATTTAGGTTAAACATTAAGAAAAACTTCCTAACTGTCAAGGTAGTTAAGCACTGGAACAAATTACTGAGGGAATTTGTGGAATCTCCCTCACTGGAGATTTTTAAGAACAGGTTAGACAAACACCAGTCAGGGATAGTCTAGATCAGCGGTCTCAACCGGTGGTACGCACCACCGGTGGTACTGGGAAGAAGGCTAGGTGGTACGCGAGCCGTACTATGCCACCGAATCCGCCACCGGAGGTGCCCACGCACCCACCCCCGGGAAACCCTGCCGCCGAAAAGGGGGAAATGGCGGAAGGGTTTCGGCGGAGGGCATTGTTCCCCCATGTAACCTGCCGCCACCGCAAGTCCCCCCCCCCGCCGCCGCCACGAAACCCCGCCGCCGCCGCAAGTCCCCCCCCCCCTTTTTTTCCCCGAGTAGTACTCGGGGGAAAAAAGGTTGAGAACCGCTGGTCTAGATAATACTTAATCCTGCCTCAGTGCAGGAGACTGAATTAGATGACCTGTTGAGGTCCCTTCCAGTCCTACACTTCTATGATTCCATAATGCAACAGCTGCAAGATCCAATGCTCAAAAGTCAGGAAATTTCAGCCATTCAAGTTGCTCTTGCAATCTTGACTTGCCAAAGCTGCACATCCTTATGGAGCAAATTAATAGAAAGGAATAGTTTTACAGGTTCCATTTAATAAGGGGGGGGGGGGGGATCATATGTGCAACACGAAAGGGCCGCAATGACTTAGTAGTCTGAACCTGGAATTTCCTGACTTCTAGGTGTTTGACCAGGCAACCAAAGTGTTGCATCAGCGTTAGATTTTTGCAGTTTTCTATGGGCTTTTTCCCTTATGGCAAGAAAGAAAATGGGGGGAGGGCCCCCGCGGAGGTCAAACTTGCAAGGCTTCTCATTGCCCTTTTAAAGTTAGCATGAATTCAAGCTACTTATTTGCCACAATCACCTTCTTCCAGAAGTCCTGACCGACTGTGTTGTGGAGTCATGCTGTAGAACAGTTTCCATTCTCAGCCTGATTTTGACACTTCCCCATGTACACGTTTCCCACCTCAACCTCGGTCAACCGAAAATTTTGCATATTTCTTCATATTAGAGGAGAACTTGCTGAGAAAGTGTTAGATTAATCAAACCAGCCGTATAATGACCAGTGGTCTTAAAAATACCGTTTTTTCACTTTTGGAAAGTTATTCTAGCATGTCCCTTTCTGCTCATAAACAGCTGCTTGGTATAAAGGCTTTAAAGTTGTTTATTCTGACTGAAAACTAATGCACAGGCCTAGTTTTACTTTTGTTCCCCCTAATCTTTAGTTATTTGGGGCCTGATTTTCAGGGAATTGGGAGTTGCAAGTCCTCAACACTCCTGAAAATTAGGCCATAATTTCTTCTCAACAAATCTCTTAACCATAGGAAGTGAGAGATTATTATAAATTCCACGAACTCGATGCAGGATTGAGAGCGCACAGGAATGGTCTGCAGGGCTCTAAGCAGACGGAGGAAAAGAGAGGATGTAACCTAGGAAAAACAGTCCAGCTGTAGGTGAACTCAGGCGTAGGTATTTTTGGAGTCTGCACTACTGAGTTTATAAAAGACACTCCAGCCCTGCAGAGTTCATCAGCTCTGTACATTAAAGACAAAGGGTAAAACTTCATAAGCACCTAAACAACTAAGGTTCCTGAGTCGCTTCGGCACTTTTGAAAATTTTACCCAAAACGTTTTCTTAATTTTTAGGTTCTAACTAAATACTAAGGGTCTGGGGGAGTTTACAAACACCAAAGGTGGAGGAGTTTCTTAGCCCACTGCTGATGTGACAAGAAGCAACTATAAATTAATATAATTCTTAACATCTTAAATTAAATGTTCACATTTTAAATGAAAGAAGAAAACACTACAAAAATAAAATAGTCTGACTGAGTGTCAAAAGAGAAGAACAATCACCGGATCACCTGTACTCCCACAAGCAGATACTTCTCCCTCCTTCCAGGTCAGGAAGACTTTCGTACCCAGAATATTGGGAGAGTGGTTTACTTGACTGTGTGTGTCAAAAGTGAATTGGCAGGAACAATCTGGGATTCACACTGCTGAAATGCACGCAAATGCAATTGTTGGTCTGGAAACAACAGGCTTGCACACTCACAGTACGGAGTCTGAGAAATCACTACAGTGATTGTCCAAACCTTTGCACTCTTGCTGTTGTCCAATCAGAGTACAGGGAATCAAATACTGTGGCGTTACTGAGAAATGCCATGCCTATGCAAAAGTGACACCCAGAACCAATATGAGTGCAGGAAACTGTGTAATGGAGGAGGGGAAACAAAACCAGCACAGTTATGGAGCAGTAACCGTACTGCATCCCTGCGCTCTGATTGGCTGAAACAACATTAAATCTATTTAGATTATGGAGTATGACATTGCATTTTGAATGTGTTACTGTCACCCCCGGCCAGTAAAATATGTAATATTTCACATATACAGTACAATATATAAATTACACATTTAGCTGTATTATGATTTTGTATTGCACTGTACAGTTTAACTAATAAAATCATTTATTCCTGTCTGCAGAAAACAGCACAATGCCAAACAAATTTGATATCTGGCAGCGTGAGTAAAAATTTCCCCACTTGGCAAAATAACTAGATTTATTAGCGTCAAACAATGTGGCAGTGAGATATATGTATATTTCCTTAAACAAGCAGTGTCAGATATTATTTGATCATCATGTTCAGAGATATCTTTTCATTTACAGTCCCTGAAAATTTATTCTTAGACCATAAATGTCTAGAAAACACACAGCGCCTTCTCTGCAAGGTGATGGCATTTCAACAAAGCACACCAGCAATATGGCATCAGAGATTAGTACAGGTTTACTTTCATTTAACTGCATGTACCCAATGAAATAAAAAGTTTATGTTCATATTTCTGCTTGAGTTCTCCACATAAACCTCCAAGTGATTTACTAATGTTACATGAATTGCCTTTGAATTAGAGGAGGTTTTGAAACTCGGAGGTACAATATTATACTATTACTTTGTACTTCTAAGCACTCTTCGTCTCCAAGCACTTTACAAACATTAACTACAGCTCCTAACGCTCCGGGAAGGTGAGGTGCCTATTTTACAGAAAAAGGAACTGAAGTTAAACTGGTTAATTACAAATGCCTACGGTTATACAGCAAATATCAGTTCCCAAAGCCTTATAGAAGAAATTGAATAGAAGGGGGCATCTCCTTGGCAGGAAAAAATAGATACATATGTTCAATAGTCCAAGCAATCAACTCACCAAGCCTACTGTCGGAGTTGATGGCACCTAAGGTTGTATATATTCACAGGAGAGTCAGCCCAGATGATTGGCACCCTGGTCTGATCACCAAGTTAGCCTCGTTGGTATGCCCTGCGCCACATTGCAAAACCTTACCTGAGTTACTGGTGCTGCACTCTCTCATGTGTGTCACTAGTCTTCTGGGGGGATATGCATGGTTCTTTGTGCTGCTGTCAGCTGATTCTTTGCCAGTGGATTGTGGAAGAGCTTATTTGTCCTTCTTGGTACACAGGGCAATCATGGGAAGGCACTGGAGGACTATCAGAACCTGGGTGATTCAACCCACGTACTCACTGCAAAAAGCACAGCTTACCAGCCTGAGTGAAAGCGGAACTCAGGCTTGAACGCCCTGCCTTCATCCCCATGCCAGGCAAGCTAACCTGAAAGCATCACCAACTCGCTGAGAGGTTTGTGTGTGACTGGAAGAGTCAGGGACACCATGTAAGTAAGACAGTAGTGAAGACATACTGAAAGAGGACAAATGCAGGTTTAGGGGAGTTTGCCATTCTGATCTGAATGGCTGCTTCATCAATGGCTGAAGAACCAAGCAAACGATAATGGGTAAAATAAATTTGAAAGCTGGATGTTGAAGCTTCAGGATTTTAAACAAATTAGAAACAAGGAAGGGTCTGAGATCCCCAGGCACCTGTCTGCTGACTCCAAGGATTCTGAAATAGGAGACAAGCACATGTATGGTTTTAGTCCATGGACTAAAAGGCCAAGGAGCTGTAAAAAGGATGTATGTCAAGTGAAAGTGCTGGTGTCTATGGAACTTCTTGAGTGACTGCATATCTTTTACTTCTGGATAGACAGAGACATTCCCCAGGCTCTCCATTCACTGCAGGAGGGGGAAGATGAGACGCTCAACAATGTAATGTTTATTTAACCTGGCATCAGCTTTGACTGTGTAAGGTGCTGGTACAGACTGTATATTTTCCAAATACGTGTCAGTGTATTTTAGCTCTCCAGCTAGAAGATCAGGCTGCAGAATATTTTCTATTTAATTTAAAAAGAGATCTGAGCCTTTTATTTAAAATACATCACACAATTTATTTACATGCTGTCCTTGGTGAGAGCATCCCAGAATGCTGTAAAACCAACACCTACATAATAGAGAGCTTACAATGTCAGATACGTTTCATGATAATCTCTAAGGCAGTATTCATAGAATCATAAGCTGTTAGATCGTCCAGACATCTGCTTGTTCATGGAGAACTGTTCCCTACAGTGTGCTTCCTAGAATTTGCCCCAAGCAGCGTGGTTCTCACTACACTGCTTAGGAGACCATTCCAGAGCCAAATGCATCTCACCTTATCATAACTGTTATTATTTATTTAGATGTTAGTAGAGCACCTAGAGGCCCTGATCAGGATTGGAGACTCACTGTACAAACATCCCTGCCCCGAAGAGCTTACAATCTAATTAGACAAGTCAGACCAAGGGTGTGTGTGGGGGGGTAAGGATGTGACATACAAGCAGAGTGATTAGAGTTGTGTGGGTAAACACCATGTTGGTTCCATGAATTTTTGCTTTTGGATTTGGGGGAAGGAGAAGAGAGTTTTTCTGTGTGTGTGTGTGTGTGTATACGCACATGCACTCACACACTCTAATGTCAGGAAGTTTTTCCTTATAGGCAGCTGTAGTTGAAGCTGAAGTTTAAGTTGAAATTTTCCCTTTCTTAACTTCTCTCCATTACTCATAGTTACACATCCTTGTGCAATGCTTAGAAATTCGCCTCCTTCTCTGCTGTTACACCCTTCAGATATTTGAATACTGTTATGTTTCCCCCTACCATCAACCTAAGTCATCACTTATCCAAGATAGACATATTTTAATCTTTTCTCATAAATCAATCCCTCAAGCCCAGTGATAACTTTTATTTCTCTTTTCTGAGCTTCTTTTAATTTGTCAATATCTTTCTGGTAATATGGCACCCAGAAATGAACCCAATATTCCTCACGTATGGTTACACTAGAGCTGTTAGAGAGACAATCTGCTCTGTGCTACATCTTTGCAGCCCTAAAATTGCATTGATCTTTTTTGTAGCCATCACCTCACTCTGCAAACTCCCGTCTGTTTTGTATCTGTTGATACATCTGAGCATAATATATCACTGTATGCCATAAAACCTGACCTGCAAGTCCCAGCAGACACGCTAGCTCACATTCAGTGGGGTCACTGGCAATAAAACTGAGTTTCGTGAACAATCCAATCAGAGACAACAGTTCTTTGCAGGATCAGACATGGAGTAGGGAGGAAAGAAATAGACTCTGATAATAGTGTCATGCCCTTGCTAACCTGAACTTGCCATGCTTGGCACATTTATCATGCTGAAGGGTTTGCCCCCATAAATAGGAGTGTTGAAGAGACCTTGACCCTGAAACTGGCTGAGTGGTGCTGGTCTGTCTCTGTCCCATTGCAGAGAGAACAGTGTCGGTGTAATAAAAGATGAAGGGCTCGACACAGAGTCCCAAAGACCTCTGCCCTGGGTCAGGGCTGATTAGTCAATCTCATTTTTCTTGGTGCTCAGCAGCAATTCACCTATGCTAGTGTCCAATTGGCTGTCATTACTGAAAGTGCAGTCCCTTTTGCTACTGTGTTTCCCTGTGAAACAAACAGCCCATTGTCATTTTCACTTAACCACCAAAGAGCAGTACTTCCAATCCCTATTGCCCTTCATGTCCTCCGCCCCGCCCTTCTTAGTATTCCTACTTCCTTGCTCCTATAACCCAACTCCGCCCATCTCCTGCTCACCGTAGCCCTCATTCTAAAACAAAAACAAAACCAGACAAAAAGCAATGGAACTTACATGGAGTTTGGCAACCATCTCAGTGATCATCCCACTTGTGTTGTCCTTTCCTCCATACTCTTTGTCTTGTCTATTTATATGGCAAGTTCTGCACGGTACAAACGGTGTGTGCGTTTGCACAGTGCCTAGCACAATGGGACCTTTATCTTGACTGCAATATAAACATTTAATAATAATACTTTGCACCTCATAGAGTCCTTAGTAAGTTGCCAGAAGAGCAGTAAACATTAACATCCCAACATGTTGTTTTCACACTGGCCTTCGCCATTCATGGTTCCAAATGAGACAAAGCCACTATCTCATCTATTCCCTCATCCCCTCTCTCTATCTCATGTTCCATTCCCTTCCAACCTTGCAGACTCATTCTCACCAGTCTTTTGCTTTTACAACCTTATCCCCAACCAGTCATCCCCACACATCAATCTCTATCTCACTAAGCCCAAGAAATATATTTTTAAGAGAAGAAATAGACGTTTAGAAAAAGGAAGACCAGATCTGACAGAGCAGGTGCAGAAGTACCGATGTTCACTCACAAGCTCACATGGGTAACCCTTTGCCATTCCCCTGTCCTTTCCCTTTGCTTTTGGCTTCTCTTATCACGTTCCCTCTCTTTTTTAAATATCAATCTTCTGGGGGGCAGGAACTATCTTTTACTTGTCTGAACTATGCCTACAACTTTCTGGATGCTAAACAAAAATAATCTCAGCATCACCATTTAAAAAGACTTCACACAGGTTACAAAGCTTTATCTAACATTTTCCAACAGTGTATGTTTAATGGGAAGGACTTAAATAAAAATAGCTAATTTTCAGAGGTGCTGGGCACATGCAATACCCATTGACTTCAATCATTATTTACATGGATTAATATGCTGCCTTTTTTCACAAGCTCAGTCCAAATTCTTAGCCAGCCATAGAAATAATAAATCAGCGTTTTGCTTCAACAGGTACAGTCATCGGAAGATCTGTGTAGTCTTAGGTCAAGCACTAATAATGGTTTTATGATTCCAAAGTTTCCTACCTTGTCATTTAGTCACTGAACTGTGAGCTTTCACTGAATTTCTAACCACTGTGGGCAAGAAATGCTATTAGCTGGGCAAGATTTAAGATCTCATTATACAGAGATGCAAGATCTGGATGCCTTTGTTTTAAATAGACATAGGGTGACACCCTGCCACACTGAAGTCAATAGGAGCTTTGACATTGACTTCAGTGGTGCCAGGATTCCACAGCTTAATTTGCTGTGTCGGAATGAATAGGGTTGGGGTGAATTTATACCAGCACAATTTAAAACGAAGCTTCATCTCAATTTTTTTTTTTTTTAAGTATATTTTATATATTTTATTTATGTATTTATATATAATATTTTATATATAATCTAATGGAGCATCTAAACTAACACCAACTCCTACAGGTGCTTTACACTATTCTTCCTCTTGCTGAACAGTTTAATTTCTTCTGCTGTGACTTGGAGTGTTTTATAGTGGAATCAGGCAGTCAAATCCTTCTGTTCCCTTAATTATCTCTGCCCTGTCAGCTACATCACTGAAAACAAGTTACGATTAAACAATTCAGATACCAATAAACACTAAGCTGTGATAACATAATGTCCTGTGTTACTGGCTTTATGGAAAGAGCTGTGTCAGGGAGGTTTAAAAAAAATAAATAAATAAGCCCAGCACTTTTAAATGTCTGAAAATCTAAAGATATCTTAACTATTCTTCAATATCTTAATCATTCTGTGGAATCATGATCTGGTATAATGGGCATTTTAAATGAAAGGTTTGCTGCTCTGCACAGTTGCTACTTCCTATTAATTGTGAATTAAAGCATAATTTAGCATGGCTGTATGCCAGTATGACAAGTAAAATTTACAGACACTAACTCTGGCTGAATAGGGGGAAAAAAGCACTTAAAGATTCCTTTAAGTAATAGAAAGTGACTCACCAAGCTGTACTTTAAAACTAATAGCAGAGCTCCAAGTTGACAAACTGACATGGATTAAGAAGAGAACTGTTGAAACATAAAGAAAAGTGCTTGCCTTCTAAATCTTACAGAGCAAAAGTGATACTTGGTTATCATTCTGTTTATTAGCATGCACTTTGGAGAGTTTGGGGCAGGGCTGGATACACATTCATTCCATTTTATGCTGCACAATACTGAAAACACATTCACCATAAATAATTCATAGCTGCATTGTCTGAAATTTAAGATTCCAAAATGCCACATGGTTTTCAACTTAATGGCTGCTTGGTCTTTAGAACAGAAATACACAATGGATGGATGAACTTGGCAACCCTGATAAGAACCCATCACTTAGAATTACACACTGGTGGTAAGAATGAACATCTAGTTCTGGATCCGTGGAACAGAGGGGCCTTGGTGATAGCCACACACTGTCACGCTGGCTGGAAACACCATGCATGCGTTAGCTGTCAGTTGGCATGGAACAGGGCACGAAAGGGCAGAGGAATGGGAAGAGAGCGCTCACTTGGATGCTGGTATAAGACTTTGGTATAAAGGAAAAGTAGCTACTCAAAAAGCAAATGCTTTGGTATTTTCAATTAATGGGCTGGGTACACCGCAGATGGAGTTTGGGGCAGGCGAGGACATGGTGAGACAGACAGAAAACATGGTGAGGAACCAACAAGATTGAAAGAATGCATAAGAAGTTTTGGGGAATTACAGTATGGAATGTAGTAATAGTAGTAGTATGGAGTGTAGTAATAGGCAAAGAGTCCTGAGACTCATCTTATACTGCTTTTTGATAAACCCATTTTCTGATCACACAGTACCTCATATCATTCACCCCGCATTACTCCCTATCTTTCACCAGGGTAACGTCATCATTGTTACCGGAGTTATACTGCTATGAAACTGGAGTAATGCAATGTAATGTGCCTGGATTGCATTGTCTGGGCCTGCATGGATCAGAGTGCCCTCAACTTCCACTGAAGTGAAGGTGCTCTGCACTTTGCTGGGTAGAGCCCTTAGATTGTATGCTCTTTGTGATGGTACATCTCACTGGTGATGGATCTGCTATGTGGTTCAGGTGCCATCACACTTTCTAAAAAGTAATTAATTTACCCAGGAAAGCTCCGCTCAGACAGCAGCTGCTGTTCAGTGAGATCGCATCCCCCCACTCTTCTACTCACCTTTCAATGGGCTGAAAGAGGCACAAGGAGTTCCATGTGACTTACCTAAAGAAGCCCTTGCGATGTGACCCTGGTTGGATTGGAACAGCTCTTGCCAGCTTTTCACTTGATCTTGGTGCCTCCAACAGTTTTCCTTTAGAGCAAGTGTCTGAACTAATCTAAAGCATTTGCTGCCCTGATGCCAAAAGCTGGAGACCCCAAGTGGCCGGGAACTATGGCAGTGAACACAGCCCCCCCAGAGGAATAGTATTCTATTACATAAGTACTGACAAACTCCCCGACGTGCACTCTATTATAGAGGACTATGGACTAAAGGCAGCTCCATTCCTTTCCAGTTGTGCTGCAGCTCTCTGGGGTAATTTTTAAATTAACTGAGATTTCATACATCAAAAAGAAGGATATATGATTCAGCAGAAGCTACTGAGGCAAAATAATAGCCATAGAAATACACTGTGTTGTTGTTTAAGTCGGCATGTAAGAAATGAGTCAAAAGGTGACACAACAGCTAGCGAGGAGTCACATGGTGAGCATGAGCATTCACGATAGGGCAAAACAGGTCATATCCTTTAAAGCTTCACATGGAGACATACACCAAGCAGACCCAACATGGCCTTACAAGGCGCCTTAAGGAACAAGCCAGCAGTAAAGAATGGAGTATAGGGTACTTGAACCCAGTTCCCTTTGTCAGTAGTCATTACATTCTGATGAGGTTCAACAAGGACAAGTGCAGAGTCCTGCACTCATGATGGAAGAATCCCATGCACAGCTACAGACTGGGGACCGACGAGCTAGGCAGCAGTTCTGCAGAAAAGGACCTGGGGGTAACAGTGGATGAGAAACTGGATATGAGTCAGCAGTGTGCCCTGGTTGCCAAGAAGGCTAATAGCATATTGGGCTGCATTTGTAGAAGTATTGCCAGCAGATCGAAGGAAGTGATTATTCCCCTCTATTTGGCATTGGTGAGGCCGCATTTGGAGTATTGTGTCCAGTTTTGGGCCCCCCATTACAAAAAGGATGTGGACAAGTTGGAGACAGTCCAGTGGAGGGCAACAAAAATGATTAGGGGGTTGGAGCACAAGACTTATGAGGAGAGGCTGAGGGAACTGGGCTTGTTTAGTCTGCAGAAGAGAAGAATGAGGGGGAATTTGATAGCAGCCTTTAACTACCTGAAAGGGGATTCCAGGGAGGATGGAGCGAGGCTGTTCTCAATGGTAGTAGATGACAGAACAAGGAGCAACGGTCTCAAGTTGCAGTAGGGGAGGTCTAGGTTGGATATTAGGAAAAAACTTTGTCACTAGTCGGGTGGTGAAGCACTGGAATGGGTTACCTAGGGAGGGGGTGGAATCTCCATCTTCAGAGGCTTTTAAGCTGCGGCTTGACAAAGCCCTGGCTGGGGTGATTTAGCTGAGGTTAGTCCTGCTTTGAGCAGGGGTTGGACTAGATACCTCCTGAGGTCCCTTCCAACTCTAATATTCTATGATTAAGCCTCTCACTTCCAAGTTGCTTATTTGAATCCAACCCAGGCTGGAAGTGACCAAAATTTGCTCCTAGCTGCTCTTTGATGGATTATATAAAATGAAATGGCGAGACTCAGTAGATGTTTTCTCATCACGAAAACCACCACAACTGACAACCTCATTGGTAGCAACAGCAGAGAGGCCAAAGACTGAATGAATAATGGAGACTGAACCATGACTCTATCTATAAAGCTCAGTACACATTGATAGAGCAACTAGGGGAAGCTTCCACTGCCACGAAGCGCCAGAATCCATCTAACACTCACTGAGGGCTATTCTGGGTAAGTAACATGATATTTTCTGTGCCTCAGTCAACCCACAGGGAAGTGTGAAGGGCAGTAGGATGGACCTCACTAGAAATCAGGTGCTGCATCTGAGATTAACTTCTCTGTCTCCTCTCTCCCAGCATACATTTTCATACACACACACACACACACACACACACACACATCTATGTATTTAATTTTTTTTTTAATGTGGGGCCATGTTTGTCCATTTTAAATCGGTTCATAGTAGACAATATTTTTATCATCGATATTAAGTAGTAGATGTTATTCTAGCAGCAATTCCCATTTAATTTTATACAGAGAACTGAAAGGAAACAGAACTTTTAACTTAACCCCCTCCTCCCCAAAAACAATACAAAATGAATGTGACCCGGGGACTTACCCTTCTATGAAGCAACATGAACAGAGTGCACAGAAGACACTGAAGTCTGTAGGGCGTGAAATTAAAATTTTCACACAGATACAATGAAGTAATGATACAATGTTACAACCTTGGCACAAAAATCTTCTGGTTTCAGTAAAGTCGGTGTCACGTGATGTTACGGTTTGTGCCCCAGCAGAAATGGCTTGCTGCTGAAAAGTCCATATAACAAAACACAAAGAGATGAAGCAAGCGAATCAGTGGACAATTACAAAGGGACTAAATGTTCTACCCATCTAGGCATTTCTTAGGCACTCCTCACTGTAATATCTAATTGCCATGTTATAGTGAAGTGAGACGGCACATTCCTCTCTCTCATCTGGAAATCTAGGAGGTAAGATATGATTGGGGGACAAATGAAAGGAGACTTGGTCCTAAGTGTCTTTCAGTTTGGGGTCTCTCCCATCATTCCATCCTGCTATCTTGACTCTGAATCCTTCAAGTCTACCAAAAATGATGTGGGAGTGTAGTCTTCAAGTTCCAAGGGAGTGCCTGAGAATAAGGGTACATCTAACAATTACAAAGCATCAAGAAAGAGTTGGGATGCAAGGCACTTGGAGTGATGCTTAGCAATCCTTGCAGGAACCACTTCACCAGCCACAGGTCAGAAAGGAAATGAATGCTGGAACACTGAGGATAACCTAGGTTCCTTAATTGAGATAGTGCCCCCCTGTTGGAACAAACCGCTCAGTACCTTGAACTCCCAGGGAGCTCCCAAAAGATCCATATGCAGGCACATGAGCTCAAGAGTGGGAATTTGTTTTGATGGATATCTTTGAAGAGATAAGGGTGATGTATGTAAAACAAGTTAAAAATTGCAGCCACGCTACTATAAATATACACACTTGGTGCAAGACTGAATTATCAGTCAATGTGCACGGTGTGGAAAGCATTTTATTTCCAGGAGTAAGAAAAATGTCTCCAAAGTCATAAATTGTAAAGCTGCTCATAAGTTATGTTTCAGAGATATCGGATAGATTGACAGACATACAAACATCCTACAAAATACATTTATGGTTCTGAACTGTGAGGAATAAAATTGGAATTCAGCACTACCACTCAGGTGAAAGCAGTATCTCTTGATCACAGGCACAGGAAGTTACACACACAAGTACTACTGGTAATGCTAATTGTGTGCAGAACTCACCCTTCTAGAAATTTACCTGAAAAAGTCAGTTCAACAGTGCAAAGGTCATTTCTGACATGCCATGTTTCTCATGCCCTACTGATCCGAGATGGAACACATAGGGAAATATACAGCAGAATGTGACTTACTTTTGCTTTTTACACACTTAATAAAATCTTCAAGTCTACAGCTTATTACATTTTTAAAAATTTTATTCATTTCATTCCAGTAATTTCATTAGATTAGAGTTCTACATCTTTATTAAAAAATAATCAACACTGAAATGTTTCAATAAACCCAATTTTGGTTTTAAATAGTAAAAGATGATTCAATGCAGATGAAGCAAAAATGAAAGTTAAAAGTACCTCTTCTGAAAGATTCCCTAAAACACACAGGAAATATTATAAGTGACTTTGGAATTCTGCTTTTTAATTTATTGATTTTACCAAAAAAAATTTAACTATTCAATACATACGCATTTTAGTAGGCTGCTCTGACTAATCATTTTAGACATGTTTACGTTACTATAAAGTCTTCTAAAATGCATGAATAGTAAGAGCCAATGGAGAAAGAAAATCATAAGATACTACGCTACTTAAAATAGCCAGAGGTATTCAATGTCAGGTAGAAACTAAACAATCACACATAGATAAAGCCATTTTTCAGTAAATTGCTTTATTTTTCTTTATATTTGTGCTTCCAAGTCATTATATTGTTTCCACAGCGGTCAAAGTAAAAACAATAGTTTTACTTCTTCTTTTTGACCTTCAGTAAAAATGTACCAACTGATCAGAGTCACAAAATATATCTGAATGATTATTATAAAAACGTAAGAACTGGCAAGGATAGAGAAGCTTGTATGTTACATTGAGTAATCTAAGTTCCAGAAATAATGAGATAAAACAGTGTCTACGATTAAACGTGAAATATGTGATATCGAGGGGGGAGAGGAGTATTTTGTTTTGCTTAAGAAGCTCAACTGAATACTGATGAGATAACTTGAGAACCCAAGTCACAGTGTGTGACAATAACAAATTTACCCATGAGTGTATGTTTTTGAACAGGACCATCTGATTTAGGAAGAGAAACAGAATCAGTCACATACTGTGGTGGAAATTGATTAATTCAGCTTAAACAAAGAATAACCACAAGTTGACATAACAAATCTCCTTGTCACAGTTGGAGGTGGGGTTAAGGAGGACTATGTTCTCATCTATTCCTAAAGTTTCCTTCAAATTTGTACCAAGCATTGGAAGATATGTCGTATGCTTCAATCCTTCAAAAGTCACACTGGAAGTATCTAATACAAAGATTTAAACAGTTCTCCAGATTTTCAGCATGTTATGAAATGCAGCATTGTCATGAATAATAGCAGATGTTTGAGTGTGCAAAGATGTATTCTTATTAGATATTTCATTATCTTTTTCTTGAACAGTTGGAGCCTGATTCTCCTTTAATTTAGCCCTAGTGTAACTTCATTTTCTTCAGTGAAGTTATTCCCAATATACACCATCATCAGCATGAGGAGTTTAGATTTTTATTGTTCCACTTCAGAGACTTCTGTCTCAAGAACATTAAGAGATGAATGAATATTTCCTCAAATATTCTCTGTCCTATTAAAAACCATAGACACAGACTGAACATAAACTAACTTAAGGAGGTACAACCCAGACTGAGAAACTCAAAAAAACAACAACAACCCTTTGTTTTAAGTTAGGAGAATGGGTAATTTCTCCTGATTTAGATAGTGACATTTCCTACAGTCTCTATTACCCTCTGGAAATCCTTCAATAAGGGAGGATTTTGCCCTCATGGTTAGCCATCAACACCTGGCTTGGATTATTTGAGTAACTAAAATCACTCACTTTTATTTATTCATTGCTCTAAGGCATTTGTAGTTGTCTAGCCAAGTATCAAAGAAAAAGACCCAATATAATGTGGTTACCTATGAAAAACGAAAGCTTAATGCTCTATCTTACTTGCTAAGGAAACCGGAATATCCCCCTGAGAAGAGCAATCAAATGACAGAGGCAAACATGGCCAAATAAAAGCACATGCTAAAGTCATCCTTACCAACAACAAACAAAAACAAAAAACAAAAAAAACTATCCCAGAAAAATACCTCCACTTGTTAACTCCATGCCTTATTAAAGCATAGTTTGCCCCAGTCTTGATGTCAGAACTGACTGAGGAGGGAAGGAAAGAATCAAAATGGGCAGGATCTCAGTGTGCTCCCTCCACTACAAGCAGCAATCACTAGCCATCAGCATCCTTCTATAATCAGAGCTTAAATTTCCTCTGAAGCTCTTTGGGTCCCAGCTGATGAGAACATCTGGTGGTAGAGAAGGGACCAATGGCCATCTCCAGGAGCAGTGGAAACATCGCCTTCATGTTAAGTCCCACCCACTGATGGTGTCACTCTTGGGAGGGGCTCTCCACAGCTGGGACAACTCTCATTTTCCTTTCAGACTTCCTCTGTTATCATCATCGTCATCATCAAGTACATTCCTGTAGCCCTAAATGCCGCAATCAGAATCAGGCCATCTTGTGGTAGGTGCTGTACACGCACTCTCCCTTCACCTAAGAGTTTACAATCTAAGAATCCATTAGAACCCTTTGATTCATAACAGAAAAAATTACTTGTGCTTCTTTTATATCAATCCTGTGCTCGTTCTGCATTTAGATTAGTCCTGCCTTCATATTTACCACTTTGTAATTAAAATACGAAAAAGGAGGTCAAAACACAAACAGATGAGCTTAGTTGTGGTGCCATATATAGGGGCCTCTGTTGAGAAGAGAGACACTAAGTATGGTAATGTGTAATTTACTTTCTGGCTGATATAGAGTCGGGGATTTCAAGACGCAAGAACAGAGCAAAATGGTTCGTCACTAGGTCAGCAATCTCTCCCCCCCCTCCCGAATGCCCTTGTGAAAGACATTGCTGCCCATGGTAAATTATTTTGATTACAAAGTTAGAGCAGTTCTACTGTAAGGGAGCAGTGAGTGAGGGAAAGTCCAGACCAGAACAGGCGAGGCTGGGGACCCTCTTTTTTTTCAGGCACCCCTAAACAGCTGCAGGTCCGAAGGGCCCTTGCTACCCAACTAACAGGGAGAAAGAGAAGGATCTCCCAGGAGCACAGCCAGACCGTAATGGCAGAATCTCCTCCCCCTGGCAGGAGCACTTTTCACAGACCCTTGAACATGAGTCATATTTAGCTTGAGCTCCTCCTGCACAGTCTTTCACTGCTGGCCCTCTCAATGCAGGATGACAGAATGTAATTGAAAAAAGGGAGGAGGATCCACCAGGGGATAATGAAGGAGTGGCCAGAGTGCTAAGAGGAGAACCAGGAGAGGACACTGTCACCCACAGAAGCCAAAGAAAGATGAGGTGTAGTGAAAGAGGGTACAACTGACAATGCCAGAGGCAGCAGAGGGGTCAAGGAGGAAAAGTATGGAATCAAGGCCTTTAAAATCTGTCCAAGAAGAGAGCAAGAGAAATATAGGTGAGAAGAGGGGAGACTACAATGGGTCTTACTGAAAGGTGAACTGTCAGGCTGGAGAGAGGTTACTAGTGGAGTTCCTCAGGGGTCGGTCTTGGGACCAATCTTATTTAACCTTTTTTTTTTTTTTTTTTAACTGATCTTGGCACAAAAAGTGGGAATGTGTTAATAAAGTTTGCAGATGACACAAAGTTGGGAGGTATTGCCAATACACAGAGAAAGATCAGGATATCATACGGGAAAATCTGGATGACCTTGTAAACTGGTGTAATAGAAATAGGATGACATTTAATAGTGGAAAGTGCAAGGTCATGCATTTTGGGACTAACAACAAGAATTTCTGCTATAAGCTGAGGATGCATTAGTTGGAAGTGACAGAGGAGGAGAAGGACCTGGGCATATTGGTTGATCACAGGATGACTATGAGCTGCCAATATGATGTGGCTGTGAAAAAAGCCAATGTGGTCCTTGGATGCTTCAGACGAGGTATTTCCAGTAGAGACAGGGAGGTGTTAGTACCGTTATACAAGGTGCTGGTGAGACCTCATCTGGAATACTGTGTGCAATTTTGGTCTCTCATGATTAAGAAAGATGAATTCAAACTGGAAGAGGTGCAGAGAAGGGCTACTAGGATGATCCGCGGAATGGAAACCCTGCCTTATGAGAGGAGACTCAAAGAGCTTGGTTTGTTTAGCCTAACCAAATGAAGACTATGGGGAGATAAGATTGCTCTCTATAAATACATCAGAAAGAGAAATACCAGGGAGGGAGAGGAGTTATTTAAGTTCAGTGCCAATGTGGACACAAGAACTAATGGATATAAACCAGCCAACAGGAAGTATAGACTTGAAATTAGATGCAGGTTTCTAACCATCAGAGAAGTGACGTTCTGGAATAGCCTTCCAAAGGGAGCTGTGGGAGCAAAAAACATAGCTGGCTTCAAAACTGAGCTTGATAAATTTATGGAGGGGATGGTATGATGGGACAGCCAAGTTTGGCATTTGACTGATCTTGCACTACTGGTGGTAGATATGCCAATGGCTTGTGACGGGATGTTAGATGGGGTGGGTTCTGAGTTATTATAGAGAATTCTTTCTTGGGTGTCTAGCTGGTGAGTCTTGCCCATATGCTCAGGGTTTAACTGATGGCCATATTTGGAGTCAGGAAGGAATTTTCCCTCAGGGCAGATTGGCAAAGGCTCTGGGGTTTTTTCGCCTTCCTCTGTAGCATGGGGCATGGCTCATTTGCTGGTGGATTCTCTGTACCTTAAAGTCTTTAAACCATGATTTGAGGACTTGAATAACTCAGTCATAGGTTTTTTACAAGTTTATTACAGGAGTGGGTGGGTGAGGTTCTGTTGTCTGCACTGTGCAGAGGTCAGACTAGATGATTACACTGGTCCCTTCTGACCTTAGAGTCTATGAACAGTTTCAGTGGAGTGAAGTGGGTGAGGAGGGGATCCAGAATGACTTTGGAGGAGAGGAACTTGAGTCAGTAAAAGGCAGTGAAGGGAAGAAGAAAGATGGGCCAGTAACTGGAGAGGCAGTTGTTGTTTAGGAATGTTTTTGGGTTTTTTTGGATGGGGACAGCAGAGCATGGGGAGGAGCCAGAGGACAGGGAGTACTGATCTTTGTTTCATTGTTCTATGTTTGTAATGGCTTGGTTACACACACAAGTGGGAACCAGTTTGAAACCACTAAATTGATTTTCACCTTTGACCTAACATGGGATTTGGAGCCATTCACCAGTAGAAAAGGCCAGTGTAGGAAACATACAGTGCGTAAGAATGGTGTCATCATGAGAAGCAGACCTAAAGGGTTAAGTCAGCTTTGTAATATAATTTGTACTCTACCTTCCTTTGCTTATTATTACCTTCAAATCATAATCAATTTATTGTCACACCACTGAGTGATGGAAACCTTGCCAGCTACTTCAAAAATTGACAAGGTTTCTGTTGCAGCGAACAATCCCAAAAGACATTTCCCCTCATTTTAATATAAAATCCTGTCAGATCCACACAGCTGAATGGGGGAAAACGTTTAAAGAATATGCAGCTGTAATAGTCCTCCCCCAACTAGTCAAGAATGGAATAAAAGACTATCAAAAAAACGTGAAGATCCAGTGCTAGATTAATGCAAATATCTGCCTGTTTGCCAGTGTACTTTTTGATTAAACTGGCATACATCAAGTACAATTAGAAAGGTTATTTATAACTAAGAAATACATAATTCTGCATTTTAATGAGGGTGACAATTATAGCCGACAGTTACTAATTAACATTAATCCTTTTGCACTGGGAGTCAGAATTTCCTCACGTGATTTTCGTTGTCAGCAATGGACACAACAAAACTGTCGTCGCAAAGCCATGGTCAGTACCTTTTGGTGCAAGCAAGGGTTCGCTGTACTCATAATAAAAATAATAGAGTTTTTGTTCATGTTTGAAATTAGCTAACCTCAGGCATATGTACAGAATACTCTTTTGCAATTAAGTTGGTGACTACAGCATTAAATATAAGTACATCATTTTCATGGTTAAACCCAAATCCAGGGTCTCCCAAGAGTAAGGGTCTCCCTATACTGACGGCGGCAAAGTCGCCGCCATCAGATCGATTTTCTGGATTGATTGAGCGGCCAGTGTAGACCCACTCAATCGATCAGGAAGTCGATGCAGTAAATCCACCCCCTCAAGGGGTGTAGCGCTGCACTGACGGGCACAGTGCAGTGAGATGGCGCGCAGAAGAGAAGCACAGCAGTCGATGGGAGTTACACATGCTACTCTGCGTAGCTTGCGTAACTCCCGTCAACTGCCGCCAAATTTCTAGATAAGTGTAGACCAGGCTAAGTTTCCTAGGATGAAAGTTGATTTCAGTCCCAGGTCACAAATCTCCCAGTGTTCAACTTGTTTTCTTATTCCAATGTTAGGTCCTCATATACACTTATCTGGCCTGGCGGTTCAATGCTTTTAGCCACACTAACAAACACTGTAGATGTATCTCCATCATTTTCAGAAGCAGCATTCTGGAACAAGTACTGAAGATGCAACTGGTGATGCAAATCAGTTTGCTACAGCAGCATATCTAAAATGTTGCAAAAATCATTTAATTTTTTTGCTTTACCTACTAGACCAGGAACATTTTGGTTTTGAAAACAAATCTGACTTTACAATTCCAACATTTCTTGGTTCCTTTGCCTGACTTTTAAAAAATAACACCCAATAGTGTCCCCAAATATAGTTTTACCCCATAAAAACCATTGAGCTTATCAGATTTTTCCATCTCTAATGGTTATGATTCTAGAAAAGACAAAAACAGGATTTTGTACACATGCATTATCAAGAGGCAAGTTAGCAGCATTACAATCTCCGCCATTGTCTTTTCAGGCAAAAGCAACAGAAAATGGCCCCTTTTCCAACTGCTTTGAAACAGAAGTAGTGACCTGGTCCAAATCTAGTCCAAGTCAGAATCTGTGTTTCAACATAGTTCATCTACTCCATAAAGCCGCTGAACAAAGAGTGTCAAGGTGCTTACCATTTGGGTCGACTGATTGGATAGGGATCAATGCTGAATACAAATAAATGAGATGGCAGAAAAGGAGCACTGCAAACTCTATGCAAAGTAAACCATAACATAGTACTTACAAATTGCTGTAAATTTCACATTTATTTTGTAAGCATGAAACAGATGGGTTATTTCTACATATAGAGGTGCCCAACTAAAATCAAGATAAGTGATATTAATGTCCTATGGTCAGTATTATTGAACCTCGAAAGCAATAAACTATGAGTCGATAAATATTACATTTGCAACATAGTTAACATTCTTCTACTGTCTCTGGCACTTATTACACATTGTAACCGCAAGTCTACAATACATTATTCATATTTGGGGTGTCACTGAGTGATGGATTGCTGTAAGAGAGGCTGTCCTTTAAATAAATCAACAAATAAAAATGCAAATGTTAACATTTTCAGCCACAACTTTTTCCATCTTGAATGGGGAATGAAAATTTCACATTATATCGACAGCCAGCAGAGAGAACAATTAACAGCCTACACTGTGAATAAGAGAGATTAATTTGCCAACGTCTGGTTTTATCACTCGCATATGGAACTATATTGGACTTCTCGTGCTGTTAGCTCTCCTCAAGGAACAGAGAAAACTTGTCTCCTGTCATGTTCACCACCCCATTCCCCACCCCTCTCCACACACACGCTTAGTTCCTTATAATCTTTATAAGTTGTGCATGGAGTGGAAGATTTTTTTCTCCGTTTGAATCTTAAATTGTGTCTGATATCGAAAAAAAAAATGTTTCCATTTCTTCAGAAGTTTTTGCTTATACAAGATATCTATAGAAGCAAAAATTTAGTACAGAATAACATTTTAAGAGCAGAAACACATTTAGGCATCCAAGGCACTTGAATCTCAAAAGCAGCCACTGTATATGCAAAGTTAATGCTTTTTCACATCAGTGTTTTATTTATAAGTATTCAGTATAATGGATCTACTGTATAGCATGCCAGTATGCACTAAGTATACTCTGTGAGTAACATTTTACATCAAATATTAATTTGCTGAAATGTCCCTGAATACACATCTACCTCATCTGAGATGTGTTGGGGAACTGGATAAATAATTCTGTTTTTAAAATCCCCCCAAACACAAATTAACACAATGTAATCTGTTGGTAAAATTCCAAAAGACCTTTGTGGTCTAACTGATAATAGCATACGTAGGGTGTTATTTAATATGTATGTTGCAGGAACTTTTTAATCACTTTTATTCCAATGTCTAAAAGGAACTCAACTCCAGAACATACATTCAATTAGCATTAAAGACCTGATTTAAAGCTGCAGCTAGAAAATTTATAATTAATACTAAAACTCCAGGCTATCACCCGATCCCTTCAATTCATCTGACTGTATCTAAACTCAGCAGAAATAATTTTACTTAATTGCCTGAGAGAGAAAGAGACTGCATTTCAGAAGAGATCTCCGATTCTGGTCAAGACCTTCTCTTAGCTTCTTTTTGGGGTCCAACTGGTTGGCACTGTCTTAGGACTCACCAAATCAGGGCCTGATATTGCAACTGCATCTGCATGGGGAGACCACCTGTGCCTTCACAGTGCCCCTAACACTTCAGTGGGGATCTTTGCAGATGAAGGGGTTCTCTGCACAGAGCCAGCTGCACAACTGGTACTTCTGACGAAAGTGTCTGACTTTATATTTTGACTTATAACCATTATATCCCTATGTTGCAACAGGACATCTGTTTTCATGAGATCAGAGGTCTGTGAGCTGAGGCCTAGTTACCACAGAACCTTCTTGAATCCCTTCACTTAGTGGAAAACATAAAATTAGGATTGTGATATGACGTTTAATAAAGGTCATAGTCTCCATTTCAAGGCTTCCTTCCCCACTGACATTTCCTTGCAGTTCACAGCCAAAAATACGGTCTTGCCTCTGGACAAACAAGAGATACAAAAGGGGTAGGGAGGGGGGAGAGAACAGATTCTACAGTCACACCTGGCCACCTGAGGGAATGATACTCTATAGCAGGCAGAGAAATTATGCTCTCAGGACAGGAACAGGGCTCACTCTTCTTCAGTAAGTCCACTAGCTCCTTGTTAGAGTCTGCCTAACCTGAACCTTGTTTATGGGTTTGTAATGAGATCTGAGCTGTATCAACCAGGGTTTACAAACTTCAGAATATGCAGTGGAAAAGCTTTCCATGCCTGCTGTGAACCAAACCTTGAGACATTTGCATAGATGTAGACACCTGACTTGCAAGCAGTTTAAATTTAACACACTCTGCTGGGCAATGGCAGAGATGCATGTGAGCTACTTTCTCATGTCAATATCTTAGATAAGGAAGGAGGGTCCATCTCCTACCCCATAAAAGTATCTTATTAATGTTCATTCTGGAAGACAAATCTTGTGCTTCTAGAATTAAGACTACTAAACATCTCAAAATACAACACTTCTATTTCTAACATCTACAGCCAGTTTTACTCCACCCTTTTTGCCCCAGATTGATTCATTCACAGTGAAGGCAGGAGGTAGTATTAAGTCTTTCTCAGGGGAGGTAGACTGAACACCCAATGCGGGCCCCACTGGAACACTCCAGGATAGGCTACAGAACCAGCACTTCTAGCCACCCTAGCTGTACATACTTATCAAACCCCAGCACATCCCACTTTCTGAAGCTGTGTTAGCACCCTAGTGCCTCTCATTGGCAGGCAAGTTGCAGACACTTTCCAACACTTGTTCCTGGCAGATTTTCTACTGTTGCTGCCCTATGCCAAGGTTTATGCTAATTAGGCTGACATAAACCTGACTTGAATCTAGTCCCTATAAACTTAAATAGTGAAAAGTAATTAGATTACATGTGCTGCAGATTAAATAAATATGTTCTTAGGCTCAGGATCCCTACAGCAAGTTTCAGTCCCAAGCAAACTGTTGTTAAATTGTTAACCTCCCAAATTGTGGGTTATAAAAAACATGCTGACAGACCCTTAACTTTAGTGGCCTAAAGAGCTATAATTCTCTGTATTGATTAATTTAGTGAGTTAAACTTGCAGTCTGGGCTTGTAATCACTCAGTGATAAATTTAGACTATGCATGCAGGTTTTTTTGATGAAGAATAAGATCAGCTTTAGACCTCCACAGAAACACTTGTCCATTTACCATTTTCAATTAGAGAAGCCCATGAGTAAGGAAAAGCACATCATGGCTGTTTAACCTGGTCAGTTACACTTACATACAGTGAGGACAGAGACAGAGAAAAGGAAAGATCATGGAGAAGCCTGGAATTTGCCAGAATTTTTATTCACTAGTATGATGACCGACTAATCAGATTTATTTGACAGATCACTTCCTGTATGTGATATGATTTCTAATGTTATATCTCAATGATTATTTGATGCTCCCATGAAGTTGGATCTTCTGTCTTTTTTAATCAGATTCCTTTTCCTGACCAATCACAGTACAACTTGATTTCTGAACAGTTATCTTATATCCGCTCCTCATTACTTGTATGGGAGTTTCAGCCTTACTTCTAAATTGTCACTAGATACACAACAATATCTCAGACACTTGTCATTAGACAATGTTGATTTTTGAAGATAATACTTAGTGCAGTTTTGTACTTTTTAGTTTTTGTTTCTTTGTTTAAACATGTAGTTGTGGAAAGTAGAACCCTTCTATCTATCTAGGTTGTTATATCCTTCCAGAAATATCATCCTTTTTTTCAAAAGAAAATAATGTTGCTGAATAAGTACAAATTTGTCAATATTAATAGTGGTTTTCACCTATTATATATCACAAGTTTCCTCAGAAGATAGAAATGAACTGCCAGCCTCTGCCAAGAAAGTAGGGTTGATATAGAATTTAGCCCATTGGGTTTAAAAAAAAAAAAAAAAAAAGGATAAAAAACCGATTCAACTGTCAAGCACTTTTAGTTTCTCCAAGTAATTTTTAACTCTTTTTGTGAACTGTGTCCTCTATTTTAGTAATCTATTAGTGCATGGAGAAATCAAACTAGTGTTCTATAATGTTGCATATTCCTATAGTACCATATGCTGACTCAACTATTTTAACTAAAGATTTTGTTGCCACAAAGTGTAGGGGGGGAGGGGTTAAATACTCGCCACTAGAATCGTAATCCCCCCAAAAAGGCAAAGTTGTTTTTCAGTCCAATATGGATAACAACAATGCTGCTTTCTTCTTTTTCATTGGAATAAGAGCGAAAAGCCTTTACAAGACAATGTGACTTGTCATTAAACATTTTAAAGGAAATGTCACTTGATAAAATAAGACAAAACATGGAAAATATGGGGGGGGGGGGGGGCGGGGGGAGAAAGGAGGATTAAAATCTTCAAGTGGATTTAAAATCTAACCAGGGTGAATGCCATCCCTTTAAACTATTTACAAGTGTATTTAATGTGTCAGGACTTGGAACATAAAATACTTTCCATTCAAAATCTAAGTAAAATTAAAATGTTAGAACTTGGCATTTTCCTGCTTTTCTTATTCTAACAAGCAATTTAAGGCTTACTATAAATGTCAAAGGACATGGCAGTTTTTAGTTTATATTATCCAGCTTGTGTTAACATGAAATATCACAGAAATGCAGCCACTTTCCTGCATCAAGGGGAATATGATAGTTGCCTTTGCAGAATCTTAAACTAGAGATTACCCAGCAGCTTACCGTGAAGTGTCATGCTGGATTGGAGATGTGGCTATAGTTACAAGCTCTTTTCTGCTGCCTGTCAGTACAGGAGATGTAGCTGCATCCTTTCTAGATCCTGAAGCTGTCCCTGTGGAAAGGAGGAGAGGCAATCAAGCTGGGCATTAGAAGCTGGAAAGTTTTGGACAGCTCTTTCACTGTTCGCATTAGTACAGAACAGAAGGCCCAAAAGTTGTGCATATACAGTTCAGTGTACTGTATATGCAATGAGACAACAGGCAAAGGAGTCATTACCATTTGGCGGGTGTTGTGCATAAAATACATATTCAGGATCATGCGGGATCATATTTACATAATAAGCCACCCATTGCAGTCTGTACATTACTACCATGTTTCCAACGTATGACAGACTTGCATTGCCATCATGGCTTCGAATGTCCACAGTACCAATTTTAGTTCAGAGCTGCAGCCCTCATGAGCTTCCTCAAGAAGTTACATTTTCCTTGTGACTCTAAGTGTCACTATAAGAATATACCCCCTCAAACACTTAAACCATGTCTGCACTAGACAGCTTACAGCGGCGCAGCTGTACCGATGCAACTGTGACACTGAGCAACATAAGTTATGTCCACATAACTGGTAGTATAGACACAACCTAAGTCTGTCCTGCTATCTCTTCCTCCCCAAAAAGTAGTAAGATTTCGCATTTAACTTACTACAATGCCTTTCATAAGAGCACCACAAACTGACGTATGCCTCACAGCACCCTTGTGAAGTTGGTAAGGTTTACTGGTGAGGATTACTTCTAAATGGGTAAATTGAAGTTAGGTGACTTGCCTTAGGCTGCACAGAAATTCAGTGGCAGAGCTAGAAATAGATGATAGGATACTGGACTAGATGTACTACTGGTATAATCCAGTATGGCAATTCCTATACAATCCGACCGCCAGTGCCCCTGCTCTCAGCACTAAACACTGCCTAACCAAACATTAAATGTGTGACAACCACTAAGTGTCAGCAAAAATGAGACGGTTGGCTCCTAAGTAACACCATTGTGCCTAAGTATTTTAGAGCTTTCTGAACAGTCACTAGTAATATTACCTGTCATATATGCTGAAATAATAGTAAGAAATCAAGGGTGGAATTTCAGGTGTAATACTGAATTTCCATAGTTTTCTGGATGCCAGTGAGACTCAACATTAGTTGGAAATGCACAAACACACACAATCAAGCCCTACTGTAAGAACAATTTAATTAGTATTTTGGTGGTGGCTTAAAAAGAATAAAGTTCCTCCAGCTTCACTCTACTACACTGTGCCTTAGGATTCAGTGGCAAGAAACCCCAGCTTAACAAATAGTTAATTACTGCTCAAGGAATTCTTCAAATCACCACGGCAGTACATGTTAGCCGTGTGCCCCTGGCAACTTGGGACCACCATCCACAGGAAAAGGTTCATTCACAAAAAAAATCCTGGGGATCTCTTGCTTGCCCTTTAAAATGTTGAATAAAACATTTTTAGAAACAGTTTCACAGAACAGTCTCTTCCCTGCCTCTCTGTTCCTTGAAGAAAACAAAGTCCTTCACCACTGCCTTCCGTGTTTGCCAGTCTCCTGCTGCAGCCTCAGCGCCTCCCAAGGTCATTCTGATAGCTTTCAATTTTGCTGCTATGGTGTCTTTCCATGTTATCCTTAGTCAACCTCACCACCTCTTGCCCTGGGGGTTCCAGCCCAATGCCGGTCATGGTATGTATTTGGGTATGTCCTAGCCATCTCTGTTTTCATTCCGTAATTTGCTCTCCTATCCATTTTTGTTTCATCCTCCTCTAGGTTTCTTCGTTTGTGATTTTTTCTGGCTACCTGATAGTAAGGATTTGTCTAAGGCAGCTATTTATGAAAATTTGGAGTTTAGATAGTAAGGTCTTAATAAGCCTCCAAGTTTCAGCATCATATAGTAAGACTGACTTTACAGTGGTGTTAAATATTCAAAGTTTAGTTTGGAGGGCAAGATTTCTGTTTCTCCAGCTTAGCTTTAGAGCTAGAAAGGGATGTCTAGGTTTCACCGTTCTGGCTTAAATGCCTCCATCTGTTACACCTGTTGTACTTACTGCCAAGATATGTCAAATATCAAATCTCTTCTGTGTCAGTCCTAGAAAGCATTATGGAGACCACAGAACAGGGGCATGCAATGGTCTTCCACAAAGAAGTCAGAGGACCCTGACTTTGCAGATACATCAAGTAGCTATCCAACACTGTGATAAAGTGTTGGGCAGCAACCCCTTAGCCAGCCCTCTGTCATGCCAGCCCCAATTGAGTGAGGTAAATTGGAGCTGGCTAGGGACACCGGCACCTGATTGGTGAAGGGGAAGCAGCTGTCCGCCTAATTAGCCAGGGGCTATATACAGGCCCAAGAGAAGGAATTGAAGGAAAGGAGAAGCCGGGGAGTAGAAGGCAGTTGCCAACCGTCCGTAAAATTATGGCCAGTCAGTAAAAAAAAAAAATGTGCAATTTTACTGTTGTCCGTAAATCTGTAAAAAAATAAAATAGTCCAAAAAAACTGCCTCCTGTCCTGAGTCCCAGCAGACTCCCAGTCAGCAGGGAGGAGCTGCAGCTTCGTCCAAGCCACTGCCTCCTCCTCTGGCCGCGGCTCAGTTGCCCGCCCACTCCTCCTCCTTCCCCACCACCTGAGCTCTCCTGGCCCCGCACACCCGCTGGCCAACAATGCCGAGCCAGCTGCCTGCCCAGCTCTCTGTGTGCCTCTGGCTGCTGCTGCTGCCACTCAGCACTGGCATGGCAGAGTCGGCCCGACGGGGGGGCAGGGTGTGAGGGTAAAGTGGCCAGGGGCGCCAGCCTGCTGGGGAGGGGGGCGCCAGCTGGTGCCCAGCTGAGGCAAGTGAAGGGGTCTGGGCTGGCTGACAGCTGAGAGAATTGGGAGGGGAAGCAGACCGAGTCCCTCCTGCTCCCAGTCCCAGCTCGGTGCCCAGCCGGAGCAGGGAGGGACTGGGACCGGGACCGGAGGGCAGCTGCAGAGCCCTCTGGCACTGCGCAGCAGGGAAGGGAGAACTGAGCAGGGCTCTGCTGTCCTTCCTGTGTTCTCATCCATCCTCCCTGTTCAGGGAAAAGGCCCAGGTAGGGACCGTCGCATTGTGGAAGTAAATGCGTGGTTACGCAAGTGGTGTCTAAGAGAGGGCTTTGGATTCTTTGATCATGGAATGCTGTTCCAGGAAGAAGGATTACTAGGAAGAGACGGGATTCATCTAACGAAGAGAGGGAAGAGTATCTTCGCAGACAGGCTGGCTAACCTAGTGAGAAGGGCTTTAAACTAGGTTTGACGGGGGACGGGGACCTAAGCCCGAAGGTAAGTGGGGAAGAGGGACACCACAAGGAAGCAGAAGGAGGAGGGTGCAGCAGGGGAGGCCTCCCGATTCATACTGCGAAAGTAGGCCAATCGGCTACTTATCTCAAGTGCCTGTACACAAATGCAAGAAGCCTGGGAAACAAGCAGGAGGAACTGGAAGTCCTGGCACAGTCAAGAAACTACGACATGATTGGAATAACTGAGACTTGGTGGAATAACTCTCACGATTGGAGCACTGTCATGGATGGGTATAAACTGTTCAGGAAGGACAGGCAGGGGCGAAAGGGGGAGGAGTTGCACTGTATGTAAGAGAGCACTATGACTGCTCTGAGCTCCAGTATGAAACTGGAGATAAGTCAGTTGAGTGTCTCTGGGTTAAGCTTAGAAGCAAGAACAATAAGCGTGATGTCGTGGTGGGTGTCTGTTACAGACCACCAGATCAGGAGGATGAGGTAGATGAGGCTTTCTTTACTCAACTAGGGAAAGTTTCCAGTTCACAGGACCTGATTCTCATGGGAGACTTCAATCACCCTGACATCTGCTGGAAGAGCAATACAGCAGAGTACAAACAATCCAGGAAGTTTTTGGAGAGTGTCACAGACAATTTCCTGGTGCAAGTGCTGGAGCAACCAACTAGGGGCTGTGCTTCTCTTGATCTGCTGCTCACAAACAGGGAAGATTTGGTAGGGGAAGTAGAGGTGGGTGGCAACCTAGGCAGCAGTGACCATGAGATGGTCGAGTTCAGGATCCTGACAAAAGGAAGAAAGAAGAACAGTAGGATACGGACCATGGACTTCAGAAAAGCGGACTTTGACTCCCTCAGGGAACTGATGGGCAGGATTCCCTGGGAGGCTAATATGAGGGGGAAAGGAACCCAAGAGAGCTGGCTGTATTTTAAAGAGACCTTATTGAGGGCACAGGAGCAAACCATCCTGATGTGCAGAAAGAATAGCAAATATGGTAGGCGTCCAGCTTGGCTTAACAAAGATGTCCTTGGCGAACTTAAACGCAAAAAAGAAGCTTACAAGAAGTGGAAGCTTGGTCAGATGACTAGGGAGGATTATAAAAACACTGCTCGAACATGCAGGAATGAAATCAGGAAGGCCAAAGCACAACTGGAGTTGCAGCTAGCAAGGGATGTGAAGGGGAACAAGAAGGGTTTCTACAGGCATGTTGCCAACAAGAGGAAGATTCGGGAAAGTGTGGGCCCCTTAGAGACTGAGGGAGGCAACCTAGTGACGGAGGATGTGGAGAAAGCTGAGGTACTCAATGCCTTTTTTGCCTCTGTCTTCACAGACAAGATGAGCTCCCAGACTGCTGTACTGGGTGGCACAGAATGGGAAGGAGGCGAACATCCCGCAGTGCTGAAGGAACGGGTCCAAGACTATTTAGAAGGCTTAGACATACACAAGTCCATGGGGCCGGATGCAATGCACCCGAGAGTGCTGAGGGAGTTGGCTGAGGTGATTGGCTATTATCTTTGAAAGCTCGTGGCAACAGGGGGAGGTCCCTGAGGACTGGAAAAAAGCAAATATAGTGCCCATCTTCAAAAAAGGGAGGAAAGAGGATCCAGGGAACTACAGACCGGTCAGCCTCACCTCAATCCCTGGAAAAATCATGGAGCAGGTCCTTAAGGAATCCATTTTAAGGCACTTGGAAGAGAGGAAGGTGATCAGGAACAGTCAACACGGATTCACCAAGGGAAAGTCATGCCTAACCAACCTGATTGCTTTCTATGATGAGGTGACTGGCTCTGTGGATATAGGGAAGGCGGTGGATGTGATATACCTTGACTTTAACTTGCTGATAAGAATACTGTGAGAGACAGTATCAAAAGCTTTGCTAAAGAAGTATGGGTTGGATGAATGGATGTAAAATGGATAGAGAATTGGCTAGAGCATAGGGCTCAACGAGTAGTAGATACCCTGCAAGGTAGGGATAGGATACAGAGTGACCTAACCAAACTGGAGGATTGGGCCAAAAGAAATCTAATGAGGTTCAACAAAGAAAAGTGCAGAGTCCTCCACTTAGGAAGGAAGAATCCCATGCACAGCTATAGACTGGGGACCGATGGGCTAGGCAGCAGCTCTGCAGAAAAGGACCTGGGGGTAACAGTGGATAAAAAGCTGGATATGAGTCAGCAGTGTGTCCTGGTTGTCAAGAAGGCTAATAGCATATTGGGCTGCATTACGAGGGGCATTGCCAACAGGTCACGGGAAGTGATTATTCCCCTCTGTTCGGCATTGGTGAGGCCGCATTTAGAATATTGTGTCCAGTTTTGGGCCCCCCACTACAAAAAGGATGTGGACAAGTTGGAGAGAGTGCAGTGGAGGGCAACAAAAATGATTAGGGGGCTGGAGCACAAGACTTATGAGGAGAGGCTGAGGGAACTGGGCTTGTTTAGTCTGCAAAAGAGAAGAGTGAGGGGGGATTTGATAGCGGCCTTTAACTACCTGAAAGGGGGTTCCAGGGAGGATGGGGCTAGGCTGTTCTCGGTGGTGGGAGATGACAGAACAAGGAGCAATGGTCTCAAGTTGCAGTCGGGGAGGTCTAGGTTGGACATTAGGAAAAAGTTTTTCACTAGGAGGGTGGTGAAGCACTGGAATGGGTTACCTAGGGAGGTGGTGGAATCTCCATCCTTAGAGGTTTTTAAGCTGAGGCTTGACAAAGCCCTGGCTGGGATGATTTAGCTGAGGTTAGTCCTGCTTTGAGCAGGGGTTGGACTAGATACCTCCTGAGGTCCCTTCCAACTCTAATATTCTATGATTCTATGTCCAGCTGGCTCAGTTATGCGTGGCGGGCCCCCAGGGGGATGTGCCATTGCTCCTGGAGCCTGCCGCTCCTCCCTGAGCCTTCCCCATCACTCCCCACCATCCTCTGGCTTGGCATTCCTGCCTTTCCTCCTCATGTTCCTTCACCCCTATTTCCCTGTCTCACCTTCCCATCTGTCCAGCCAGGCAGTCCTAGTCCTGCTGCACCACACGACTGCCCTGATCCTGGCCCCCCGGCGCCATCTCCCAGCAGTTGCTGGCTGGGGCTGTGACGTATGTGATCTAGGGCAGACAGAGTTGCTAGCCAGGTGAGCTGTCATCTCGGCCAGGGAAAGCAGGGACTGAGGTGTTTCATGCGAGTGAGTACGCACTTTTGTGACATTATTGTATTGTTTACGGTATTTTTAGTGATGTCAGTAAAAAAGTCAACTTCAGATCTTCCTGTCAGTAAAAATTAAAATGTAAGGTTGGCAACTCTGGTGGAAGGGGAGCAGAGGCTCCTCCTGCCCGGCTGCAGAAGCTCCTGCAGCAGCTAGCCAAGATGTATGTTGTAAGAAGGTGGTGGGGCTGCACGCTGTAAATAAACTACACTGGTGACTGCTAAACCAGAGGGTCTTGGAGTCATTTGTGACCAAGAGGGTGGCCGAAGCAGAGAGGCTGCGGCAGAGAGCCCTTACACATCCCCATAGACATGCATGCCAAAACAAATGATCTCCAGGCCTAGGCACAATTAGTAGGGTTGAAAATCAAACATGAGAAAACTAAAACCTTGTGACTCCGCAGACATGAAAAATGTCACAGAACAGTGGCCAAGAACCTTAGACTTTGAGAAAGTGACACTGAGGAAATAAAGAAACCCAGTGAATTTGGGAGCAAATATTAATATCTCAGTGTGGGAGAAGGCTGAAGCATTTTATTCACATTGCATTCAAGGCATAGCAATGCCTGTGGTCAAATAGTTAGGAAATGATTAAGTGCCTGGGTTTGACAATATTTCATCAGAACTGCTAAAGAATGGAGGCTCGGATTTAGTTCACTGGCTCCATAGTACTCTTAAAAGTTTAGGAAACCGGTCACATTCCAGAATATTGGGAAAAGAGCTGCATCATTCCTTTTTTCAAAAAAGGACAGCAATCAGCTTGCTCCAATTACAGAAGAATATCACTTCTGTCTGTTCCAAAGAAGGTGTTTATGATCTTACTACTGAAGTGACTGAAATACTGTCTCAAACCAAAAACGAGAGACAATCAGTGTGGTTTTCATACAGGTCAACTTATAATCCGTGCTATAGATGTTCTGTAGAATGTTAGTGAAAAACAACTAGCACAACAAAAGGAAGTTAAGACACGTTCATAGACCTTTGCAGCTGCCTGTGACTCCATCAATCGATCAACACAATGGATACTGCTTTGCCAGTTTGGGGTGGCAGAGGATTTAGTGTGCTATGGCAAGGAACTGTACTGCAGTACACTTAGCTGTCTGAGGGTCAACGGTCATATTACAGACTGGTTTTCAATAAAATCAGGAGTACACCAAGGAATGAGTTCTCTCACTTTATTTAATGTTGCAATAGACTGACTGATGACAAAGCTGATTGAGGCCGAAGTTGAAGGTGTGAGATTTACAGATTCATTTTGGGTATGCGGAAGACATTAACTTCAGCTGGAGAGAGTACTGACCAACTACAGCTAATGCTGGAAGAGCTGTGAAAAACTGCAGAATCTATGGGACTTAAGATCAATGGTGATAAAACCAAAGCCTCCTATAAAATAGAAACCAATGGCCTGCCAGTGCTGCATGTAGATAGCAAGGACATTGAATGGCTGAATAGTTTTATCTATCTGGGTAGTCGGTTGACAACAGGAGGGTCTATATCCAAAGAACTGACACGCTGGATCAGTCTCACATCAGTGGCATTTCAGCATCTTTAAGCATCCCTGCTTGGGCTATAGGATGTCTGTGTGATGACTAAGATATGAGCATTCAATGAGAGAGCGAGGATGACTGTTACATGGAACAGAAACATGGGCATTAAAAACAGCTGAGGAGAGGAAGTTAAACAGATTTCAGGGTCAAAATTTATGGCGTATCTGTTGGCTTAATTTTGTCACAGACAAGGAGATGTTAAGATGACCCCATCAAGTCGCAGTCTTGCTTCTGTTGAGAACAAGATGACCACAATGGCAGGGTGCATGTCCAACGTGTGGAAGAAGATCCGCTTTAACAGAAGGCTTATAAAGGAAGTGGAGCATGAGGACAACCACAAATGAGATTGGAAAATGCAGGTTTAAGGAATTTAAGAAGCCTATATCCTCCCATATGGACTCTTGCCAAAGGAAGAAGACTTACAAGAGACTCTTCAAGATGGAAATCCATTCTGCAAGCTACTGGGGCTATATCATAGACATATGAATCTGCTGCTGCTGCCTTCAAGGTATATTAGACTAACTGTACTGAGAAAGAAAAATACAGGGGAACAGAAATCGTCAATACAGCTTCATGAGGGACTGCTGAAAGAGCTGAGTGTAAAAATAGGTCTAGAAATAGAGAACAGATCAGGGAATTAAATGAGAATATACCAAGTCAGTTAGGGTTTGTAGAGATAAGACAAGGGCAGCAAAGAAACCTGAATAAATGAATATAAATGGGAGCTAGAAGGGCATTATAAACATATTGGGAGAAAAGCAACATAAGTCTATTGAGGTAAAAGGATCTTTAGAAAGAAAGTAGGCCCCTTAAATGAGGAGAGAGATTAAATCGATAATTCTAAAATGGTTGTGCTACTGAACATTTTAAAATCCACTCTAGTAGGTAAAATAAAGAAAAGATATATTGACAATTAGAAAGTAATGAAGACCTTGTTAATACACAACACTTGTTCATAAAAGGCTGATAAAGGGAGGTCTTAGAAAACGTACAAATCCATGGGTCTGAAAGGCATACAGTCCAGGGCCAAAGGGAATTAGCTAATGAACTTGTGAAACTACCAGTAATTATTTATGAAGAGACTTGGAGATCTGAGGTGGTCCTGGAAGACAGCACTTTAATTACAATTGTAGGTTCATAAATACCTCAAGGATGGGGAAGCAACAGAGAGGAGACAGTTGCGGGAAGGAAAATATACAACTGGAAATATTAAAGCTAAAACATATGGGGGAAATAATCCAGAAACAGACAGTCAGTGGGAGGAAGGTACGTAGACCTAAGGAATGACAGCAGACAGTAAACTAGACAAACTTGCAAGTCGACATGCAGCCCAAAAGAACCAATATGATTCAGGGCCACACATGCACACAGTTATAGCTGTCCTTTAAATGGTACTGATGAAACTGCACATAGAATACTATGCCTAGTTTTGGGTAACTAAAGTACCCGAATGATATCAGCAAATGGTTGAGGGCCTGGAAGGACTCATTGATGAAGAAAGATTAATGTAAGTAAATATATTCAACTTCAATATATTCCAAATAACAACTAACATAGGGTGAATATGGTAGTCCATAAGTTTTTGGATGCGTAAATACTTAGAAGGAAGAGAAAATCCTCAGGGTGGTCCAAGAAGTAATGGAATGAAAGTGAACAGTGGGAAATGTAGGCTGATAATCAGGAAATAAATCGTTAAGAATGGGATAATACTAACGTTCATAATACTTCACATTTATATCACACTTTACATCTTCAAAGTGCTTTGCAAATATTAACTAATTAACTTATTAGTCTTCCCTTAGGTTAAGTGAAAGTCTCAACTCCTGAATCCCTAAAAAGCTATTTTCTAAAAACCTCTGGAAAACACACAATAGGGAAGAATTTGGCCCTGGCTGAAAGTATGGACTAGATGACCTACATGGACTTTTTCATCTCTAGTTTTCACCATTCTTATACAGAAGGGAAAGGCTGTGCATGCCATACAATATTACATGAAAGCTAGATTCCCTACAGAGACCTACCACCAGCTGTTTCCTTTCTCTCAACACAGAGAGATCTATATACCTAGGAAAGAGGCAAAAAGGGAGACTTAAAAGATGGTTAGATAAGTGAAGTGGCCAACTTAACAGAGGAGAACCTAATGGACAGCTTTGTTTTCAGACCTAAAGGGAAGAATGTTCAGAAGAGTGATTTTTGCAGTCCAATGCTTCTTTAACTAGACAAGCTGTTGGATTTTAGTACACACTGACATAGCTGCTGGTGACACCAATATATACAATTTACTGTTGCAGAGCTACAGAAACAGAGGATTGCCTTATCTGTTTGAAATCAAGGAATATTCTTGCTGCTAGAGCTAAAAAAGTTCTGCTAAAAGACACACAAACACCCACTATATCGAAATACTGAAGGAAAAGAAAACACTGTATGTAAGAGAAAATCAACAAAGTAATAAGTCAGCAACTGTACAAGCCGAGCCAGCCCACTCAGTAGCACAAATGTAGCTTTTCCAGAGAGCTACAGAAGGACGCAGGACTCAGTGATGCAACCAAGTTAACACAGCGGTGCTCTCCACCCCAAACACATTGCAGAGAGAAGGGAAGCTAGGTAATTTAGAAAGGTTACTCTCCACTTTAGCAGAGGCCTCCAAACTCATTGCATTTTATAATGTTAATAGCAATGGGAGTAGTAAGGCTTTTTGTCATTCTGATATGGCCTTGCAGAAGCTAGATGTTCAGAGGTGAAATAACCTGAATATATCCTGGGATTTTGCCATTGACAGAGGAAAAAGAGAAGGGCCCTTTTCATCAGACACCAAATGAAACTGCTGCTTTGGTTCACTAGTTATTCATTTCAGCCTCACTCAAACAAAAGTCTGAGGACTTTAACAATAAAGGCAAAACTAAGACTGCACTGGAAATTGACGCAGCAGCTATATGTGGGAGTGGAAGCACTATCAGGATGACGTTCAGGGTCTCCAATATATTCTCTAGTCCCAGGACTGAAGGGCACATGCATGTGGATCATTACTACTAATTATTTGTATTACAACAGAGCCCAGATGCCCCAGCGAGGCTTGAGACTCCACTGTGCTAGTGATGGACCAGAAAGACGGTCCCTGTCCCAAAGAATTTACAGTCCAAATAGACAACACAGACAAAAGGGGGGAGAAAATAAGTATTTGTAGTTCAAGTTTTAAAATTTACCAGTTAAAAAGCTCCCACATCAATGTAGTTCTGTCTACACTAGCCAAACCTGGATATTTTGTGACCAACACCACCACACAAATGAGTAGCTAAGCACAATCAAATCTCATGCCTCAGGATGTCATCTGATCATTTTCCTTCCCCATCCACACAGAGCACTGTTCAGTTGGCTAAGTGCATTGTGGCAGGGAATGAAGAATTTGAATTCATTCATTGAAGCATCTGGTACTGATCACTGCCCAGACAGGATTCCAGTCTTGATGGATCGATGGTCTGAGCATGCATGAAAAATGCCGTATTCCTATGGGGGACTGTGTCTGGAAGAAATATCTGTATCCTTGGTTTTATATTTGCTTAGAATTATGTTATGTGTCCTTAATGAAAGGCTAAAATCTGGAGCAAAGGAATTCAGTTTGTGCACTTGACCAGTTCAGTTACAGCTGGCATGAGCTAGTGATGGTGAGTATGGTGGGAGATAAAGATCAGGGAACTAGGAGAGAGATGAGAACCTTGCAGATTTCATACACAGGTATAACTAGAAGATGGAAAAACAGCTTGAGAGAGAGAGAGAGTGTGTGCATGCGTTTTTTAAAAGAGCCCAAGCATGTAACAGAGGGATTCCAATTAAAAAGGTACTAAAAACAGAAGACTGCAACTTCAATGATTAGTGCTAGGTAATTTGCCTTGTGATAAACAAGTCATCCAACTCAGTAACAGACCCAAGGTTGTTCCACAGCTTGAAAGCTCTTTTTCTAACTTTGTCTGGTGCCACAGTAAATGCCAGTGCAATAAGACAAATTTTGCCAGGCAGCTCCATGTCGTAAGTGCCAGCATTTCCATGAGGCATTTGCTCAAAAGCGGCGGATGGGGCAGGCAACTTCTTCCACTGTCAGGCCAGTAGAAACAGCATGTAACTTTACTAACTGAAGCAGAATGAAAGGGATGAGGGGAGAAGCCAGGATTTTTTGGAGGTATGTGAATAGGAAAATAATTCCTAGGAATACCCTTATCCAAGAAAAAAATCTTCCAAACAATGTGAAAAATCTCACCATTGCGGTACTTCTAGAAAAAGGAAAGAAAGAATGATGGTTAAAAATAAATAAAAAGGAAAACCATCAGTGAAAATTGCTCCTGAAACTTTGCAGATTGTTACGACTTTCTCTTGCTTAAATTGATTGGTGTAGCAATGTTATAAAACGACTATTAGGATTCATTGCGCACAACAGAAAGTGCTGAAATGTCAGCAGACTATACAGCAAAAGTAATGGGTCCTGAACCCCTGTTAGTCAAAAATGATTTTGTTTCAAATTAGAAATTGATTTTTTTGGACACAAGCCCTTTACAGGCTTCCAACTTTTGTAGCTGTGCCTTGGAAGAGATTAACCTCAGCTACTGTTTGGGTCCAGTCTGATGATACCTTTTCAAAAGTTTCTTCACAGGGTCTGCTTTTTAATGTTGGTACGATCTTAACCAATAATACAAGCTATTTGTTCCTTGGAGGACTGCACCACATTTTTTCTCATTTTGCTTTTTTTTTTATTTTTATGCTGACACAAACCAGTTGACATGTTGGGGGGTGGGGGTGGGGGAAGCCAGCTGAGAATTGAACCAAAGATTGTGTTAGGCTCTGCAGCAAAACCGCCAAATAGCTTCTATTTTTTTCCCCTCTCTTCCCAAGAAAGACAGTTTTCTCCATTCCAGGAGTAGAGGTGCTCAGCTAAGAGCATGATGTATTCCAGATACAAAGACATCTTAGTGTGGCAAAATATCAGGTTGTGATGGTGGTAGCCATTATCTGGGGAGGAAGAGAATCTGAAGATTTCATCACAAAAAAGCAAACCCATCAAGCTTATTCTCTGTTTGCCGGGAAAGTAATTGTTGAAGTAACTCTTTCCGGGAATAAAGGACTGATTTTTTTGTCCCATTAGGGACACCAACACAATCACTTGCTGTTTACTGGTCTTTCAACATCTTCTGTTATATTTATCATTGTTACATTTTGGTTATTTTAAGCAACTTACAACCCTCTCCCTCTGCCATGGGATCTAACTGAACCACACATGAATACAGGGCTATAATTAATAAATGACATACGCAAAGTCACACATTACAAGACAGCATATGTTTCATCTTACCTCTTCTTGACCGGCTGGTTTCCTTCTTTTCATGCATCCACGGGGCTTCTTCTTCCGCATTTGCACTAAAGCCAACTGTTTTCCTCCCCAAGCTGCTCCCTCCGCTGCTCCCTGGTGTTTTGGATGCTTTGCCTAGTGCTGGTGTTCTGGGAAGGCAATCTTCACACTTAGACACTGGTAAGCTGGAAGGGGTGAAAGGTCATGCACTGTTAATGAGTTGCATATTATGGTTGCACTGTTTGTGCAGCTTGTGTTGAAGCAGCAATGTTCTAGTTGTGCTGTGGCTTTGTTTATTTTCTCTAGCATTTTAAAGCAGAGCATGATGGGTAGGGATCAAATGTTAGCAAGTTACTTTAAAAGGGAGACTCCAGGGAATTCCCAGGCTCTCAACACCACAAAGCATTTCAGAACATGCACTTCAATTACATTTTCATTGCAATTTAAGAGTACGCG
This sequence comes from Emydura macquarii macquarii, assembly GCF_026122565.2. Taxonomy (NCBI): domain Eukaryota; kingdom Metazoa; phylum Chordata; order Testudines; family Chelidae; genus Emydura; species Emydura macquarii. The sequence continues at coordinate 2,951,408 of NW_027133251.1, read as the reverse complement.
TCTGCATTTTTAGCAAAGAATGTTTTAAGTGGTGTGTAAATGCACATATCTGACTCAGATGCTTACAAGATATTTGTTTTATCTCCCTGCTTCTAAGCTAGATGGTTTGTTTACAGTGTTTCTATGAATGAGACACGGTCGGTGAGGTATCTTTTATTGGACCACTTCTGCTGGTGAGAGAGATGAGCTTTTGAGCTTACACACAGTTCTTCTAAAGTGTTAGGGTCATGCTTTCATGCTTTTCTCTGCAACCATGTGGGCTGGAAACATACGCTTTTTAACGAAAGCTGAGATTCTCATGTAATCACTTGACTCCAGGAGCTGGGGCTTTAAGGAAAATACCAAATATCCTGAGACTAATGATAGAATTTCAAGTGTTGGCAACACTTCTACATGGATAAGGGGGTTGGAGCAGCTCAACAAGGGAAGAAGAGCACCTGACAGCAGGGTGGAGCTGGGGAAAGGAGGACACTGGGCCCTCACTCTTCTGGCATTACCTCTTTCCAGAAACATTCTACCCGTGGTGGTGGCTAGTAGCTCCTGGTTCCAGTCAACCTGCAGCCCTTGGGTCTGACTCCCAAAAGCTTTAAGTATCTGTCCATCTGAAACGCACTTCTGGTGTGTACATGCCTCCTGCATGTGAGATCTCCTGCGCATGAGACACATGCACACCACAAGTGGAATCTATGTGGACAAAGCATCTCGAAGAATCCAAAGAGGCAAAGAAAAAGAACCCCACTTTTTCTTTTAAAAAAGGCACGATTTTAAAGCCAACCACATGACTTTTTGGAGGCCTGGCTTGTAATTTCTGAACCACTTGGACTTGACAATACTGTGTAGCTTGTCTCCTGTATCAGCCACTGCTTTCTTCATCCTCTTGGCCAGGGAAGTTCAGGGCTTGTGATAGGGCAGCCTGGCTCAAGAGACAAGGAGGGAACTTTGCTCAAGGTGGTGGAGTGAGGGTGGGAAGTCTCTGACCCAGCTGATGTTCAGACTGGAGGTGGGGAAGAGCAGGCGAGGGGAGGAAAGCTGTGGCCAGGGCTTGCAAAAGCAAAGTGGCTGATGTCTGGATCGAGAACCAAGGGAAGTACAGGAGGCAAGCAGTAGAGATAAGGGAGCTGGGAAGCAAGCCACATGTCAGGAGAACAAATCTGGGAACAGAAGGGAAGCTGGGGCCAGGAAGAAAAGGTGCAGTGTCTGGAGTAGCAGGTGCAGGGGTCTTGTAAAGTCAGGGTTCTGGGCAGTAGGAGAGATGAAGCATGGGGAGCAGGGGATGAAAAGTCTGTGGAGGTTGTTTAGCAGTGGCTGAGAGAGGAGTGTTCTGGCTGGGGAAGCCAGTGACTGGGAGTTCCAGGAACCTCATGAGCTCTGCAGGGCTGAGTTGTATGAGGTGAAGCTGGAGAAACAGAAATGCATGGTTTGAGCTAGGGAGGAAAAGGTAGCATTGGAGTTCATAGAGCAAGTATTGTTATAGTTGCCACAGATCCATGCAATCATGAATGGAATCATGGGAAGGGAGATGGTCCAGGAGATCATCTACTAATTATTAAGAGGTGGTGCACACTGCACAAGCGTATCAGAACCCCTGCCGTAGGACCTGTGTGTGTGCAAATATGCTTTGAACAGGTACTACAGAAATGGGAATATCATAAGAATGTCACCACCTCAGCAGCATTTGCCCTGTTGAAATTCTCATGCATGCTTTCCCCTTTTCCTCTTGCCTGCTGCAGGTCCTTTCTCTATGGCCCCCTCAAGAAGCAATTATCCTGTGCCACCCAATCACTTCCAACTTCTGCTCTCAGTAAAAAGCCTATTGCCTATGATGGGGAGGCCCACCAAGTGTAGCTGATTAGACTTGTGATTGATACACAGTAAACAATTTTGAAGATGATGCATATGAAAGAATAGAATTTGGCTCATCTCCTCATACCTCTGCAAGTGCTCACAGATGTAAAAATCAGGAAAATGTTATTAAGTCAATAGAATACACACACAAAGCAGATCTGTTGAGTATGTAAGTGCCAATTTACACAGACACCCCAAAGAACGGAACTACACTTCAATAGTTCTGGATACAGTTTCTATAAAATGTGCTATGCAAAATTAATCTGAACCATATTTGCATGTAAAAGATTATGCCACTGAATATACTGTACATTAAGAAAAAAGGTGGATCTCTGATGTTTCCATTAGAAAATGATATCTAAATGAAAAGTTTCAAAAACTCAGTCTGCTGGATCAGTCGTTGTTTAACAGGGGCCTCCTGCGCCTGGTGGACAATTAGTACTACTGCTGTATTATTAATGCAGAACATTATGTAATGGCTCATGACCTATAATAACTAGTTGAAGTGTTGGCTAAATCTTCTCCGAAGAACCTCAATTTACTTTAGGGCTTCTAACTACATGACCACTAATAATGTTGCACAGTGGCTATTAAAATTTATGGCAGACTAAATTGGTATCTTATTTGAGTTACATGGAATTAATATACTAATTCCTCCAAGTTAGAATATAGAAAGGGGTGGATTCGAACCCTAACTATTAATAAAAGGGCCTAAAAGACTAACTGGTTAAAAAGGTCTCTATAAAAATATAGGACTGTAGATATAATTTTTCCTTTGTGCTTCTGCATGATTATGAACATTTATTTAAAGTAGCAACCATTATTTGGATGTTTTCTGGGTTTTTTAAATCCATTTAATTAGAACCCACAAATCTTTTCTGAAGACAGTTACCCCTGATTTGTAAATGAGTGGGAGAATGTTACTTTGCTGGTACACTGTGATATTCTTTACATGGGGAGGTTATATCTAGAATATTGAGTTGGGGCTTGGGTAACATTGTCACAGAGAGAATTCAGAGAAGAGAAACAAAAAGGATTAGCAGGTTGGAAAGGTTAATTCAAAGAAATAATAAAATACTTATATAATAGGTTGGCTAAACAATGAATATGGATTTATTCCTTTACTCTTTAAAGGAATTCCTTTAGTCTTTCAAATTTTGCTTCAGTCAGGACTGGAGAATGAGATCCTAAAAAGGGACACAATGAACATCTATTTGAAAGGATGTAAACACCAAGGAGGAGAAGGGTGGTATAAAACAATATTAATAAGGAGCAATATACTGAAATGAAACAAAGACGATGTTAGGAAAAACTAGCCCGTGACAGAGTTCCATTAGACAGTAAAATAATCTGCTAAAGGAAGTGATGGAATATACCCTGGGAAATATCAAACTAGAAAATGTACCAAAGGGAACAAGCCTGCACTGGCAGGGAGATTGACTAACTGACCCAATAGGTCCTTATTCATGTCCAGTTGATATGATACATGAATACATTCAAGTGTAGCTTGACTACTATGACTTTCTACAGGATATGGTCATCTTCAATGAGCTTTCTCATTACTACCTGAAACTGGACCACTGAAGTATGGCAAAAGAGGTTAAGGTACTTACTAAGCTACAGACTAATGCTGGAGTGGCTAACAAATTCCACCAAAAAAAGGGAAGTGTCTCTTTCTCTCTCTTCTCACCCCCTAGCTTATGAATGCCTAAACTCTTCAGGAATAATAGGGAACACACCCTGAACTTGTTTCCATTTTGTCTATGCCTCATATCGCGATATCCCTGCTGAGCTTGAATGGCAAATTTTAAATGTCATTCCGGACCCACTGAATACTGCTAGTATTTGCATTCCTTAAAAAGTAAAAAAAAACCAAAAACATTAACCTTTTGTTTTATTGAATTAAAATGCCATGGAAATGCTGATGTAGCCTTCAGAGACCGAAATACTTTTACAAAGAAGAATAGCTGTCATTTATTAGACACAAAGAACAATTACTTGATAGGATGCTTTCTGACAAAAAGCAGATTGGTATTCTCATCATAGAAAAGGCATTGTAAAAAAAAAAAAACAAAAAAACAACCCAGCACAGACCTCTGAGACTTGAATAATTTAAAGCTGCATTTGGTGCAATTTGAATTTTTCTTTAGGGAGGCAAAGTTAAATACCTTTAATTTGTTCTAATTATTTCAAATTTGCAAGTTAATTATGGCTGATCATTAAATAACAAAAAGGACGATCGTCTCCGTAGAGTTTTACCTCCTACCCTCTGCATTACTTAAGCTAGATTTTAGTATGCATGAATTAACTTTCTAAATAATCACACAGTTTGACTAAATGGCTCAGTAAAATGAGCTCTGATCCTCGGAATAAGCATTAATGGACATTAGAAAGGCTATTGGGACCCATGTTACTTACATTGTAAGTATTTTTAATGGGGTCTTATTTACTAATCTTTATGTACTGTTCGAGTTAGGGCACCATATAGATACATTATTCTGCTTTAATAGAGGGAAGTCACTTCTTTGAGACACTAAAATAAATGTCCATTTAGAGCCAAACTAAATTCATTTTTAAATAAATGCAGGGAAACTTTGATAGAATTTAACTTGTTTTAGCTGCTCATCCTGATCAATCAATCTAACATAATGGTCGCCTGGCTCTCCAAATGGAATTTTACAGATCTGTTGATGTGCTAAGTTACTCAAGCAGCAAAGAAGCTCTAGTCCTAGCAGCAGAGTAGCACTTACTATAAACCTTCTGGGTGTAAGCAGACTGAATCTGTTTCCTGTTCCATTGCCGGTGTTCAACTGACTGGTTTCCAGGCATTGATTTTGGAATCTCACCTTCTACTGAACTCTGATCTAAACACACATTTTCCACTGCATATCAGCAGTATCCAGAGAACACAAGATTACATCAGGACCAGACAGAAACCCACAAATGGAAGGCAATTCACGCCTCCAATATCTATGTTCAACAGATGGCTGCTTTAATGTTACCCTGTTGAGCCCAGGGCTTGGGAGTTTAACCATCAACAAAGTAACAGATTGCATTGGTGGGTTTGTTCCAAAAGCAAACTTTGCTGTAATGTTATTTTTCTACTCTGCAATTTCTATTTTAAAAAAAACTTCATTAATGGTGCATGGGTGCAATTTGCTGCGATTACAATCTGGCCAAGAATGCGTAACACTTAACGGTGCAAGACTGGTGAGAAGCAGTCAGCACAAGCAATACATATTTGATGTTGGAATCCGCTTAATCACTAAGGAAACTGAGCCATTCCCAGGTCGATGCATCTTGTAGATGGGAGTTAGATACCTAAATGCCTTTAAAAATTTGGCCCTAAGAGACTTGCAGACGCCTGTGGTGGATCAGGGAATTGAGTCCAGGTCTCAAGTCCTAGACCCGTGTCCCAGCCACTGAAACATCTGGCCTCTCACCTGCTGCTAGTCATGCCCATTCTCTCTGTCCAGGAAGTAGCAGAAGGGGGGGCAGCAGAGGCTGAGAGGGGAAATGGGGGGTAAATATTTCTATGCATGAAACCAGAGCAGTTCTGTGCCGAAGAGCAGGATAGCTAAAAACAAGTGGGTGAAAATAATGATAGCAGTCATTCATTCATGCAGGAAATGGGATTCTTAATACGGGCCTAGGAAGCACTAGAGGGAACTGTTTGGGAATATGGGGTGGATTGAGCACTGCGGGAGCAGGGGAAGTGCACAAAATGAACACACTCAGTGGAGTTTATTGATGGCCAGTATGATGACTCTTGTATTCCTAAGGGCTAAAGCGATCTCTTCACATGAGTAGATTAACTGCATCAAAAACATGCTGTTAAAAACCTAGAAGCTTTTTACCATAAAAACGTAGAAGTGTTTGAAAAAAAAATCTAAGCTTAACTTTCTTGTTTTTGAAAAGACAGAAGAAAATCACTCTGGCAGAGACCTTGAAGACCACACTTAAGCCTAGAGTGAGTTTTCATGGCCGAATTATAAAACCTGGCACTTAGGGATTTATGTAAGACACATTGGCGTGCTAATGACATGAATGGGATCTAATGCCTGTTACAAAGAGGCAGTATCCTTCTAGAAATGCACACCCACATCTACAGCCTCAGACTTTCATCTCAAGCCCCTCTCTTTTCTCAGGCTTTTCCATAGGGCAGTGGCTGAGAACTTGAGAGGGGAAGGCAGGAGTCGTTGTCCTGATAATTTTGTAACGGGGCACATTTTGAAAATTAATAGAAATCTAAAATAAAAATAGCATCAAACCTTCTAAAGAAGATGTTTTCCCCAGAGAAAAATCTTCAATTTAGGTAGAAGTTTCACTATAACCCATATGTCAACATTCACATTATGGTGCTCTGAAGAAATGTGCATCTTCACTCTTTTCACCCTGTCGGGATTTTCGCTATACCAAGAATTTACAATTAAAAGGTTCTGCTGTATCAGGTACCCGTGATCAAATTTTCCCTCCATTCCACATTTCTGTTGAACTTACTGTCCTAGCCCTACTGTCTTTATTTTAATCGCCTCTCCTTCTGGAGAAGAAATGACAAGCAGTGCTCCTGGCAACATTCTGATCAGAGGCTAAATACCATCCCATATCACATTTGACCAATGTATTGTAGTTTAAACAAATAATTCTCCAGACCACTTCTTCACTTGGAACAGCTCCTCTGCAAATTCCTCCAATGTCTGGCTCTCAGAGTATTTCATTCCATCAATGGGAGTTGAGGTCACTTAGGATCTTGCATGATTGTGCTCTTAATTAGTAATGAACTGTATAAGATTGTATTAGACCATATTATAAATCATGGATGAAATCCTGGCCTCAATGAAATTAATGAGAGTTTTGCCATAGACTTCAACAGGCCAGAAATTCACACTACATACCTAGGAAACAGTCCACTTGTAGGAAGAATTTAAGAAAACTAAATGGCTCTTAAAATTATGTAATTATGGCTTCCCTCCGAAGCTGTGTCCTACTTTTGCTGTATGTTAGTCACATTTTGACTCCCGCCCACCCTAACTGGCTGCCCTAACAAACATTGAAATGATCTCTGATGACTTTCTCTCCTTTCCTGCCCCCGGTAACTGAATCCAAAAGAAAATTCCAACATCATGTTGTTTATATAGTCATGTAGAAATGACCACAGAAGGCAGGCTGGCAAAGCTCTGGCAGGACAAAATGCTGCGATTTGTGTTTGGCCTTTTTTATAGAGCAAAGTTGAGCAGCTGTCGTTCTAGCAAGCAGTGCTGTCAGCCTTCACAAAAGAAAGTCATGTAAATGTCAAGTCACAGGTATAAAAACAGGCTCTGTATATCGGAAAAGCTGGCCTCGCTCTCACCAGTTAAAACACCATAAGGGATGATGCAATAGCCTGTTAAGGACAAACAAAGTTTTTGAACTAAATCCAAACTTCTGCAGTGCTTGATCAAATGGCGCCTTTCTCGTGGGTAGGATGAAAACCATACATCTGCAGAGAAATAAATGGCCATTTTGGTGCCTTATCTAAGAATCATCTTCAAATGGCTCAGGGCCAGCCTCATCCACTAGCTACTTCTCAAAATGCCATATGCAAACTATTACCTAATCAAACATACTAGATTGTATTCCAAGTCGGTCTTCAGGAAATACATCCCCTTTTTACCTTGGTCCAAACAGAGCAAAGGGCTTTACCATAGTGCTGCTACCACTGCAAACCACACCAAGGGTATATCTGTACACGCTCGTGCTCCATGTTTCACTTCCTCAAGGTGAGGAACCCCGGTGGCCCATCCTCTACTCTACCCTGGTCCCACACAGCCCACTGGGGATATCAGCTGGCACCTCCTCCATGGAGCCGTGAGCACAGGCATGTCTCTGGCATGGTTCACTCCTCTCCCTGACACCTGCCCCTTCTGTGGCATGAGGGAGACCCTGGCACACGTCTACCTGGAGTGTGCCAGGTTACAGACCCTTTTCCAGCTCCTCCAGAATTTTCTCCAGAAAGAAGGTTCTGATTGCACTTTTCCCCTCACCTCCTGATATATAAAAACCCCATCTGTGCCCCACAAAGTCACGAAACCCCCTCGTCAACCCCCTCTTGGCGCTGGTGCTATAACACCAGGAGAAGGATGTTGGATGGAGAGGTGCTCTGCAACTGTGGGGCCTATTTCCATTTCTCCATTCAATCACGCGTCTGGGCAGAGTTCCTCTGTCCTGCTTCCGCTGGCTCCCTAGACATCTTTGAGGAGCAGTGGGCACTGTCCGGGGTTCTCTGCTCAGTGTCCCCCTCCGGTTCCCTGCTTATGGCCCTATGAATTCACTCCTGTCCCTGTTTTTTATTGATTGTCCCCCAAAATCATTTGAGTTCCAGATTTAGTTGCTCCTCCCCTTTGACTGGGGGAGAGGCCTTCCGCTGTGAGCGGGTACAAGCCTGCCCAAATCCTGGAATTCAACAGTGCAAACCACGCTGGTAAAATCATTCTCAAAACTAGTGGGTCTTTTCTGATATGCAAGTGCCCACCAGTGGGTCACACGACAGAACAACCATTCACTGAAGATAAATGTGAATGTAACAGAAAGGGGTGGTGTGATGAGGTGACTTCTCCACACTCACTCTGCGGAGTTTAATGCAGGCTGGATCGACCAATTAACCCATTAGGAAGCTAATTAAGAAGGCTTGGCTGGGCAGAAATAGGCAGGGTCTATAAAGCCCAGGAGCAGAAGGAGAAGGAGCTGCTGGGAAAAGGCACACACTCCCAGGAGAAGGGAAGAGGGTGGAGATTGCAGGCTGCAGTCACTCCCTGGGAAGAAGGAAGAGGCTTTGGGAACTGGCAGGCCCAGGAAGAAAAGGGGAACCAGTGGTAGGAAGCAGCCCCGGGATAGAGCAGTGGGGCCAGAGAGAAAAGGCCCAGGCTGCTGAGCTGAGGGTCCCTGGGCTGGAACCTGGAAAAGATGGTAGGCCCGGGTTCCCCTGCCAGCCACTGGACTAGTGGCACCAAGGCAGTGGATGGGAAGACTGCCTAGGATTATTGAGGAGCTAAATTCTCCCCTGGAAGGGGGGAACATGGACAGTGACACGGCCGGAGGGCGGAACCATGAGGAGGACACCCGGTTCCTGAAGCTGCGAGAGGGGCTGCAGGCAGACAGCAAAGACAGAGTGACAGTGTGCAAACCACAGATGGGGAGGTGTCGGCCTCGAGCTAATCCCCAGAGTCCCAGGAGGAGGTGCCAGACCGGCAGGAAGTGGTACACCCCATGACGGTGGACAATAAGGATGAAAAATCAGATCTCATAGCATCCTTCAAGTAAGATATTTTTAAGGAAATCCATAATTAAAGCAACAGATGCGTAGGATCTGCACTGTTGTACACAGGTGATGCAGGATGTGGAATGTGCAAAAAAACCAATTTGGAGTGAATCCTATAATACCAATAGGTGGAGCCAGGAGTTAATAAAACTTAGCATTTATATTAATTTCTGTCCCAGATCCACATGACTGATACTATGTCCCCACCTTCCATTCAAGGACAAAGTGGAACTTCACAGACATTAAGCTTCAACTTGCAGAAAATTGGCATGGTAAGTTATTACCCCCATTTTGAAGGTGGTGAAACCAAGGCATTGGGAAATTAAACTTCCAAGGTTATAAACTGAGTCAGATGCCCAGGCCTCATGACTCCCAAATCCCAGGGCTCTAGTCCAGACTTCTAAAATGGTCATGAAATTTACCATTCTAAGCCAACTCCCCCTTCCTCCCCCCCAAAATCCCCAACAAATCCCTCTCCCCCCATCACCTGCCTTCACTGTGATGGTGATTATTATAAAGAAAAATTTGAAACTTTATTGACCCACTAAAAACTCTCTCATACACCTGGGCAAATGAGCAAACAGAACTGTGCAGATTATTCTAACTTCTAGACTACGCTACCCTGCAGAGAGATACATTTGATGACGGAGTTTTTAGTAAAGATTAAGAAATTCAAAACTGGCAACTTCATTTGCCTTGAATCCACTAAAACCACTTAATTCATCTTGGTGCTCAGTGCCTCTGAAAAATCCAGTCACTTATGTAATGTCTAAATATGAATTTAGATGCATTACTGTAGGCATCCAAGTTTGAAAGTTTTGACTAGTGTTTCATCATCTTCCTATGGCTTTCCTTTTAGCACATGGACTTATTGTGAACACGTCACAGAATACTGGGTAAGCCCAGATGCTTAAAGAATACACTTAATATTTTCCTTCTGTTCCTTATGTTAAGATCAAAAGGGAAACTACACTTTGCAGAACTATCATGAAAAGATGCTACAAATATCTGTTTACCCACTGCAACTATGACTAGGATGGTAAGAAAATCGAAATGATATTTTATCTGCCAACCAAAAAAAGATGACTGAATTTCAGGTAGTTGAAAGTAGAGTTTTGCATGGTTCTCTTTTAAAGTAATGATAATGGTCTGAACTATCGGGAAATGACAGTCACAAAACCAATAATAAAAGTACCATATTAGCCATGTGGCATGGCTGCTCTTTGTTTAACTGCAATTTGTTTACACTGGAGTAGCAGCTAGAGGCCCCAGTCTGTAGCTGTGTGCTACACACTGTACAAACACAGAACAAAAAGATAGCGCCTATCCTGAAGACCTTACAGTACAAAATTAGACACCACATGTGGATAAAAACAGACACGAGGAGGGGGACTCAAGGAAAGGATGAGACAATTATTAACTGCTTATTGGTTAAATAGAAGGGCATATAGTTACATAAATGGATACGGCACCACTTACTGTTGTCCCTGGACACTATTTTGTTTTGAACTCTTAAACATGAAAAAGTTGGTCACATGGTACCTCTTTGGGCCAAGGACCTTCTTTTTGGTCTGTGTTTGTATAGTGCCTGGCCCAATGGGATCCTGACTTCTCTGCACATAATAGTGCATCATATCTGAAGGATGGAAAAACCAACTGAGGACCTTCTCTTATCCTGCAGAAAATGCCAAGAACTTGGAGTTGTGGTACCATCTGCCAGGCAAGAAGGAGACAAAGGCAGAGAAAGGGGACTCCACTCTTGCATCATTCTTTGTGTTGTCTCCTGAAAGAAGGGAGCCTAGTTTACAGCTCCTTGAGCCAGTCCTTTGCTCCTCAGTTGGAGGGGGTCGGGGGGAAGTGAGGAAACAACATCAACCACCATCACCACCAAGGACAAACTCCAAGTAAAGGGAGAGGCAGAACAAGAAACAAGAAGGATCTAGTTCTAGATCAATGCTAGGTACCCACACGTAGTGACCCTGTATTGACTGTGCAGGTTCCAATGCCAAAAGATCCTTGGAGACAGCCTCCAGTAGATTTTATATGCATATGGGATTCGGTAAGAGGAGGCAGAGAGGAAAAAGGTGAAAACCATAAAAAGGAGATGTTGATGCTCATGTGATTGATGGAGTGAAGAGACAGAAGGGGATATAACAATACAACATGAGCTGCAGGCCAGGGTAGATTTACACAACGTCTATAGGCAAGTGGCTGCCAACAGAGGCTTTCAAAGAGGGCAGTAGCATGGTCCAATTGCTGAGCAAGGAAATTAGTCAGAGCAGCTGTACTTTAAATGGAGGTGAAAGAAATGGGTATTAGGGAGGCCAGAGATGATTTTACATAGTCAAGGTGCTTAATTTTTCAGTATGTTGGGGAGGAGGCAGCAGCAGTACGCGGCAACAGCCTAGGTGTGTGAGGAGAAGGAGAGAGGAAAAGTGGAAGATGACCTTAAGGTTACAAGTATGAATGACAGGGAAGATGGTGGTGTTGTCAGTACCAGAAGCAGCGAGAGTTTCAGAAAGAAAAATAAAAGCTTGTTTTTTGCCAGATTAGGGTCGATCTGATGGCAAAACAACCAGGATTATATGTCAGAGAGACAGATATCTGAGACTAGACAGAGCGAAGCAGAGGGCACAAGAGTTATTGGCATAGTGATGATTGCTGAATCTGTGGAGGTAGATGTGGTCATCCAGGGATAATATCTGGGCAAATCAAGAAATGCCTAAATTCTCTCTCTTTCCGAGAAGAAACTTGTTCAAAACTAGTTCCAAGAGAAAAGATCTAAAATAATACTGCAAAAAACACATAAAAATACTGTCTCTCCATAAAAATCCAAAGATCATACAGATTCTAAAATTAGGGCAACCGCTAAATGAAAGTTAACCTGAACAATAACTTTAGCTAAATTTCAGGTTACATGCATTAATATAATGAGACGAAGAATATGAAAAGGCCATTCATAACAGAATTCATTGAGTTAGGAATGCTTAGCTGCCTTATAACATATAATTAATGATCCTAGAAAGTATGAACTCTCCCGGCTGTCTGCAAAACTGTTCTTTACACTGGGTAGGACAAGCAAGCAGTTGCTTCCACAAATACTGCCCTTTGAGAAGCTGAAAAGCCTTTTTCCCCTGTTGCATCAGGGACCACATTGCCATTTCCATGACATGCTGAGCTTTGAACCGTTACCCAAATCAGACTATAGCAGTTGGCAACCCAATACACATCTCTCATGATAGACTGGTTATTGGTGAAATGTTAAAGAAAAAGTCATTACCTCTTTGCTATTGCTTCTAATACCCTACCTTCCTCTAGATTATTTATAATCCCCACTAAATCCATCCTCTATTTATAGTCGTTTAACACAATAGAAAAATATAAACTGTCTAAAGATCTGCCTTGCTTTATACCACTCCTAGTCATTTGGTAGAACAAAGGAAGTTCTCTCTCCATCAAAGGGCCTGATGCCTCATGAAGCCCTGATGCTCAGATTCAAGGTTAAAGGATTAAGGCCTGAAGCACTGAGTATCAGAGGAAAGAAAGCCAAATATCAAAAGAAACACAAAAATCAATCCTCTTCACCACATGGGGCAGTGTGAAGAACAAGTTAGCTGGGCTGAATCTAAAATTTTCTCTGTGTGGCTCTCAAAAATTAGCACTGTTATAAATATAATGGGCAGTTTTGCAAAGACAAAGCATCCCTGGAAAACAACAAAGCTCTCAATTCAAAATATCATCACACTCTGGAAAGTTTTATGTCACCGTAATTTCAGTTGCAAATGCATAGCATCCACTTCAAAGGGAGAGAGGTCACATGACTTTATCTTTATATGAAGTTTGTATATCTACAAGTGACAATGTAATATTTCCGAGAATTTGCTTTTTGCTTCAATCCTCTGCATGCTGAAGTGCAGCCAAGGTCACAGGAGGGAGGAAAACGTGGGTTTATTTTGTTGCAGCTGTGATCATGGCAGAAATAGCAGGATATGGAGGATTTCTTGCTTTGATTTTGTAATACCAATGGCTTTTGTTCTTTGCACTATCCATCAGTTCTGATATAAGTTTTTAAATGACTTGATAGTTGCAAGAGCAGGTTCCACATACTGCTAATTTAAAACAACCTTCCAGAACATTTTGTTTTATTAAGATCTGGCTCAATTGTTCCTATTAAAAGCTCTCTGGGATACAAGAAAGTACGCATTAAAATATTAGTTGCAGTTACCTTAAGATTAAATTTTTCAAAATAAATAGAAGATACATACAAGAAAGGTAATCTAATGAACATATTCAAACTAATCAAGCCAGATTTCAAAAGAGTGTTGCAGTTCATGAGTGATCTATTAGCTCCTAATGTTTCCTACAAGAGAGACAACTGCAAGTATCCTGAAAAAAGTCTTGCCCTGTTCCCAAGAGTTTGCACAGGAAAGAACACCCAGAAAGTAGGGTGAATAAATTTACAAGGGCTAAGGATAAAACTAGAGATTTCATCACCACGCAAACCAAATTCCCAGAACATTTTCAATTTCAATAGTTGAAACCACAAAACCCCATCTGGAGATTCACCATGCATTATCGTTACACATTAACAGATACAGCCCTTTGGAAAATTCTCAAGTGTCTGGTTTTCACTGTACGAAAATTACCAGTGACATCCAGTGACCCCCAATCCCACCCTTTCCACAGTGTTCACTAATTACAAAATTATCTTGCTTTTTGACGACTTCAGCTTAAACCAAGTTAGCTCCATCTTTCCACTAAGACTGACTAAGCTGCCCCCTACCTACAGCCTATGGGCATGCCCGCTCATAGGCGTCCTGTTCAAGCTAATTTGGACAGCTGAATATGGCACACGTAATCCTAAGAGATCAGGTACAATTCAGATAAGAGCAGGACAGAAAACTGCTTTAGTTCAGAGTAAACCTGAGAATGTTATCAAAGCAACCAGCACAAGTGGTAATGAAGCTTTAGACTCTTCAGTCTAACTAACATATTTGGCGGGTTTTAAAAAAAAAAAAAAAAAAAAAAAAAAAAAAAAAAGACTCAGAAATCTTGAAATAAACTTTTGGTCACCAGTTTAAGGGCAGAACATGAAAAGCTGCTATTCTTTAAACTTGCATGGGTATTGCCTACCTGCAAAAGAAAACATTTGCAATAGCCAGTCTCAGAACCCAGGCCTAAAGACTCAGCTTGTGCTATGGTGCTAAAAATAGACATTCTTCCTTGGGCTCTGAAACCTGGCGAGTGGGTCGGGCCTCAGAGCCCCAGCGGGAACATCTACACTGCTATTTTTAGTGCCACAGCATGAGCCCAAGTCTGTAGACTGGGCTCTGAGACTCACTGGGGCAGGCTTTTTCTTTCTTTCTTTTCTTTTTGCTGTGAGCTGTACCGAGTGGTCGTAATGAAGTAAAAATGTACAGATAATTCAGTGTATGGTCTCCTGTTATGTAACAATGGATTGGTCAGACATCTGTTGGGAAGACGCTATGTTTATATACATTACTCAGAGATGTGCATCTGCAGCTAATTCAGCATTTGCAGTTCTTGCAGCTACGTCAAGAACATTTTTACTGACCAAATAAGTGTTCCCTCTGAGTTTCCCGGCTAACTATGCTACCAACGTCAGTGTAAAATAATCTGGCACGGGGAGGTAAAACCTGTTAAAATAGACACAAACAAATAGGCAAGCAGTTTCCAGCTACTCAAGGTAAAAAAAAAAATTACAAAAAGTTTCTATAAGCCATTTGCAAGCACTGTTGATTTCTGTTTTAATGCTGTCAATCTGCCAGTTTTAAAAATATTCAGGAGGAAAAGAAAAAAAACACCAGCAAACTGAATTCAGTAAACGTGTAAAGTTGCCTAAGTGGCACATTGGGTTTTTAAATGCACCTCTGGAGACCAGGGAACAATTCATAAATGAACTGGAATTTGGTGATGTTAGTCAAACACTGCAAATTCTGGCACCATTGGCAGTTTGTTCTCTAGAGACTCTGGACTGGAATAGCAGGAGGTGATGCATGTCGTGATTGAGGAGAATTGACAGATGGCCCTGGGTGTGAAATAACAGGGGTGCTGCAGTTTGCTACTGAGATGCACTGGCAAAACTGTATGGGATAGAATCCTCGAGGACTGGAAAAGCTGGGGTTCTGCAGGTTAGGGCAAAAGCATATTTGCATAATTGTGAGGTTTGATTTTATTTTTTTTTAAACAAAGAGTGTCTGAAATAAATCACATGGCTGGAACAGTAGGAGGGATTGCGAGTCATTCTTTTTCATTTATATTTAATTGTCTTGAATATTTGGACACAAAAGCAAGAGTATCACTGGTATAGCTAGCACAAGATACATAAAAATTCAAACAATACTAAAAATAGAGTCAATAATATGTATTTAACAAGGAGCAAAGATAACTGTCACCTTCTCTCATAAGATAATAAAAAAAGTTATATCGTAAACATAAAATCTTCTCAAAGACTCTTGATAGTGTTCCCTCCTGGAACTATCACCATAACAACGAACATTTCAACAGAGGGAAAGTGCTATTAAATTCTGTGTTTGATATTTCCAGCTAACTAAAAATATAAGATGGAAAAACACACAAGGGTGAGATAGATTCACACACACAAATGAGAAAAGCGTTTGATGAAATTATATTTGGAAAATCTCTAGTACTGGAGGAAAAAAATCCTTTAATAGGTACTGTCCATTTAAAGGGTACCTCTTTATAACAAACCTATCAGATACTAATTTTGTCAAATGATCCTATATTAAATGTGTATGTGAGGGTTGAGGTAGGCTGGCAGAGTTGTGTGAGTCCCAGAAATGGATTAGCAGAGGGTGCTATCCGTAAGGAAGGGACACGGTGCAATGGCAGAGATGTAGAAGACCGAGGAATACAACAGCAGGGAAAGCTATAGGTTAGGATTTAAACACACAGTGGAGTTAAAAGGAGAGGTACCAGCATGGCATCTCATTGAACTATACCTGGCTCTAAGCAGAGCTATTATACAGCCCTCATTTCCATGGTGTACTATATTCATATTCAAAATTAGGATTAAAGGAAGGGGAAAGTAGTGGATTGTTTTACAATTCCACTCTCCCAGATGCCGATATCAGGAGTACATGCACAAAAGCAGGTGCCATGTGACTTGATCCTACTGAATAGACAGGGAGTGGGTATTTGAGCATGTACCATGCATCTGCACTTGAGAGATGGAAAAGGGTTTTCAAAAAGCTGTTTTCAACTAATCAAATACAGTAGGTTATGCTTTTATTTGGAATATTTTAAAGCATTTTACAGACTGGGGCAGACTTGAAAAGATATTCTACAAACCGCACTTGCTTTTAATTTTACAAGTTATACATTTCTTGCTGAAGATCTTTCCGGGACTCACCTATGTGCATTCCAAGCTAGTGAAAACTATCCCCAATAAAGCCCTGCTCCTATTGCTCTGCCTCAGCAAATTGGAGATCCTGCAACTGCAGATTCTTCAGGTGCCTAGAGATGGACAATCTGCGTATCAGGAAAAGAGCATTCTTTCCAAATGAGTTCCGCCTTCTGTTTACACTTGATAGTGAAGTGACAAATTCAGCATTACAAATTCACATCAGGATGATCCAAGCAGACAGAGATGGGCAACATTTGTTGAAAGGCGTTGATAATTAGTTAAACTGTAAAGGGATACTTATGGTAGAGGAAATGAAACACACATATCCATTCAAAAGTTGGGTATATTTAAAGTGCTCCCCAGAGTGAAAATTCCCCTGTCCACAAACAGGCAGATTGCCATGAATAACTCAGACAGAAATCAAACTCTGTTCTGTATTTGCTCTTGATATCTTTTCTTCAAGTGGGTAAAAAATGATGCCCTACAGGAGATGACAAGATGCCTTTAAAGTACATAGCTCATTTCTGACGACAATTACCTTTCGCTAGCTTGGCACAGCTGCATGCTCTATTTGCTTTTGTTTTTCCATTAAGGGCTCGTCCATTATTTGTACCCATCCTATAGCATTTATGCATGCCAATAATGAAGATCCCCTTGCCTATGATTCTTTCCACAGATAATAGAGAATAAATTGCAATTAGATTTTGGTAATTGTAGATAATTAACTCAAAATGAGCTGTTAATTATAAAAATCTATGTTTTTCATTTCTTGATTGTATTATTTATTTTACTTATAAATGCCAATGTCTCACTTGAGCAAGATTAACGTTTTAAATACTTTCGGCAATTTTAAAAAAAAACAACAACATAATTTTAAACTGAGTTTTGTTTATTTGAAAATTAAAATTAAGTTTCATCCTGGGAGGTTCCCTCGAGAAGCTCATCCAAACTGAAGGGTAAACAGGGTTGGTTTTCCATCATGATTCTTGATAATATTTTCTACAGCAAAAAGCCTTTGGCATTTCAATATAACTGCCAGATTGCTCAGAAGAGAACAATTCGCCCCTCCCATCCCAGCCAAACTCACAGGCACCCTTTTCTAAGATTTAAAAAAAAAAATCACTTCTATATTCAAATGCATAAAGGAGACAAATGGACTTGTCTTCGTAGCCTCTTCCAGCCTTACATTATATTAAATTATTTAGGGAGCATTCATCTGGTAACCTTTGCAAAACTGAAGACAGAGTATAGGAAACAAACTTTCAGATGCCTTGCTGCCAAACTTTGGAACCAGCTGGCGCTGTAACTTGGGACTGCAGAATTGCATATTAACTTTGAAAAATTACTGTGGGTTTAATCAAGGGAATGAGAGAGAGAGAGAGAAAACCTTATGAAATCTGGAACTCATTTTGTAAACAACACAGTTTTTCTTCATTTCCCCCCTATGCTAAGTAGTCTTTTTCAGGTTTTGGCAACCTCTTGCAAAAAGACCTGCAGGTGTTCCAGGTTACATTTCTCCTCAACAGAGTGCAATGCTAGAATATATTTAACTAGATCTATTTTTTTAATCTCCTTTGCTACAGTGATCATGGTACCACGTGGTTTTGTAAAAATGGAAAAAAATAAATAAGGTGATCACTTTTAAGACTTCCCTTCATCTGTGGAGGTAACCTAAAGCTATGTCTTCACTGACGGCGGCGTCAGATCGACTTCTCTGGATCGACTGAGCGGTCAGTGAAGACCCACTCAGTTGATCCAGAAATCGATGTATTAAGACCACCTTCTCAAGTGGCGTAGCGCTGCATTGACGGGAACGTGGTTCCCGTCAGCGCAGTGCAGTGAAGACAGCGCGCAGAACAGAAGCAGAGAAATCAACGGGAGTTACCAAGTTTTTACGTAGCTTGCGTAACTCCGGTCGACTGCCGTCGAATCTCCGAGGTAAGTGAAGACAAGCCCTAAGTTTAAAATACAAGGAGTTCCACTACCTGTTAATACGGAGGTGTTTGGATAATCAGTAACTCATATAGGGGAAAGAACAAACTATAGGGTCCAAGAGAAAGATATCCCTCCCTCCCCTGCACTGTTATATTTAGTTGGATAGAATATGTGTTGAAAGAATTGAAGGTGTTGACATAACCCTGTCGCTGTCCAACATTAAACAGTGTTAAACAAAGTGTAGGGTTTGGCACAAAGAGACTTCAGTCTCCCTAGTACCATTGCAAATACACCATTAAGTATCCTTTTAGTTTTTTATTAAAGATACAGAAAGAAGGAAAAACAGTTAAAGCATTGGAAATGCAAGGAAATGCATTTGAAATACAAGGTATTAAGTAAGGCTTTCATCTGAACATCCCTCATTCCATTTAGTGGGAAAGGGTCTTTAGAAGGAAAAAAAAACCCTTGTCTGATGGTCTCTTAGACACTATTAAAGATGGTAATAACTGTCATTTTGGGTATAGGAGAAGAAGTTAGTTGGATATGCTGGAACTATTGTTGCTGATGTTCAAGTCCCATCCCATTTCCTAGGAAGCATAACAAGACAAACAAAGGGGAAAGAAAAGAACAGCAAAGACAGTAAATGCAGTTACTGTCCCTGATGTTGACTCTCACTTACAACTTCACTACTAGAAAAATACAAGCACAGCGCACAGTCTTATCAGCCACTCCAAGACCCGGCAAACTTGTACTAGTGTGGGGCTGTTTAGGGCATTCCTTTTAGCTGCCTCTTTCTGGTCCCAGACATAATAAGGGGGTTACAAAATGTACAGTGTTGGCCAGCTAAGCCAGACACTTATTAAACAGAAAACAAAAAGAGAGGGAGAGGAGAGGGTAGGGGTCGCAGCCATAATGGTGAGGCTTGCTCCTTCCTGTTCTTTCAGTCAGACAACGTTGTAGGAGCCATTTCTCCCCACAGTCTTTTTTTTAGAAGGACCCCCAAAGGGACTGACAGGTGGACTAGCCCATTCTCTCATTATTTTGTCCACCAATTAGGCCTAATTTCCAACACACCAATTTTGGTTCATTGATTTCCAGTCTCACACTGTCCTTATTTACAGTCTTTGAATTACATGAGTGAGCTTTTTTGTTTGGACAAATTCAGGCTCTCTCTTTTTTGCACCTCTTCCCATCAACATTTATTATAGTTCATTATGACATTTTGTAAACTTTCACTCACCTCTCACAATTAGGGTAAATGTGAAGGCCGAATTATTACACTACCACCCCATCCCCAACCAGGAGTGAAGAGAAGAAAATACAGAAGGAAATTAATACCAGTTACCAGGCAGCAAAGCAAAAAACACCTGAGAAAAGGTTGATAATCAAAATTCTCACTAGAAAGTCCCACCAGAGGGAAAGATTAGAACCGCAGAAGGCACACCTGCAATGTCTGGGCGAGCAGCAAGTGCTGCCTTCCCTGGGTGCACCCACTTAGTGGGCTTCTGCTACCTGGTGTCCAGGATTTGCTCGGATGAGAAGAGGATTCATTTGGGTCAGAGACTGCAAGGCTAGCTTGGGATGAACCAATACACTGCTGAGGACTGCTGAGGCAGTCTCTACTCTTATTTTTCTCCAATCAATGTGTGGAGTAGGGGTAGGGGACTGACCAGTAGGAAGACATTTCTGACACATCGAGTTCTTGTCTGGCAGCTTGATTTAGCACACTAGACAGTGAGGAAGGTTTTCTTTGGCACTGAGAGGCCTGTATGCTTTTCTATTTCTGCTTTGCTGAGAAGAAGCCTTACACATAGACCAATGCCTCAGGGCCAAATGATATACAATTCCAAACAGACTCAACTCTGGCAGGAGACTGCACAGTTAGTCGGGTCAGAGAGCAGAAAGGTGTGTTGTATCTGGGAAGAGTTTTAGAAGCAAAAGAGATTTTCCTGCTCAGAGTGGAAGTGAGGAAAGGCCAGCTGATCCAGAAGTGTCATTAAGATGGAGATCGGCCTCACATCCACTTGTAGACTTCCTCCAGTCTCTGGGAAGTGCAACAGCTATCCACCATGCACTCTGAGAACTCCCAACTGACTTCAGAAAACGTGAACGTTAACATGACTTCATCTGGAATTTCGCCTGAGTAAGAACTGCCAGATCAGGCTTAAGCTTAATATTAGACCTTATTAATTAGATGTATTCCAGTAGTGTTTAGAGGCTCCAGCCTTGATCAAAGTCACCTTGTGCTAGGCACTGCTCAAACACCTCGTAAGACAGTCCTTGCCCTGAACAGCTTACAATCTAAAAAGACAAGACAAAGGCTAGGATTATTGCTGTTTTAAAGATCAGGAACTGAGGCAGAGACAGACAGACTCAGGGTATATCTACATTGCATTAAAATACTCCTTAATGGCCCCTCTCAGCTGACTTAGGCTGCAGTACAGACATATAGGCTTGGGCTGCAGCCTGGGCTTTGGGACCCCATGATGGGCGAGGGTTCCAGAGTCTGGGCTCCAGCTTACAGGCAATGTTATAGCCCTGCAGCATGGTCGCCTACACTGGACACCTACACTGCAATGGTATAGCCCGGCAGCAAGAGCCCAAGTCAGCTGACATGGCCAGCCATGGGTGTTTTACTGCAGCATAGGCAAACCCTAAGTGACTTCCCAAGGTGTCACACACAGTCTGCGACAGAGCAGGGATCCGAAGCCAGCTCTCCTGAGTCCCTGTCAAGTGCTTTAACCACAAGACTATCTTTTCTTTTTGCTAGAGACCAACTTAGAGTATTTCATGAGGTCTTTCCTTGTTAGCAGCATTTAACCCAAATCAAGTAGAAGTACAGACCAAAAATATGCACGTGGTGGCTAATAACATCTTTTTGAAAATCAAGAAAATACACCAACGCTTAGAAGTACTTTCTAATGGTTAAAAGAAAATGAAAGAGATTACCTTAGCCCCATGCCAGTGCCATTCATCATAAGAGTGGGTCCTCCTGGTCTGCCAGATGCTTCATCAGTGACCACTTCTGAATCAAGAACTTGGCCCCTAAACCTGGAAAAGTGGATGTAGTTAGTTTTTACATCCTGGGGAGGCTATTGTATCTGTAGCCTCTCCCTCCTTTGCCCCAAAACACACACAAAATGATGAACTCTGATCAGAGCACTTTATACAGACAAACGTTCACAAAACCCCTCCATCTTCTCTCTCACACACCCCAGTTTTGGGGAGACAGCTTCCACCTGCTGCCTTTGTTTCTGAAGGCTGCAACTGGCAAAAATTCTTTAATTCTACTAATTTCAAAACACCTGATCCCTTGAGAAAATGGAGACTGTATTCTATGACAAATATTCATGCTTCACCCTAGCACCTGGCAAGAGCTCAAGGCCGGCATGAACAGGTGATTGCAGCTGATCTCCATCTTTAATATGGTGATGGAGTCCCTGGCATCTATAGGTCTCAACAGATGATGTTCTTTCTTTATCTGAGTATCTTCTCTTCTGTTCGGATCAAGATGGAAAAGAGCATGCTGGTAAGTTTCCATTTCTATTTGTATAAAGCTCCAATTTCTGGCCTTCAGGGGTAGTAACAGAAAGGACCTGTCACTGAGTCAGGACTGAAGATGGCCCTTTCTGCACCTCAAGCCAATGTAATTTTGGTCTGCCCTAAAATGTAATTAAACATACCTAGAGGATTCATTTCCCCCACCACTGAAAGGCAGCCACATCTGGTGTGAAAAGTGACAGCTTTTTTTATAAGCAGAGCACATGGGACTGAAAAATACTGTGTCCATTTGAAACAGCAGGAGGGAATTTAGGGAGACAGAATGTAATTATATTATAATTTGCCAATGAAAAAAGGGCTAACTCCTGCTTTTGCAAAAAGATATATGGGAGTTTTAAGAGCCACTAACTAGTACAAGTGGTCAGGACCTTTTTACTGCTCATTTAAAAGACGACACCTCTAGCACCTCAGAAGGGGCCTAATCCAGCACTGCACAATTCTACCCACTGGGGGAGAGGCACAGCCAAATAAATTAGCATTAGCTGGTTTTGTTTGTCTGTCTTTTACTATCCTCATGGTTAAGTTCCTTGCTTGGTGAGTCCTTCCTGACAATTTAGCAAGGTGTATTTGAACGCTTAACTAAACAAATCTTTGTCATCTGTAGAACATAAAAGCAATTCTGTGGTTAGCAAGTAGACAAAAGAGAAGAATTACAAAGATAAAACTGAAACAGGAAAGGTGAAATTTGAGAGGGATACCTGTAAATATTAGTCATGTGCAGATATTTGACGCAGATAGTTCAATTATATTTAACTCCGAACATGTTGCAAAAAACCCTCTTTCATTCCAATTGCTATAGTGTGGGTGCTTTATTTGAAGATGAGATGGCAAATGTACAAGCATCCACCCCCTGGGGAGAGGTCAAGGGAGATATTTTCAAGACTCAGACTATTCATCTATGGACCCTCTTCTGGACTTTTTTCTAACAACTACAGCTTTAGAGATCTGGAAATCTTCTCAGCAGAAACTGGTTAAAATAGGTGCAAATATAGCAACACGAATGACATCATTATAGAGATATGCAAGAGTCTTTTTGTCTGGCAGCCAATGCTTCTCAGAAGATTCTGAAAAACATTCATTTTAAAAGCAACTCCACCTGTGTGTCCTTCATATTCTACTTCCTTTTTATTAGTGGGACATATGCATGGAATTAGGATAGTTGATGATTAAGAATGCATCTATTCCTACTTACTTCTCACCTGAAGTCATAATCCTTTGTTTGCGACCTCAGTCATTTCCAACTGTGATGGGATGTTTACCCCATGCTTCCCCAAAAAGGGTTAATGCAGACTGAGAAAGGGGCTAATTAACCCAACAGCCCGCTCAGGGGAATCAGGCAGCCAAGCAAACCCATGACTGAGTGAGGGAGCCTACGGGAGGAGGAATGCACTGAGCTGGGACTATAAATACAGGAATTTGAAAATAGAGGGGGCTGCTGGGAAAGTCCACAGTCACTCCCTGAGAGAAGGGAGGTGCGTTTGGGCTGGCAAACCCAGGGAGGGGGGGAAGCCAAGAAGGTAGGATAGGGCTCAGGGAAAGGCATTATGATCTAGGTGGGAACAGGGCTTGACTGCTGGCTAGAGTCCCTGAGCCGGAACCCAGAGTAGACAGCAGGCCCGGTTCCCTTGCCAGCCACTGAGGGAGTGGCACTGAGGCAATGAACAGGAGGAGGCTGCCTAAGACTGCTGGAGAGGAAATCTTTCCAACCCCGGAAGGGAAAAGCCCCCCAGCCAGATCACCAAATGGTTAAGTCATGAAGAGGCAGCAGCAACTAGTGGAGTGAGAGAGGGGTTACAGACACAGAGAGAGAGGCGGACAGATGGTGTGCGAACAAAGCAAGGGGTGTCGGTCTTGCGAGCTATTCCCCAGAGTGACCAGGAGAAAGCGCCATCCTAGCGGTGAGTGGAGCGCCCTGTCACACCAATGCACACACAATTGTGACTGCCTCCAATTAAACAGGCATTTTAAAATTAAACAAATACAATTAATTTTTGGATTGTATATTTCATTTAAAAGCAGCAGAGAAAGTTACTTAGCAGAAAACAGTTTATACAGGCAAATAAAACTCCTTCAGCTATAATACTCGCTTTCAAAATTCAAAAAGCAATTGTGGTGATGGAGGGAAGGGAGAGGATACATGAATGGGATGCAGGTCATGTAATGCAAAGTCTTGTGGGATCCCCTACTCAACGACACTTTAAAAATAATATCTACATCAAAACTCTCATCAAATCGTCTTGCTGTTTCCTCTACAAGACTACTGGAATCCATCCGTTCCTCCCTCTCCCTTCCACTAAAATCCTTGTATTCAACTGAGATATATCTCCTTTTCCTAGGGCAACTTTCTCTTCTGTGGTTTCAATACATCTCCTTTATCCTCTCCCCACCACTAGTCTATATAAAATGTTACTGCTAAATCAGCCTTCCCCTCCTACCACTTTGTCAAAACCTTATACAAATATCTTCCAGAGCATGCTCTCATCTTCTACATCAACTTAAAGCATCTCATTTTCAGCTCATGGCGTGGCACAATTCTGATCTGCTTGTTTTTATTTCCTCCTCCCCACTAACCCTCCCACTGCTTATGCACGTCCCATGCCTCCATCCCAACAACCACTCTTCTATCTTCTTTCCACTTATCTTTTTCCACGAGGCCCCTTATCCTAGAACCTCTCTTCTTTACCTCCCATAAAACAACCTTCCTGTATAAATCTCTCTTTAAACCCACCTTTTCCAGGTAACCTTTCATCAGACACCACCCAGAGTTCAAGACAGGACTCTCAGTTTGGGTTTTGTGGATCTCTGTATTGTCTGAATCTGATTCACATCATAGTCCCTTGAGCGAACAACAACATCTTCCCTTACATTTGTACAGCTGAGTAAAGTGTCAGTACTCAGCTCTACACACACAGCTCTCATTTTCCTCTACTCCTCTTCCTGCTTCCTTTGTTTATCTAGCACTTTCACCCTTATTGCTTCCTTTATCTCTTTCATGGTTTTGGCACCTTCTATGATGCTGTTCCCTACACCATGAACTCCTTATTCTAGTCCACTAACACACACTCTCCTCATTCAACTCCCTCCGCAAAGATCATTTCTTCCATTCATTTTCCTACTTTATTCTACACCAACCGTCCTCAAACTCTTCTTTACCTTATCTGTTGTCTCATGTCTTGTCTTGGTTTAGGGCCAGTCTATACTTAACACTTACAGAGGCGCAGCTGTTTCAGTACAGCTGTGCCGCTGTAAGAGCACTTGTGTAGCTGCATTATGTTGACAGGAGAGAGCTGTCCCTCCGACTTAATAAAACCACCTAAACAAGCAGCAGTATCTATGTTGGCGGAAGAATGCCTCCCACTAACATAGCGCTGTCCACACAAGCGTTTATGCTGACAAAAATGTTGTTCAGGGGTGTGTTTTTTCACATGCTTGAGCGACAAAATTTTGATGGCATAAGTGCTAGTGTAGACAAGGCCTTAGGTTAAAATGTAAGCTCTTCAAGGCACAGGGCATGTCTTACTCTGTGTTTCTCAATGCTTCATGTAAATGTTTGGTGCCACGGAAATTCCTTATGGACTAACAATTATCCTATATCTATAAACTTCACAACTCACCTATTGTAATCCAGCCTGGACTGGTGTAGCTGTTGCTGCTTCAGAAGTAGTTTTGCTTCCTGCTTAGCCAGCAAATGCTGGAGACGTTCCTTTTCAACTTCAAGCTCCATTTTCTGCAGCAGAAGCTGCTGTCTTCTTTCCTCAGACAGCCTTTTACTACGCGCTGTTTCTTTTGATCCAGAGTCCACACTGTCATTCATCCCAGAAACTCGAGAGAGCCTAGGGCAATCACAGGTTTCATGAAGTGGCCCAGAATGTCTTTTGGGTATATGGCTGACCTTGGGGCCATCCTGAATGTTCTCTGAGCTTCCTGGATGCCTATAAGCACAGTGACTCATTTGGTAAGGACAGGTGTTCTGAAATTCACTCATTCCCTGGTCCACATCAGGAGCCATTTGCGTGTGGTATGGGCCCCTTTGCTTTGCTGACGGCATCATATTGTTACATTTTCTGTGCAAGCCATTTTCCACTGGACATTCATTTAAAACCTCTTTATGGTTGTAATGAGGAGTTGTCCCATGAGCATGATTATTTCTACAGTGCTGAGGTACTGAAAATAGGGCTGGACTTCCCAACTGTGATGCTTTATTGTTCTTGTACAACATTTGTGGTCTAGCTATACTTAGGTAGGAACCATCCAGTTCCAAAGGTGGTAGCTGGCATGGACTCTTCTTGTTGGACACCTACAATAAAAGAAATAAGCTATCATCTTTGAAAATTTAACATAGCATATGCTAAATTGTATTGTTCCTTAGCAAACTTTGCTTCTCATCAGCAGTTCACAGAGTAAAGCTGTCATACCGGTACTGGGAGATTCGATGCATTGTGCTGATGGACAGCTTGCAAGACTCATGCAATGTTTATCAAAAGGCAGAGATAACCCTGCTATCAAATCTACATTTCAATCAGTCCTACACAAGTACAATAAATATGAAACTACTGTCTGCAGGATCCTCAGCATAAACAAGTAGCTTCAGAGTACCAAGTAGTTGTGAGTATCTAGGGTTACATAAAATCAACGTGAAGAGTGGCAAAAACATTAAATGTTAATGTATGAAAATGTTTAATTTTGAATGCCGAGCCAAAAAATCCATTCAGCCACTATAAATACTCTTTGATTGGCCATTACACAGCAGGAGATTTGATGTAAAACATTTCACCTTGCACTGAATGGGATATTACTTACAGCCGGAAATTTGATGAGAGTTTTTGAAATGTCTTTACAGAAACACAGATAAAATCCGACCACTTTCTGTAAAATATGGTTCTACTTCAAAAGCTGTCATTTAAATAAAAAAACATGTTTAAATTCAGCTATAAATGTAAGTGATTTTTCAATTAAGTTGGGCAAGTGATTATACTCTGATAAAACGCTGCAGGAAGAAAGCAGCTGTAATTCACATTTGTCATCCCAATGAAAAGTGAACTCGGATTGGGTTTGTTATACTCATAGCTATTATGTAATAGACATCAAAATCCTGCTTACATGCTAAGTATGCTTGCATTGCGGTTTGTTTCAGCAGTTAAGCATTTGTGTTCCTCTGCACATCAGAACAGCACTAAATCACTCACTCACAGCTCTTTTAGACTTGGGTGTTAATTTCAGTAACATATTGCATTTAAACTCCATTTTGGCCCTCAGGCCCTTTGTCAAAGATTTAATTTTGTTTAATTGCAGAAGATAACCAAACTACTTTAGCAGCAACAAGCAAGCTGAAATTTGGTGGTCACTGATGTACAGAAAATTATTATTTGTATTCTGGTAGCACACACAATGGGTTAGCGGCTATCCATATACACTGAAAGACAATATCTGCCCCAAAGAGCTTACATGTAAGAATTCAAGCAATTGGACAGGAATGTAATCCAACTATATACAGTTTTTTGTATGCATTATTTACATTCTTTATATAAACAAAATATCAACTCTATTTGACTGCCCTTCAGTTCCCTCATTTTGAGTTTCTTGTAGGCCTCAGAAAAAAGAAAATAATATAGATTATCACCTAAATACTGATATTTGATTATTTTCAGGGTTTTTTTGTTAAAAAAAACAATTTACTCTTTATGATTAACAGCCACATACGCCATGTTTTTCCCCATGAAGCCCAATGAGTTGGAGGCATCTGCATTACTGTCAGCGCTAAATGGGTAAAGAAAGTCTGATGCTTGGACTGGGTGAAAAATGCAGGATATTAAAATGTTTCAGAAGTCAGAGGGGCTGGCAGGCCAACATACCAGGACTGCAACAGGCTGTCAGAAGGCAATAAGAGTTATTTGTTATTTATTATTTTTTGGTGCCATTACTGTGCATGATGTTTTTACAGACAAATAAAAACACAGTCCCCTATCCCAAGGACTTTATAATCTAAATTAGACCCCACACAGAAAGGGATTTCTGGCAACAAAGAAAAGATGGAGTGCAAGATGTTAAGAAGTATGAGAACAGACCATAAAATAATTCTGTAGCTACATGTTACACATCTCACTTTGCCAAGTCAAGGGTGCTTTTGGGGGGTGGGGGAAGAGCTGCAAGTTGGGTTGGTTCCCAAACTCCTCAGGACCAGAGCTGGGACTGCATGTGGTTGCGCTCAAATGATCCCCCTGGCCATAGCTCTGAGATTTTGACAGGTTCTAAAGAGAAGCATATCCCAACCCTGAAGTCATTAAAGCAAGGGGAAAAGAAAAAAAAAGTGATCCCTAAAAATAAAATCCCCAAGAGTTTCCTTATTTTACCTGTTTGTTTTATTGACTAAAGGGACCAAAGTTTGTTAAGAAATCTCAGCACATGAACAGAGATGGTATAAAATAATTGCCAGGAGCAGATCTAAGGCTAAAGGCCCACACTGCAAATTAACTTTGTGACGGAGTCTCGATTAAAAGTCGCTCAAGGCCCTAAAAGGGAGGTCCCAGTTAGCATTTGTTGACCTTGGCCACCATTAAATCTGCCTTGATAGTCTCAGAAATGGCACTGACATTTAAATACTTCATAACAAGTCAGAGAAACTTTAACGTTATTTCACAGTTACAGGATGTTTGCAGAGGGGAATTCTCATTAATATCATGAAATGCGAGTAGCGTTTTTTCATTTCTCTAGATGACGGAATTGTATTATTAGGTGGAAGTCTCGGTTCCAGTTTCATATGGCTTTAGAGGCTGCTCAAGGTCAACTGCGTATGATAAATAACTAATTTTGGCTGGGGCGGATCGGAGAGGGGAATCAAGCAACTGCTTGGCAAGTTATATAGTTATTTATTGTTAAATTGAAAACCATAGCTGAATGGCACCAACTACTGAGAAACTAGAGTGACATCCACACCTGAGTTGGATTATGAGGCCAGGGCATACTATGAACAATCTGTGATGAGCAGGACAGGGGAGCAAAGAGGAAGAGAATTCCAAGACACACCCACTACTGCATTGTGAGCATAAGGAATTAGGTACTTTTTTTAGATGAGCTTAAAACAGACATTGCCTGTGGGAAACATGGAAGCCATGATGGGCTGTGATGGAACAGATGTGCTTCCCCATTTCGGGAGCTCTCCCATGCTTTCTGTAAGTTATTTAAAGATATACCCTCCCTTAACTAAGACTTAAAACGCAAACGCTGCTTGCGACATATGGAGTTAATATGATTTGATCAGATCTGACACTGTTATATAGAAATAAATAGACACTAAAAGCAGTTCAAATAATTTCGTAAGAGCTAGAGAGGAAAACATACGGAAGCACTATGAAATCCTTATCGCAGTCCTTGTAATTTCTGGTGAGAGAATCAGAACAAAGTATAAACAAATATTGAGCCCTACAATATCCTACATGCATGTGCACACATACACACACACGCACAAATGAGTAGCAGCTCACTCATACAGTATATGATTTCTACAAAGTCGTCTTAAAAACAAGCTGTGGATGTGCTTTGCAGCAGCAATATACACATGGATACGGTGGGCAGATTGTTATTTACATAATGATGTAAGTGTGCTGTTGTACTGTAGGGGAGCATGTGAAACAGACAGAATAAAATCATATCTTACAGTCCCTATGTAGGCCAAATCTCCATTGACTTCAAAGGGAGTTTTCTTCCTGTGTAAAAACAATATATTTTTTCCCAGAATCACTATTCTAGAGGTTTTATGATTGGAGAACATAAACTAGTACCATCTGTATATTTATGCAGGTGAAATCCTGACCCCACTGAAGTCAATGGCAAAATGCTCATCAACTTCTATTTCACCTACAGTGCTTGTCTTTAACAGAATTAATCTATATGATACATTAGAAGACAACAAAAAGAAACTCTGTGTGATACAGTCATTACAGATTGTATCCTGAGCATGATTTTAGAAGTTTTTGAAACAGACTGAGGATGACTGTTAATTCAGTACAGCATGGAAATGTTACTCACCCTGGGTAGTAACTGTAGTTCTTCAAGATGTGTGTCCCTATGGGTGCTCCATTTCAGGTGTGTATGCGCCTCATGCACCTTCAATTGGAGATTGTTGTTAGCAGTGTCCATTCAGCCTGCGTATGTGCCATACATGTCCTTGTACCCTGCACGGAGGCTATACAGGACTGTGCAGGAGAACCACCCTCCATTTCTTCTCTATCGCTAAGTCCAACTAAAAAACTCAGAAACAGAGGGGAAGGAGGGTGTGTAGTTGAGCACCCAAAGAGACCCACATCTCCAAGACCTACTGCACAAAGTGAGTAACCTTTCCTCCTTCTTTGAGTAGCATCCCTACAGGCACTTGATTTCAGGTGACTTCTAAGCAGTATCCCCAGGAGGAGGTCACTTCGGTATAGAGCCTAGTACAGAAGACAGAACTGTGTTGCCCACTGCTGTCTCAGATATAGGGGCATGGACCAAGGCATAGATTTTGGAGAAAGTATGTATTGGAGACCACATAGCAGTCCTGCAGATTCCAGGTACTATAGTGTCCTTAAGTAAGGCCACAGAAATTGATTGCAACATAGTACTGTAAGCCAGAACCCCTAGCAGGCGGCTGGGTGTTGGCAACCTCACAACAAGCGATAACACACCTCGAAATCCACCTTGATAGTCTCTGGATAGAAATAGTGGACCCCTTAGATCTGTCTGCAGTGAAGACAAATAATCTAGGAGACGTCCATAACACTTTGGTCCTATCTGAGATCTTCTGTCACCTAAAGTATGGAAGGAAGTGTCCCATTCCGAGTTACGTGGTTTTGGGGGGAAAACCAGGTAACTATATGGTCTGGTTCAGATGAAACTCAGATGATACCTATGACATTAAACAGGGTACAATCTGGACCACTGAATAGCTGTCTCCCCTTAATTATTTAGCCTGGGGTGCCTTTTACACTGCTATACTGTCAGAACATCCACTCCTGGCCTGCTCACATATGCAAATTCACTCCCAGCTAAATACATAAGCACTCTGACCAGTCACTCATGAATTACATACAGGGCAACACACATAAAGCTCTCCAGTCCCAGATTTGTTCCCCTAGAAATGTGCATCTTATACTACCCAGCACACTACTGAACAACATAAGCTCATAGAAAGTCCATTGTTTCATCAAATGATATATATACCAGACTTATCCCAAACGGAGTTTCCCACGCACTCTAATCCAAACACAAAGGTTAAGGTAAAACAAATAGATAAGTTTATTAACTACAGAAAGATAGATTTTAAATGATTACAAGTGATGATGCATAAAAGTCAGGATTGGTTACAAAAGAAAATAAGAATAATATGCAAGCTAATACCTTACTTAACAAGATAAGTGAATTTAAAACCAAAGGTTTTGTCTGACCATACGCTGTTGTACATTTCACAGGCTGAGTCTTCTTTCAGCCTGGGACCACTCCCCCTTAGTTTAGTTCTTTGAGAGTCATTGATGTCATGAGTACAAAGATGGGAGGAGAGGTGAGGTCAAGTGTTTTCCTCCCGCTTTATCATTCAGTTTCTTGTGCTAGAAACATCTTTGCCAAGTCATGATGACACATGGTCCGTTGTGGATGTGAGGTTTAAACTGTCCCTGTGATGACATGTAAATTTCTTGTTTACATTTTTCCCTTTGCTGGAGGATGGTTGCTTAAGTAGGTGATGGCCCTTTAACACCTGTTTGGGGTGACAGCATATCTTTGTCTCAAAAAGTGGTTTGTGGGTGTTACTGAAATACGTTGTAATCCTGGGTAACAAGCACACAGTAGAACCTTAACTTCGCATATAGTGTTGCTACACAGATGTTAACAGGATAATGATATTCAGCAGATGATGATTTTTCAAATGACACTTCACAAGGCACACTTTATACAAAATTTATCATAGTCTTGTAAAAGTGCTGACCACAAGAGTATAGATTGTCACAATGCCTTAGGTAGGGATTTGAGAGGGGGCTTTTTACTTGAGGGAAGAGGTTCCCCAGTCCTTCAGTGAACCTTATAGTTGTGGGGTGAGAGAATACTGAGAACCCTTACACTGGATCCAAAGGCTGATACTGCAGCCAAATGAACCTTGACTGAACTACTTGATAAGCCTGTTTTCTTCAGCTGTAGCAGGTAATGCAGGATAAGTGAAAGTGAAGAAGATTCAGGTGCAATTCACTGATATTCACACCAGCAGCTAAATCTTTTCTATTTCTGAAGTCAGTACTACTGGTAGATTTCTTCCTGTTGTTTAATAACACCTGCTGTACCTCTACTGAACAGGTAGACTCTATGCCCACAAACCATTGAGGACCCATGTCTTGAGGTGGAGAATCTTTATGTTGGGATGAAGAACTCAGCCCACATCTTGAGAGAGAAGATGAGGGAATCATGGAAGACTGATCATCGAACAAGGAGACAATCGAAACAGGGTAAGGATGTCTTGGCCACATAGGCACTATCAGTATAACCTTGGCTTTGTCCTGCCTGACCTTGTTCATCACTTTTAGAATCAAAATGTGAATACGATGGGCTATGAACCAACTCCATAACTTTATTGATTTGATACATAGAAAGAGGGATCTCACTCTGCCTTGTCAGTTGATATAAAATATGAAGGTCACACTGTCTGCCAAGATCCTGATAGATTTCCCTTTAATGACAGGTAAAAAAATAGGAGAAAGGCATTTCTGACTGCCCTTAGTTCCAGCAGGTTGACATGGCTACTGTCCCCTGATGTGACCATCTGGCCTGGACTATGTGAACATTGAGATGTGCCTCCCCTTCCTCCCTTGTGAGCAGTGATGTATCCATTGTTATGGTGACCATTGGCATTGGGTAAAGAAAGGGAATGCCGGCACCAACATTTTGATGATCCTTCCACCAGTCTAGGGAATCTTTCACCTGACATGGAACAGAAACTTTTTTGTCTAAGCTGTGTCTGTTTGGTGAGTAGTCTGTCCTGAGCCACATCTGAGAGCAGCAAAGATGTAACCTTGCATGATCTAGGATGAAAGTGCAAGCCACCATGTGACCCAGAAGCTGCAAACAGAACCTCACTGAAGTCTGAGGACTTAACTTGATTAGTCTTAATGAGAACTGATAAAGTTACAAATCTGTCCATGGGAAGGTAGGCCCTGGCAGTCAGAGAATTCAAAAACACCCCATGAAATGTATTTTCCGCATAAGGATCAATGCAGACATCTCAATGCTTAATTGCAGGAACAATGATCGGGCCCACTGGGTGACTGACAGCACTTCTCCAAAGACCAAACCTTGAAGAGCCAGTCATCGAGGTATGGGAATACCACAATTACTTCTCGACGAAGGTGAGCCGCCACCACTGCTAGAACCTTTGAGAACATTTTGAGGAGAGACTGAAAGGAAACACACGGTATTGCAAGTGATCCTGGCCTATCAGAAAACATAAGCATCTTCTGTGAGCTGGGTATATCACAATATGGAAATACGTGTCTTGCAGGTTGCACTCTGAAAATCAATGCCCTGGGTCTAATGAAGAAAATTTGCTGCCAGAGTCGTCATCCTGAATTTTTGAGACTTCCCAAGTTTGTTTAAGAGTCTTAGGACTAAAAATCTGTCTTCACCCTCTGTTTTATTTTGGTACGAGGAAGTACCTTGAGTAGAAACCCTTCACCCATGTAGATACAAGACAGGCTCTATCACTCCTAAGCAAAGGAGGGAGTTTATCTCTTGTCTTAGTAGGATCTTGTGAGAGCTGTTCCTGAATATGGAAGGGGATGGTAGGTGGGAAGCAGGGGGAAGGGGGGGAGAGAGGGATGTGAAATGGATGGTATAGCCCAATGTAACAATCACCAAAACCACTTGTCTGTGGTAATCCGTTCCCATATGTATTGGAAATGAAAGAGCTAGCTTCCAAATAGGGGGAAGTGTGTAAAATGTTGTAGCTGGCAGGCTAAAAAGTAAAGAGGCTTCAAAACCTCGTGGTCCCCTTCATCCTCCTCCTCACAGAGCAGTGGAGAAGCCCATCAAAACTGGTGCTTTGATGATGAAACTGGTTGTGTACTTGACCCAGATGGGTTTGTGGTTCTCTTCCTCTGGAATCTGTGGTTCTCTCTACAGGATTCGGTGCATCTCTAGAACCTGGAGAAATGAATCGGGAGGCATCTCTGGGCAGTATGTGATCTACTACACATTCTCTTGCTCAAAAGGGGCATAGGTTCCCAGCAATCACAAATCAGGGTATGGAGGGACTTGTCCATGTTCTCTGAAAACAAATTAAACCTGTCAAAGGGAAAGTACGGTCCTCCACTGTGCTCTGGACCTCCCTTGGGAAACCTGACAGCTGAAGCCATGATGCCTTGTACATGACTACCACTGTAGAGATGGAACAGGTCACACGTTCTGCAGCATCCAAGGATGCTTGAACGGATGTACGGGCTAATAACTGTTGTGACTGTATTTGGACATGGGTGCCTGATAATTAGCGATCTAAAACTGTAGCGTTGCCAGTGAATAGGACTTCCACCCAAAAAGATTGAGACACTTCTGTTCCTTGTCGTATGAGGTCACATTGGCATGATGCAGTTTTCCTCACTTATTTATGGCCTCCACCACCATAGAATTAAGAGGACAGGAAAACGAAAATTTAGAATCCTTGGTGGGAACATGGTATTTCTCATCAGCCCTCTTGCAAGTCGGTGGCACTATTGTCAGGGTCTGCCACACCCTCCTTGCAAGATCCAAGATCACCTCATTAATTGAAAGGGTGACTGACGGGGTCCCCTGGGTGCAACCTGAAAACTGGGGGAATACCATGCCCTCTTCACTCTCCAGCCAAGGTTGTCCGTCACAATGCCCTGCTAGTGACAAGCAGCAAGCCTCTCCAGGTGCTGTTATCACCTAGCCCAACAGCATGCAGAGCACCACACCCAGCTAGATTGTATGAATGTTAACATGGGTTGCCTCTCACCCTGTGATGCTGTCAGCAAGCTTCATTTACACCGCCATCTACAGGCAGAGACACAGCCAATTTACTTATATGAGTGCCTTGCCCAGCCACTCACAAACCAACAATAGAGATGCATCAGCCAATTATCCCCCCACAATTTGTAAGAATTGCACTAAAAGGAATCTATCCCCAAAAATATATTAATGAGTCCGCTCCCCCATCATTGTGGGGAAAACATGCAACAGCTTTTGTTACTGAGCTAAGATTTCTAGACACTCCAATTTGAGACTACAATGGTTGAGATAAAACATTAAACAAGTTTATTAACTACAGGAAAATAGATTTTAAGTGATCATAAGTGACAAGTGTAAAGAGAGTTAAAGTAGTTACTGAAAGCAGTAAAAGTAAGATCTCAGCCTAAGTTCTACACACTAACAAGATTTTTCAATTAGCAACGTTATGATACAAGCAGTTTCTTAAACGCAGGCTGGACAGCCTTCCCTTCTTGGGACTCTCCTCCCCTTTTTCAAAGTCCTTTTGTCTTCCAGACAATCCCTTCATGTGTTCAGTTGTATGAGAGTGAAGCCAAATGATAATGTCACACTCCCCCTTTTATAGTCTGTTTCAGCTTGCTAGAAAAACTGGGCTTGTGGCCTGTGGGGTTCTCTTCATTGGTTAGTCGAGCCTCATTGCCAATGTGCTTCCTACAGCAAAGCCTTCACTGTAAACCATTTCTGTTGGTGGAATCCTATTCTTGAATGGGTGAGAGATAGCCATTAATGCTGTCTGGCCACTCCATTACTGTTCCTGAAAAGCTGTTTGTGGGAGTTTCTCACCTCGCAACAAGTTCTAATAGCACGTTCAACAATGTTTCATGAGTAGCACATACAATCCAACAACATATTAATGTTCAGCAGATCAAGACTTTTAAAATACCACCAAACAATAATTACACACACTGGTGAATATGGAGTTTCTGGGTGTTGTTCTCAGACAGTGTCACTGTGGCTCTGATCGATGTTGCCAATTGGAGGGTATCCAATAACTTGTGTTGCTATTCCTTGACCTCTTTCAGTGGTATCTTACAGGAGCCTGCCATTCACTTGAATTGCTTAAAGTCATCGGCCCAAGAGAGTGTAGGAGGCATTATTGCTCCATGAGGTGATGATGAGAAGAGAGTGGTTTGAGGTGTAGCCTCCTCACCCACTCTAACTTCCTGTCCCTCAAATGTCTCCCCCTACTGGGGAATGCTCTGAGGTGGTAGGGATGGTCTCCCCCTCTCATTCCTGTGGGCTAGATTCGGAGTCCTTGACAATTGCTGTTAGTAAGCAGAGAGGGGATCTTAATATGACCATTGGGGGGGGGGGTCCAAATAGGAGAGGGGGTGACATTTAAGAGTTGCTCCTACCACTTGTGATGTCTTGTCCTGGATTCCTCCCTATCTCTGTGGCCCACATAGAAAGGATTTCTAGAAGGGTGGGTAGGAGAGGCTGAATGGAAGTCCCCTTCATTCTCACAGAGCAATGGAGGAGCCCCAGCTGACAATGCAGGTGAATTGGGTGGTATTGGTGATAAATGGGAGTCCAGAGACTGAACTACTCTCAAATAGCAAGGGACCCTTGATGCCCGTTATCAACAGATACTGCAGATCCTCCACTACAGTTAAGTCCTTTGAGTACTGAATGGCATGTCAGTACCAATGTGGTTGCTTGCTTGGAAGTAGATGGTACTGAGGGTTTAGAATGCTCCAAGGAGGGCGTCAGAGGTAGATGTTTTGATTTTTATGGTACCAGTGGTAGAGGTGCATCTGATGGGACTCGTCTGAAGGAATGTTCTTCCTTGCCATCCCTGTCATGCCCAGTCCATTCCGAGGCTTGCTTGAAGCCATGTTTGCTCTTGGAGGAGCTTCCAGCCCTGGCAGTACTGGAGGAACCTGCAGCCTCCACAGTATTGGATCTAGAAGTTGACGATACTGAGACCGTTGATTTAGCAGGAGACTGAGGTTTCTTCGGAGCAGACTTCTTATGAGGGGAATCAGAAACCCTCTTCCTGGGTCCTTTAAAGGACTTTGAAGCCCCAGAGCCAAAGGGGCGATAGATCTGCCCAGAGATTGGTGTACAGAAGGTTCTCCCAACCTGACTCTGATGCAGGGTGAAGGGAGCATTCCATCATAAAACACCTCAACTTGATCTCCCAGTTCTCCCTGAACCTGGATTTCAGGACTAAACAGATGTTACACTTCTGGGGAATGTTCAACTTTCCTAGGCAATGGATGCACTTGGACTCGTCGTCAATAATAGGGATAGACTCCCGACAAGCGAAGCAGCGTTTGTAGGCTGGAGAGCCAGGAATGCTCTCCCGAGGAAGGCAAGTCGCCCTGATGGGAGAAGGGATGGAGGGAAGGCTCCTCTCACTAAAAATTAAACTAACTTACAACTTATTAAGATAAACTAACACTAAGAAAAAGATTCTAATATGACAAGGCACACTGGAAGTGGATGTACTACAAGTCTGTGTCAGGCCAAGGCAGCGGAGAAGGAACCGGGGCCAGTTCATCCACATAGTCCTAGATAGCCTTGGCGTTGGGCATGAGGTTGTGTAGGTCATACGTTCGAGCCGAATGAACACTACTAACAAAAATACCCAATCAAGGGCATATACACAAGTGAAGTGGAACACCCATAGGGATACTACTCAAAGATTAAGAGAACCTTTCTGACAACCAAAAGGGGTACTGCTACACAGGATGGCAATTTGAAGAGTGCCAGTGGCACACATTACTAACCCGACTGACATACACATTATGATACAGATTCTGAAACTGGAACCAAATTAATAACTAAGTTGTTGAAGTGAGAGCCAGAAGAGAATCCGTCTCATACTCTACTCTTCTCTCTCAGCTGTGCCAGCTGTTCAGTGCTAGCAGGAATGAAAAATAGTAAACACTTATTTTTGTCACTAAAACAGAAATTATTCTGAACACACCCCAGAAAACAGGTGTGGGGAAGAAATTGATGCCATTTTAACACTGTCTCTTTTTGAGCAACAGCCACAGTCTAACCACTATATAAAGTATCGTTGAGGAGCTACTCTCTGAAATTGTTATTAAGAAAGAATTTCCCTAAGAGAATGTACAAAATGAAAGTTTTGAAATAAATGAGTAAGATCTACTGAAGTCCAGCTTTACCTTTTCTTTTCTTTTTATTGCACAATCTTTTATTAAAATCTCCATTACAAAAAGTCTAAGATGAATCATTACAAAGTGCTTTGATCGTATGATGATTGTCTACATTAATACCTATGATAGATAAGGGAGATAACTTAAAAGGTCAGTTGCCTATTTTCCTAGCTGGAGATAAGGTGCTGTGTTCCTTATGAATGATGTATGATTACAATTGCTATATTCAAGTGCATAATACAAACAGTCCATATTCAAAGAAGTGATGTGTGAATGCCAGGAGGGCCGCATTTTTCATATGTAATTCTACTGAACTCAGTGGGATCGTGTGACTGAGACACAAACTGGCCACAAAGGTAGAGCTGTGGATTGGTAATGATATGACTGCAAAAGAACACCTATGCTGGTTTGCAGAACCCATCTATGTACGAATTCTAGTTTGATTTCTTGAACTCTGTAATTATGTGCCTTATGGCTATCTTTTGCTGGAGTCTTGCATCAGACTGCTTGTGTTAAAGGGACACTGATGCCTAGATGTCTGCCTCTGAAGGAGATGGTTATTAAGGACCATTAACAACTGAATGGGACTTGCCCTAACAGAACAATGTTAGGCAAAACCAGTTTTCCAAGTACTCTAGATGGATGGTAACTGAGCAAAAAGCACCTTACAGAAGACCTTGATCAACTGGGACCCAGAGGGGGGAGGGGGGGGGGGGGAAGGGAGAGGAGGTGTCAGGGACTTGACACTGAGCAGGATGGTCCAGGGCAGAGGGAACCTGAAATTAAAAAAAGGTGGAGGGCTGATCAGAAAGCAGCTTTCTCTCACTGACCAGAACAGGAAGGGAAAACTTAGCTAGAAGAATGTGGCCCAGCAGAAGGGACCTCGGAATCCCAGAAGACACCAACCAAGACCCAAAAAACTCACTCAGGAGTAGTGAGAACTCTGAGGGAAGGAACTGTGTACAGGTGTTTCTTTACTTTGCATGGATCTGTACATCTCTTGTGCTGTCTAAAGTAAAGAGTGATTGGTATAGAAATCTTTTTGCAAAAAGTCTGTCTTATTGGCTTTAGCTATCCCATGTCCCTGAAGGGTTAAACTATAAACCCACGAGGATGGAGCTCCTGGGAGTGTGTGCCTAAGCAACTGGGGAATCTGGGAGATTCAGCACAGGTCTTGGCGCCTACATCAGCTGGACTGGGGGGTCTCACTTCTGAGAAGGAGTACCAGGCAGACAGTCTATGCCCAGAGAGTGAGCCTAATGGTCAAAGAAAGAGCCCGTGACTGGAACCTACATAGATCCTGACAAGGGAGTTCAAAAGCACAGGGATCCAGCGTTTGCATCCAAACAGCAGCCTGGGGAGTGTCCAACCAGGGGGAGCTCAACTAGGTGAGTGACAGTACCCTTTCTAATATAGGCTATTACAAAAACAAACTGCAATTAACTTTTTTAGTTCTCTTTGCTAGCCGTTTTTTTACTGGGAAGTCAAGTGCTCAAGAAACCTGAACTCACAATGGCTTGTGAACCTTTGCTGGCAAGCTCCTTTAGCATGCATCTTTATTCACAACAAACATACTGCTCTCTCTCTTTGCAAGTAGTCATCTAAAAAATGACATTACCATTCTAGATGAGTCAACCATCCTTAAGTTGGCTATTAAAGCAATCATCAATAGTACAGTGCTCCAAGGAAAAAAATAAAACAAAACCAGGATTGAAAGATAAAGATCCCTTTATATTCAGTCTTTGAAAATATTGTGAGTAGAGTGCCTATTAAGCCACAACTCTAGCAATACAGGGCAATGTGATGTCTGACCATTAAAATGAAGGAAACATGTTTGCTTTGCAAAACAAAACTGTATAGAACCTGCTTGCATAATGGAAAATATGCCACAACACTAATCTTGACAGCACCAGGTCTAACTATTAACATTCAATGTGCTGCCAACATTATAAAAACAGAAAATCACAATCTTCTGACTTCAATTTTTTGCTCCTGCCCTTTATTTTACTGAGGAATCAGTAGTTCAAGACCTAGATAAATATTTCAAAAACTGTACTATTTGTGAGCAGAGCGGGTCACTACCATTTCCCAGTGCATTTGGAGTTCATGTGAAATAAGGGCAGAAGAATGATGAGCTGCATTTTTAACATGGGCATACACAGAATAGTTGTCTAGCTATAGAGAATGTGTAATGCAACATCTGCACCATATGCTTTGCCAAAGCCCCATCCCAAATAAATGCAGTGCATTTTCCCTAGTGCAATTAACGCTCATACTCTGGCAGGTTTTGCTAGAAGATCATCAAGGTAGATTACCTTCCTGCGTATGAACTAAATACTTACAGGTGTTATATCATCAGTTATTACTTACAAACTTCTGCATTTAACAAGACATTGAGGCAAATGAATGATCTAATTTATGAATTATTTATAAGAATTTCACAGCATGCTCCTGGCGTCATCCATGGCCTTTTCCAGGTCATATGACACCAATTAGAGCTGAATTTTAAATTATTCAATAACCTGAACTCTCTTGTCATTTAACATATAGATATCAATGCAGTAAATAAGTTAAGTCTAATGGGCCCTGGAGGTTTGCGTTCCTCCGCCCATCAG
This sequence comes from Emydura macquarii macquarii, assembly GCF_026122565.2. Classification (NCBI taxonomy): domain Eukaryota; kingdom Metazoa; phylum Chordata; order Testudines; family Chelidae; genus Emydura; species Emydura macquarii. The sequence goes on along the minus strand of NW_027133251.1, from coordinate 2,910,626 downwards.
CAGCAGGGGCTGTGTGCTACCACTGGAATAGAAAATAATAGAATGCAGCAGTCAAAAACATTTGCAAGGTTTTAATAAGTTATTTTGGCTCCCTTAGGGATTTTAGCATAACTTACAAGCGCTGAATCTAAAACACATTAAAGTCCTTAGCAATGTGATTTTAAACAAAATTAGGACATACCAAAAAAAGTGGGTCTGTGACATTGACAATACAAAATAGGTCCCTAATTTGAACTGTAGTAAAATAGATAGTAAGCAGGATATGCTATCCACTACCTATTATCTTTTTCCTCTCTTACCTGATATTCAAAATTAGGTATGTATGTGTTGCTTCTGGGGCTATCTTTAAAGGTCAGACTAGAGGGAGAAAGGGAAGAGTTCATATGGTAACCATCAGGAAAGAGGTATACTTCACACTACTCAGTCACTGACTATGACAGGAAAACAAGGTATTGCCCCATGCATGGGCTTCCTTTTGCACCTGTTCAAAGACTTCATTTAAATTGCACTTCAAGGATTCAGATGCTTCTTGAGGTTCAATGAGACAGCAGGAAGGACAGGTGGAGAGAGAAAGTTCTGTTTGTCCTGTTGAAAATGGATCTTGATGGTTGCAGTTATTCAAATGAATGCCAGAGTGCAGAGAGTAATGATGGTTATAACAGGAATATGTACCAAATAAGTGCAAACACATAAAGGAGTAACCAGAGTTAAATGGAGAGCAATTTGCAAAGGGAGATGAGATATGTTGATCTACCTCTGTTCCATGGTGCTCCTAGCCCCAGCCCCAGGTCTAATTTCCCTTTTGGTCCCTGTTCACGAGTTATGCAATGGCACACGAGGCTGGAAGGTAGGATGGGTAATATCTTACCTCTATAGGAAAAGAAGAGCTGGCAAATCTCCGAATATTTCCAAATAGTGAATCAAGCTAGTTGTAAAGTATTTTACTTTGGCTACCTTCCTAGAACTGATTTAATCAATGTTCAAATCCTAGGCAGCATTTGATTATTGCACATTATTATTATTATGGTAGCATGGGGGAGCTAAGCTAACACTGTTTTTCAATAGATGGCAATGGTGTTAAATATGTGCAAATCTATTCTGCAAACTCACTTTTTTCAAATTATCTTAAAAAAAACCAAAAACACATTTGTACTCAGAATTGCAGATCTAGGATATTATGGGCTACAGGCATTCTTATATACTACCATGCTCTTCAGAATTCAGTCATAATTTGATCCAAACCCATGCTCACACACCAAAACACAAGACAAAAGGGCAGATGCACCATGACCTCTTTAAATAGCCATTTTTACTGTGATTAAATAGAAACCATACACCTATGGGGATATGAGCAGGTAGAAGTTGATGTGTGAAGATTATTACTGCACTTGCCATCAAAACATCAGCATTTGCCAACACATATACCTCTCAGTGATATCTGATACGAGTTTTCCCCAATGCTGAATTTTAAATGGCAGTCACTGCACATTCAGAAAACCCATCTTGCCAAAAAGTACAACTTGCTCCAAAAGGCAGGCGTCCCCTGAAGATTCCTTTGGATTTGGATATATGCTACAGACCTAGAGATCTCTTTGCCCTGAAAATAATCATAGAATCAGAAGCAACCAGAAAGACGGAAGTCTTTTAAATGGCAACACGTGCACACAGAGAAGGATTCTGTTTTAGAGAAAAAGGTAAAATATAAAGCTATTTAAATGAGAGAGAAATTCCAAAAAGACGAAACTGGAGAGAATTCCCTGGTGTTAAAAATAAATAAATAAATAGGAAATGTATGCCCAAGTGAGTGAATTCTAGCAGAAAATGTCCTTGGCAATAGAGCCAATCACCATTGAGATTCTGTTAATGATCCACTGTCTGGGAAATAATTCATAAAAAGTAAAGAGCGATTTTTATGTGGCTGCTCTTTTGATCTTCCATTTGTAGGGAGTATCCTGAGGCTAGCTTTCAGCACCCCAGTGGCTCCATCTGATTGATCTCTATTCTACCCCTCAAGTATGCCAAGGAAAACCAAGAAGAATCGCATGTAGGCAGACATTTCAGCATGACTTTGTTAAAGACAGGCTGGCTCACTCCATCCTGTGGCAAAGGAAAGAGGTTCATACAAGAAAAATTTAAGCTTTTTAAACACACTTTTTATTTTGCAAAGACACTAAAATACTTTGGAATGAGCATGGGATCAAGACTAACTCATCAGAACTTAATTGCTAGGCATTACCTCAGCTAGGCAAATGAGTGTGTGTGGCGGAGGGACGATGTGCAGCCCTCTGACTATGGGCTAAGCAAAGGAAAAGCGATAAAGCTCTTGGCCTCCTGTGGATTTAAAGAATCGGTTACTTTCTGTAACTGTGGTTCTTTGGTATGTGATGCAGACATGGGTTCCATTTAGGTCTGTGCGTGCCCAGGGCACCGGAGCTGGAGAATTTTGCCCAGTAGTATGCGTAGGAAGCAGTGCTTGTGCTCATAGCCCTTTCCTTGAGTACATGAGGCAGCGCTGTCTTGACCCCCCTCAGTTTCTACCACTGAATGCCCAGACTCCAGTGCAGAGGGGACGGAGGCTGTGTTGTGGAACACGTCCGCATCTCATCTTGAAGAACCAGTTACAGTAAGTAACTGTCTCGTCTTCGTCCAGTAGATGGAGCCGTGTATTCCTTCAGTGACTCTCAAGCAGAACGCCACTCCTTGATGTGGGCTTAGCCTAAGCACAGCAAGCCCCGTATGTGGGGATCATTGTTGGGGATCGCTTCCCCACACAATGGACACATTTAAAACCTGGAGAGGGCAGCACCAGGTGAGGGCCTCACCAGGGAATTACTTAAACTAAAGCTATACTAAGGGTGCTAATTAACTATATACAACTAGAAAAAGTTACTAAGAAATAGGAAGTTTGAGAGGTTAGGAACCACACAGAACTCTGACTCCAGCCATGGGCAGTAAGAAGGAACTGAGGGGGACTGAGACAGGGGAGGGGCTATGAGCACAAGGCTCAAGCATTGTCTGCTATGCGTACTGCTAGGCAAAATTCTCCGCACCCACCCCTAAGTGGAATTACACAGCTACATCTACTCGAAGAAGTAGTGCATATGCTGTACTCCAGGAAATTGCTAATGTTTTTAATGCTCCAAAGTCTAAGCAACTTCTTAAGTTGCTTAAGCTTCTTCTTAAGATAAGATGGAAAAAGGTAAAAGAGTGCTTGGAATCCAAAGCTGAACACTCCTGATGTGGTACACAAGACAAGTGAAGACAGAATGCCAGCTAAAACACCCCAGTCCTGTGATGCAGAAGCACAGGAAACATTTGCATATACTAGAAACTCTAGGTAATAATAGTATATGTGCGGGTAGGAGATGGTGCAGTGAGTTGTTGTAATGACACGGTTCTGGATGAGTCTGAATGGCTAACAGGATAGCCTTTCATGCACTGAGCTAGCACAGCTCCGCCATTGGTACGCCCTTAGAGATGCAGACGCCAGAATTTAGCTGCTCCTCCAGTCTTCCCTTGTAAGTAGCTCATCCATTAGCATATACACCTGTTTAATGAGACATTTGGCAGGCACTATGGCAATAGGAAACATTACATTCTTTATCCAAATCAAGATATTAGTTCATGATTAAGTCAGACTGAATTCCAGCACAACAGGAAGAGAATGTAGAAGTAATAGCTCCTATTCAGAACTATCTACAGGCTTGTGGCTGGAGCATGCAGACTTTTCCCTGGGAATGGCTGCATGTGCCTGTTTATTTTACAGGATGTATGGTAACCTCTACTGCTGCATATACACACAAAAATGCCATGGTGTATAAATATCAGAATGCACAAAACACGTTTTCGATTGGCACTTCACCTCTTGATTATGATTAGTCCATCACAGAGGCAGAAGCAGTAGTGAGATGTTTTAGGCTTCATTGTGTATTCAGAATGCTGGGAATTGTGACAACAGCATGAACCACTATCAATAAGATTGATTAGCAAGACGTGTATTTTGTGATGGCCTCTGAAAAAGTGACTGAGTGGCTGGTGTATAGGATGGTGTAAACTAACGGTTTGCAAGATCCACCACTTAAAGAGAATCACTGAATAGCCACTCAGAGTGATCATTTGAAAAGTAAATCCACAACCTTAATTTACATTATTTCAATAACTTGTACGCTGGGCTGACGCTAGAAGTACACTCATACCAAGCAATGACCAGATTTGGCATCCCCATTGTAACACAAGCAGACCTAAGCATATTACCCCTGTGCCCAACCATCTTCTCAATAGTGCACCGAAGATGGTCATATGCAGTCTCTGCCGAAAGCTAAGAGCCAGTTGATTGACATGGTTATTATGAGATGTTTGTAAGGGAAACAATTTTAGAGCTCTGTACGATTCAGGATACTAAGCTCCAAATCTGTTGGGAATGAAACCTGATGAGGGGGAGTCTGCGAGCTGACCCAATCAACATGAAAACAATGAACATCCATGGAGATCACCTGTGTTTACTGCCTGGACTAGATGCAGGCTGGAGACAAATGAACACCAGCAGAGTTCTCGGAACACGGGGGAGGGGAGGGAGCGGGGCGGCCCTGAGCTAAGAAACAGTAGCTTGTGACTGTACATGAGAAGAAGAAATGGTACATGTGGTTATCCATTACAGAGGAACGGCTGCCAGTCGGAGTTGATCCCAAATCTCTGAACTGGACAAGTGCTGCAAGAACCACCAGTAGGTGAGAAACACCTTGTTAGACAGGAAAGTAAGTTGTTGATAAGAGTAGGCTATAGATTGTGGTTTATGTTTTTCTTTTAACTATAACTTTGTGTTTCCAAATCCTGTTACTTGCTTTCATTTGAATCTTTACCTCCAACTCGGTTAAATAAACTTGAGTTTGGTTTTACTAACAACCTGTCTAAGTGCCTAGTGCTAAGGAGAGTGCTGAGGTGAAACCAGACAACGGATACTGAATTACTTCCACTGAGGCCAGGGATTGGTGTACATTGCAGGTGACCAGAAGGCAGAGGACTGAGCACTTAAGTGTACCAAATGGGTGTGTAAATTGAAAGCCTGCAGAAGGAAGGAGAGGAAACAGCTGGGCCTGCAGAGCCCGGAGTGGAGCATCTGTGCTTCCAGCAGCCGGTGGCTGGGGAGAGTTTCCCCTGGCAAGGCATAGAACAAGCTCACTTTCACTGAATGGTGGTAGCAATTCACCGCGGATTCCTTGGGTAACCCCAAAAAGTGAAACAGCCATATTGCTCATCACTCATCTCCCACCAACCCATTGAACTAAGCAATGCACCTGGTCCTTACTCGAAAATAGTATGATTCCTACTGTCTGTCGTCCCCAGACACAACTCAGAATGCACTGCAGTCCCGCCTTTAGCTTCCATCTATAGGGCAAAATCCTCTACACAAGCACATTTTGTGAGCATGTTGAAGGGGACAGCACAAAGGATTTGGGATGATGTAATCAGTTCAAGGACACAGACCTTTCGAAAAGGCACCAGTGCACGTGACTGAACAGATACAGATATGCTCACACACATGAAAAACTTCATAGCAAGAGAGTAGTTTGGTACTCATTCATTGGGACTTCCAGAACTTTCCAAAGGCACAACTCTAGATGCAGCAACCTGAGTGGCTGCTTCCTTAGTCTCTCTCTAAAGATGCCGCTATATTCTAGTACTGACTGAAAAAATGTTCCAAGACTTATTCTTAACATAGCTTGCCAACATCGGAAAAATCCATTCCTGAATTCAAAACAGTTATTTTAGGCTAGATTTTAAATTGCATTTTAAATTATTTTTTATACCTTGTCACAAAAGTTGCACTGCAGCTGTTCTTGGGTTCAGGATTGAGCAGAGAATAATAATGCTTTGAGGAAGGGAATTTCAAAAGTGCTCCGGATTGGCCTTATTCAGCTCCCCCTGAAGTCAGTGGTAAAACTCTGATTAATGTCAATGGGAGCAAAGTTAGACCACACTGCTGAGAGCTGTTAAAAATTTCATGCTATATTCTCATACTATCTCCCATATGCAGATCTCAAAGGGCTTTACAAATATTAATGAGTTTCATCTCACAATACTGCAGTGAGATAAGAGGAGTTTTACCCCAATTTTAGAGATGGGGAAATACAGACAGAGAAATAATAAGAGACTTGCCTAAGATTATACATGAAGTCTGTAGCAGAAAAAGGGAACAACACCCCGATCTCCCATTTCCCGACAAGTGACAGCTAACGAGAGATCAAATTGCAGCATTTCAGTGTCTATTCTTGAACTCTTTTCTTTCTGATGACAGGACAGTTGCAATGGTACAAGCATCCAAGCCCAGCTTCCAGTCTGCACAATGACCTAAAGCAAACTAATCAGATCTCTTGAATCAGTGTCTGTTTCATGACACTAGATGAGATTAATAGTTTGATGCTGATTTACCATTTCCTAGAGTGGTGTTAAATAACACATTTACAGGGGAGGGATGTGTACTGTAAGAAGCACTCTTGCAAAACGGCAGAACCAGAGTGTGGCTATCATGCGATAATAAATAAATAAACAAACAAACAATCAGAGCCCTTGAGGGACTAGAGGCACTATGCAGCATTGCATGTGTCAGAACATCAGAGGTTGCCTGGTTATTTTATGATAATCTTATCTAATGCTGATATCTCCCCAGAGTCACTTGTAATAAAAATATTGCCAAGTTACTAATTTTAATTAGTGGATTTCTGAAGAAAACAGCATCAAATTCCGTGGGGAAAAAACAATGTACAACATGATTTCTCTAAAGGTGGCAAACATTTGAAAAGCAAACTTGGGAACTGGATAACTTTAAATATGAGGGTATGGAGTTCACCAGAGAGTTCTGAAACTGTTCACTCTCCCCCCTGCCAAGCACCAGTTATCTTGACACAGGATAGTTCACTATTTCATGAGATACAGGATCATGAATTCCTCAAGTCCAGTTTCCTGTCTATATCAGAAGCTGATATCTGATGCCTCAGAAAAAAGCATTTAAAAAAAATTCATAGTACCACTATATGTACTCAACTGTGAAATGGGGCACGAGGGGGAAATTCTTACCCGACCCCTAAGGGGATGAGTTTACTCTCCGAAAGCATGACATTGTATTACTCTTATTTCAGCATGCATATCTACAATTATTAACGTCCATAAAATTATCCAGCAAAATGGGCAACTTTCACCATTGCAGTTACCAAGAGGGAGATCTATAGGATGTTTCCTTGATGCGTTTTCTGCTCGGCAGTCTCTGCAGAGCCTTCTACTAACTTGGCAAAGAACTAGCCTCAAGCTGATAGCACTGTCAGCCAGTTATTTCCCTAAAAATACAAGACCCTTTTACTTTTACTATTAAAGATAGCTAGATGAAAACTAAATCTGTGTTTCTCCAGAGTTCACCTGTGCCTTCTGTTTATTTCTCACCTGAAGTCATAATCCTGTCTGACATCATAATCATTTTCACTGCCGCAAATTGAGATGTCACAAAAACAGAGGATTATGGCCAGGCAGGGACTGCGCAATGGGAGCAGATGAACTCTTAGGAAGCAAAGATCCTGTTTTCATGCAAATGTCCTTCATAATAGAGAACAAAAGAACAAAAAGAGAAAATACAGAAAATGTAAGATACCAGAAGCAGCACACTTTCCAAATACAGTGCTTCCCCAAAGTTTTCTAAGAGGCATCAGATGCTATTTAAAGACTGCCTAAAAATGATCGTTTAAAAAAAAAAAAAAAACAACTCTTCATTTACTCTTAAGTAACTTGCCCAAAACCACAGAGGGAGTCAGTGCAAGAGCTGGGATCTCAGTACATTCTTACCACTGCTGCTGTAACTATACTGGCAAACTCCATGCTCATGTTTCAGCAGCAGTGTTGCTGCACCAGTGCAAATGCCAGAGTAGGCATGGCTCAGGCTTTTCCAGCAGGACTTGACACAGTGTTCAGGACACTTGAGCCTTGTCCACACTAGAGCTTGCACCGGTGCCAAAGATATGCCATTATATTTGGTAGTGTAAATGTAGACAGGGCCTGCCGCTCATGAAACAATTATATTATTGCCATGTTCCGGGGTGCAATTCAAACCTGTGAGAGACAGTCTCGCCACCTGCCCTGTAACTCTGGTGCGTTAAATGCTCTGCTGCTGGGGTTCACAGTCCGGAAATCGACAGCCAGCAGACAAACATGCAGGTTCCTGAGCGTGTGTGCCCTCCACAGCCCAGGTTCTGCACTCTGACCCTGGCAGCCTGCCTACAACCCAACACCTCACCCTGCTTTCCACCAGCCTCGGTTACTACTTGTGACCCCAACACATCCCCAGTTCCAAATTTCCCGCAAACCATCTGTCCTCAAGCATCCAGCCTTCTCCTGGAACACTCCAAGAATTAATAATGTCCATTGCTCCTTCACAGAGGCAAAAGCACAGCTTATTACTGTAACTGGCATTAACAATTGCTTCAATTCATTGTTTAGATTAAAAGTAAAACAAGGTTATTCAATCAAAAAGTGACAGGTTTTAAGTGAGTTCCAGTACAAGGGACAAAGACAAAATGGTTCCAAACAAAAAAAAGTAAAATACTTGGCTAAGACTTAACTCAACAAGCCACAGCCTTGGTTCAAGGTAGATTTTTTACCAACCTTTTTTCTTCCAAGCACTAGCTGATTCTCTCGGTCAGGACCTTCCACAAAAGTACATGGTCCTGGTTTCCCTTGCTCTCCTAATGAAAGATCTTTGCTTAAGCAGGTTTCTCACCTATGTTTAGTAATCAGAGACTTCAACATCCTTGGCTGACAGACCTATCTTTCTCACCTTGCAAGAGCTCCGGCCCCTTCTGTCTGTCCAGTCATGGATGCCAAAATGGCTTCTTTTATCTTCCCAAACTCACTGTTTTGTCCCCTGACTCAGGATGATCTCATGCTGTTCTTCCCTTCCAGTGGACTTCCCATCTCGCTGTTGATTTGTAGGTAAATATGGCTTCCACTGTTTTTGGTCACACCTTAGTTTCATTGGAGACTGGTAGATAGGTGCCTTCCCTCGTGTCTGGGAGAAGCCTATTTCTCCCTTTGCTTGGTCACAGACTTTAAAGCATAGTATCAGTGAGTATTCATAATCCCTCATAAAATGTTAATACAGGCATTTTACAATGATATTAATCACCAGTTGTCATTAGCTTTCATAAAAGACCTTACTTGATACACTTTTATAATACAGTAATATTATATACAAACAGTTCATTCAGTTGTTTGTCATTTGAGGTTCAGACCTGCAAGAGGCCATCTCCCCAACTTGCGAGGTTGATAACTGTTTTACCTGTTATAAAATGCACTTTCATGGTCTTTGCCTGACAACCAGGCTGGTCAGACAAACAAGCACACACTCCTTTGTCCAAGGCAAATTGTGCTTATGCACTGCTCACCAAACACATTTTGAGAACATAATTCTAGGCACATATTCATAATTCTCTGTACATATCCCATACATTTATCATTCAATAATAATAATAATCAGTGAGTTATTAGTTTTCCAGTGATATCTTACATGACACCTTTTAGATACAGATTATGACAACTGGATGTTAGGTGTAGTGAGCATATCAGGTTTTACAAGAGTTGCTGACACAAAGTAGCGAACTATAAATGAGTCTCTGTATCACAATCACCTGCTTGTACTCCCTCATAACTCCTTTGTAATGTCCTGGATCCCAGTCCAGCATCCTGACCAGGAATTTGGAACAACCACTGCAGAAAGTGCTCCAATTATAGATCTCAGGGCCTTGAGTTACAGAACTGCCAAATAATCCACGACGTGACATCTTACTCTTCAGAATAATTCTCCCATTACTTCTTGAATGAGCAAATGCCTAAATATCCTTTGCTGTTCGCTATTTGGGAGTATTCGGTGTCTCTTGTTTATATCCACAGAAGGGGTGGACAGAACCTGACAATCCTTTAAGGCATCTTCCATCTGGATGAAGGCAAACAGAAATCTTTACCAGTGATCGTGAATACAAAGAAGAAAGAGAGTGTAAAAAACAGTTACTAATCTTTCCATAACTGTTGTAAAATATCAAAATATGTTGCTCATGTCCATTCCAAGTAGGTCTGGGAGTGCCGCATGCACAGTTTGCCAGAAAGTTTTCCCCCAATTGTATCCATAGGGTTGGCTCCAGTGCCCCCTGGAGTTGTGCCTCCATGGTGCTCTAGATAGGGCCCTGCCGAACCTCCACCTCTTCAGTTCCTACTTACCGGCCGGCTCTGACAGAGGAGTAGGCGGGTGAGTTTTGGAATGGACGTGAGCAACACATCTTGAAGATCCACAGTTATTGAAAGGTTAGTAACTGTTTTTTCTTCTTCGAGTGCTTGCTCATGTCGATTTCAAGTAGGTGACTCCCAGCCAGATTGTAGGAGATGAAGTCGGAGCTTAGAGACCTATGGATTGCAACACTGCCCTGCCAAACGCAGCATCATCCCTGGCCTGTTGAGTAATAGCATAGTGGGTGGTGAAGGTGTGAGCAGCGAATGGACCACCTTGCCACTCTACAGATGTCCTGAATCGGTGTCTGGGCCAGAAAGGCTGAAGAGGAGGCCTGTTCTCTAGTAGAATGGGCCATTAACTTTGAGGCCAGTTCTTTCGCCACGTCATAGCAGGTCCTGATGCACGAGGCGATCCACGAAGAAATTCTTTGGGAAGAAAGAGGAAGTCCCTTCATCCCTTCCGCCACTGCCACGAAGAGCTATGTGGTTTTCCTGAACGGTTTGGTTCTTTCAATGGAAAAGGCAAAGGCGCACCTGACATCCAGCGAATGCACTCTGCATTCTCTCTCGACTGTTAGCATGTGGCTTCGGGTGGAAGACTGGGAGGAAGATGTCATGCTGTCTGAATGAGGGGGGGCCCTGAGGTGTATTCAGGAGCTCTGATTACTCCTTTCTACACCAGCCTCACGTTGGGGGGTGTCATGCTGGGTAGATGGGTGGGAGAGCATTTGTTATATTGTTTGACATGAATATGTCAAAATCATATTAATTCATGTGAGATAGGCCATGTCAGGTACTGTTAGGAAGGTTATAATAGGTTATGATAATACTTATGTTCATGTATAATATGTAAAATGGAAGTTATAGATATATTTGAGATATCTGTGTTTCAAATTGTGCTGCCTGGGCAACACCCCAGATAGGATGGCTGCAGAACAATGGCCTGCATAATGGCCCATTAAGACATTCCCAGGTGCAAGGGGCCCAGGGGGAGAAGCCAGCATCACTAATGAGTCACCAAAACCTGCTCATGTGACTCTGGACTCCATTTTGGTTCCTGTGAAATTCCACAAGCAGCATCACCTAGTGAGTCACCAGGATTTGCCCATGTGACTCTGGACTCCATTTTAGTTCTTGTAACATTCCACAAGGCCGCATGGCCAGGACAGAGAGTATATAAGATCAAACCACAGAATCCATTTTGCCTTTGTTCCTGTCCAGTTACTGACATATACCTGCCTCTGGATCAATTCACTTGCAACTGAACCGAAGGATTAAGACCCATCCAGGTGTTGGATGTATACCAGAGGAACTGTACAAGCCTGCAACTCCACATTTCTTCTAGGAACCTGATGTATATGGACTTTCAATCATTTGTATGTATCTGATTTGCTTTGACCCTTTAACATTTCTCTTATGGTTTATTTCGTTCTTTTTACAATAAACCTTTAGTTTTAGTTACTAAAGGATTGGCTGGCAGCGTGGAATTTAGGTAAGATCCAAACTTATATTGAACTGGTGCTGTGGCTGACCCCTTAGGGTTAGAGGGAACTTTTTTAGTAAAGAGCATAGAGTTTAAACAACTGGTTTCTTTACTGGACCTAGTGCTGATTTGGGAGCCTTGAGCTGAAATTCAGTAAAGGGGGCTGTGTGTATTTGTATACTGGCTTTTGTGGGGATTCAGAAGTGCAGTTTGTGGCTGGTTGGGAAGCCTGGCTTCACTGCCACCCACCAATGCCGGGAGAATCTGCTCTCCTTTTACAGCCTGCCCTGACCTTGGCATTACCAGTTGGCTACCCTGGGCACAGACGGGTCACAGAAGATATCCTGGTTTCAGACCTTATCCTTAAAGAAAACCGTGTATGGCAGATCTGATGTAAGTGCACTGAACTCAGAGACTCTTATAGCTGAAGTAATGGCCACAAGAAAGGTAACCTTCCTGGATAAATATAAAAGTGAGTACGTCACGAGGGGCTCAAATGGTGAACCTGTCAGCCGTGAGAAGACAAGATTGAGATCCCATTGAGGGACTGGTTATCGAATGGAAGGATAGTCTATCTAGGCCCTTCAGGAATCACCCCACTAAGACATTAGCAAACACCGAGTGTCCTCCCTCTCCGGGGTAGAAGGCTGAAATTGCCACTAGATGTACTCTAATCGATGACCATGACAGGCCTTCCTGTTTTAAGAGCAACAAATAATTGAGAACCGAGGGGATCGATGACCATTCGTCCCAACTGCTCCTTTGGGCGGCTCAGCACGAAAACCATTTCCCTTTATCCAGGAAAACACAGCATGCACACATCTCCCTAGAAACGACACGAGCAAGCACTTGAAGAAGAACACCCTGATGTGTGGCTCCCAGTCTTTGATAGACTGAGTCCTGTCTGTAGAGATGTTAAGAGCTCTAGGACCCAGCCACAGCTCAACAAAAGAAAAAGTACGCTACTTTTACAGGACCCCAAGTTCTGGGACCAGTGCTTATTAGCTTTTAAATACCTCATCTCCACCCAGGATTATGCATTAGGAATGCCTGCAGTTGCTAGGGAGAAATACAGACTCTTTTGCTAGGCCTTGATCATAACTCCAGGGGTTATTTAAAACAGGTAACATATCTACAATATTTCAGTTGCACACGTATTGTCTTGAAATAGATGCCTTATTCATCATTCTAAGATATGTTCTTGGAGCACCCTTTTAAGCTATTCACCTTTATAGCCTACCTGATAAAACAAACAAATATTTTACTTCTGGTACAATTTTACAGACATGATGTACTACTAATAAGACCAACTCATACTATATTCAATAAGCAACTATGGATATTTATGAATAACCCAAAGAAAGTAATTTACAGAAAATATGTTTCAATTGGTTCTTTCCACTATTGTTATGAAAACAGAGAATGACAGGTTATTTAGCAACCACTCCCTACATGTACATAGAAAACTGACAATTAAGTGCCTTATGATAGTTACTGAACATCAAGAACTTTTTATTTAAATGTATTCTACAAATTAAAGTAACACACAGGAAGGTGGAGGCTAAGGTTACGGCAGGCAAATGGGAATTAGGAGACTTTGGTTTTATTTGCTCTGTGCTTCAGCTTCCCATCTTTAATCTGGGGTATCAATACTTCAACCTTTGTAAATTCTCAGAAAATTAATTCTGTACTCAGAGTAAGTGCTGCAATTTTGGGAAGAATATGCTGTATTCTTCCACATCTAGGGAAGTGATTGAAACCCTGTTATAAGTACAAAAATCAACTCAACCTTAACTACAAAACTGCAACCAGTACTTCCATGATACTTTGGATGAAGCGTGGGGATACTTCCAGAGCATTATTCACTAAGGACTCCAGGCTATATGGCCCTCAGATACCAGACCATAGCGATAAGTGCACTAGAAATAGATAGACACAAAACTGCCAAAATATTTTAACACGGAGGAATGGGGGGACTATTAAGAAATAAACCTCTCTTACTGGAAGCTTAAACCCACAACTGTAATACCCCTTTACTCAAAGTTAAAAGGGTAGCAGACACAAGCACACTTAGGAAGTCAATGACATAAGGATGGATTCAGCCACACTTTCCTATGGCCTAAAGTATCAGCATTTCACACTTAGTCAGAGGCCACTGTTATCTGTTGTTAAAGGAAAAAAAGTCTTCCACGTAACAATAACCAATGTGCCTGCCAACCAAAAATCCTTACTATTATAAAAACTGATTGCAAAGCAGAGCTTTAAATAAAGTTTGGAAGTGAAATGCTCTCATATGTTAGTTTGTGATTTCTGAAATTAGAGGTCAACTCTATTACCCCTTGATGCTTGACTTTTAAAATTCTTTAAAATATGGCACTTGCTTCCTATTTTCAGAGACACCTCATGGAGTCAAGCATATGGAGTCAATAAAAGTGTCTCTCTCCTCACCTGTCAACTGATGCTTTATTTTTCTCCACTTGTAAGTTACAACTGGCTCTAGTAAAAACAATCTTTGCACATACATTTGAAATGCACTTCCATTTTCTATGTTGCAGAGCAATATGGCTTAGTAAACACATGCAATTTAGATTCAAAGACATAGCTGTGGGCACTACACATTGAGAATTTTATAATACTGAAAATTAATGCTATATATTTTTATATATGCTTGGGCAATAAATTAAAAGACAATGTATTACTAATTTATTATTAATTGGGATTTTCTTATCCTTCATTTTAAAAAGAATCATGCATACACAGCTGTATTTCAGCTTCTTTTCTAAACTTTAAATAAGAAGAACTTTAAATAAGAACTTTTCAATTCATCAGAAACAGTTAGTTAGAACTTGAGGAATCTTACATTATGTATTGAAATTCGTATGTGTTCAACTGCCTCAATATCAACCTCTGAATTCTATTCTCAGGATGGAAATACAGTTGGCATCCACAGATAAATACTTTGCACTAGAGCACTATTCATTTTCAAAACCATGTACAAACATGAATTAATGTTCATAGCATCGCTGGAGGCAGATATTGCCTCCTTGCTACAGATGGGGAAACTGAAGCAAGTGGTATGGTAATTAACTATGTGCCCACATCAGTAATGGTGCAGAACCACACCACCCGTTGGAGAGGTCAGTTCCATACTAAATTCTTATTACGGCTGGTACAGAAGGAGACTGGGGTCATGCTCCATTCCTTTGTAGGGGTGATTTGCACTCCCTTGGTCTCACAGAGAGAAGACTGCATTCTTCTGTGTGGAGGAATGACTGACCTTCATGCAGGGCTCTTTGCACTCTTCTATTTAGAGGTTGCACCCTCCCACCTGGTTCCCCGTTACTTGCTCAAGGCCACAGAACAAGTGGATCACTCGATGATTGCCTGTTCTGTTCATTCCCTCTGAAGCACCTGGCATTGGCCACTTTTGAAAGACAAGATACTGGGCTAGATGGACCAATGGTCTGACCCACTATGGCCATTTTTATGTTCTTATGTAAGTCAGAGGAAAATCTGGAATGAGAATTCTGTAGTTCCTGGCTCCTAGCTCCATCCTTAGCCCACTAGACCACGCTGCTTCCCATAAAACTTTGGACAACATTTCTAAACAGGGGTAAGCGTTCTCTTCTAAATTCATTTTGCAGAATCTGGATATTGGGCATGGGAAAGGTATAAAGAATTAGAAAGGATTAAGCTATTCCTGCTCCTAGATCACTCTGGTAATACGTAGAATATGCCTGTACAATTTATCCAAGATTCAGGTTTAGGGTGCATTATGCTCAAGCAAGAGTAAAGTGACTGCCATTGAGGTCAGGAAGGGACCTCCCTTCCTCCACTGACTAAATGCATGATTGGGATTTTTGTCTTCCACTGATGCAGCAAGGCAAATACTGTGACCCTATTTTCCCTATTCAATCTGAGGTCACATATGTACTAGTGGGAGTTAAGCACATGACTTCATGGAATTAGATCTCAGATTTAAAAGTAAATAAAAACTACAGAAATGATTACACAAATTCTGATGATCTCAAGAAACTCATCATCTGCTGATTGATAAGCAAAGATGATGGGGAATACCATCATACTGATTATTTATAAAATAGAGGCCTAGGCAAATTATAAACATTTTTAGAAAAAAATATTTTATTCTACTGATGTTCTAGAAAAGTAAGTGCAACTCATACATAAGCCAATGTAAAGCTAAGGTTTAAACTTTTCTTTTTTTTAACCTTGAGACTGCAAAACTCATACAAATTTGTTTTGCTTTGGTTTTTCCAGCGATGGAATCTCTATGGAACTGGATTAGAGCTGAAGTCTTCCATCCTCATATGACTTGATCTCTGTTTTGGAAGCCTTCACAAAATCATCTTTTTAAAGATAACTTTCAATGTCTTTTCTCCATTGCAAACCAAATGTACTAAATGCACCAAAATACAATTTTCACAACATAAACCATATTTATGAAATCTTCAACCTATTAAGCCATGTTCCACTTTGGAACAAACTGTTGCCAGTGTAACAGACTATTGTCAATCAATCAGATAGATTTTATGAGTAAATCTGCAGTGAACCTACATTGCTGTAAATTGGCTTAATTGAGTCATTTAAACAACTCAGCCTCATATCTTGAAAACATTAGAAGGAAAAAATAATTTTGATTTTCCCTTCTCCCATGTTAAGACACCTTGGGCCAGGGCTAAACATACAAAATCAATAGCTGTACTAAAGCAACAGCGCCCAAATATATAACTGATCAATCTGGAGTAGAAAAGCAAATAGTCTGTCAAGATCATTGCCATTCTTTTTTTCCCAAGATTACTAAAGCACTTATATCTGCATCCTCAACACACTTTACTATCACGGTATTTGAGGAGAACACTGGAGTATGGATGGCCCAGGACTTAGAGCCTGGATTTCTCTCACACTATATGCAGCACCACACCAAGAGACTTATGACTTTTCCCCCACAGGAGAGGAGTTTGCAGCTGCCTTTCAGCAGCTCTCACTGCATTTCTTTCTCAGTGCATGTTGCATTGCTCCTACAGACAACGCCAACACATCATGCCCCACCTCAGAGACTGAAGATATTGGTTTAAGGGCTTCATTACAATGGTATAATTAAAGTGCTTTTAAACACGGTAGCTGCAAAACCAGCTTTTGATACAATTTGTTCAGCCTACAGCAAAAGATAGAACAGAACACAAATCTCACCTTACACTTGTCCACATGGTCAGCCAAACTATGAGCCTGATCTGCGAGAACTTTGACTTCCTTATGGAAGGTGCTATGTGCCCTCAGCTAATGCTGACATCAATGAGAGCCAAGAATGTTCAGCACCTAGCAGGATCAAGCCAGGCACTATTGCAAACCACTGTAGGTCCTAACTATGGTAAAAATGACAATACACATGGAACCTAAGGCACTCAGTTTCTGAAGTCAAAGGTTAGCCTTTTGTGAAACAGTGTTATGCCCTAATCAACAGACCACCAATCCAGAATTCTGTTATAGAGAGAGACAATTTTTCTAACATTTCTGCACATTGAAAATCATCTTATTGTAGTTGCCAGAATAACTGTTTCTGTTTGCATCCATCATCCTGCTCAGACCAAGTCTTTTCAGTAGGCTCTGAAAAGAAAGATCTGCTGATTTATAGGTGGTATCAATGACAGTGGTATGAAAACTGAAAAATTACCTCTAAAAACCTTCAAAAGGGAAATATTCAATATTGTATTTCATCTCACTAAGTCTAAGACAGTGAGCTCAGTATCAATGTTCTTTTAACACATTCCCATTAATACAAATGAAAGATAAAGCACAATTTTAGTAAGTCAAGTTAGTCTTTTAATGTATCAGACTGTCTTTAAAAGGCTAGTTGATGTAGTAAGTTACTAAAAATGAAGTGGGGAAGAACATAGTAGTCTACACACATCCAAAGGTAAGCCTCAAGAAAGGGGAGGAATCATTTAGAGTACTATAAATGGGTGTGAAGTGATGAAATGGAGAAAAAGCAAGGTAAGACTGAGTATCAGGAGAGCTTCCTGACAGCAAAACTTATTAGCCTGTGGAATTGTCCTCCACAAGGAATGGTGGAAGCCCCATCACCTGTAACCTTTAAAGGTAGGACAGACAAAATACTAGAAAGGGTGCAGTAAAGAGTGTTCCTGCATTGGCAAGGAGGGGGCAAAAATCAGTGGTTCTTAAGCTTTTCCATACTGTGACCTCGTGCTACAACAGGAAAAAGGGTTGAGACGGCTCTCCCATCTAGCCATAAAAAAGGGAAGGTGCTCATGACCCCTGGCACATGTTCACAATCCACCTGGGGGGGTCGCAACCCTAAGGTTGAGAACACACAGATTAAATTATCCTTTGGGTCTTTTCTCCATCTCTAACCTCTATGATTTTTATGTCAGCCTGCCCAAGCGTTAGTGAAAGAAAGTGGTGGCCAGAAGGTAAAATTATCCACAACCACAGAGGTGATATATATGGATGCAAAACAGAAGATCTAAGAGGGAAAGAAAGTCTTCCTCTCTGCTTAAAAAAAGAGGATGATGATGATTCAGATGAAAAACCACAGCAAACAATATTCATAATATATGGTTTCTGCAGGCTGCAGAAATCATTCTGAGGTGCTATATACTGCAGGCTTTGAGACATTTTTTTGGCTGAGTTCATGATTGGGATGATTACATAAGCTGTTTATTACTTGCTGAAACCTATGGAGCGCAAAAAATGAACTGGTCATTTAATTTATACTACATTTGTACCAGATAGCAGAAAAAGCCCAACAACTCACTGAAGAATGAACAAGCATTAAAATGCTGCCACGGAGGAAACTGCACCATTTCATATACTGTTTTGCACAGGGAAAAGAAATACTTTGGCAAAAGACTATTAGTATGAAAATGCTTTTGAACAACTAACCTATGCACTAATGCCCAGCAACAGGAAAGTTTCTATGCGCATGCATTTCTGAATATAGGTGCTGTGGATGGAAGGGGAGGTGGATGTTTGGGGGTAGGGGGAGTGGAAATGGCAATTGAGTTTCCATGTTTTCCCAACTCATAACTAATACTAATCAAAATGAATTCATCTGAATATCTGTGATGGCCAAAAAATGTAGTCACACACAGTCTGGCTGTCCGAATGAATGGTGAGGGAAGGGCTCACATCAATCAGCATCATCTCAGAAGATTGGCACAATTTCAATAGGGATTGACAGAGTTCAGTGCCTGCCAGACTGATAAACCGAGCACCAAACTGAAAATGTTCTGACTATTCATAATGCCATTACAGTCTAGGGCCTCTGATTAATTAATTCAGGAACTAAAGCTTTCAGTTACTGTAAGAAGAGCATTTAAGGTATCTGTATTTTACCCCTCAGTGTTTGACTACTATATCCCGCCTCTCTGCACTAACGCTGCATCATTGTTACTGGAATGTCTTTAACATAATCATTATTTCTAGTGTTGCTGCTATACAGTGTCTAATGTACAATGCAGTTTCTTCTTCCCCCTCAAGCGATTTACTTTCCTGCAAAAATAAATAAAACAGTTGTAAATGCTCGGTGACTTGGCCGTTGAGAGATTCTGCTAAATGAGCCTTCTTCAATGCACAAAAAAAGCATTTGTCTTAATTGTTGCAAACAATGTTATCTTTCAGTGCTCTCCAGAAATCTCTCTGACCAACACCATAGGTTTCTGCCACAGAACAGCAATGCTAGCAATGTTGCTAGGCAGCACCACTGTGCATACTGACAATTAATCGCTTAAAAAAATTAGAAAGGTTGTTCATTTTATTGTTCAGACAGAAAAAAATTCATTTTCATTAAGATAAGACCTTTCCAGCATTCTCAGACCTAAATCTGGTTAGGAAGGCAAGGTATCTGTTATCTTAATGTATTCCAGGGAAGCAGAGATGGGTAACACAAGAACTAACTCTGAAGAAGCCACACTGACATTAAGGGGGCTTATTTTATCCGCTTTTGTGGATACATTTGACAGAGTCAGTCACATCATTCATTATTAACTGAGTTCTGACACTATGTGTGACTGTGTCTCAAAGGCAGAATAAGACAACCCTACCCCAAGGAATCCACAGTCTAAGGTAGACTGCCAGTATTGCCTACATAGTGGGCCAACACACCAGATGCAGGCTCAGTCCCAAAATGGCACTACTATTTATTTATTTCAGGTTAGTTATTAAACACTATTTTTCTGTTAATGGTTACTAAAGAAAGGCTGCATGAGGAAGTGTTGTAAGAGAGATGAGACATTGGCATAACAGGTTGAAGAGATAGTCCCAGGCATAAGCAGCCACAAAGAAGAAGCAAAGATAAAAGTGGCAGGAGGCTGGTAAATCAATGGCTTGCTTACTTTTAAAAGGACCAATGTATTTGTTTGTAGTAGGACCATGCAGGGATCAATTCTTGGCCCTACACTATTTAGCATTTTTATCAGTGACCTGGAAGAAAATATAATATCATCACTGATAAAGTTTGCAGAGGACAAAATAAGGGGGGCATGGTAAATATCAAAGAGAACAGGTCATTGATACAGAGCGATCTGGATTGCTTGGTTCAAGCAAACAAAATGAATTTTAATATGGCTCAATGCAAATGTAGATTACCTAGGAACAAAGAATATAGACCATACTAACATAGGAGACTTTATCCTGGGAGGCAGTGACTAAAAGAAAGACTTGAAAATCATGGTGGATAATCAGCTGAACATGAGCTCCCATATGACACTGTGGCCAAAAGGGCTAATGCAATCCTTGGATACATAAACAGAGAAATCTTGAGTAGGAGTAGAGATGTTATTGTATCTCTGTATTTGACACTGATTGCTGCGGAAATACTCTGTTCAGTTCTGGTGCACACAATTCAAGAAGGATGTTGACATATTGGAGGTGGTTCAGAGAAAAGCCACCAGAATAATTAAAGGATTAGAAAACATGCCTTATAGTGATAGACTCAGGGAGCTCAATCTATTTAGTTTAACAAAGAGAAGGTTAAGGGGTGATTTGATCACAGTCTATAAATACCTACCTGGGGAACAAAAATTTGATAATGGGCTCTTCAATCTAGCAGATAAAGGTCTAACAAGATCCAGTGGTTGGAAGCTGAAGCTAGACAAATTCAGACTGGAAAAAAGGCATATTTTTTAACAGTAAGCGTAATTAACAATTGGAACAATTTACCAAGGGGTGTGTTGGATTTTTCATTACTGGGCAATTAAATCAAGGTTGGATGTGTGACCCTTCCGTGCGTAGGGCAGCCACCTGAAAATGCCCAAAGTCAGGGCAGACTGTAAAAGGAGATCAGATTCTCCCAGCACTGGTTGGTGGCACTGAAGCCAGACTTCCCAACCAGCCACAAACTGCGCTTTTGATTCCCCACACTGGTTATCAAGAAGCCAAAATAAAAATATACACAGCCCCCTTTACTGCATTTCAGTCTCCGGCTCCCAATCAGCCACTAGGTGTAGTAAAGAGACCAGTTATTTAATCTCCATGCTCTTTACTAAAAAGGTTCCCTCTGACCCCAAAGGGTCAGCCACAGTATATAATCAATATAAGTTTGGATCTTACCCAAAATACCAGCTAATCCTTTAGTAACTAAAACTAAATGTTTACTATAAAAAGAAGGAAATAAACCATAAGATAAATGTTAAAGGATTAAAGCAATCAGATACATACAAATGATTTGAAAGTCCTTATATATCCGGTTTCCAGAAGAATTGTGGAGTTTGCAGGCTTGTATAGGCCCTCTGGTATACATCCAGTACTTGGATGGGTCTCAGTCCTTTGTTTCACAGCTGCAGTTCAGTTGTAGATAAGCTGATCCAGAGGTAAGCTGGTAGCTGAAGCTGAATCCCGACTAAAGAACAAAATGGATTCCCAGGCCTCTGCCTTATATACCCTCTGGCCCTTCCCGTGTTGTTTGTGGAATTTTACAGGAACAAAATGGAGTTCAGAGTCACATGAGCAAGTCCTGGTGACTCATTAGGTATTCCTCTGGCTTTTCCCCCTGGGCCCCTTGCATCTGTGGATGTCTCAATAGGCCATTAAGCAGGCTATTGTTCTGCCGCCTGTCTAGGGTGTGTCTCATACAGCACAATTTGAAATACAGCTATATCAAATATATCCATAACTTCCATTACACATATAACACATGAACATAAGTATTATCATCTTACTTAGCACATTACAGCCTTTCTAATAGTACCTGACATGGCATATCTTACATGAATTATTATGATTTTGACATACTAATGTCACATAATATAATAAATGCTCCCCGCCCAATCCAGCCAGCGTGACACCCCCAACGCGAGACTGGTGTAGAAGGGAGTAATCAGTGCTCCTGAATACACCTCAAGGGCTCTCCTGATCCAGCCAGCATGACAGGATGTTTTTGTAAAAATCATTTTGGGGGAAGTTCTATGGGCTGAGTTACACAGGAAGTCAGACTAGATGATCAAAATGATAGAATCATAGAAGATTAAGGATGGAAGGGACCTCAGGAGGTATCTAGTCCAACCCTCTGCTCAAAGCAGGAGCAACCCTTTTTCCAAGGCCAAAAACGACCTCAAATTGTCCTTTTTGGCCTTGAAATCTAAGAGTATATGCTCAGACTGTCATGTTTATGTGGACTCTGACCTGACCAAAATAAGCAATTGCATGTGCCTACCCCTCACTTCACAAACGCATAAATATTGATCATAGAAAAGAAAATGTCAGGCAAGAATAGGGAGAAAGATGGTCAGAAGTAATACCTAAGCGTACTTCTCTACTTTTCACTTCCTGCTCTAGATACAACTTCTTAGGCACCAATCCTATTTCAGGGCAAACCCCACCTTCCCTGGTAAGGACACATAAGGCCCAGAATGAAGAGAAACTGCCACGGCTCCAGCATGCTGTAGTGCAAATAGGTCACTGAGGCTGTGAATAGTACTACATTCCCCTTGTAGGAATCTGCTTGGCAATAGGGCAGAATGTGAGGTTTAGAAGGAACAGGGCCATGCTTACTGGATTCACAAACTACTTGGCTCTGCTGACCGTAGCCCTTTTAAAGAGGTGCACATTAAAGGCTGTGGCCGCTGCTATTTTCCGGGGCAACACTGTTGTGGCTGCATGACTGCACCCAGTGTTGACTTTGGATGGGGAAGGATTCCATATACAGTTCATCTCTCTCTACCAGGCCTTTATGCAAAGCTCACTATCTTACTTTATCACATTTCCTAATTTACATCAGTTGACTAGCAAGTTCTTGCAGCCTAATGCACAAAAGTAGGTGTCAGGAGACCAGGGTTCTATTCCTAGTTCTGCCAGACCTGTTGTTTGATCCTGGGCAAGTCACTTCACCGCTCTAAGGCCCAGTTCCCCATATTTAAGGAGGGGATGCAATACCACTTATCTATCTCTAAGGGAGAATACAAGGCTTAATTCATCTTTATTTGTAAGGCACACTGAGGTCTGTGGGTAGAAGGCAATATACCAGTGAGACTATTTATTTATTGCTAAAGGACAATCTCTGTGGTGTACAGTACATTAATTGATCTGAATACAATACACTATCCTCGTTCTTTTATGGATTTTTTTGATTAAGGGTTTTGTTGGGTATTTCATCATAACCACAAAGATATATAGTTTTATTGCTTTACACCATTCAATTTACTGTTGATACTATTCTCAGTAAATTCCTCCTATCAAACAATTTCATTTTTCATTTGTAATTCCAATAGCTAGACTTGCACTGAAACAAGAAAAGATGCAAATTAAAACCAATTTAGTTATTTCGGTGAATGTCTGTGTGTGGACCAGCCCTTACAGGACTAAGCCAAAATCAAAATAAGGCACTCAAATGGAAATAAGAGTGTCTACATACAAATTTGTACCAGTTGCACCTAGTTTAAGAACATACCTTTAATGTGTCAACCACACCTTACTATCTCATCTCCCCTTTCCCACATTGCCTTCAACACTAAGCACTCCAGCTTTCCTAGTTCTTGGCACGGTCACCACTACAAAAGTTGCATAAGTATGGCAAATTGACTAACAAGATCAGAAATTTTTTTCTTGAATTGCTCGATAAGGTGTTGACGCATGCAGATGTATTTGCCTACACGACTTCATCCAAGAGACATAAAAATCTCACTTGAACCCCTTCTATTTTCAGTCCTTAGTCCCTAAACCTTTATAACCTATATATGAAAAAAAAAGATGAAAGGGAAGAAGAAAAAGAGATAATGATATACAATGTGAAGACAGCCAATCAGCCAGTATCTCCCCCTCCCCCATATTCTCCACACACAATCAGCACCAGCTGTAGGCCAATTAAACTCAACAGTTCACAGGTGTTCACAGAAATGACTAACACAAAAGAAATTCTTACTTTAGAAATGTAATATTTAAAAGCTTTGAGGTGGAACCAAGAAAGATAAAAGCTAGAATTAAGTTTATTGCCACATTGTGCTTCACTCTTATGCAGGTTTTGAACAGGGCCTCCCACTGGTATTAAAAGTTGGATGAACATCTGCATTTAAAATATAGGAAACCAAGCACATGAAGTGCTTTGAAAAAGCCCATTGCAAGAGTGGATGGGGAGGGGGGATGTATACGTTCATTTATTATTATACTTGTAAGGCAAAATGCTACAATATATTTGCCAAGTGGCCAATAGACACTCAATTCTATGTCAACATAATATGCTAGATTGCTTGGATTTTCATAAATATTTTTGGTGCTTATTTTCCCTAAACATAACTCTCATTTCCCAAAATAACAATTTCTTTAAGTTTTAATGAGAACAAAACCATGGTAAGATCACATTGCTCTCCCTTACATTCAGATTAAAAACATGAAATGAGAGAACAGAGGGAAAGAAGCCAGCCTCCGGATAACTCTAGGTTCTCTTAAGCGGTGGGATGATGAGAACTGTTCAGCAAGTGAATTTTCTCCCTCTAAACAGTGACACACCACGCTATCTATAAAGTGAATCTCTCTTTATGGTCTTATACCAGAATATATATACAAATTAACATCCAAATGTCTTTAATTCCCATGATATGTCTATTAAACTGGAATTCTCCATAAGGCTGTTTAGCTATCCAAAAAGCAGCCTAAAATTATCATCTCTATAAGCTTTCCATAACTTATCACTCAGTTCCTATGAAAAGTCATTAATTTGGATCTCTCTCTTTCTTGGTCTCACAGGAAATATTCTGCAAAGGGATGCAATAAAAATGTGATTTCTGCCATCATTTCATTAAAATTCCCTGTTAAATTTCTATCTGAAACAGTGTACATAGTATAAAAAACTCAGGGCTCTTATTAATGGCACTAATCCTTATAACATGGACTTTAAAAAATAATGAAGACCATTTCTTACTTGTAAGAGTATTGTTCATTTTTCATTCCTATTAAAATTTAATCAGGGAGTTGTTTAAAAATGTTTAAGTTTCATTACATTTCAACATTTTAAGAAAGGGAAGAAGCTACTGAATTCATCAGCAGTGATGCTGTCACTCTTCCATGTCTCTTCCATTGATATCTCAGTGTTTAATCATTTAACCTACCCATGGTTCAGTATACCATTGGTAACAATTTACTACTTACCCATCTTATGAAAGTGCTGCGAGGCTGAATGTTCGTGAAGGGCTTCTACTCTTTGGGTGAAAGAGGATACAAGAGCAAAGCATTTCCTCTACTTCACTATATGCCTAGGCCAAGATTTTCAAACCTAAGAGCCTAAATTTAGGCACCTGTCCATCGTTGACTTAGGAACTAAGGGCTAAATTTTAACAACTCATTGAAAATAATGAAAGCTGTTGGGTACTGAGCACTTCTGAAACCCCAGACACTATACTTAGGTGCCTAAATGGGAGCCGGGTTCTTTTGAAAGTCTAACTCAAATTTTGGATTCTTTCCTGCTTTTAAAGATCTGTCTATAAATAAATAGTCTGGTTTTCTAAAGTGCTGGGCATCCAGCAGCTCTCACTGACTTCCATGGGAACTTCTGGGTATTCGGCACTTTTGAAAATCAGTCCACTTACATACGACATTATAAGACTAACTTTAAGAACCCACTCCAGAAAATCCTGTCCCAGTGCTCCTTTTCCAAACCACAACCAACTGTTAATCAACATACAGGGCACAATACACTTCACTTAAATCAAATGAGTTAGCTATTGTATGTCAGTAGTAAGTTGGATCAATTGACACAGGCTAACCAAAAGTAACTAAAGCACGGTTTTGAAACTGGAAGGCCAACGTCATCTGGAGCAGTCAAGTCTGAGCACCTTTTCTGATCAGGCCACACATTCACATGCATAACTTTGGATATCAACATACAAATATTTGGGCCTGTGTTCCAATACCAACACATTACAGTAGGATTGCCAGTTTTGGTTGGACATATTTCTGGAGGTTTCATCACATGACATAGTCTTTAATTAAAGATTATTCTTTAATTCTTAGAGACTCCAGAACAATCCTGGAGAGTTGGCAAACCTATTACAGACTTACTGGAGAGATTATCAAAATAAGAATGTTAAATATAATTGCAATATCTCTTTGCTTGTTTGTTTCTTCTCCCCAACATTTGTGATTTGAACAATAAAAGCTAAATAACAACAAAATGCGTCTATTTCATTTTTGAGGACTTCATACATAGCCCTACAAAATCCAAGGTGCAAACACTGAAAGAGAAAGTTTATGATTAAAATTCTGGCCCTACTGAAGTCAATTGGAGTTTTTCCATTGACTTTAGTGGAATCAGAATTTCACCCGATATAATATATTTAAATATTTTGAAATCATGGAAATATTTTCTGTAATTGTAATAAAAAGGTTTTAAAAATATACACAACACCTAAATTAACCTGAAAGTATGTCTTTCAGAAGGCCTTTCTATTCAATTATAATCTTGGTGTTATGCTACAGGCTGTTTTTATTTTATTTTTTTTCCTTTATGCAAAAGGTTTCATATAAGGAATGTATTGATTTAAACTAGTTTCATTACTACTAATGCTCTGCTTAATTTTAAAGACACTAATATTGAACAGAATAATGTGTTCTATTATTAAACTTTTTATTGAAGTAGCAAGCAGATTTATTGCATTTGGATGTCCAAATAAACACTCAGATCACTTTCCATAAATCTTCTGCCTATAATGAAGGCCAAAATGAGACTTGATTTAAAAAATTATATTAACAATGAAAAATCTAATTTGAAAAATTAACCAACAGATTTTAATCTGATACATACGTAATCAGATATATACTGTAATCAGACATGTTTTGGTCTTTTCTTCTCCTGGGAGCTTCTACGGAGATAGCATCATCATACTCCATAAATTCCATCTTCCAAAAGATATATCACCTTTCTGTTTCTCTACTTATACACCCTCCTCTTTTCTACCCTTTGTCTTTCTCTCTTCTTCTGCTGCAAGGACCACCTCCACCTAATTTGCTCTGACTTAATCACTACATAATGATTTACGTAACAAACAAATAGCAACAATGAACACTCAGTTACAAGTAAGGGTCATAATTACTTTGTGTATTATTATTTGTCTGTGGTCTTTTGGTTATTTACAGACATTCCTCATGCTCTCAATATGTCAAGTGAATTATCTGTGTGCAATCAAGTATTCTTATTGAACCAGAATACGCATTCATTTCTTAGAATAATCCTTTTAAAAAAAAGCAAACTAAGGAACAGAGATTATGGATCAGATGTTAAAAGATGCCGAGAATCCTCAATTCTCCCTAACTTGAACTTGCCTTTGGGTGAGTCAGAAAGATTTCAAGCCTACATAATGATGAGAATCATTGTATGGAGGGACATGGCTTCAATGGGAATTGAGGGCACATAGCAGCTCATATAAGTGCTCAGAATCTTATAGGGTCAGGCCTTGTGTGACCTTCCCAAAATCACACAGAAATCTGTGGTACGGCCAGTAATGGAACTTGGCTTTTCCCCCGTTCCATCACAAGTTAAACAGCAGCTAATGAAGCTTCTTTGGGTTTAATTTAAAAGTGAACTACAAAAGAAAAATGGAAATGAGTTAAGCAGTTTTACGTGTGGCATGCTCTCACTTCTCAGGCTATGAAGGACATTCAGCATAGAAATAAGTTACCCTGCTTTTCATACATGTGAATACATTTGGTAATACTGGTTCAGTGAAGAGATCCCAGAAAAGAATGTTACTCACCCTGGCAGTAACCAAGGTTCTTCAAGATGTGTTCCCCTGTGAGTGCTCCACTTCAGGTGTCAGTACGTCCTGGCACCGTCTATCAGAGATTTTTAGCAACAGTGTCCGTCTGGGTCATGCATACGCAGTGGTTGCCTCGCAGCACCATTGGCGCTTCAACCACCAAGCACACCCCGTCAACCTCAGTTCTTTCTCTACCGTAAAGTCCCTACTGAACTCCGAAGTGGGGGCAGAGGGTATGGAGCATCCACAGGGACACATCTCAAAGAACCTCAGTTACTGCACAGATTATGTAACCTTCTCTTCTTCGAGTGCTGTCCATGTGGGTGCTCCACTTCAGGTGACCGTAGAGCAGTGCCCTTTTGTGGACGGGGATGGGTGGGAGGGGGAAGGAATTCAGAGTAGTTCAAATAACTGATGCTAACACTGTAGAACCTAGCAGCTTTTCAGTGCCTGAGCTCTGTGTAATTGCACAATGTTTTATGAACATATGTTCGGAAACCCAGGTTGCAGTTCTATAAACATTTGTAAATGGCACATTGTTCAGGAAGGTGACGGAAGTCGCCATCAACCTAATGGGTTCTAATCCCCGATGGTGGCTTTATTTTGCTATGTTTGTAGCATAGGTGGATGCACTAGAGATCCATTTGGAGTGTCTCTGTGTGGATATTGTGGAGCCCTTGGATCATTCTGTCGTAGAGAAGAATAGTCTTGTGGATTTATGGAAAGGTTTGGTTCCGTCTAGATAGAATGCCATTGCTCTGCTGACATTTAACATGTGCCACTTGGCCTCCTGTTTATTCCCACGTGGTTTGGGGTAGAACATAGGGAGATGGATCAATTGGTTCATATGAAAGGACAAAGTTACTTTCAGTAGAAATTTAGGGTGAGGTCTCAGTGTGATTTTATCCCTAAAGAATATGGTGTACAGAGGATGGGCCAGGAGGGCTCCTATTTCACCTACCCTTCTTGCCAAGGTGATAGTGACTAAGAACACTACTTTCATCTATAGGTGTAATAGTGAGCATGTAGTTAACGTTTCGAATGGGGGTTCTGTGAGAGTTTTTAATATCAAGTTTAAAATCCCATGCTGGTGTGGTATATGTTCTGGAACCCAGTGAGGAAACGTTTGATAACTGGATGTGTAAATGGTGACATCCCTTTGATTTTGTGATGGAACACATTGATAGCTGTAAGATGTACCCTGATGGAGCTCATAGAGAATACAGAGGTTTTTAGTTCTAGTATGTAGTCCAGAACTAGCAAGACGGGTGTTGAAAGTGCATTAGTGTGTTTTGATTGGCACCATAGATAGAATCTTTTCCATTTTCGAGTGTAGGTTTTACACATGGATGATTTTCTGCTGTTCAGTAATAACCTGTTTAACTTATTCTGAACAATTTAGCTCATCTTGATGGAACCCTGTAGGAACCAAGCCTTCAGGTAAAGCCTGTCCAGATCGGGATGGAGAGTTCTGCCCCTGTTTTGTGACAGAAGTTCCCTCTGAAGCGGAAGCTGCCATGGGGTGTGGGTCAACTTTCTCATCGGGTAAGAGTACCATGATTGTCTGGGCCATGCTGGAATAATCAGAATCACTGAGGCCCCATCGTGACACATCTTGTGTACTACTCATGACAGTAATGGGATTGGTGGGAACGCACATAGTAATGTTACCTCCCATTCGAAGAGGAAGGCATCTCCTAGGGCAGTGCCTCTCAAACTTTCCACACTACTGTACCCCTTTTTAGGAGTCGGATTTGTCTTGTGTACCCCAAGTTTCACCTCACTTAAACACTACTTGCTTAACTACTAGCTTTTATCAGACATAAAAATACAAAAGTGTCACAGCACACTATTACTGAACAATTGCTGACTTTCTCACTTTTACCATATAATTATAAAATAAATTGATTGGAATATAACTACTGTACTTACATTTCCTTGTATCATATATAGAGAAGTATAAACAAGTTGTTGTCTCTAGGAAATTTTAGTTTGTGCTGACTTCGCTGGTGCTTTTTATGTAGCCTATTGTAAAATTAGGCAAATATCTAGATGAGTTGATGTACCCACAGCAAGACCTCTGCATATCCGCAGGGATACACATACCCCTGGTTGAGAACCACTGCCCTAGGAATTGGGGTCCTAACCCTGCTCTTGAGCAAAAATGTAGACATTTTCAGTTCTTTGCTGTTGCAAATAGGTCTATGGCAGGGACTCCCCATTGTTGGAATACAGATTGTAGAACTGTGTCATTTAGTCCCCATTTGTGTTCATGAAAGAATTGTCAGCTCAGTACATCCGCCGTTATGTTCTGACAGCCCGGGAGGTCTGAGGCTGAGATATTTATGTTGTGCCCTATGCACCAGTTCCACAGTCTTATGGTTTCTGTATATAGGGATTGGGATCGGGCCCTGCCCTGTCGATTTATGTAGAACATGTTGTCGGTCTTCGCTTATACTGTCCTATCTGATATCAGTGGAAGAAAGTGTAAGCATGCATTGTGAACGGCTTGTAACTCAAGTAGATTGATGTGCAGTTGAGTTTCTGTAGGAGATCATTGTTCCAGGATGGTGTGATGTTGCATATGGGCACTCCACCCGATTAGCGAGGGGTCTGTCGTGATCATTACTGATGGGTTGTTCCTGTTGGAATGGTATTCTGGTGCAGACGTTTTCTATTTTTGTCCACCAATGTATCGAATCCTTGACTTTGGTTGGTATTATCAGACGTCTGTTGAGGCTGTGTTTATTAGGTGTGTAGAATAAGTGCAGCCATCCTTGTAGGCAGCACATGTGTAGTCGTGCAAGTTGTACTACGAAAGTAGTGGCTGCCATATGTCCTAACAACTGAAGGCAGGTATGTGCAATGATATATGGGATGGACATAGCTACCAAAATGAGATTTGTTTGTGTGTGAAATCTCTGCATTGGTAGTGACACTTTGGCCTCTATAGAGTTGAGGTGTGCCCTTATGAATTCCACTTGTAGCAAAATTAGGATTGACTTCTGCTCGTTTATTTGTAACCCTCAACTTTGAAAAAGATTGATGGTCCTCTGGGTATTGTGTACTGCCTCTGATCATGTGGGGCTTCTCAGTAGGCAGTCATCAAGATATAGGAACATTTTTATCCCTTGCCTGCGTAAGTGCTCCGCTACGACTCCAAGGGTTTTGGAGAAAACCCGTGGTGCAGTGGAGAGGCTGAACACTAGTATCCTGTATTGATAGTGTTCTTTTCCCACTGTTAATCAAAGGAATTGTCTGAGCTGGGTGTATTGTGATGTGAAAGTACGCGTCTTGCAGGTCAAAGGCTGAGAACCAGTCCTGTTGTTCAAGCGCTGGGATTAATGTGGCTAATGTGACCATCTTCAACTTTTGGACTCGAATGAACCTTTTGAGTTTTCTGAGATCCAGAATGGGCCTCCAACCTCTGCTTTTTTTCTGTGTGGGAGTAGAATCCCTTCCCCCGGTATTATGGTGGGACATGTTCCACTGCACCCAACTGTAGAAGATGGCGTACCTCTTGTTGTGGGAGATGCTCAAGAGATGGATCCCTGAAGAGGGATGGGGAAAGAGGATGAGTGGGTGGTATGGATGTAAAACGGATAGAGTAGCCTGCTTGAATGATCTCTAGTATCTATTTGTCTGTAGTAATTGATGCCCAGGTGCTGTAAAAAGGGTGTAATCAGTGTCTAAAGATTCACGGGTTGATGGTTATTGGCACTGAAATGGTGGAAGGTCTCTCAGACCCTCAACCAAGACTTCAAAATGACTGTTTCACCAGGGCTGGTTGCGAGAATGATGTCGGTGTCTGAGTTGGTCTCTGTCTTGGAGGACTCTGCCTTTGTTTGCATGTGTAAAAAAACTGCTGTGTTGGCAAGGGAATGAGGACTCTCTGCGTTGGTATGACTGGTATCTCTTATGCTTGTTAGCAGGTATATGGATCCCCAGGGTTCTCAGAATTACTCTGGAGTCCTTCATCGAGTGAAGTACCTTGTCAGGTTTTTTTTTTTTAAGAAAATAGTTTTTCCCTATCAAATGGGAGATTTTCTACTTTTACTTGCAGGTCCCATGGGATGCCTGATGACTGCAGCCAGGATGCCCTGCGCATGACTACAGAGGTTGCCGTTGTTTGTGCTGCTGAGTCCGCACCATTGAGGGATGCTTGTAGTGCTGTAAGGATGACCAGCTGTCCCTCTGTTATAATAGACCTGACTTGTTCCCGTCTGACTTCTGGCAGGTCATTGACAAAGTCACTTAACTTGTAATTATTATGATCATATTTCAATAGTAGCTTGCTGTAGTTTCATAGAATTATAGAAGATTAGGATTGGGAGGGACTTCAGGAGGTCATCTAGTCCAACCCCCTGCTCAAAGCAGGACCAACCCCAACTAAATCATCCCAGCCAGGGCTTTGTCAAGCCGGGCCTTAAAAACCTTTAAGGATAGAAATTCCACTACCTCCCTAGATAACCCATTCCAGTGCTTCACCACCCTCCTAGTGAAAACTTTTTCTTAATAGTCAACTTACACCTCCCCCACTGTAACTTGAGAGCATTGCTCTTTGTTCTGTCATCTGCCACCATGAGAACAGTCTAGCTCCATCCTCTTTGGAACCCTCCTTCAGCTAGTTGAAGGCTACTATCAAGTCCCCCCTCACTCGTGCCTTCCACAGAGTAAATAAGCCCAGTTCCCTCAGCCTCTCCTCATAAGTCATGTGCTCCAGACCCCAAATCATTTTCATTGCCCTTCACTGAACTCTCTCCCATTTGTCCACATCCTTTCTGTAGTGGGGGGCCCGAAACTGAACACAATACTCCAAATGTAGCCTCACCAGTGCCGAATAGAGGGGAATAATCACTTCCCCCGATCTGCTGGCAATGCTCCTACTAATGCAGCCCAATATGCCATTAGCATTCTTGGCAACAAAGGCACATTGTTATCTCATACCCAGTTTCTTGTCCACTGTAACCCACAGGTCCTTTTCTGCAGAACTGCTGCTTAGCCAGTCGGTCTCCAGTCTGTAGCAGTGCATGGGATTCTTCCATCCTAAGTGGAGGACTCTGCACTTGTCCTTGTTGAATCTCATCAGATTTCTTTTGACCCAATCCTCCAATTTGTCTAGGTCACTCTGTATCCTATCCCTACCCTCCAATGTATCTATCACGCCCCCCAGCTTAGTCCTATCTAAGTGTCAGTTTAGCAAACATTGTAGTTTGCTATCCTAAACTGCAAGGTTGCAGATGAATAAACCCTGCAGCCAAACAAATCAAGTGTATTGCATTCTTTATCTGTGGGGTGGATTTGTATTGTGTCTGTTTGTTCCTTTGGATCACACTTCAACCATCAATGAGTTTGGAGAAGGGTGGGTAAATATGAATTCCATGCCTTTGGCAGGAACATAGTATTTTCTATCTGCCCTTTTGCAGGTTGGCAGAGTGATGTCTGGTATCTGTCATACAACCTCTGCAGGTTCCATTAATGCATCATTTATTGGCAACGCTATTTTTGTGGTGGAGGATGTCTGTAGGATTTGGAGGAGCTTGTGCTGATTCTCCGAGACTTCCTCCAGGGGTATCTCTTGGCTTCGTACCATCCTTTTAAAAAGCTCCTGAAATTGCCTGAGGTTATCAGCCATGGTAGGGAGGCAGTGGCATTATGCCCTCATCGGATGACTATGAAGAATTGTGAAGTGGCATCAGGTCCTGTTCTATCCCTTCATCTGGTTCCTCAACAGGGTCTTCCTCTGCTTTGGATGGTTCAAGCCTGGGTCATGGTGCTGGTGATCTTAACTCACCACAGGGTGACATTACAGGACAGCTGTGCTGAGTCCCTTATGAAGCCCATAGAGGCCATTGCATGGGGAACGGCATTTGTGGGCACATCTATGGTTGCTTGAACCATTCCTGCATCAATCAGTTGTACTGAAATCTCGATTTTGTGCTTGGTTAATTGGGGGAGAAGTGGTGCAGAGAAAAAGCACCTTCCTGCAGGTCATCTTCCTCATCGCTTGAGAATGGTGTAGCAATGTGTGATAGTGTAAGCTCCGGTGTAACATGTTCTAGAGAAACTTCAGTGCCAAATAGCGGTGAGTGTGATGCGAGGGGTATGGTGCTGTCCTCCACTTCCAACCACTGTTGTCATTGCTTCGGTACCATAGGTGTTGGTGTGGTTGACTTAGCTGGCATGGTAGATGGTGTGGTTGTTTTTCACCCTGACTTGCTTGGTGTCATCTTGACTGGTGCTGGTGCTATTAGTATTGATGATAGGGACATAGGCGCCATGACAGATCTCAGTGCCATTTTTGCTGGAGTTGACGGTGCTGTGGAGGTGGCTCTGTTTTCCATTGGACTCGGCTGAGGTCCTGGTGCGGATGGTGCCAGAAGTATTCGCAGCATCGAAGGTGCTAACTCATGAGGCGGTCAGCACCGACCTGGCTGGAGACCACTTCCTTTTAGGCACATCTCTATCTGGAGAGGTCTGGGCTCTTTTCCTTGGTTTTGTGGAGGACAGAGTCTTGTCTTTGTCCTGTTTCTCCGTGGGCTCTCCTGGGATTTTTCATCCTGGGTTGACAGTTGGTCTGAGGGATTTTTCCATTAATATGAGCTTAAGGCAGAGGTTTCTATCTCACCAAGCTCTGGCCTTTAAGTTCATGCAGTGAATGCACTTTTCTGAGATGGGTTCTTACCTGAGGCTCCTGACAAAGAGTGGCCATCTGAGATAGGCATCGCGTCTCAACAGGATCCACATCTTTTAAAGCCTAGGGAGTTTCTCCTTTGTAGAAAGGAAACTATCTAGAGAAAAAATGATTTTTTAAACTAAGGACCTACTACATTACTCTAAAACTAACTTATTTTGACTAAACTATTAGTGTTATATAATGTCTATAACTAATTTAAAGTATTTTTCTAGGTCTGTCAGCGACACCGCTGCGGTGCTTTGTCTCAGGCCAGTCAAGGTCTGTTGAGAAGAAACTGAGGGGATTAGATTGCGTGCGCGATGGCTGAAATGCCAAATGTGCAGTGAGAAAACCATTGCGCATGTGCAACCCGAACGGATACCGCTGCTAAAAATCTCTGATTGATGGCACTGGGACACACCAATACCTGAAGTGGAGCATCCACAGGGACAGCACGCAAAGAAGAATACATTGCTCTGTATTGTCATTGATTGCATGGGTTATAATGAGGCCTGTGATACCAGTAATGCTTAAGAATGAGGTACATTCATGATTTCCCTTCATCAGAGGAGCCCTTCCTCCTCTGACAGGCGCCTAGGAAGGAACCTTTCCACCACGCTCACCTCTCCAATTAGCTATGATGGTGGCAGGCAATACCACTCAAGAATGGACCTCACATATCACTCCTCAGTTATCAGGTTCACTACCAATTCAACAATACAATCTTGCTCAAATATTCTTCTGCTTCTCCAAGATCAGAAGCTATGTATGCCAAATGATGCACAGATACTTGATGTGATCCAGGAACTCTGACCATTACCTGATGTTCTGACTAGTGGGAATGGAAGCCCAGCTCAGAAGCAACAGTCTGGGTAATCTAAAGGCCCTCCCCAGCATTTCAGGAGGAGCATTTTGCATGACAGCGTCTTTTTGTTATTTTATATCCCTCAAGTAATAAAAATATAACAGATCTGATTCACCACAATGTTACTCCACTGTGATTGCTCTGACTTCAATGGAGCTCCTCTGGCACACAGCTGGAGTAATGTCATTCTGCATCAGGCCCGATCATTCTTCATAGTTATCTAATGGTTTTCATCCATAGATCTCAAGACCTTTAGAAGGGTGGATGGGTAAGGATTATTAGCCTCATTTTACAGATGGAGCAGTTGAGACCCATAGAGGTTAAGTGACTTACCAAAGATCATACAGTGAGTTGGAGACAGATTTGGAAAAGAGCTCAGTTATATTGTGTCCCAGCTGCTCTAATACATTGAATCCACTTAAGATGACAACATTTTAAATGTGAATCAATGGAGGTCATTGAAAACTTTTTACCTGCAGATTTCAAGTTTAGTTTATCATCCTTTCCGGAAGCACTGAGGACATTGAAGGAGCTAAATGAATCTGGGATAGTCCTTATACAAGAATAAGGCATTAAAGGGAGAGGAGGGTGAAAGGAGGGGGACCATTTTGCTCAGGAAGCCATGTAACAAGACTGCAGCAACAAATCATTGCTCCCAGAACACAGCTCAAGGAAATGTAATACTGCCATTTTCCAAATGCTTGGTTATAAAACCTTTCATACATACGATATTTAAAACCATGAATTACCTTTGAGAATGTATCCAAACACCTAACAGTATCAAGTCATGGTAACAGTTATCTGTTTATAGGTCAGGAGGGCAGTAAATTATTGTGAGGGAAAGCCATAAAGTCTGCATTGTATCTAGTTTGTGCTGTTTAACAGGTTATAGTGAAAAGCAGGTGATGCATGGAAACTTCAGGTTTTTATAGCTACTGCCTCAATCTGTATTCACTTATATAAAGATGTCACATTTTTAAACATTTAAAAGGCAAATTGTCTGGAGAATAGATTCATATAAAATTTATTTTCAGAAACTGATATTTAGCCTACTGCTATCAGAGTTGATTGCTCTTATGTGTAGCTTTATTCAAGTTTCTAGAGGTTTGAAAATACAAAGACTGACATTTCAGATCCCATACTCAAGTGTGTCATTAACAAGAAACTGAAATGGGAACATTTCTACTTTCTCACGAACACTGAGTTAGGGTATTAGGGTGACGACCACACTAACTGCTTTTGAATTTTTTTCTGAAACTGCTAAATATGGCATCTACTTTAACATAGGCAGAGAGGGAGAAAAATGATGTTTGCAGAAGAGAAATCTAGTTTTGGTACACTTCTGGCACTACATAGCTTGAAAATTAACTAGATTCCAAATTGTGTCAGAAAGCTATTTGTAGGTGGCTAAAGGAAAAGGATACCATACTGATGATTTATATTTCTTACCTTAATTTACTCTGTTTATGTCAAAGATGTTTGTCATGCCTTGGACTGCCAAACAAATCAGGGCCTAATTCATTCAGTCTATTCTTTAAGAATTTTCCTTTCAGTCTTCATTGTGTTATTAAAGCCATGGAAATACAACACTAATGAGACAGCAATGATGGAAGTAAGATGTTAGAAACATATTAATTTCAGCATTTTAGAAAGCAACTGCAAATAAAGGCTCAAACTAAGGTAAGAAATATAAGTCAGTAAGTGACATTCCATATCAACATCTAATATTTTTATAGTAAATTTCACCTCCAAGGGGTGCAGTGCTTTAGCAAACTTATAATGTAAGCTCCTTGGGGCTGTGACTGCCATTGTAAAGTACCCAATACAATGGAGTCCTGGTCCTTGACTAGGACTTCTAGGCATGATGGTAATAGAAATAAATAATAATATACAAGCACTAATTTATCCTACCATTTAAATGCAGCCAACCCTGGTGTAAAGTGACAGTTATTTAACAGTGCACAGCAAAATTATACAACAGTCGTAGGATAGGAAGCGAAGAAAAATACTGAAATGGCAGGAAGAATTTAGATAGACAGAGTGTAACTGAAATTTGGCAGGTTTATGGGAATGTAATCGTTCTATTGTTTGTGTAAAGTTATATGGTAAATGTAGTGATCTCAAAGGACAGTATCTCAGGTATCACAATGCTCCCAGCCACTAACTATGGGATTAGTTCACTGACTCAGAACAAAGAATGTCATTTATTGATGTCACCAACACTACTTTCTGACAGCTTTTTTTCTGGGGGAGAACTCCCTCCCCCTCACCCAAGGGGGAAAAAAAGATAATGGGTTTCATTAGGTTGCCCCCAAAACACACTCTTTAGGAACTGCATTTTGGGGTGGGAGGGGGAGAGGGGGAATGACTAGAAATATTAGGTCCTAATTTCAATCTGTAAATGAAAACTATTTAGTGCAAAATTAAAAGGGAACCAATGGGAATATAAAGACTCTTGTTATACCTCTTAGGCACCACATCGCCTTTCTGCTTTTCCAGAAACATTTAAACTCATGGGTCCACTACTAGTAAATACAAGAGTAATAGAAGAAAAAATAAAGGAAGAATTACGGTAATCACTGATTTTAATGCTAAATTGGTTGGTCGGTAGAACATGAATGACCCAATAGCAGTTCCAACCATCCACACAGGGAAAAAAGAGTTCTTACTTGGTGCTCTGGATTCTTTGTCTGAAGATAAAACCATGTAATACTGTCTGCAAGCTGTTGAAGATACCATCCAACGATCCAGAGGAAAGTATGATAAGGGGGTCTTTGTTATTTGATCAGATAACGGAAACAAAGTATAGATGATAGGAATTCAGGTGTAGGCACCCTACATTTTTAATGTATAGGAGTTTAGCACACCATAAACCTAATTGAAAAAGCAGTAATACCTGAGAGATCTAAAGGACTCCTTTCATGGATGTTAACTGGAACTTTTTTGATCAGCTGCATGACTGGTTGATTAAAAAAGGAGGACTGATGCCTTGGCTTTCCAATGACAGTTGGTAAGATTGAGTCTGTTTTCATCCTGCTCCCATAACTTTCCTGAAATGTGCACACTGAGCACAGGGATAACTGATCAAAACATAGCACATATTTTAAACAAGGGATTCTAAGCAGGCACTAAATTCACAACAGCATTTGAAATAGTTCAGAGAGAGAGACTTGTTTGAGTACAGGTTTGAGGACACTACTGTCCCAATCTCAGGAGAAATCTGGCTTGATCTAATTAACACCAAAATGGAACCACACAAGGCCAAAAATTGAAGAACAAATCAGGAGAGATATGGAAACTTTCTATGACTTATGCAGCATAACTGGTCCCAAATAAAAATGTCATAGGGTTAGCCCAGAACAGGACAAAAGAACTAAAATATGGTTGATGGAAAGGTATGCCTGAGTTCCTTCCTTCTCCTCCAACATTTAAAAGCAAAGATCCTGATTTTTACCCAAAATCTGTGTTGGCAAAGAATGTTGTGTCAATTTGTTGCATAAAGAAGGTAGAAAATTGTTTTTCACAATTTCACTTCCATAAGACAAGCAAATTCAGAATTTTTAACTATTTTTTAAAAACTTGCACGTCTGTCCAGCCAGCTCAGCGTCTATCAACCATATTTCTATCTCAGAGAGCGTTGACTGAAATTTCACAATAGGCTAGGAAGGTGGTAAAATCTGTGGCGTATAAGGGCGGATTCAACAGAATGGATACTTTAACTTGTTAGTAGACTGAAGAAGACTCATTTGTTTTGTTCTTGTGTTTTACTCACCGAATTGCAGGCTTTTCATTTTAGATAGTATACGACCCTTTTATGTCTGAGGAATAAATATGCCTACAAAATGAATCACATAGTATGCATTTTGTTTCATTTCATAAAGTCTTGATGAGTTTTTCACCTGGGCTTTTCAAAACATTTTTCCCGTTAATTCGGGAAAAACAACTACATGCAGCATTTGGCTTTTTCCTAGAGAACTCCCTCTCAAACATAGGCTGAGGCCCACCCAGCTTCACTTGCAATAAATATCTGAAACTGATAGCTAGACATCGTATGGCTGTTGGCATAGAAGGATAATGATACTATATAATAATCTTTCCATTTACACAGCACTTTTGCATAGAAATGAGCTTAAAGTGCTTTACAAAAAGAGGGCAGCATCATCTCCATTTTATAGATGGAGAAACTGAGGAACAGAGAGGTTAAATAACTCAAAAGCAAGACAGTGAAAGAACCAGAATTAGATTAGAGTTCTCTTCATACCAGTGCCTTATGTAATCCACCAAACCACAGTGTCCCTGTAGTGCTATATATTTTCACAACTCCCATAAGTAAGCATGAATGTAGAAAACTGTTAATCAGAAACTCAAGTCCTATTAATGATATTTATTATTTAAGAAATGTAAAATAAATATTTAAAGATTTGTACATGGGTGCCTGGGTTTACTCTTTCCAGGGAAAGACTAACATGGGACTTCTTTAGAAATATCGTAAGTTGTTTTTTTTAAAGCCTCTGAGAATAGCTTTTGATACGGTTTCTCACAGTATTCTTATCAGCAAGTTAAAGAAGTATGGGTTGGATGAATGGACTATAAAATGGATAGTGAACTGGCTAGAGTATAGGGCTCAACGAGTAGTGATCAATGGCTCCATGTCTAGCTGGCAACCGGTCACAAGCGGAGTTCCCCAGGGGTCGGTCCTGGGGCCGGTTTTGTTCAACATCTTTATTAATGATCTGGAGGATGGGGTAGATTGCACCCTCAGCAAGTTTGCGGACGACACTAAGCTGGGGGGAGTGGTAGATACCCTGCAAGGTAGGGATAGGATACAGAGTGACCTAAACAAACTGGAGGATTGGGCCAAAAGAAATCTAATGAGGTTCAACAAAGAAAAGTGCAGAGTCCTCCACTTAGGAAGAAAGAATCCCATGCACAGCTATAGACTGGGGACCGACGAGCTGGGCAGCAGCTCTGCAGAAAAGGACCTGGGGGTAACAGTGGATAAAAAGCTGGATATGAGTCAGCAGTGTGCCCTGGTTGTCAAGAAGGCCAATGGCATATTGGGCTGCATTAGGAGGGGCATTGCTAGCAGGTCACGGGAAGTGATTATTCCCCTCTATTCGGCATTGGTGAGGCCGCATTTAGAATATTGTGTCCAGTTTTGGGCCCCCCACTACAAAAAGGATGTGGACAAGTTGGAGAGAGTCCAGCGGAGGGCAACCAAAATGATTAGGGGGCTGGAGCACAGGACTTATGAGGAGAGGCTGAGGGAACTGGGCTTGTTTAGTCTGCAAAAGAGAAGAGTGAGGGGGGATTTGATAGCGGCCTTTAACTACCTGAAAGGGGGTTCTAGGGAGGATGGGGCTAGGCTGTTCTTGGTGGTGGGAGATGACAGAACAAGGAGCAATGGTCTCAAGTTGCAGGGAGGGAGGTCTAGGTTGGACATTAGGAAAAAGTTTTTTACTAGGAGGGTGGTGAAGCACTGGAATGGGTTACCTAGGGAGGTGGTGGAATCTCCATCCTTAGAGGTTTTTAAGCTGCGGCTTGACAAAGCCCTGGTTGGGATGATATAGCAGAGGTTAGTCCTGCTTTGAGCAGGGGGTTGGACTAGATGACCTCCTGAGGTCCCTTCCAACTCTAATATTCTATGATTCTATGATTCTATGAATAGGCAATAGGCATTCAAAGAATCAATGGACTTCATCCATATGCAGCAGTAGCTGGAATGTTTGAGAAGCCTGCAAAAAAAAGTCAATAAACTGGCACACAGTTTTTCTGTTAAGGTTTAGGAAATTTAAATATTTTGTCTCTCAAACACAAAAAGTACTGTAAGCTCATATGTGTTTTACATATGTGTCCGTTCCAGAGTGAATGCTGAATTTGGGCTGACGCACAAGCCATACACTTGTGTTTTCACTCAGTGCTAACTGTTGGTTTGAAAATATTGAATTTACACCGTCTGCAAGTCCGTAAGTATTTATACCTGGCTGCTTTGTTGATCATGAACAACATTTTGAAAGAGGCAGATCAACTGGTACCAAGAAATATTGAAGTCTAGAGATCCTAATAAAAGGAAAGTTACTTACCTGTTAGTAACTGGATTTTTTTTAAGATGTGTTGTATACCTGTGTCTGACTTCTGGTGCGCCTGGGCCCCATGTGCCCAAGACTGGAACACTTTAGCCAGCAGCATCTTTTGGCTGCGCCTTGTGCCCTTCATGCCCTGGCAGGAGCCTGGCAGAGCAACCAACTGACCCTCCATTCCTTCACAACCATCAACGCCATATTAATAGACTCGGCACTAGTGGGGAAAGGAGGGTGGGTCCTGGGACACATGTAGACAATATATCTTAAGAGTTAGTCTACATGTAGTCCATTTCTGGTGACTCAAGCAGTGTACAAACATCAGAGGAGGGTA
The DNA here is from genome assembly GCF_026122565.2 of Emydura macquarii macquarii. Taxonomy (NCBI): domain Eukaryota; kingdom Metazoa; phylum Chordata; order Testudines; family Chelidae; genus Emydura; species Emydura macquarii. The sequence continues at coordinate 2,868,705 of NW_027133251.1, read as the reverse complement.
CTGAGAGTCTAATCAAACACGAATTCCAACAAAGTCCTGAAAAAATGAGTATCCAAGAGAGTTGCCTCTAAAATACATTGTTGTCTAGTAAAAGCATGTACGCTACCCATGTAGCAGCTTTACTAATGTCAGTTAGAGAAAAAACCCTGAGGTCACAGAAGCTGTCTGAGCCCTGGTAGAATGTGATCTAACCTGCCCCTGGAGTTCTAAATTAACTCTCTCATGAACTAACTTAATGCAACTGACACCCACTTGGAAATTCTCTGGGTTGAAATTGCTTAACCCCTAGATCTTTCAGAAATAGAAATAACCTATGTGATAACCTAAATAATTTTGTTCTGCTTTTTTAATAAGATAGGGCCCTGAGGATATCTAATGTGGATAATGCCGCTTCACCCCCCAGACAAGTGAGGCTTCAGGAAGGAACTGAGGGTCAGCTGGTTTCTCCGCCCAGCTTAAAACTCTAGGTACAGGGGCTCGAGGGCACAAAGGGTGCACCTGTAGCCAACAGACATTGCTAGCTAAACATTCTGATCTCTGGCGCGTGTGCACCAGAGGTGAAACACATGTAGACAAATACTTGAAGAATGATTGGGAGAGGGGTTACTAGTATATTGGTAGTCCCAAGAGACACTCCCCCCCCTGAAATCAGGGTCCTATTCCACAGATTCTAAGGCCAGAAGGGGACCATTGTGATCATCTAGTCCGACCTCCAGTATCACGCAGGCTGTAGAACTTCCCCAAAACAACTCCTAGAGCACATCTTTTAGAAAAACATCCAAACTTGATTTTAAAATGGTCAATGATGGAGAATTCACCATGACCCATGGGAAATTGTTTCAATGGTTAATTAGTCTCATTGTAAATTTATTCCCCATTTCCAGTCTGAATTTTTCTCGCTTCAATGTCCATTGTGCTAGTCATTGTGCAAATACAGAGTAAAAGTCAGCCTATGCCTCTCCCCCCAAAAAAACTTACAGTCTCAAAAGAGAAGAGAGACAAGGGATGGGAGAAAAGATGTTTTATTCCTATTTTTCAGATGCATGTCGTCAGTAAGGGACTTGCCCAGAGTCACACAGGAAAAACTGTGGCAGATCCCAAATGAGCCCAGTGTCTAAACTGAGCTAGTAGGGATGAGTTTGAGGAACTGAAGTGTTTCCTGTAACATCTTCTTCTGATGGATTTTTGCATTTTAGTTTGTTTGGTCCTCCCAGATCTATGTCACCCTCAGGCCCTTCTGTGGCCCTGCTCCAGAAGCAGGTTGCAACCTTCGCCATACTCTTCACTGATTCAGAGGAGGTCACATTCTCCTTTATCTACTTCCTTTCAGTCTACAATTGTTCCCTTTGAGAAAACTAGTCAGTAATTTCCCCAGCTAGAACAGTCAAAGCTCAATTCACTTTAAATAAAGCATTATTTATTGGCAATGTGCGGAACAGAGAGGAAAAAGTAATAAAAAAAGGATTGTTAGATAATATACACCTTATATATAGATACTACAAAAAGCACCCTCAGGCTAGCCCTAAATTTAAGTTAAAGAAAAATTCAAGTTACCTAAATGCCACCAAACTTGTCACTATTCCTAACTGATATTGACTTATGTTAAACCTTTGTCTCTTCCTGGCTACTTCCCTACCCATAATTATCTAATATCTTTGGGTCCACTTCAGATTACAGTAGTTCTTTATTTATTGTCCCAATCCACATTTATCTTTCAGATGGGCTCATGCATTGTTCCAGTACAGCTGCGTAAACAACAAAATAAATTCTATCATGCAGGTTTGCCTCCCAGCATTCAAAATCCTTTGCATATTTTTTTTCTTTAATCAAGCTAAACAATGCTTTTAAAGGTGACCTGTAAAAAGGGGGGGGGGGGGGAAAAGAATTTGGTTTGTGCAGACTGACTTCCTCCCCTCCACCCCTTTTCAGGGAAATAACCCAGATGACAGAACTTTGAAAAGTAACAGCCTTTGTTAAGGCAGAAAATAACAAAGATGCAGACAAGAGTTTTATCCATAGAGACTAAAAGAAAGCAGGATCTGTGGTCTTTTCTGGGAAGGGAGTTATTCGGTTTTTATTTGGAAACTACACAGAATATCGTATCAGTAACATTTAAATTAATTAGTGAATTTTTTATTTTTATTGGTTTTGTTTTTTATAAAATCTAGTCTTCAAAAAAGGAATGCTAATTTTGTTAGATCATAAGCTCCTCAGGGCAAAGACTATGTGTTTGTACAGCACTTTGTTAAAAAGCACCCTGCTCTTGACTGGGACCACTGGGTGCTAACCAACAGATGGACTAACACGCAATACACAAGAACAAAGAAGAGTAGATATCCCTTTGGAATTTCTTGGGATTTGGAATTCACTCTCCATTAGGTTTTCCTAGCTGCTTGGGGAGAATCCAAGCTGAAAACACAGAGTATCCAGTGAATAAGAATCTTCTTGAGCCAAGGGAGTCAACAGATGTCCTGATAATCTTATACAAATAAGAAATAAAAGTGGCCAGCTGTACTTGCAAATAAAAAGATTAATATGGAACAGGCAGAGCCATGGTTAAGGGTATTATCCTCCCTTTAGTAGGAGAAGCTCAAGAATTCCATTCCAACAAAAGTTCAGCCTCCATTCCAGCACTTGTTAGTCAAGTCCTACTCAACGCTGCAAAACATTTCCACAATTTCATCAGCCACATACTTGCCAAAGTAAATTGGATTCTTTCCACTGTTTGAGATGGCAGTGAAGCAAGGACTGTATAATTAGGTCAAACCTGATTATCTAGAACAAGGGCAATTTTCTTTACATCTCCGTGTAAAGCTTCTTGAAATGGCAAAGACTGAACATTTGGAAACAGCAGAAAGAATGTCCAAAATCGTTTTTGATAGAGATTTAACTACATTTTAATATGGATGGTATCTTCTATTAATATCAGGGCAGAAACCTATTGTTCAGCAGAGCTCTTCACTTCTTTTACACAAGAGCTATCTCTTTGCATCTATCTGACTCTACTTTAGTGACCACTTTAATATTCACTTTACAATTAATGCTTCTTTTTATGGAGTGGTAGAAGGTAAACCAATTTCAGTTCAGCTTCTAGGTATTGAATTTATTATAAAAAGTTATGTACTTAAAACTCCTATAATGAAACCAGAGGCATCATGAGATATTAACCTAGAGTTAATGCTAAGAAGGCCAGTTTGAATAATTCAATTCATGTCACCTTAAGTATCTTTTCAAATGGAATTAACTTTATCTCACAAAAAAAGAAGCTTCATGTTCCAGTTACTGATTATTGACTCCACAAGAGTTCTGTCTTAAATCATTTCACCTCCATTTTCCCAGCAATTTCAGCCCACCACTGCCAGGATATTTCTTTAAATAGAAGCCAACGGTCAAAATTTAAAGGACACTACTAACCAAATTGAGATTATGAACAAGAGCAATTCCGAGATCACGAATTGATGACAAGATGCAGGCAAACAAAACATAACCCAAAGTAGCAGCATTGGGTCAACACGGGTAAGAATCAGGGCTGCACTTCAGTCACAGATGTGACAGTATTGTAGGTGCTGCAGTCGTTTGGTTGCTACACAACTATCCATTTCTTTTCTTGACAGTGTGTGAAAGTTTGGTGACACTGCAGCATGCCCCATCCTCTTTTGCTATCCCACACTCCTAATACTAAAATCAGCAATTGGATATTGAAAGACGTTGCACTGAGAGTCTAAATCTGGAGAGAATGGGCAACCTTATCAGGATTTCTCTATATTCAAATAAGGAAGGAAGAGTGGAAAGGTGAACAGCAGAAGACGCCATGACGACGGGTGTGGCAGTCAAATAAAAGAAGTTAGATTAAAAGAGGGAAAAAGAGAAGAAAAGAGGCAAGAGTCCTTAACAGACCACATGAAGAGGCATTTCTTTACAAAGTATAGTTGGGTGTCCTCCCATGTGCTTCTGCAGCACAGAGAAGAGAAAGGTTACTTATCATAGAATATCAGAGTTGGAAGGACCTCAGGAGGTCAATTTAGTCCAACCCTCTGCTCAAAGCAGGACTAACCTCAGCTAAATAAACTCCAGCCAGGGCTTTGTCAAGCTGCAGCTTAAAACCCTCTAAAGATGGAGATTCCACCTCCACCCTAGGTAACCCATTCCAGTGCTTCACCACCCTCCTAGTGAAAAACTTTTTCCTAATATCCAACCTAGACCTCCCTCACTGCAACTTGAGACAACTGCTCCTTGTTCTATCATCTACTACCATTGAGAACAGCCTAGCTCCATCCTCCCTGGAACCTCCTTTCAGGTAGTTAAAGGCTGCTATCAAATCCCCCCTCATTCTTCTCTTTTGCAGACTAAACAAGCCCAGTTCCCTCATCCTCTTCTCATAAGTCTTGTGCTCCAGCCACCTAAACATTTTTGTTGCCCTCCGCTGGACTCTCTCCAACTTGTCCACATCCTTTTTGTAGTGGGGGGGCCTAAAACTGGACACAAAACTCCAAATGCAGCCTCACCAATGCCGAATAGAGGGGAATAATCACTTCCCTCGATTTGCTGGCAATGCTCCTACTAATGCAGCCCAATATGCCATTAGCCTTCTTGGCAACCAGGGCACACTGCTGACTCATATCCAGCTTCTTATCCACTATAACCCCCAGGTCCTTTTCTGCAGAACTGCTGCCTAGCTCGTCGGTCCCCAGTCTGTAGCTGTGCATGGGATTCTTCCATCCTAAGTGGAGGACTCTGCACTTGTCCTTCTTGAACCTCATCAGATTTCTTTTGGCCCAATCCTCCAATTTGTCTAGGTCACTCTGTATCCTATCCCTACCTTCCAGGGTATCTACCACTCCCCCTAGCTTAGTGTCATCTGCAAACTTGCTGAGGGTGCAATCTACCCCATCCTCCAGATTATTAATGAAGATGTTGAACAAAACTGGCCCCAGGACCAACTCCTGCGGCACTCCGTTTGTGACCGGCTGCCAGCTAGACATGGAGCCATTGATCATTACCCATTGAGCCCGATGATCTAGCAAGCTCTCTACCCATTTTATAGTCCATTCATCCAACCCATACTTCTTTAACTTGCTGATAAGAATACTGTGGGAGACTGTATCAAAAGCTTTGCTAAAGTCAAGGTATATCACGTCCACCGCTTTTCCCACATCCACAGAGCCAGTCACCTCTTCATAGTGGTTTTTCCAATCATCAGGGACCGCCCCCAATTGCCACGAATTTTCAACCGCTTAGCCAATGGCTATTATGTGTAACTTATGTGTAACTGTTGTTCGAGTGCCACCTCTGCATATTCACACTTGTGGGATTTGTGTCCTGGCAGTGCAACACTAGAGGTGCCAATCCCACAAGTGGGAATATATAGCAGTTACTCAAAGAAGGAAAAGTTATCTACCTCTGTGTTATAAGTCAGGAGGGTTATGGTTGGGTAGCAAGACAATATCTGAAGCTCTTAAAGTTTGTTTGATATATCCAGGCTTTTCTGAGCCCAATCAAAATAAACAAATGGAAAAAAGTTCCCCACTATCAGAGATTTAAACAGAACTCAGGAAGCCTTTCTTCAGCCTGATCCCTAAACAACATAGGAACAAAGGACAGGAAGGGACCTCCTGGTTCAAGTCTAGTCCATAGGTAACTCCACTACATAAATCTGTTCATAAACGTATCAAGCTCCATCCTAAAACTGATTAGGTTGTTCACCCCCACTGCTCCTATTGGAAGGCTGTTCTAGAACCTCCCCACCCCAAAACAAACGTCACTGAGAAGGGTGGTTTTCTGTGGCCCGGAGTTTAAGAGCAGTAAAAAAGTAATTTTAAAGCAGACCAAACGAGGGCTCTTCTGCCGGTCATTTCCTTCCTCCTCCATCTGGAATCTGGCTCTGATTATCAATTCCAACTCCACTCTATAGGACACCTTTTGGGAATTAGTGCATTCACTACAGCTGACTTTGCCCTGCTACCCTGACACTTAGAATATGCAGCTCTAGTCAGAAAAAGCACATTACCTCTCTCTTTGCCAGCTCCTGAACAGGATCTATGAGCCTGGTCACACTGTTACTAGTGTTCTCTCAATATAACTTGCTTCTCTCTGAGGATTAGGGTAGATAAATGGCAATGCTGAACTGCCTACCAAGTTCTGGGCACCCATAAGAAAAGTGTTCATGCCTAATCGGATGATCTTCAACTAGTTAAATTATGAAGCGATGCTATTCAATGCCTTCCCACTCCACATAGTTAAATGGGCTCCCAAACTTTGACAGTTAGACTATGTCTACATTGCAGGTAACCCAGGCTCTTACCTGGATTTTAGTTTTAAGCCCCCTAATGGCCACACAGAAAAACTTCTTAGCCAGGTTTGGTGGTGCTTTAAATACAGGCTAGTTAAACTGGCAGGTGGTGTGGGTTAGAAAACAAGGCTCTACTTAAACTTGGTCTGGAATGCCACTCACATAGCAAGAAGGACACAGGCTAAATCACTTGAGTCCTCCAGTCTTCTTTCTTCCTTCTTTAACCTCCTGGACCCTCAGGTACATCCACCAGTTTCTGCCATTTATTGTAATCTTGTGCTGGTCTGTCCAGGCTTTTGAGTGTCATGTTGATGGATCTGGCTTCTCTATTGTTCTGCATAATGTTTCTCTAGGTCACCCTCTTTTTCTCTTTCCAGCTGGTGTCCATATTATCACTGGCCATGGAAGGCGTGTTGGCAGTATCCATAAAGTGTATCTCAGCACAAAGGCCCACTATATATGGTCCCACTGGGTAAGTGCAGAAACAATGAGGATACAGTAATGCGGGTGTAGCTTTGCAGTGGGGATGGTTGCACCCAGGCCAGGCTACCCTGGGTGTTCAAACCTAGGGGCCAACTGTGTAGAGTACACATAGCTAGAGAGAGAAGAGGAGAGAGGAGCATGGCTAGACTATAACCAGCAGGAGTTCACAGAAGAGGAGCTCAATACTTTGAGGTTCACAGAAGTTTGACCAAGAAGTGTCAGAAGGGTTAAAGGTAGAAAGCAGCCAGCAATCTTAAATAGGTGAAAGTGTTGCTGCCATTAAGATGGGATGAAAGGAGGGCAAATGAGACAGGCAAGGTGGAAGATCTCAATGCACCACATTTCAGACACTGAGGCTGGAGTCAGTCCCAGTCATGACTCCATAATGGCCCTTGGTGCCAAACTATTGTTGAATGGCAGTGAGTACTCACAGCTGTATTAATATGTGCTGATGCACCAATTATTGAGGTGATGCTTTCTTACTTGTGTCTACCTTTACATTTTGGTATAAAAGCTGTGGTGGATGACCTGACACTAGGTATTAAACAGGAGCCAGAGATAAAGACATTGTCTGTCTCTCAGCTGATTCATGGGGAAAAATCTTGAACATGCCTCGCTGCCTCATGAGTAATGGTTTCACCCCAAACACAACTGGCACAGCCATGCTGGTCTGTGTTGAACTCCTGAGAGAGCTTCAGCTTGACTTTTTCAAATTGCCCAGTGAAGTGCAGATACATGAGAGAATAGTAGGACCAGCAATTCTCAGGCAAAATTTGCTAATCTTAAGAACTCCATACAATCAGTACAGGTCACCTGGGAAGGTCTAGTGGAGGACCCTGTGAGGAAAGACTTCAATTCACACTTCCGGAAGAACTTCTCCTGCATTCTGGGCGAGGTTGTGGACAGAGTCCAAGTGGACCATGTTCAGGGCCTCAATCATTGAGGCAGCCACAAAAAGCTATGGCCTGAAGGCGACTGGTGCCTGCTGGTGGATACCAGTAGTGAGGGAAGCTACCAAGGCAAAGGAGGAGGCCTTCCAAGAAATGCTCATGAATCGGACTTTTGAAACAACTGAAAGGTAACAGCACGTGAGGAGGGCTGCAGCTGTGGCTGTCACGGAAGCAAAAGCCCAGGCTTGGAAGGAGTTTGGAAAGACCATGAAGAATGAATACAGGACGGCCTCAAAGGTGTTCTGGCAAACCATTCGTCGCCTTAGGAGGGGTCAGCAGAACATTGCCCAGGCTGTTCTCAGCAAGGGTGGTGAAATGTTGACTGCATTGGAGAAGACTGTTGAAACGTGGAAGGAGCACTTTGGAGAATTCCTCAACCCAGTGGACACGCCCTCCTTTCAGGGGGCAGTGCTGGAAACCCACAGTGGGTCTGATATATTTCTGTTGATGAGGTCGCTGAGGTGCTTAGGTGCCTTTGCAGCGATATGCCAGTAGGGGTGGACGAGATTCGCCCCGAGATGTTGAAATCACTGGACAAAGTCGGGGTATCATGGTTAACGTGCCTCTTCAATGTTGCATGGAAGGGGGGTGCAGTACCTTGGGATTGGCAAATCGGGCTGATGGTCCCGATTTTTAAGAAAGGAGACAGGAGGGTGTGTTCCAACAACAGGGTATTCACATTCCTCAGCCGCCCCAGCAAAGCCTATGCCAGAGTGTTGAAGAGGCTATGCCCGTTGGTTGAACCTCAGATTCAGGAGGAATAATGTGGTTTCTGTCCTAGAAGTGGAACAATGGACCAGCTCTTTGCTCTCTCACAGATACTTTAGTGGTCGTGGGAGTTTGCTAATCCAATCTATCCTTGTTTTGTAGACTTGGAGAAGGCTTCTGACCATGTTCCCCAAGATGTCCTGTGGGAAGTGCTTTGGTAGTATGAGGTGCTGTTGCTGCTGCTATGTGCTATCCGGTCCCTCTGTTCCCAGAATGAGAGTTGTGTCCGCATTCTTGGCATTAAGTCAAATTCATTCAACGTGGGTGTTGGACTCTGCCAAGGATGCATCCAGTTGCCATGCCTGTTCATGCTCTTCATGGACAGGATATCCAGGCACAGCCATGTTGGGGAGTGCATCCACTATGGGGACTTGGAGATGGCATCTCTGCTGTTTGCAGATGATGTTGTCCTTCTTGCTTCTTCAGACTGTGATCTCTGATACACACTCGCACGCTTCGTTGCAGAATGAAGCAGCTGGGATGAGAATCAGCACCTTCAAATAAGAGGTCATGGTTCTTTCCCAGAAGAAAGCGGAGTGTTCTTTCCAGGTGAAAGGGGAGCAGCTGCCCTTAGTGGAAGAGTTTAAGTATCTAGGGGTTTTGTTCATGAGTGATGGGGGGTGGAAAGGAGGAGGAGGAGGAGGGAGAGGAAGAACTCAACACTAGACAAAGATACACATAATTTTAAATGTGGCAGAACACAAAAATTTATATCAATATTTATAATACCCAAACCTCCCTAACAGGAGGGTGTATACAAACAGGAAACAGTATCTAGAAAGAGGAACTGACTTCCCACTTCTAAGTTAGAAATATTGTTACATGTTGACTAAAAAGAAAAGCCAAATTCCACTCACCAAGAGAGACTTTCTCAATAGCTGGCTGTGTCTGTGCACTTTTGTTAAAATGTAAGCTGCATGAAGCAGACGTTGTGCCACCTTCTGGGTTTTCTACAGTACTGAGTTTATTGCCAGTGCATAAGTTATGATAATAGAAGCCCCTAACAGATGTTTCAAGGTTCAAGACCTAAAAGCTATACCACTATTAGGAGCTATAGGCTTATGTGAGACAACAAGGCAAATTTTTGAGGAAGAGTAGATAAGAATAACCTTGGTCAGAGCCATTATCTTCATCCCGGTGAAAGGATCAGCTATCAGCAGGTACATAAATCAAGTAACTAGCTATCAAAAAATCACTACTAGCAAGGACCTCAGCTCCTCTCATTTCAGCATACTGTATTCTGGGGGAAATTCTGCGTCAAAAATTTAAAAATCCTGCAGCAAAATATTAAAAATTCTGTGCACAATATTTTAAAATTCTGCAGAATTCTGCATATTTTATTTATTGAAATAACACAATACAATCACTCCAGTTTCAATTATTTTAGTAATGTATTTCAAAATACCTCTTGGCAGGTATGTCCAACAATACGGACAACAACAAAAGTTCAGGGAATGTGTTTTGACAAATAGATTCCTTAGTAGGCATATTGATACAGAACTTTGAGTAATAATTCATTTAAACTACAATACAAAAACATCTTTCCTGTGCCCCTCAGAAGCAGTGTGAAGGCTTGGGGAAGTCGGGGTAATGGAAGAGCTGAGGGAGAGGGAAGTCATTGCTGGAAGGAGCCTGGGAGTGAACTTGAGGGTCGGGTGTGGGTGGGAGAAGTATGGAACATGTTTTTTTTCTGGGAAGGGAGTGTTAGGGAATTGGGGAGCCTCCCCCGTGGAGACCCTGACTGACCCCTAGTCTTTCCCATTCCAGTGAGGCACATCTGCACATGTCCCCATGTGTCCCTACACCCCCACTTCCTCGTCTCCATGTGACCCCGCATCCCTCCTCCTCTCTGTCCCCATGTGGCCCTGCACCCCCACTTTTATTCAGCCCCTGGCTCAGTGTTGTCACCTCCTAGCTGTTGTGGTCCTATGCCAGTCTGTCCTCCCCCACTAACCCTTCTGAACCCCACTCTGTGTGACCACCAAGCAGCCCCATGTGCCCAGCTGTCACTCCCTCCTCCCCACCCCATCACATTCTGTGTCTCCTCACTTGGCCCAGCGGGCAGTGCACTGCGAAGCCTCTGCCCCCTCCCTTTCTGTGGCTAGCTGCTCCAGCGCACGAGCCAGCTGATCTCTCTTGTGATGCCATGTCAGCCCCTGGTGGGCAAAAGGTGTAGTTGCAGCTTTCCTTTGCCTCCCTGTCACAATCAATTATTTTGCAGGAGGGAGAGGGGGAAAATCTGTGGGAACATTAATTCTATGATTGTGCAGTGGCACAGAATTCCCCCAGAAATAATTTTGGAACCTTAGACCACCTAACCATTTTCGATAGAACATACAGTATTTCCACCAATATTTTCTTTTTTATGTGCAATTAATGGTTGTTTTATAAAGGTCCAAAATCAGATGGATTCCCTGAGAGACTGGAAAAGTTTTTCTCGGCTAAGCTCACCTTCTTCCACCAATTTTTCACTTAGTGAAAATTATGCTGGAAATTTAAAAAGTTATTTGTAAAAAGAGGCAAATTTTCTATGAAGAACACCTTGTCCAAAAAGTCTCAAGGAAGGCCACAGCATCCCTTATCCTTTTCTTTAGACAGCAAACAAAGGGATTCCACATGGCTCCCACTGCATTACAGTAGAATCAATTAAACTTGATCTTATTTACTCATCCAAGGGTTGCTTCAAGGAGTAATTTCTTACTTCTAGTCCAGGTATTAGGGAAAAGGGCCATGGAGAAGCCAATCACAGAACAGGGCAGGAATGTTTATATACCATAAGACAACACAGGATAGTTACAGCTATGACAGTAAGTAAAAGGGTGTTTCAATGGGATCGGCAATATGGTCATTAAAGAAATGGTGAGGGGATAGAGCTTACCTGCTGCTCCTTCAGCTTGGCAGCACCGAGTTCTGAGAGAGAGACAGTTAGCTTTTCTTGCTGTTCCGACAGATACTTCTGATATAGCTTCAGAAGTTCCTGGCATTCTCTGTACTGCTGCTGCAGAGGTGAGATAGCAAGTTAAGGGAAAAAATATTCCTTCCTGAAAAGTTAAAATCAAACAAATACGAATTTATTCTGTGTAAATCTGTTTTGGACCTGTGGTAACTGAAGCCAAAACACTGAAAGCCACACCATGTGTGCATGGAGTGTGTGTGAGGGGATGGGAGAGTGGAGATGACTGGTTACTATGGGTGTGCCTAAAGGGAAATGAATAAAGCAAGAACAAGTGCAATCTTATTCCCCACCCATAAGACAGAGAGGAAGGACCTTCACCAAATTTACAAACACTTGAAGGGGATGCATTCAGGAGGTAGGTAAAGACCATTTAGTTAGTACAGTTACAACCCTCTTTGCATATGCGGTCTTGTTTGGATTCAGCTAAGGAGGACGATGCTTTAATTATCAACAGCCAACTCGGGAACATTCCATTTTTTAAGCACAGCCGTGGATTTGGAGTCCACATACCCACATCTGATCTACTGATGGATCATAAACACAGCCACAGTTGCAACACTACAGGCCTTTCAGAGACCAGCAATTTTTGGACTGTTATCTGGAAATGCAGCAAACTGTGGTATTTGCAAGGATATTAGCAATGGTGTCCTCCTCGCTTGCAGCACTGAAATTCCAAAAGGAGATAAATCTGCTCTTCGCCTGTCATTGTGTAATTCTCTCCGTTGCTCATTTAGCATGGAAAACCATTTATGCTCCCCCCTCATTCCACCCCTCCCTGATTTCAATTATGCATGCAGATGGGATAAGGGCTCAATGTCCAAAGAGATTACTCTGAATAAATACTTTAAGAACAAGTCATCACAATTAAGGTGGGGAACAAAAACTTCTTCAAATATATAAAATGGTATCGAGTTACAGATTTCCTTAACATTTTTATGATCTAATCATCGCTTCTGGGCAAATTCATGTTGCAATCATTTTTGCCAATCATGACTGCATAAATAACTCACCACTTTGTTATTCCCCATTACAATCCTTAAAAAAAAAAAAGAAAAAAAAAAAAAAAAAGGATGAGCAAAGGTTTTGAGGGATGAAGGGGAAGGGAGTTTATTAAGATCTAATGCTAAAGTAACAAGAGAGCTTCTAGAATACTTTTGCTCAGCAGCTTGAGATAAAGGAGGGTACAAACAATGGTCTAAATAAGCTAATTGCTTTTTAGAGTCAATCTATCTGAAGCCTGAGCGGTTTTATAGTTCTGTTCATTTTGTCAGAGAGCACCAAAAGGCTGAAGTGATTTGTGGTGGTCTCAGGAGTCTCTGCCAGCTATGATGTATATAAAAGGATTTTTTTATTCTGGCTGTAACCATAGGCAGTAATGTTTATAGGAGGTGAACATATTAGCCTGGATGCAGGGCATGAATTTTACTGTAGAAAAAGCCAGTTCATTTAGACAGCCTAAGAGTTAAATGTCGGTATTTGAAGACAAATTATAGGCAAATTCATTTAAACCCATGTTATGTGGCAGAATATAAAAACAGACAGTCCTATCTTTATCAATTTTTCATCTCTCTCTTAATTCATTCTGCTTCCAACAACCCTCCCTCATACAACAGGACTTTACACCCCACTATCTGCCCATTGCTGTTGCCTATCGATGTGGATGAGCGGAATGTATACCCTAATGGGTTTTGGGGTACACATATGGCAGGAGCATATCTATTCTTGTTTTTGCCAATGCATTCACACATGGTTCGGTATGTCAAATATGAAAGTTATATAGTATGTGAGTCACACCCAACAAAACTATACAATGGGAATGCATTATGCCAGAGGGTCCCAAACTATGCTCCATGGACTACTGGCAACTTTGGAGCACTTGCTCTGCATGTGATGCCTCTTCTTGCTTCTAGCTGCTAAATTTAATTAAAAGAGAATTAAAAGCATTACTTGCTCCCCTAACATTACTTCTACTTGTAAGCAATTGCTGGCTGTGTCGAAAGGATTTTGTGTGTTCACAAATGGGAGGGATGACTGTTTGCATGAGCATGAATGGGAGGAGAGAAGTCCATGAGACTTTTTCCCTTTTAAATATGGTCCACGTTGTAACGGTGGTTCAGAACCCTTGTGCTAGAAGATAAAACCTTGTTCATTCACACAATTCTAGGGACATTCATTGTGAATTAACGAGTAAGCAATCAAACAAAAAAAGGATAATATATCACAAAGTGTTCTCTGTTCATTCATTTAGACAAATGTAGCTTAGTTTTAGCAATGATCATACTTCTTACTAAGCCAGTTCATTTACTGCAATATCATTTTCTAAGACGCAAGCCTTAATATGAGATATTACTCTTCCACTGTATTAAATCTTTTCTAAAAGTGGGGAAAGAGCACCTTACTTTGTAGGAATTAACACAGTTCTACACCATACACAGATGTGAAAGGACCTACACCATTCAATTGGGAAGTGCATAGATACAATGTTGATGGGAAGGCTATACGTACCTATTTGGACATAGGCTGATAAAATACTTTCACAAATCCACTTTGAAGAAACTCACAAATTTCATGGAGGGGAAAAAATAAACCTATAGGACTACTAATATTAAAATTGAAACATATCTAAATGCTCAAATAAGATCACATCTCTTTAAGAGTTCAAGAGTCCAAATATTTAATTAACAAAACATTAATTATCTGATTAGAGCAGTTTAGGATTTCACTGACCTGTATTCTCACCTGTAACACACAAAATTAACACCTGAATTACTGTAATTTGTTATGCACAAAAAAGTTGTTAATGCAGTATTACGCTTTTACAGACAAGAGAACCACAATAAATCAGGAAATGCAAAGGTTCAGGTTTTAACAGCAATATTAACTCACCATTCTGCATGTCCTGTCTATTTTAGATGATTCATTTAGTGAAACAATAGATTAAAGTCACAGATACAGAGTTCATTTATGGCTCTTAGAAGCAAAAATATTGCTCAGAGAAGTTTGTCTTGGAGAAGGGGAATTGGCCAAGCAGCAGGCGCTCGGGGCACTATGCCTGTGGAAGTCAGAAGCAGACATAATACTTCCAGGGGCACCAAGAGTGCTAGGAGAACTGGACAATATGGCAGCCCTTGCTGTATGCTCCCCATAGCACGGCCTTTCAACTGCAAACTGACATACGGGTTTGGAGGAGGACCATGGCTACCATCCACCACTCCAACTTGCCCCCTCGGGGGCATGTAGGCTTGTTGGCAGGACTTGTGGTTTCCCTTATGGGTTTAGAATTATAATCAGCTGTATTATAACTGCCAGTTTCCCATAGGGTACCCAGATGTCCCGATTTTATATGGACAGTCCTGATAGTCGGGGCTTTGTCTTATATAGGCGCCTATTATCCCCCACCTCCGTCCCGATTTTTCCACAGTTGCTATCTGGTCACCCACCTAGTTTCCCAGTAGTCAGGGAGTCAAGGGCCCTTCATCACATCCAACTTGCACAGCTGTAATTTTGGTCCTTAAGGAAAAAATAGCAAATATCACAGATGTACAAGGTAGGCATGTTAACATTTGCTTGACGTTTTATAATGTTCACTGTGCAAACTGGAGTGCTGCAACAACACCGGTTTCTTCCCTCCCCTCCTTCCCCTCCTCCTACCCCTGCACTTCTTCCCCATTTAATTTCCTAACATTCTGTTTGTTTTTAATTGAAAATCTGGGGATTCTACCAAGGGCTCCCCCTGAAATTTTTCACTTAGTACAAACAACTGAACCACTCTCAGCTTAACTTCACATGGAGCCACTCAGATTTGGTCCAATGGCCCCTCTGTCATGATGGAAAGGCTACCGGGCCAAATTTCAGCCACTCAGTTTGGGGGCCTTCTCAAACAGGGAACCCAAAAGCAAACTGCCCCTTTCCCTGCTCCCCAGGTGGCCCAGCCCTGCCCCTGCCAATGGTATGCACTATGTGTAAGGTGCATATAGCTATGGGCACCACTGGGTTCTTTGGCTTCAGACCTTACTTCGTCCAGCAGCTTCCCTAGTAAAGTTTAATTTCTGCATATTAACCCGTGCAATGCTGAAAAGCAATCAGCCTGTCCACCCGTCTGTAATGATACTCACTGCTTTACGACTTTATAGAATTCCAAACATGTTCACTAATCTGTTAATCTAGAACACACATTTTCATATTTAACCAAGCACGGACCTCTCAACGAGGACTAGTTACATGCCAAAGTTCCAAAGTTCAGTCGTTTCTGAATTATTCCCTTGGGGGGGGGTGGGAAGAAAATAGGCAGCAGGAATTTTTGTTTAAAACATAAATTCTCACCCTTTGTAGTTCCAAAGGAAATGATATTTCTTGCCTCAAATTTGTAAAGGGATGAAGCCTTAAGACAGAGACCAAGCATGGGAAGTTTCAGTCCCAAAAAGGACATTTTCAAGATGCTATTATCAAGGGAAGATGGAATTGCTAATGAAATTGTTTCACACTCATAAACCAATGACAAGGGGCCCAGTTATTTATCTTGGGTATTTATGTGGCCCACATCACCATAGCAGCCAAGCACCTCACAGTCTTTAATGTGTTTAACCTAACACCACCCCTGTGAGGTAGGGCAGGGCTATTGGCCCTACTGGACAGATGGAAAACTGAGGCACAGAAAGACTAAGCAATGCGCCCAAGATGACAAAGGATGTCTGTGGAGGACTGCGTTTCAGACTATTGCTCTAACCACTAGACCATCCTTTCCACAAGCCTATGGCATTTTGTTCCTCTGCATGTAGATCTCCACCCTGTTTTAGAAAGTGGGAATCAACCAACCCCATCCTCTCCTCCCCACAGCCCTACATCCTGAGGCGAAATCTCTGCAGGTCCAGAGATTATTCTGGGAAGAAGAAAAAGTGGAGTGAATCTGAGAAAGGAGACATATCATAATATATATCATAAATTGTTGTTATAATCTAAAGAAAAGCTGACAATAGGTTACAAAATTCTCTAGACAGAGTGCATGACTGCCCTATCCTTTCAAACGGTAGGGGGTGCAGGCGTTGGGGGCTGTGATCTCAGCAGGGTGTGGGGATAGCTTGTCAGCACATGTATCTTTAGCACTGGCTAATAGCCAGCAGGTACATTTTTCAATCCTTGCCAACGGATGGATGTCCAGGTAAGTTTGGACTAGTTATCGCCCTTGATGGCAGTCTCAGCAGAGAGGACAAGGACTGACACAGAGTGACCTCCCTTCACTCATAGGGGTAGTCCTTCCAAGTCAGAGAGGCAGAATATTGGTGCAGGTATGGGGATTGTAGAACTTTTCACTGCCACTAGGCTGCTATAGCTGTTCTATGACAAAGAAATGTCTTCAGTCTCTAAGGCTACGTTTACACTGATGACGGCAAAATCGCCACCGCCAGATCGATTTCTCAGGATCGATTGAGCGGTCAGTGAGACCCACTCAATCGATCAGGAAGTCGACTGAGTAAGTCCACTCCCTCAAGTAGTGTAGCTCTGAGTCGACAGCTCAGCGCAGTGTGAACAGCGCGCAGAAGGGAAGCTGAGCAGTCGACGTCAGTTACGCAAACTACTCTGCGTAGCTTGCGTAACTCCCGTCAACTGCCGCCGAATCACGCGGTCAGTGAGAACCAGCCCTAAGACTGTGATTCTGGTACTCTACACCAGCACTAACCTAGGGCCTCCTGTTGCACTGACACTCATCATAGCCTTTGAATGTTCATGCCTTAGAAACTCAGAAGCCAAAGAGTTAAGAAAATCTTGTCACCGGGTCAGTCAAACCTAGCTACGGACATTTACATATGCTCCAACACACCTAATTCAGTGTGTTCTCTGAACGATACTATAAAAAAAGTTTTGTATAAGGCTCAAGTTACATTTAAAAGATTAAAGCTTATTAGAATAGCAAAAATCCCAAACCTAAAATCACAATTGCAAGATAAGCAGGAGTTCATGAACAATCTGCAGGAACAGTGGTGGCCCATCATTGGCTGTTCACCTAAGCTCAAAGTAAATTCCATTAAAAGTGAATTTGAACTGAATTTGGGTCTGAATTTTTGTTAATTAAATCATCCAAGCACAACATTTTTTGATATACTGGCACAGTAGGTGATAAAAGCTTTACTTTCTCTTTCTGAAGTATATTTTGTATATTGATAGGAGAAAACTACATCGTTCCTTAGGAAAAGAAATGATACGGATGTCACTCCCATCTCCCAGATCAAGGAGATAAACCAAGAACTAACCTGGTGTGGCTTCCATCTACTCACATAAGAAAAGCCACAGGCACAATACTAGCAGTTTATTTTTATAAACAAGCATATTATAAGAATACACCAAAGTATTCTAAGCAAAGGTAAGGCTGTGTCTAAACTGCACCATAGTGCAGACTAGAGGAGGTGTGAAATCCAGAGTGCACCAAAATCGTGCACTCTAATTGGCCCATGTGGTTACTGCTGGCATGAACTAAAAGCTACCTAGTTCATGTTAACATAGTCTTCCTTCAAACAGGACTACGTTAACAGAAACTAGGTACCTTTCAGTTTGCACCAGCAGTACCCACACAGGGCAGTAAGAGCACAAATTTCAGACCCCCCATAGTCCACAATGAGGCACATGTAGATAAGGCCCAATATAATTAAAAGATCACACTGCTCTTTAACGATGCAGTTTATCATACAACTTGTTTTTTAAATATATGCACGATACGCACTTATATTCCACACTGCCCACCCTATATTTATATGCTTTGTTCAGCTCACCTCAGAACAACAGGAACAATATGAATACATTGCCACAAAGCAGACTCTGGCCACAACACATGCTTCTTGGGCCTTCAAAGTTACATAAAAAAATGTGGCTTGAACCTACATGAATTATTGTTCTGTGAAAAGGTAAAGCCTGGTAACTTCCACATAGCTTTATTATCTAAACTCTGAAGATGCCTGTGAAGACTGAAGTTAATAAAATGTTTTATGAACAACTTCACTTCACTGGTTCTTAAATAACTGAGCTTATGTGGACTGTCTGGCACAATGAGGTTAAGAAGCTGCTATGGAAATTTCTGCACATCCATTTTTCAATGTATTAAATAGGTTCTGGGGCAGCCATGAATACTGTTGCAAGAGTATTCAGTTCAAGTCAAAACTTTCTTGGGAGTTAAGATCTTCAGGAAAAATGTATTTGAAAGCACTACAGAAGAGCAAGGTAAGTATAATAATATAGTGCTATGTGCTCAAATGGGAAGCCCAAGAGTCATGTTTTCATTCACACTTGAATATTTCAATGCTATTAACTAGTAGCTAGTAAATTAATCCAAGATGCAAGAGTAAAAGACGAAGACACATAAGGAAAAAGGTCACAATGCCCACAAAAGTTAAGAACCTCACTCCTGTTTGAAGCATCATCATTATGTTGTTGAATGATACACCTCTCATCTAAACGAACTGCTAATACAGTCTCATTCTGTTTGAAGGGAAATTAAATTTACATTCTTTGGGAATATGGTATCATAATTAGTTCATGACTTGATTACACTTTGAAGTGAGCCAAGATTGCATATGGTGCATACAAATTAGTTAAGTTATGGTTACCTACCTTAAGCAAAAGCTACAGCGTTCAGAACAAAGTTAGGGACTAGACTAGGGTAGTCCTTTTGAGCTTTCAAACAGCATATGTAAGAGATCAGATTAAAATCTCTTCTGTTCCCATCTGGCATCAATAAATCCAGAGTAACTTAAAGATGCAGTTTCTTTTTCATCTCCACCCATGCCACCTGCACAGTAATTGTTAAAATTGATTTAAAAAGCAATGACAAGCACCAAACTTCCTATACTGGCCAAAGTACCAATATGATTTATTTCTACAAAGAAGATGAAAATTACAGGAGCTACACTGACAGATTTACATGAGCTAGAATGTTCAGCTACTAAGACACTTTATTCTGCTTAGATGATAGCTTTCCTGAGTATACATTTAAAATAAAATGTAAAACACTGAGATACACGATACAATGCAGGGCATCTGAAAACTGGCCAAACCAAAACTGACCACAGTAAGTCTAAAGGAATAGACTAAGAGCTTTCAGAGTTAAAACTAATCCCTAATGGTATGTGAATACTCTATTAACCTACAGAAGTCTTGGCTGTTTTACCTCAAGTTCTTACCACGGACCAATGAGTTTCTTAATCTGAAAAATCAGTAACTTCAGTAGGCAGTTTGCTTAAGTAAGGAGCTCAGAATTGGGCCCCTATGTCTTAAAACTGATCACAGAATGTGCCAATCAATCTAGACAGCTTGCCTTCAATGGGTTCCTGTCCAAAGGTGGATAAAGACCAACCACACCACATACTATTATATGCCAGTAGTTAAGCATTGATCAATACATGCAAATGCCACTTCAAACCTCGCCACCTTTCATTCCATGTGCAATGCACTCATAGCCCAAGACACACATAATAAGAATGAATAAAACTAAAAATAAATACAAAAAAAGATTAAAACTGCTCACATAAATTTCCCACTGGGGAGAGAGAGAGAAAGAAAGAACGAATCACACACAAAGATACTAATTACATTGCTTAATGCACTAGTAAAAGGTGCTCAGATATTGTGACGGACACAATATGAGAACTGTATAAACAGAATACACACAATTCAGAACGTTTTTCTTTATAAGAAAACACTGGCTCCAGCATATGCAGCAATAGGGTTTTATTCTTGGTGTAAAGATTGCGATAGTATAGGATGCTCAAGAAGGGGCCAGCAGAGAGAGAGAGAGAGAGGAGACTGCACCTGGGTCCATTAAGGAAGCTTTGCCAAAATCCATATTGATTTTAGGAATATACAAATTTCCTTTGGTGTTTCCTTGGGTGGTGCAGCCATTATCTGAGTTTACTGGATTCAGTTTCTCTTGGAAATGGTCAAGAACTGTATTACTTATGTATTTGTCCATCATAATTGTTAGATGTATGATCCTTCTGACAGGGATGGGAGCCTTGAGGATTTAGTAGTACAGGATTTCTCCCCAGTACATAGTCACAGCATCTGTGAAGGGCTGCACACGTTTAATCATGTGCAGTAAAAAAGTAAACTAAACCTGTGCGGTATTGGAAGAATGCAAAGCCAAAGACAGTACTACACCTCCTACCACCAAATAAAAAAAAATAAACCATGCTATTTTTTCCTTTTACATATTTAGAGTGCAAAATTAAAACAAATAAAAGGAACACTGCATAATTTAGCTGTCATTTTCTATCAAATTGCTCATAATTGTAACCATAAAATGATAATATTCTACCATATGTGCATCTGCAAAGATGACAAAAGCATTGGTCAGCTTCACAGAGAAGAAAAATAAACCTAACGCTCCCCCTAGTGGCTATTTCTAGGGATTACAATAGCCTAACTATTTGTACAGGGCCACAGCATTCTTCCTAAATTTGAAGAAGGGCACCTGTCAAACCTGGAGGTTAATTTTGTCACATAGAAGGGTCTAACATGCAAGTCAGTTGTGCAATCCTACTTATGTCATTCTTCCTAAAATTAGGCCCTTTTATTCACATTCATTCATGGTATTATATAAAATACTTAGCTCTAGAAATGCTCGGTGTTTATTTGGAGACCTTTGTGAGAATTAAAAAACCTTTTATAACAACAACTTTTACTGTTTACATTAAAGCTATTAGTCAGACCATTACTACTTGACACTCAAACAGCTGTGTTCTCTTCTCTAATTTGACAACAGAGCTCTTTTAAGGAGTCTAAGGAAAGAAAAGGTGGTTTTAGCCTGTGGGGGGAATGAGGTATTTAAAACAGCAATGGGATGCTCATCCTGTTCCATCAAGGCACACTAATGGGAGTTATTGCACAGGATAAAGTGTGAACTGGGTGGCAGCTGTTTGGAAGAGAGGGTAGGGGGCTATGGGGAGATAAGAAAGACACTAGGGCTGTAAAACCTGAACTGACTCAAAGCATGGCTCTGGGACCTCCATCTGAATTAAAGAGCATGCATATTTAATTAAAGGGGCGGCTGCTTTGCAGAGAATGAGAACGTAAGATCACAAAACATCAGCTCATTTTATAACAAAGCTAATCAGGTGTGTCCTGGTTAGAATGTCTATGGGTGACACCTGGGAATACACAGTGCCCTAAGTCTTGTTCCTTCCTTGTGAGAAACAATCAGCGCTTTCACAATTTTATATATTTCATGCCTCTGGCTGAAACCTTCTGGCCTTCATATAGGAATAATATTGAGAGAAAAGCAGATTCTCCTTATGCCAAGTGGGCAGTTCCACTACGCTCACATACAAAGGTTTCCGGTTCAATAACTTGCTGCAGCTGAGACCTCATCAATAAGGATAAATCTTTTGTTTGTTGTCACCTCCCTCAGTTGCCTTTTTGTAGCCTGCATTGCCTATATCAGGCTTGGCTGGCATGACTTCTGATCAGAGTGCACTTACACAGAGGCAAGTAGTTTAAGCGTGTCGTTCCCCATCTGTAAAATGGGCATTGATAACTCTTAACCCCTCTACGTCTTGTGATCCTTGGATGAACAGCACTAAGGCTCGTTGCTGGATGATGAGGAGAAAGAAAAGCTCAATAAGCCAGAAGTCTTGCCCTTTTTGTGATACTGTTTGCACTGGTGAAGTAACAGCCTACATGCTGTTCTCATTATAACTAGACAGAATCATAGATCATTCTAGCTAATTTTGTTTTTCCTTTTAGAACTATTGCTGTTTTGACAGCTTTTCTAACCTTGTTAGAACACAATCTGTTAGCAACACTGTTGATGAGGGAAATGCAAGACGCTCTCTTCTGAAAGGCAGTCGAGGTCAAATCAACAAATTCTGTACAAGTGTTAATACTCATTTTAAATTTTTTAAAATAAAATTCTTGTGTGCCAGAGTGCTGTTTTCCATCTCATTTTTCAGCTGCATCTCCGTAATTTAGAGGAGTATTTCAGAATGACAAAGGCCTCAGAAAGTTAGTACTTTCTTCTAAAAACTGGCCTTAAATGCACCAAGCTGAGAAGTGCTGGTTACACTGAACAGAAGCCAATGAAGAAAAGATTTAATAACAGTCTCATTATAAGGTTCATTGTTGTAGGACTACTTAATATACAAGATTAACACATCTTATCTCCCAGTTTCACTGAAACCTATTATACCCCTCATTAATACATGCACATTGCTACATCATTTACAAAGCCAAGCTCTCAAATAGTATTCTATGAAAGAGGGCGTGTTTTGCTGCTTTTACTAGTGCTGTTCTCCCTCCATGCAACCGCTATGCACTAAAATGAACCCTACAGCTCAGAATGCCAGACTTTGTTTAGAAAAACTGTGCAGTTCTCTTCAGAGCTGAGATTTAAAAAGGCAACTTCACATGGATTTAGCTATCTGTATGTCAGTTCCCCAGACCAAGAAGGGGACACCATTCCACTCGCTAGCGCAAACAAGCAGAACCATCACCACCAAAATCTGAAGACATTCTGGCGTTCTCTGTTCCCTTGTGGTTCAAGATTCACAAGGAGACTAAAGAAACAGAACAAAGAACCAAGGTTAATCATGTAATAAAATATTTCTAGAAGTTTTGTTACCTAGTAGGGCCCAAAAATACATCTCTCAGACACAACCCTTTCTCCCTCCTCCCCCTCCAGTGCTAAACACAAAACAGAAGCCCCAGACCCACAAATGTTCACCTGCAAATGTAACCGGGTCTCCAAACTGGTGTATCTTTAGTACAGACATTAAGCTTAGATAAGAAAAAACATTTTCCCCCTCCTACAGCTTCACCTCCAATATGGAATGAAGGGAGTAGTAACTCTCCTCCACCAAAAAGCAGAAGTACAAGGAGGGATCATGTGGTCAACACTATCTACTAACATCCAAATGCTACTATTTGGACTGTAAACTCTTCAAGACAGAAGTTGCTTTTTACTGTGTGTTTGTACAGCACCTAGCACTATGAGACCCAGACAGTGCCAGGGGCTTTGGGGCATTCACACAATACAATAAATAAGGAGAATTATCTCTATATTAAGTTACAGATTATCCTGTCAGAAGGGGAGGCATAAACTTGGTTAAGAGCTAACTGGAAAGCACCCATGTAGACTGACCCCTAGGAGTCTAGTGCACTGCTCACAAAACTTTCCCTTGTTCCATTGTGAAGATGTTTACCTCTGGGTGACCCCAGCTTTGTATCAGCAAATCAAGTGCCTTAGAAAAAGAAGTTATTTACCTGTACAGTAACTGACGTTCTTCAAGATGTGTAGTCCATATATCCCACATTAGGAGAGTGCACGTGCAGTGTGCATGCATCAGAGAATTGTCTGTCAGAGTAGCACATGCGTCCTTCCCTTTCCTCATGCGCTTTGCGAGAATATAAAAGGATGGAGCCCCCCACTACACCCCGTTCCTTTCATCACGGCAGGTGGGTTGTGGAACGTGTAAACAGACTACACATTTCAAAGAACATCAGTTAGTATGCAGGGAAGTAACCTCTTGAGTGCTGGTCCATATACATATTCACGTTAGGGGATTCTCTAGCAATAGGGCACAGGGAGTGGGTACAAGGAGTCCCTGTAAATATGTATTGCAATGCAGATCTTTCAAATCTTGCATTGTCCCTGGCTGCCCACACCAGTGCCCTGTGCTTTGTACTATTTGTACCCTGGGAAGTGGGTGGGCTTGCTAAAGGCCCCTCCTCCAGCCTAAGGGGAGAAGTCACTGAACCTGGGATACAACTGACTATGGGGGACAACTAATGAAAAAAAAACAGGAACGGGTGTGGGGGTCACAGGTTTAAACAAAGGGAACCAGAAAGGGACACCGAGCAGAGAACCCCGGACAGCACCCACTGCCCCCGGAAGGTGTCAAGGGAGCCAACGGACGCTGCCCAGAGGAACTCTGCCCGGATGCATGAGTGCACAAGGAAACGGAAGTATGCCCCACAGTCGCAGAGCACCCCCCGCCAACCTCCTCTCCCTGATCTTGTAGATGGTCATTTTGGCGAGTGCTAGGAGGAGGTTGACAAGGTGCTCTGCAAATGTTTTGAATTAGGAGGTAACATGACTTGATGCACAGAGCAATGCAGTTTGATATTCTCTGCATAGACACAGATTGCCCTTTGACTTTTTCTCTGTAAGCCAAAAACAGCATGGGCAATTTCTGGAAGGATTTTGTCCTATCCAGGTAGAACAACATGGCTCTGCATGCTTGGTGAAGATGGAGGGTGCTGTAGGAAGCAAAAACGGGAGGACTCAATATGGTAGTATTTGTTGTTCAACACAAACCTTAGGAAGCGCTTGCATATGATGTGGAAATACATATCTTTGGGATTGAGGGCAGCATACTAGTCCTTCTGGTCCAGGAAGGGAATGATGGAAGTGAGAGAAACCATTTAACTTGAGTGTCTCGGAGAGAGGTGTTGAGGTCTCAGTTCTAATATCAGGTAAAAAACACCATTTCCTTGGGAGTGAGGAAGTATCTTCAATACAAACTTCGCTCCCTCTGTTGAGAGGGAACCTCTTCTACAGTGCACAGAGGGAGGAAGAGGAACTGAATGGTGGAGTCTCTCTGGATCACCTTCAAAACCCAACAGTCTGAGGTGATGTTGGATCAGGTCTGCTGGAAGACGGTCAGATGGTTGCCAAAAGGAAGGGAGGGCAGAGAACACAAAACAAACTGTATGCTGACCCTGGGCACCAAGTCAAAAGTGCTGCCTGGCCAGTACCAATGCAGGGAGATGTGACAGAGAGGTAGAACCCTCCCAGCCCCCCAATGGATTTTCTCCCCCAGGGCAGGCCTGGGGACTCAGGCTGTCATTGATAGGGTTGTGGCCTGAACTGAATTTGTCTGGAGGCTGGTGTATAGATCCCCAGGGACCTGAGGGTTGCCTTAGAGTCATTTCCACATCAGTCTTCTCATGGACGAGTGAGAAACCCTCAAAAGGCAGGTCCTCAATCAGTATCTGTAATTCCTTTGGAATACCTGCCAAAGTCAGCCAGGAAGAACTGTGTATCATGACTGTTCTGGCCACTACTCTAAAGGTTAAGTCCTTCACATCCAAGGCCACCTAGTAATCTGCCATCAGGATAGTATGAAAATCATCCCTATAACCTTAAAGAAGTTTGTCAATAAAAGGTGGTATGGCACATTAGTTGACATGATCATATGTTGCCAAAACTGCCTGGTAGTCCAAAATCCTCATTTGGAGGTTCAAAGTGGAATAGGATTTTCAGCCGAGCAACTCAAGACACTTGGCTTCTCTGTCTTCAGGGGTCAACTTCTGGTTGCCCTGGCAAGCTCTTTCATTGGCTGCCATCACCAGCAGGGATCCTGGTATTAGGTGCAAATCAAACTGCTTGTACCTGGTAACTGGGACCTGCTATGGTCTAGCTACCCATTTGGACATCTGATTCCAGTGATGCCAGTCTCTGCCATAGGGCATTTGCGGGTTCTAACAGCCCCACATTGATTGAGGTCACTCTGTGTCCTAATAATGACGCATGTAAACAACTGAGGAACTTGCATGGTGTGTCGCACACTTCATCAGTGGGTTTCTCCAAGGCTGCTGCCTACCCATTTCACAAGGCCTTGGAATGCTTGCAATCCTCAAGAGTAGAAGCTGACTGGTCAGAAGACAGAACATCGTCCAGCAGTGACATAGTAATGGGTGGAACCATCAGTTCTTCATCAGGAACCTGCTGGACGAGAAGTGTGTTCATGAATGGTGGTAGGGATGGGTCCAGATTCTGGTGCAGGTGAGAGTCTGTGCCATGAGCAGAGTGTGGAGCAGATCTGGATTGTAGTGAGGTCCCTGGGGGCCTACATACAAAGCACACTATGATCATACTGCACCAGAACATGTACGCCATCCTGATAGTTAATGCTGACTAGAAAGTTCTGACATGTGCATTGGACATGCATTCAGCTAATGTGGAATATGCATAGGGACTAACACTCAAAAAAAGAATGAAGGATCTATTCAAAGGAAGGTGCCTCTGACCTAAGATAGTCACGAATTTCTGAGAGTTGCACGTCCCTCAGGTAAAATAAATTTACTAGCTTTGGGAGGGGAGGATGACTCCTTATTCATCCCTACCTTTTCATGTGTATTACCAGATAGGCATTGTCTGAGCATATTACAACTACTGTATAGGATGACCTCCCAACACTTCCACAGGGCCTGCCAGGACTTTCATTTCAAAGAGTATGCGTACAGAAGATTTGGCGTAACTGTTGGGGGACAAAGGAACCACTTTCCTGCAACAGACAAATTGGTAACAATACTGTTCCCCGTTCTTGTATGAACATTCCCTTGTGAAGCTGTTAATCTTCAGGCCACTATTTCAGGAAGCTCTATACTCCAGGAGATGGTGATTTTGACACGTAGATTCTGAAGTGCCCTTTAGAAAAGTAAGTGTAACTGAAGGGAGTTCACACAGAGACAGCCATTGACAGAAAAGGAGATCTTCAGACAGTTGACTGCAGCTTTCTCAATAGGCTAGCATCTGAGTAAGTACAAGATATTCCTTTTCTGCTTAATTGCAAGGTCAAAGACTTAACAAAGGTAGAAAAAACTGTGCATTGTTTGGGACAGTTGCTGCTGGAAAGATATTCTTACCAGTCAGTTTTCCAGGTACAATAATACTAAGAGGCCATCATAGCAAAGAAAAGCCAAAACCCATCAACATTCAATCGGTGAATATATGGGTAACTGCTGTCAGAACAGAATAAAGTCCTTTGAAAATTAAGATCCTGAGTGACAAGTGTGGGGGAGCATCAGGCAGGGATGCTACAGGCTCAATCTACACCAAAAAATTGGTCACAAGATTCTCATGGTGGCCACATCATGGCATTACAAGCCTGGGAGGATCCTGTGATGCACGAATGAAGAAAACAGATGGCACAAAGAAGCTGGACAGTTATTCTATAAATTCTTGACCTATGTGAAAATGATCACACAGTCAGTCAGATCCCTCCACCTATAAAGCTGCTTGCTGGTAAGCCAAGAAAGGATTTCTTAAGGAACTACAGTGAGCCCTAATCAAGGAAGCCTCAGTGTGGTTTATGGCTCTCCATAAGCATTAGAGAAGTTTCAGTGAAGGCACCCATTGAGAAAGTCTACCTCTGGAATGCATTCCCAGGACTCTAATTAGTCTAAAGGCAGCCCATAATAGATGAATAAAAAGAACCGAAAATGTGACAAGATCTTGCACACTGGATAAATATACATGACCTGATTTGGCTTCTTCTCTTGTAAACAAGAAACCAACGTTCACATGTTCTTCCTTCTGAGACTGGAGGGGCCAGTTGAAAGGCTCTAGAGAAAAGGGTTGAATTATCTGGTTCCCAAGTACCAGCTAGTGTCAACCAAAGGATTTTCTGAGATGACAGATTCAGAAAAACTTTTTTCCTCAGAGGAACTAGAGGCAGCAAGAGCAAGAAGCATCTATTTTCTTTGGTGGGCTGGAATATAAAAATCCCAGGGACTCTCAACTAAGATTTCTCCTTTGTGTAGAGTAGAGAAGCACCAATGGTTAGGAAATGGGGAGGTCTCACTTGAGAACATGGGAGAGAACTGTTCTTTAGTGGTAGCCTGTGCAGACGAAGCCTAAATTAAGATGCTGGTTTAACTCAAGAGCCCATGTTGGGGTGGAGGATCCTCAGCTACTTCTCTCGATTTCCATTAGAACATGAGAATGTCCACATCTTTGGTGAGAGGGGCCCAGGCAAATGGAAACTTACTCCTAATGCTTTTATCCTTGTATCACCCCAGAAATAAAGAAGTATTATCCTCATTTCATAGATGGGACGGTACAAAGAAGACACTAATTTGCCTAAGGCCAGTGAGAGAATCTGTGGCAGAGCCAAGAATTGAATCCAGGTCTCTCGAGGGCCTTAACCATAAAATCTTCTTTGTTAAGCCCAGAATTGATCCTGGAGTAGCTAGATCCATGGCTGCAGTACCATGGTGACCTCAAGAGTCCCCAGGTGGAATGGACAAAAGGAACCTGTAGCTTTAGCAGGGAAGTAACAGTATGTTCCCTTCCTTTTCTCTCCTGAGGCTCTGGCTCCTTCATAAATATTGAGAGAGAGAAAAAGGGAAGAGATATTTGTCAAAAAAAATTAAAGCAATAACTGCACAACACACCTACTTCTGAAGTGAGCAGGAATAGACAGTACCAAACCATGTTCAGACCTGACTGGTAGCAAAGCTCGCAGTAAGTGATAGCAGCAGAGGCATGTCACTTCAGGACAGACCAATGGAAATGAAGGCATTAAATGCCACTGTATTTTAAATGATGTGTGTGTGTATTGTGGAGCCGGAGAGGAAAGCAGGTTTAACAGAACGTGTGGAGATTTTTCACACCAAATCCGCAAAGCTTTAAAATTAGCACTTTGTGTTTGCTTGTTCTTTTAATGCCCGCATTTATTAAGGAGCAAAATAACCATGTCTCTGAAATGCCAAAACAATATGGATTCATAAATAACGTTCCATTCCTATTTGTACCTAATCTAAATATTTATGTAGTAATTTACCAGTAAAAGATGCAAACTATTTTTTTTAAATGTTACATTGTATTAAAGGTTAACCACATGACATGTTTTATTATGAGGCTTTAAATGACATTGAAGACCAGAGTTCTGTTTTGGACGCACTCCAATGGAAGCATTGGAGTTGAAATGGACATAGGCAGGCCTTCATATTCACTTTTCACAAAGATAAATGTGGAAGTTCAGACCTTTCCCAGTGCTATTTCAGTCTGCCTGGCCATAGACCAAACAAGCCAGGAGTGCATTGATTTACAGAGTGAAGGCTATCTTCACAACCAGAAGGGCTAGAAACAGATATATTAGTCAAACAGCAATAAATATTAGTCAAACAGCAATAATGCGAAGTTTCACTCGGAAAGGACACCTTTACCAAAATTAGGACAAGTCAAAATAGGAGTAATGAACATAAAACTCAAATCCTAATTCTTTTATTTCTTTTAGTATAAGGATGCTGTGCTAAGAATAGAAAAAATTCTTGCTGCTAGCTAGTAAAAAAAAAACAAAAAAACAACAGAGTCATACCTCATGGCTATGACACCTGGTGGCTATATTTCTCTACTGACTCCACCCCTCCAGCAATGTCATGCCTAGCTTCCCATCACCTAATGCATTAAATTCAAGCCCCTCCTCATCACTTTTATGGTCCTATAAATCCAGATCCCATATTTGTTGCTGCTTTAAAGTCATACTACACACCTACCACCTCCCTATGCTCCTTACTGTTCCCTCTGTGTCCTCCTTCTCCTCTCTGCCTTCTACTCCTGCTGCCCCCTGCACTGGAAATAGCTTCCAACCTCTTCTCTGCCACACACACTCACTCTGCTTCATCTTTTCTTAAAGCCCACTACTTCCAGAAAACCTGCCTCCATGTCTCCTGAGCTATACTCCCTACATTCCCAACATGAACTGTTTTCTCAAGTTGTCCCTATCTTCAACTGTAAGATCTTTGGGCTATGACCTTGCTCACACAGGTTTAAATCTGAAGTAATTCCACTAGGTTTAATGGGGTTACTCCAAAATTACACTCATCTTAACACGAGCAAAATTATTTTTCTAAAGTGTCGGAGGCCTATTAGCTCATTGCTCTGTGCCTTGGTTTCCCTATCTGAAAAATGGGGATAATACCGATTTCAAAAGTGTGTTGGGAGGTTAATGTTAGTCTATGCTTTGAGACAAAGAGTTAGGTATCACAATTACAGCTTCCTTCTTGTAACCCACCAAGGCTATGTGCACAGCTTTCACCAATTTAGTTTTTATATGCTTCTTGAACAGCCCCACATTCCAGCAGGGAGAATAAACAATATGAACAATGATTAGTGAATACTTCCCAAGTATGTTACATTTCCCTTAACAGAGTTAAAGCACATCTGCTTGCAAGTTGGGAAAGGCTGGCTTTCTAGATATAGCTAGTCAGATACAGTAGCATGCAGAGATGCATTAATGTCCCTTGCTTCAGTGAGAGACAGAGTACACAGGCTTACTGATGGAATCTGCATTTTTGGTTCTCATTTGTTCTGCTTGGGTAAACTTACCGGACTGAGAAAACACATTTTCAAGCATTACTATTTTGAATACCATTGTTCACTCAGACTATCTTTTCCTCCACTTAGCCATCTCTAGATCAAAGAAAACTTTGCAGGATTTAACTTTCTATCTAAAAGTGGAAACGTTTATCCTTAAAATGTAATAAATCTCTCATCTCAATGATAGACGGCAGTACTCGGAATGTATTACACATGATCAATGCTGCAATGAGGTATAGAATACTAGCACAAACACAGCTCATCTGTATGCACGCTACTGTTAAATATGTTGTTGGAGTTAAGTGGCTTTCACAGAAAAGAATCATTGCGATTATCAATGTTGCTAGCAGTTCTCTAAAATACAAAAGTTTACTTTCTGTTATACGAACTATTCAAGGAAGCTGCCATGTTACAAACATTTCTCTAGTACTGATCACAATGTGCGACTTTCTTACCTTTACTAAATGTACAGCCTGTAAGGAATAAATAGGTAGCCCTTACCCAATGGTAATGAAATGCATTAAAAACCCATTTACACATATCAGTCCTCATTTTTTTCTTCAAAACCACCATAGTTCCACCTTCTGTTTCTGACTGGGGCACAGAATTCAGGTTGAAGCTGGGATCCTCTCCAAAGAAAGCCGACTCAGTGCTAAGTTAAACCTCAGTGGGGTAAGCCAGACCACCACTTGATTGCACTTTTCCTTTCTCTGCCTCCTGATCACTAAAAAATAACCTAGACCTCTAAATATTGTAACTACTATTCTAATCAGTGATATGCAAAACCTGTTTGTGAACCTAATTATTGTGAGCTATATCTTCCATGCAACAAATGGGATTAAAAAAACCCTGATTCTAACCATTGTTTCCCCCACATCCACTGTCTTTTCTTTTCTAACCTCTCTCAGCAAGGAGGGTGGTGGGCCTGTCTATTTGATCTCCCATATTTCACCCTATGCCTTCTAGATCTTACAGCATAGCACATACTGTCTCTACAAAATATCCCTAGTACTTATAATGCAAAACACTTTATGACACTTCTAGCTCTGGGAGAAGAGAAAATGAAGCATGAAATAAGAAATATACTAGCAGAACAATATTCATTGACACTGATAAGTCTGTATACTACTGCACAGGGGAAGTGTTAGCGTTTTGCTTTTCTTTTCTTTTTTTAATACAGTCTGTCCAGCCTTTGTGGTGTCATTGTTCGTTTAGCCCCTCGTTCCTTTTCTCGTGTGTCATGTAGCCTGGGTACCAAATTTGTCAAATGCTGCCCAAATACATCTAGCAGAACAGTTTTATACCCAATCACTCAAATGACAATCATAAAATGCTGCTGAACGTGTTTTCCTGCATCTTTAGCTGGTCTTTTATGGCTATCTGAAATGTGCCTGATTTTTCTAAAGGTTCTTTTTGCCTCCCGCTGCAACCAGATCGACTCTTAGCAGCAGCTGTGCAGCTTACACATAAAACGTATGTGATCTTTTTTTCTTTATTACTAGAGTCAAGGTAGTGTAAATATATGGTCATTAAAGCCATGCTGAAAGGAACATAACCCGTAAGAGAATGCACCAATTGGTCTCAGCATTGATTTCAGCTGAAAAAGCTTGAAAATTTACTCTTTGAACTACTCTTACAATCTCAAGTTCATTCTATGGCCAAAAAGAAAGTCAATGTTTGGCACCTCACCCCAAATGTTTACACTATCCTCCAACTACATAATCAGTTTTAAAATATGCAACAGACTATTAAACACATAGCTTTCAAAAAGCGTAGGGAGAAAAGAGCTAAAAAGAAGAGCTTGAGAAAGGACATTTAGTTGGAGTTGGTCCTGTTTTGAGCAGGATGACCTCCTGAGGTCTCTTCCAACCCTAATCTTCTATGATTGTGTGATTCTCTGACATATGATGAAAGCTACTGTTTTACTTAAGCATGACATTTCTGACTTCAATTTGGAATCTTTGTGGTGGTAATTTTTTATGCTAATGTAAGCTAATCCTAAAAAACATTGCCTGAGTCTGTCAAAGGGAAAAGCCAAGAATGAATAATTGGATTTCTTCAAACTGCTGGTATTGTCTCAAGCAGCAGAAGCAATGCCACGTGCAAAGCTTCCTTCATTCTTCTTGAGGGACATCAACATGGCTGACTCTCAGAAAAATTAGTTTGTATCCAGTAGTGAAAAACGGTGAATGGTAGTGGCCAAGAAGGATCATCGCATCCAAAGCACTGAAATTGGTAAGGTATTTCCTTGTAATAAAATTCCATCAACTAACATGTTCTAGAAGACCAATGTAGACGAGGCAGTATATACTTAAAACGTGCTAAACTGATCATGCCTAGGCTTGGGTTAGCTAACATATTTTAATAACACACTTTTAAACTTTAGTCTAGACAAAGCCTTATTTGTGCATGTGTGGTATTCAAAAAGCCCTAGTGCAAGAGAGACACATAATGATGGACACCCCTGCTTTAGACCTTCAGCACAAAATGGGAACTGACCAAATGAAAGTAATTTTTTGTTGAGCAAAATAGGGATACCATGGTCCCGTATCTGGCAGGGAAGTAAAAGAGCATGCACATTCTCTGTCACCAACAGCAGGCATGAAGAGGGAGGCTATACCTTCAAATCAGCTAACCTAGGACCCATGGGACCACACTGTCCCAATCAGCTGCTTCACACCCGCTCGAACTTAAGGGAATCCTAAATCGATATCTTGTCCTGTTCTTGCACAAAGAGGTGGAGGTGGGAGGTGTGGGGGGGACAGCTCCCCGTTTCATCTTCTTCCCAGGGCAAGAATTTTACCCTTCCTCCCTTATTTTTTTTTTCCAGACAATCTTCCCTCCTTCCCTTCTGTTGTAAATTAGGAATGGACTAATAAAACAGTTTAGGGTGCCCTACACAGAAAAATCTGGGGGAAAGCTACTATATGCTTAACTGAAAAAGGTTTATATCTTTTATTACGGATTTGTTTGAATAGTACATTAGGCTTACTCTAATGTAATAGGCAACATGGAATACCCAGTCCTAATTTAATGAGGACTCTTCTCATTGGAAATTGTTTAATGTAAAAATCATATGAAAATAAGTTCTAAAAAAGCCAAGAGAATCAGTAATTTTAAGACCCATTACCTACAGATATAGTACAATCCTGACGATGATAGCTGAAGCATTGGGAATATACAGAATAAACAAATAAATGCCTTTAAATTGCTGAGTTTCTCAGCTTTTTATTTTCCCTCTTATTGGGTGGAAGAGGGGTATTTACAACAATACTTTTATTCCTCCTAAAATCTATCTTGACCTTTTTTGAAAGGGAGAATTTGATATTTCAGATTCTAAACCACTATCAGTATCAAAGCAACAGAGAATTTAATATTCAAAAGAGGCCAGAAAATGTTGACTAACAATCTGTAATGACACATGCTAAAACAGTGTAATCAAACTATAAGTTTCAAAGCACCAAAAGGGTCAGGAAGAACTTTTCAATATCGCACCACACCCTCATTTATAGAATATTCCACAACTGGCCAGTAGCACTGTTTTTCAACTTCCCTTTATGCATTAAAGATATGCTATTGCTAGAGATAAGATACTAGACTTGAAGGACTACTTGTCCAATCTGCTATGGGAAACCTGATGTTTGTAGTTTTCTTTTGTTCTAAAGACCCATGCATAGTATTAGTTATAAAATATTTTAAAATATTAATTTATTTTGGGTACATGGCGCATCATCTTTCAGTCAGAGGAATACTAAGCCACTGGAAATACATCAACAGCTACTTCATCTACCATGGAGAAACAGTCAGCCCAGGCTGAAACATGGCAACAGTTTACCAATTTCTTAAACCTATGTTTTAAACTATTATAGCAGTAATAAAATGAGTTGACATGGTTGGAAGTAGATGGCACTTTGGTCAATTGCACAAGTAGTGGAATTGTGACTTAAAATTAGTGATGACCAACAGCATAGCTACATCTGAAAATGTAAGGTCCTAAATTCCAATGTTTTCCGCTCTCAAAGAGATGTTAGTAAAGATTCTTGAATCAGTAAAACCAACATTTTTACTGTA
This sequence comes from Emydura macquarii macquarii, assembly GCF_026122565.2. Lineage (NCBI taxonomy): Eukaryota > Metazoa > Chordata > Testudines > Chelidae > Emydura > Emydura macquarii. The sequence continues at coordinate 2,834,101 of NW_027133251.1, read as the reverse complement.
TTTACAACACTCACCTTTAATATTAAGTAACTTATTCATGTCTCACAATAAATAACAAGACAAGTAAAGTAAGTAAACGATAAGGCCACTGTTTTTTTGTTTTGTTTTGTTTTTTTACAATTTCCTTCAAGAGTATATGACTATATAAAAAACTGTATTTACAGATGTACAGTATATTCTGTGCATAAAATGTACATTCCACATGAGTAATTCAAGATAATTTAGTTCAAGATATACCCTAAGAAATGCCATTCTTTAAAAAACTTTTTTTAAAAAACTCTGTTTTATTCCCAAGTATAACTTGAGTAGAAACTGTACTGGGCAGCAGACTTCTGCCATGGTAGCAAAATCTTTACATATCTCACGATATTAATAATGACTTGGATTTAGTTCCAAGAGAGAGAGTGCGAGTACTGACTAACCACCTTAAAATCTCTCGTACTACAGACAACACACAACAATCACAGATAAAATGCTGAAACTTGCTGTAGAAACTAGTAGTACTAGAGTTGAATTTAAGCACATAATCTACATCTTTCTAAATTAGCTAGAATCTATTTCAGTCTGTGAAAGAACTGCAATCTTAACTGCACAACATGTATTTTTTTCCCTTGATTGCACCTCCTTGTTCTTTCAAGGACATTCCCATTAGGAACAAACACTTCTCTATCCTCTCTTCCCACTTATAGCACAGTGAAAATAATCATATCAAGGGAAACTTATTACTGTTTCCAAATTGTGTCTGGCTCTCAGCAGGCACACTCTCCAGGCAACAGTTTTGCTGCTACATTAAGACTAATTTTTTTTTTCAGATGACACTTTGTACTGTAAGTAGAGAGAAAAAGGACAGTGATTTGTGATTTGGGATGAGATAATCCCTCCCAAGCCAAGTGAAATAGCAATGTCTCCCCCCTCTCTGCACCCTCTTGTAAAGAACAATTTTAATTTTCATCTTAGAGAGCAATTTCATAGTATACTGTACACACAAACACAAGCATGTGCACAAATTCACTTTGTAAAAGAAGGGTGAAGCTTGCAGTTTCCTCTGATTTTGGATTTCTCAGTTACTTCATGTGAGCAGAAAAGTGTCCAAGTGCGGAAAGAACAGTTACCTAATTTCTGACTAGCTGGACAAAGCACACACTGTCCAATGCTGCCATCTGCTGTCTAAATATAAAACCAATGCAGCTCTGGCTGCAAAAACTGACATTCAAAAGTATTAGTTTGACTATCTACTCCTGGATGACCATTTTGGAAAAAATAACGCTTGGGTTCCATTTGGATCTATTTTTTAGGGTTTTTCCTTATTCTCACCAAAACTTGTTTTTTTTCAATTGTTACTGCTTAATGAACAAAAACGACATTCCCACCAGGAAGGAACCCTCACAACATAAAGTGTAGAGACCATATATTTTAAAATTAATTCAAACTAAGGCCTCTGATCCTGTCTTGAGATCCACAAGCACAAACCCTTGAGCCCAGAAAGAGTCCCACAAAGTGAGGGATGCAAGGTTCTAGACTAACAGATCCTGGCCTAATTTAATAGCACCGGATTTAAGATATAGTTTCCAGTCATAAAAATAATTTTAGCTATTTAAATGCAATCTTTATACACACACAGATGTCACACAGAGGACTACATTAAAGTTAGCAGGCTGAAAACTAAGCCTTCAATATCAAGCTAAAGGCCTCTTCTGGAAGAAGTTACTCATCTTGTGCAGTAATAATGTTTTTTGAGATGTGTCCTCCTATGGGTGCTCCACTGTAGTTGTCTGTGTCCTTGCGCTACTGATTGGAGACCTTCAGCAGCGGTGTCTGTTGGGCCTGCACATGCACTGTCCCTCCTCGTGCTGTGCCATAAGGCTAGCAAGCACGTGGGCTAACTGTCCTCAGTTCCTTCACCACCACAGAGTCATAAGCGAGAATTCTGAAGTACAAAGGAGGAGGGTGGGTTGTGGAGCACCCACAGGGACACACATCTCGAAGAAATATCGGTACTGCACAGGGGAGTAACTTCTTCGAATAGTGTCCTATGGATGCTCCACTGTAGGTGACTCCTGAGCAGCATCCCTATTGGAGGGTTGTAATTTTGGAGTTGGGTCAGTTACAGATGACAGTACTGTGCAGTCGAAGGTGGCATTGAAGGCAGAGTCCCCAGTGATTGCATAGTGCTCTGCAAAAGTGTGGACTGATGCCCATGTCGCCGCTCTGCACTCTGAGATAGGGACATCTTTGAAGAAGGTGATAGATGTGGAAATTGATCTTGTGGAAAATGTAGAGATCGTGTCTGGAGGGGTCACACTGCGAACTTGGTAGCATTCATTCAAGCAATTTGAGACCCATTTAGAGAGTCTTTGGGCTGAAAGTGCTGAGCTCTTGGATCTTTCCACCACAGAGAGGAAAAATCTGGGGGACTTTCTGAAGGCCTATCAAGGTAGAATGTGAGGACTCTCCTAATGCCGAAGGTGTGTACTATAGCCTTCTTATTGTCTTGCTCAGGCTTGGGGTAAAAGAGCAGAAAGAAAACTGACTGATTCATGTGAAATGGGGAGGTTACCTTAGGGAGGAATTTTGGATGCGGCCTAAGTGTAACCTTATCTGGAAAGAATATTGTATGGGGAATGTGCCATCAAAGCTGCTATCTCCCCTATTCTTCTAGTTGAGGTGACTGTCATCAGAAAGGCTGTTTTCATTGCTAGGTACGTTAACAAACAGGTGGCCATGGGTTCGAATGGGGGGCCTAGTCAGCCATTTTAGTATCAGGTTTAGATTCCACGAGGGGTAGGGAGTCAAGGTTGAGGGATTAGGTTCATTATACCCTTAAGGAACCTTTTTAGTGATTGAGTGTGATAGTACTGAGTAGCTCTCTATGGGTTAGTGAAAGGCTGTGATTGCTGCTAGATGGACCCTAAGAAAGCTTAGAGATAACCCGGATTTTTTAAGGATCAGACCATACTGCAGAATATGTGGAAGAGTTGCCAATGATGGAGAGTTTTGTTGGGATGTGCACCAAATCTGAAATTTGGACCACTTCTGTAGGTAAATACGTTGTGTGAAGGACTTTCTACTATGTAATAGGATCTCTTTTACTTCCTTTGAGCATGAATTTCCTAGGTGCTGGAACTATACAGAAGCCATGCTTTGAGGCAGAGAATTCCGAGGTTGGGATGTTGAATGGGATGCGCAATGGTCAGAAGGGAGATTGATGGGCACATAGCGAGTTGCATCAGGTAAGCATCCCAGTTTTCTCTTGGCCAAGTGGGAGCAATCAGGATGACATGAGTTCTGTCCCTTTTTATTTTTAACATGATCTTTCAGCAGTAGAGGAAAGGCTTAAAAAAGGCCCTTGTCCCAGGGGAGAAGAAGAGCATTGCCCAGAGAGTGCTAACCTATCCCCGCCCTGGAACAGTAGCATGGACACTTCCTGCTCTGGTAAGTGACAAACAGGTCTGTGGAGGGTGTTCCCCATAGGGTAAATGAACTGTGAAGTATTGACGGGTGCATCTCCCACTCGTGATCATGCAGGAATTTGGAACGAAGGTTGCCCGCTATCGAGTTTTGTGTGCCTGGGAGGTAAGTCACAGACAAGGTAATGTTGTGAGAGATGCACCAGTTCCATAGTCTCATTGCTTCTGCACATAGGGAGCACAACCTGCTGGCCCCTCGTGACAGCTGATGTAATATATGCAAGCTATGTTGTCTGTTAGGATCTTCGTATAAGATCCTGCTATCAGTAGGAGGAAGTGGAAGCAGACAGTCCTGACCACTCTCAGTTTGAGGAGATATGTAGAGATATCTCTGCAGATGACCATTTGCCTTGCATAGTGAGGTCATTTAAATGCACACCCCATCCTATGAGTGATGCATCAGTGGTAAGGAGTGACAATGGTGACATCTGCGAAAAGAGGGTCCCCTTTGAATACACTGGTTGGGTTCTTCCACCAGTCCAGGGAGTTTTTGATCCTGGAAGGTGGTGACAGGGGCTTGTCCAAACTGTCTCTCTTTGGTCTAAACCAAACTGAACCAAAGTTGGAGGCATCACACGTGGAGTGTGGCATGCGATAAAGGCAGAGTCTGGCTGGTACTTGAGAACTGCACTGAACCGTGTCTATGAAAGAGACCAGGGATAGGAAGCTGAGTTGAGGTACAAAGGCTTTGGCCTGTAGAGTATCCAGGTCAACCCCTATGAATTCCAGCCATTGCACTGGCATGAGGGTCAACTTCTGGGTGTTGATCTATAAGCCCAGTTCTGTAAAGAAGCGTGTTGTGATGTTGGTGGCTTGACGAGCATCCTGGAGAAATCGGGTTCTGAGAAGACAATCGCCCAGGTAAAGGTAGATCATTATCTTTTGAGACCGTAGATGGGCAGCTACCACCCTGAGAACTTTGGAGAATACTCTTGGGGCTTATGAGAGACCGAATGAAAGAACCTTGTATTGGTAATGGTCGTGTCCCAAAGTAAATCTGAGAAATTGTCTGTGAGCCGGTAGTTTGGAAATATGAAAGTAGGCGTTCTGTAGGTCAAGGGCCAAAAACCAGTCTCTCTGTTCCAGTAATGGAATGATCGTCGATAAGGTAACCATCTTGAACTTCTGAGCTTTGGCAAACTTGTTGAGAGCTCTGAGGTCCAGTATGGGTCTCCAAACTCCCTTTCTTTCTGGTATTAGGAAGTAACACGTGTAGAACCCCTTGCCTCATAAATGTTGAGGAACTGGTTCTATAGCTCCTAGCTGGAGGAGTCAATCAATCTCCAGTCGTAGCAGACTCTTGTGAGAAGGGTCCCTGAAGAGGGACGGGGAAGGATGTTTTTGGGGGGATAGGAAGGTGAAGAGGATGGAGTACCCAGATCGGATGATCTCTAGGACACATCTGTCCAATGTTATGCATTCCCAGGCACTGCAGAATGCTGCCAAATGGTGGCCAAATGGGTGCATGATTGTAAACTGTAGTAGGGAGCTGTCTTGCAGTGCCTCAAGCTGTCCATCAAATGTGGTGCTTAGAGGCAGGGGGCTGGGTTGAACATTGTGGACCAAACGGCTTATGTTTAGGGAATTTTCTCTTTTTTCTTTGTGGCTCTTAATGGCACTGTGATGGGAATTAAGATGAATAGTCTCTGTGTTGGGAATGGGGGGCTAAAAATCTCTTTTGCCCCAGTGTGTAGATTCCCTGCGACCTGAGGGTGGCCTTGGACTTCTTCAAGATATGAAGGGAGGCATCAGTCTTCTCAGCAAAGAGCTTCACATCTTCAAAGGGGTGGTCCTCCATTATGGTCTGCACCTCCTTCAGTAATGCTCACCTCATCACCACAGCCATGGAGACTGATTTGGCTGCTGTGTCTGTAGCATTGAGGGCCAACTGCAGCAATGTTTTTGCCACCAGTAATCCCTCCTGAATGATAGCCTTGAAGGAGTCTCGATGACTCTACGGCAGTTGGACAATGAAGTCAGTCAGTCTATTATAGTTTATGTAATCGTATTTTGCCATGAGCGCCTGATACTTGGCAATACAAAATAAAGTGGCCAAGAAATATGCCTTCCTGCCAGAGAGATTGAGGCACTTCCAGTCCCTGTCATAGGGCATTACCCTGGAATGAAGTTGTCGGCCACAAGAATTTACAGCATCCACTATGATGGAATTGGGTGGTGGGTGAGAAAAAAGGAACTCTGATTCCTTTGCAGGGACATAATATTTTTTGTCCACATGCCTTTACGTCAGGGCTATAGATGCTGTGCTTTGCCAAACAGTTTTAACAGGGTCTAAAATGGCTTCTTGATTGGGAGGACAATCTTCGAGGAGGATGAAGATTGGAGGATATCAATGAGCTGGTGATGTGTATCTTTGACCTCTTCCAGTAGTATGTGGAGTGTGTCCACAATTTTTTTTGCCAGCTCCTGGAATAGACAAAAGTCATCTGCCATGGACAGTGGTTAAGGTATGACCACTTCGTCAGGGGAAGAGGAGAATATGGCTTTATGTGCTAACTCCTCCACTGAGTTCCCCTCTTGCTCCTCTGTTTCCTGAGGCTCTGAGACCCTCGATGCTGTAGCCATGGAAGCATGCTTGGAGGTTTGTCAGGTGATGCTTGAAGCTTGCAAGGCAGGCTGTTGGTGTGCTGCCCAGGGTCCCAGCAATGGCTATTGTGGTGGCACAGGGTCTGGCAGGGGTGCCCATGGGTGGCAGGGGTGCCATCCAAGAGTACATTTCTGTACCCTATTGATAGTAGGTCCTGTATGAAGCCCAGAAAGCAGGACATACTCTTATCTGGGGGCGGGAGGGTCTACTCCTCTTCCCCACCCCCACGGGGATGACCAAAGAACAAAGTCCCTTCTTCATCTTTTGTTTTCGTTTTAGGCAACAACCAAATCAACAGTAAAGAAAATAAAAGAGGCTTCAAAGGAAGCTAAAAATTAGCAATTGTAAAAAGATTAACGATCCGCGAATAGACAGCTAAAGCTTCCTCTTCAGCTGGGGTGGTTGAGAAAGAACTGAGGATGGTTAGCCCGTGTGCACTGGCTAGCTTTGTCAGGCAGCAAGAGGAGACAAAGTACATGTGCGGGGCCAAAGGACACTGCTACCCAAGTTCTCCGATCAGAAATGCAGACACACCTACAGTGGAGCACCCATAGGGACACTACTCGAAATAATACTTTTCTTTCTAAATAATCCTTCCCCAGTGATAGAGAAGTAGAAAGATGCATACAGCTTAGAACAAGGAAAAGGCATATATTCCTTCCATCAGGTTGCGCAAATTACAAAGAGAAGTGCAGGATGATGTGTTTTTGATGTTTCTAGGGTCAGGACAAAAGGTCAGGGCTATGCACCAGAACTAGATCATCACAGGAAACTCCATTACTTTGTCCATAAAAGAGTGTCTGCTGCACAGCTGAACCATGAGGTTCTGCCCTTTAACGTGCGGATGTAATAACAGTGATGGTTAGAGCCATCTATGTAAAGGCGCTGTGCATCCACACTAACATCTGGCCTCCCCTGTATCTCCCTGTCTGCTGGACCCCTTAACCTTCCACTATGAAGAGGCTCACAAGACATTTTTATTAATTATTTGTATTACTATAGTGCCTAAGGGCACCAGCTGATATCGATAGTTCATTGTGATAGATTATATAAACATCAAATAAGAGCTTAGGCACCTAGTCCCTGTAGGTTTGAGGCAAGGGGGAAGGGGAAGAGAAGGGATGCATGACATTGATTCTCCTGTAGCCCCACCCCCTTCCAACTCCCCTCCTCCTAGGACCCTTTCTGTGAGGTTGGGGCAGGGTGACCACATGGATTGTTGTCATCCCTGTCCTCCCCCTCCCCTGGAGAGATGAACTGCATCTGCACCCTTTCTGCTCACATAGGTGACTAGCCAGCCCGTAAAATTTTCAAGACAAAAACCAGAGAGTTACTGAAATTTCTGGGTCTTAGAACTGTGGACTTGAAAGAAAAAAAGAACATGATTAGCCTGAGAAGAGCTAATAAACATTCCCTCGACATGTAAGTGTTTAGATCTCTGGGTAATGCTTATATGTGATTCGCTGCTTTTGCAAGGCATTCTTTCCTTGTCAATAGGATAGTTATAAATAAAGAAGTATCCCTCCAAAAATCCTTTGGGGCAGACAATGTTAACATTTTAGAACAAAATATCAGAACTCTTGAGGAAAAATATCCTGAGCAGAAGAAGAAAGTAAGAACTATAGTTGGAAGATCAACTTTTAAAAATTACTTACGCAGTTAGTTTCACAGTAGGGACACCACAAAGCTTGTTGAGAACTACAAGCTTTGAAGCAGCAAAATCCTCTTCGAAGCTTGGCTCCAAGCAACTTTTGCTTGTAAGTTTTGACTCTTTTATGCTGCAACTTACAAGAGAAAGTTACTAGTAAGCCTGCAGCACTTCTGATAAAAAAAAAAAAAATCAAGATTCCAGCTTCAGCTCCAGCTTCGAAAATAAAAATAAAGAAGTGCTTTGTGCCGGGCTTGTTTCCTCATCTGTCTATGGGAAGAGCTTCATAAAGACAGGTACAAACTCTGTAAGCAACTGAAACACTAAAACATAGCCTTGTAATTCTGACCCCATACCCTTGTGACTAGCAAGAACTCTATGCTTCCTCTCCTCCAGTCTGGCTTCCACCAAAAATGTACTGACCACAGTCACTAAAGACAGCGACCTAGTTAAGTCAAAAGGGACCCTTCTGAATTGTTCCCTTTGATCTGCCCGGTCTTTTCAGCACAGCAGAACACTTTGCCTCTGCATTCACACCTTTCTAGACTGCTAGAAGTGTGGTCTCCTGATTCACTTCCTGCCTTCCTCACAACATATTACCTCTTGGGTTTTCTCCCTTTGGTGTCCTCTTCCCTTTCTTGGAAACTTGATCTGCTCCAATGGTTCCAATTATAACCTTCCATGGTGGCAATTCCGACAGTCCACTAGCTGTATGGTCTCATTATCAAGTATCTTCTCTTGAAAGCCCTACCAGCATGTCTGACACAGTCTCCAAAATGGAATCTCTCCACCACCTTCTTTATCTGTCATGAGCACTTCAGGCTCACAACTTTCTCCCACCAATACAGCCATTCCCTTGGTGAGCACAGTCACGTCTTCCTCTTTATCAACACCAAAATCCACTCTTTCTTCACTGTCCTCAGTGCTAAAACCTTTTGCCCATGGTTTTTGTCATGTCTTTTTGTCATTATTTGTATTGCAACAGCACATAGGAGTCCTAGTCATAGACCAGGAACCCATCATGCTAGGAACTGTCTGAATACAAAGAAACGAGGATCTTTGCCCCAAAGAGCTCACTATCTACTTAGGCTTTTTTCTTATTTGCCCACTTCTAATCCCTACCATCTTCAGTCTTTCATAAATGCGACTGTTAAAGTCACCTTGCTCTCTGACAAACACTCTATCCCATCCCAGAATTCCTTCACTGGGTTCAAGTGTCTTACTGAAGCCTATTCCTTGTCCTCGTTTTCATATGGCCATTCAACATCTTGACAGATGACCGGAAACATGATGAAATCAGTCAGGCAATGGTGCCTGGCAGTAGTGTGGGAGAAGCACCCAGTGCGTAAGCGGCAGACCTTCCCACAGAGGCTACTGGTCCACTCGCCAGATGGAGAGTGGAGCACACTCTGCTTCCTGGTTCACCTACAGGACTCAACCTAGGCTCTCTGATGACTTTCCATGATGACTGCACCAGCCTTGACCTGGCTTCTCCAGACTGAGCAGTTGTGGGCAGAGCTCTCTCAGTTGTCAGAGGGCATGCTGAATTTCTTGAGACCCTGCTTGACGTTGTCGCTGTATCAGAGCTTTGGCCTTCCTCTGCGTTGCAGGTAGTTCTTGAGTTGGCCATAGAGCACAACCTTTGGCAGATGATCTTGAGGCATGCATTCTGCGTTGGTCTCAAGTGACTTCAAGGGATTTTTTCTGAGACAGCGAAGGTGGAAGCTGTTCAACCTCCACTCCTGTGTGCAGTACATGACCAAGCTTCCACAGCTGTAAAGGAGGGTACTGAGGACACAAGCCTGATAAACAGACATCTTTCTATTTAGCATTAGCAGCCTGTTATTCCAGACACGTGAGGTAAGTTTGCCAAAGGTGACATAGGCTTTGCCAATTCTCACCTCAAGATCTGTATCAAGGCTAAGTGATCTGGTTAAAATTGAGCCAAGATAGCAGAGATGATCCACGTTGTCCAGAGCTTCATTATTGACATAGACTTTAGATAGGATGTTAGCGCCCTGTGACACAAAAACTGTTTTCTTAAAACTGATTACCATGCAAAACTTGATACATGCATCAGAGAACTTATTCATCATGATCTGTAATTCATCAGGTGAATTAGGCCTTGTTTACACTTAAAAAATAAATCGACCTAATACAGATCGATTTGTGGTGGCTGATGTCTACACTGCCTTCCTTGGATCGGTGGAGTGCATCCTCACCAAGAGCACTTCCACCGACCTAAAGGGCAGTATGGGGAGCTGAGAGTCCCGTCGCTTGGCTCCCTGCCGGGAGGCCACAAGCTCCCAGGCTTTTTGTGGTCTGCCCCCCCCAATCCCCGGTCTGGGGAAGCCGTGCGGGGCTTCTCAGTTCCCTGCTCTCCCCAGAACAGCCATGTCAATTTCACAGTTCAGCCATGTAATTGACAAGGCTGCCCAGGCTGGGAGCACCTGGAGAAGCTCCAGGACTTCTGGCCCTGGCTCCCAACCAACAGAAAGTGGAGACCAGCAGCCCTGTCATTGCCCCTTCCTCCCAGCCAGGAGGCGGGCAGCAGCCACCCACGTCCCGCCTGGTCCCAGCGCACAACCAGGAACCGGGAGGCAGCCGCCCGCCAGCCACCCGAGCTCTAGTATAGCCAGGTGGCAGCCACCCACCTGCCGCCCGTGTTCTGGTAGAGCCGTCTCCACTGGCAGTGGGCGGCAGCCACTCACTACCCTGTCCCCTCCAGTCCTGGTTGGTAGCCAAGAACCAGGCTCCAGATGCCCATGGCTTGCCCGATCCCAGAACTGGGAGCCAAGAACCAGCTGTCCCCGGCTTGCCACAGCCAGGAGCAGGAATCAGCCTCCCTACTTTCTTGTCCATTTCATCGCTCAACTGGACAGCCCCTCCTCGGCTGCAAGGGGACGCAGTGTTTACACTGACACTGTGTTGCTCAAGCTCTGCTAACAAAAGCCCTACACCTCTCGTGGAGATGGTTTTATTTTGTTGAAAAAACAGAACAGTTTTGTGGGCAGGGGGTGAATGTAGTGTGTACACCAGCACTGTTTTGTCGACAAAAGCTGACTTTTATTGTCAAACTCTCCAGTGCAGACCAGGCCTTAGAGATGAATGCAGCATCATCTGCGAAGAGCAGATCCCGAATAGTGAACTGGCTGACATGCCTTTTGTTGTGAAACCACCGATGATAAACAAGCTGCCATCCATCCTCGATTCAATTAGTACGCCCGAATGATCATTTCTGAAAGGGTTCTTAAGAATAGAGAAGAAGATGCAGCCTTGCTTCATGCCAGTATCAATGTCAAACTCAGATGATGTTTCATTTTCATACTGGATAGTTGCCTTCATTTGCTCACCTTCAATGTCTTAAATCAGGGGTGGGGAACCTCAATGATCTTAAATAACCCCGCGGACACTGTAAAACCGCGCCGCCGAAAAGACGGAAACGGCGGCGGCATTTCGGCGGTGGGGGGGGTGAGTCCAGCAGCGCGGTTCCGTGGGGGGTCGAGCAGTTCCCGCCGCCGAAACCCTGCCGCCGTTTGCGCCTTTTCGGCGGCGGCGGGGGGAATTCGGCGGCGGAATCGGCGACATGGCCCGCGAATGGAGGTACCAATATCAAAATGGCCCTTGGCAGGGAAAAGGTTCCCCACCCCTGTCTTAAATAAATAATTTTGACCCCACCTACATCTCTGTTTTCACTTCCTCCTATCCCCTGCTCACTTCCTACATTCCTGCCAATCTTCTGTCCATGATTCTGCCACCCAAACTGTTTTAAATCTTCATTCACCCTGCCCTTTATACTTCAAACAGTCTCTCACTGCTAAGGATGTGATTCAGTAACTTTCTGGGATCACTGACTTCTGGAGCAGGGCTGGAGCAGCTGTCAGCCCCGGGGCTGCTGCCAAACATCTGACTGGCAGCCAGCCTCAGGGCCATGGAGCAGCAATCACCAAACAGCTGACCAAGGACCAGCCCCAGGGCTGCCCACCACCTGACCGGGGAACCAGCCCACCACAGCAGCGGCCTGGGTTGGGTCAGCCTCCCTGGGCCTGGAGCACCAATGGTCAACCTCTGCCGCAGGAACAGCGGCAGGGCTGGAGCAGCTGCAAACCTTGGCAGCTCCGTTTTCCCCTCTCCTGCCGTGTATTTTTACTAAAAGTCACCAGCTTCCATGAATTTTGGTTTTTTTGCCCATGACCTGTCCCTGACTTTTACTAAAAATACCAATAACATCTTAACCTTACTCGTTGTTTATATAAATGCCCCATTCTCCTCCTTCAAACCACTCCTTTCAGGAATCATTACTACCTTGCCCTTCTCATTAACTAACTTTCCACATTCTCCTTCCATTGAACGACAGTTACTGGTCTAGCTCTTCCCTTGGGTATCTCAGATTGCAAGGTCTTTGGGCAGGGAACTAGTGGAGAGAAAGTCTCAGGTAAGTTGGATCCAAACAATACAGAACTTTAGAAAAAACACTAACACAACAAGAGAGCTATCCTAATGCAGAAACAAAATGGCAGCATAAACAATACTGCACATCACGCACCATGGCTGATGACTATCCAGTATTGCTCTCCTGATTATAAATAAAGAACTGTACAACCAATGCAAAGCATGCCTCTCAAGATCCAGCAGGTCCAAGGGAACAAAGACATATGGGACACGTATGCAGATGGCAGATCAGCCCAACCTGTAAGAAAATCAAGCTTGCCCACAAAGACCATAGATTTGGGATACAATATGTGCTAACTATTTATGCTACACAATCTCTTCCACCTTGCATTTTGCTGTGATGCTGGGAGTATCTTTCCTAGACTTGAGGAAGAGCGCTGTATGGCTCGAAAGCTTGTCTCTCTCATCAACAGACGATGGTCCAATAAAAGATATTACCTCACCCACCTTCTCTCTCTAATACCTTGCGACCAACATGGCCACAACGACACTGCATGGTCATGTTTTTGTCATTCCTTAGCCAAGATACACATATGCAGTTATTAATCTTGCCTCATTTTCAATCCATCCAGTCTTCTAATCATTTTGTTTGCTCTTCTCTTAATTCTTTCCAATTCCTCAATAACTTCCTAGGAATCTATAGCCCAGAACTGCATGAAGTAGTCCATGGGTGGTCTCCCCAAAGCTAAATTATCTCCTGACTTCGTGATGGGATGCCTCCACAGACAGCCTAAAAACTGAACTTGCCTATTTACAACCACCTCACATTGCAAACTCACATCTTATTGCTCACTAATGCCATCCCTACATCTCTTTCAGCATTACTGCTTCCAAGGTTTCCTTTTTCAGTTGAGTAGTTTTCATGCATTTTGCACAACTCCCTCTACCAGGAACATCCTTCCTGGTTTGCTCTTTGGGGAGAGAGGAGGTGTGGAGGGATGGGATTCATAACACATCCAAGAGGCCTAAAAGCCTAGTCTTAGCCTAACCTAGAAGTTTGCTTATAAGTTTTACTAAAGGGTGTTCTTTTAAATTAAGAACTCAAAAGGTTTGTAAATAACACTGCTACCGTCTTCTGTTTCTCTCACATCCCTGCCCCATCATTCACCTCTGATATCTACTTAGATTATAAACTCTTCAGGATTCTCACCTGTTTGTCGAGTACCTAACACATTTTTTATGCTGTATGGAAATAACACTACATTATGCAGTTTGAATTATTTACATCTTTCCAAATTTAGTCCAACTGTGTTATTTCCTATGTTTTTACTCTCTTGGTTCTGAAAGGAGGATCTCAGTTTCTTAGGAGAGACATCTGTATTCCGTGGACATGAATAACCACTACCATCTTTCATGTATACATACAACTGTGTGCGCTAGGAGGGCAATCATGAAAGAATGTTCTACACATACTTTTGTTGCGTTTACTGCAATGTAAAACTAATCCTGTTTGAAGAGAGTGTTTTCTTTTCACCACAATTAATACAGGACTCACATTCAGCAATGAAATTTGGATAGCAGTAGCCTGTATAAAAGCAAAAGCAAAGAGATAACGTTCTCAGAAAGACGAGTTTCAGCTCAAGACTCCACTACACTCACAGTTCAAGTCAGTTATTACAGGAATTTAGACGCCAGCAAATGACTGGGATATTTGGTTCAAGGATCCTAGGAAAGGTGCAAATTAAAGCATGATATATAAGCATTTATTAGCAGGTCCTAATGTCTTTGTCATCTTTGGCTTCCATGCGGCAGCAGAGAATGATAAAGAATGTTCTCTGAGGTTACAGAAGAAGTAATTACTAATACTCCACCTTGACCGATCTTCTTAAAGATCATCTGCAGAGGGAAGGAAAGCAAAGTGCAGGAGCCTATAAAAGATGCAATTTAATAGAGGAAAACGAGCTCCATCACGAATGGTGCTTTTTCTGGATACCTGCAGCAAATACCTTAGATTTTCCTTTTGCCATGGAAACAAACAAACAAATCTACAGACATTTGACTATTTCTGTCTATATATTATCTGATAAAATGTCAATTAAAGAATCTTAAGCATCCCAAGCAGACTAGTCTCCTGCTCAACCAGTCTGGATATTTTCTTTCAGGGAAGAAAGAATAGGGAATTTCTTTCAGGGAAGGAAGTCTGGTTTTAGCGAGCATAACAGGAGTATGCTTTCCCTAAACAAAGATCTTATTTCTGATGTCCTTTGGCTTCATAGTCAGACATATGCATAGATACGCAAAGACATATGCAAAGATTCTGATCCCACAAGAATTCTACCTTCCCCTGCATCAGGAAAACTTGGAGTTCTTAGAACTTCCAGAGCACACTTTGAAAGCCAGCTTTTCCATTCCATTTATATTTAGTTTTGATTCCCCCTTCCGAAGGCAGATTTGTTGTGAACCTAGCACACCCAAGTCATCACCATCATCTTGGAACAGACTTAACCTTAAACCATTAGTCACCCAAGGAGTGGGAAGCGTATTTGATTGGAGTCTGCCAAATGTTGGGGTCCAAGTAGCTGTGCAGATAGATTGCTAACAATAAGAACACATGCATACACTTGGGCCTACATCCAGATTAGAATTCTTATACCCTCTGTAGAAGCTGGATTTCCTGCTGAAGACTGGCTGTACCAGGATCTTTATTTTCTCAAGTTTCTCTATGACAAAGGCTTTTCACTATTAGAGCAAGCCAAAGAGTTTATTCAATTATTTCCCACGGGAGCAACTCAGGGTGCAGGAGAAGGCAGAAGTTCTAAGACTTTCCTTGTCTTCTCCACCTGAGCAAACTTCAGGAGTTCCCTCTGATGAGCCACAAAGGACTTCAAGGAGGTTATCAGGGACTGGGTTGTTCAGGCCACTCCTCATCCACATGGTAGTGGACTTAGTCTACTTGTTATACCTCTTCTCCTCTGAGACTAGAGTGAAGGACCAGGCTATTATCTGCATGGGCAAGTTTTCCTGATGCATAATCACAACATGGGAAGAAACCTGGGAATCCTACAGCAAGAAAATGAAGAAAACTCTTTCCTCAGCTTCCTCTCTACCTTAAAATGAGTTCTAATCCTAGCTCTGCCACAGCCTTCTCCTAACATGTTGGGCAAATTAATCTCTTTAATCTCCATTTCTTAATCTTTAAAGAAACAATAGTAATGCTTTCTGAACTCACAGGGGTAGGAATATAATTCATTAACATTTGTAAACTCTTAAATCCCAGGATGGAAGGAGAAATAGGAGTACAAATAAAATAATTATTTTAACTCTCAAAACCAATTTTTCAGTGAGCATCAGCAATGGATAAAATAGCTACATGGAAATGGAAATCAGATGACAAATTGAAGATTATGCAATGGCATGATCACAGATTTTGTTAAAGCTTTTTTTATACAATATGTAAATTCAGACAAGTTTGAGTTGACAGTGTCTCTCAGCTATATAAACTAGTGAAACTGACTAGTCAATTAGTGAAGATTAAATTACATTTTAAAATATCCTTTCAGTTTTAGAAACCCAACACCTTATTTTAACATAGACAGGAAAATTTGTCATTTATATACCATTTTTAACTTTAGACTCTCTAATAGAATAAAAATGCATTATACATACAAATCAATGCTTGGCATTCTCCCTGAAGCAAAGTAGGTAGGCACTGATGACAACAGAAATTTTGCACTGCTTCTCTGAGCTCAAACAAAGCCAATAGTCTAACTTTAGGCCTCCCAACATTAACACTAGCCCTTTCAGGCTGTCTACACAAGCACCTTTTTGGTAAAACTTTTGTCGGTCAGAGGTTTGGAAAAAAACAAATCACCCCCCTGACTGACAAGTTTTACCCAAAAAAGCGCTGGTGTGGACAGCACTATTCAATAGGAGATGCTCTCCAATCAACATAGCTACCACCACTCACTGGGGGTGGTTTAATTATGCTGATAGGAGAGCTCTCTTCCTTCGGCATAGAGCAGCTATGCTGGAGACCTTACAGTGACACAGCTGCAGTGGTACAGCTGTGCCACTGTAGGTCTCTAGTGTAGACATAGCCTAAGATGATAATTTGGTTTTCTCTTCATAGTTTAACTGACAAATGCAGAAAATTCTCTTAGTTCTAAGTCTCTTAGAAAATTTGGTAGTTTTTATGTACAGGATAAAACTATTGTTTTGACAACACCCAGAAAATAAAGTGATGCATCAGGTTCCTTTTATTACTCACCTTTGATAAAAAGTTGTATGAGAAAGAACATAAAAACAAAAGGTACAATTTAATATCCATAATTTCATGTTTATGTATGCTTGTGCAGATCACAAAAAAATGATAGCAAAAAATAAATCAATATGACCTGTATAACCAGGATATTATGGAGAAAGGTCTATTTTCAAGATGGTCCCAGGGAAATTATTAAAACTAGTTATAGAAATTAAAGATGTGTGAAGGTGCCTTTCTACAATGACAAGCCTAGAATTATTGCTATAAAATATATTTGCAGAATATAAATTCTTGAATATTCTCAAGCATTTTAGGAAGATATTCTAAAGTCGTCTCTCTCAAAACATTAAATAGTTTTTCTGTCACTTTTAAGGCAATAATGTTAGGGTTGTCAGCTTCATCAACATACATAAAAACCTAAAGTGCAATAAATGGAAAAGCTTAATCTACTCATAGAATCATAGAAGATTACGTTTGGAAGGACCCACACAGCAGGTCATCTAGTCCAACCCCCTGCTCAAAGCAGGACCAACCCCAACTAAATCATCCCAGCCAGAACCTTAAAAACCTCTAAGGATGGAGATTCTACCACCTCCTAGATAACCCATTTCAGTGCTTCACCAACCTCCTAGTGAAAATGTTTTTCCTAATATCCAGCACTGTTAAGGTTCACAGTACAAGTGAAAAAAAGTGAGGCCATGCAAAAAGTATGGTTCCAATAGCAGTATTACTCCAGGTGTGCTGCACATGCTATATGTTTTATGGTATGTATTTTATTACAAAAATATATTCAACTATACAGTTCTAAAAACTATTAAATATACCAAAAACATGTAATATAGCAGAGCTAACATTACAAGTAAAAAAAGAAAAACTCAGTTTAAACTGCTTTAAACACTCTAAACACTTTTGCAGCTTAGCATGCAAGCTCCTTCTTCCAGAGATTTTTGGTTTAAGGAGCCTGTAAATTAATTTAATCAACTAGCTACACTGTCATGCTCTCCATGTCTATCTTTAAGCAAGCAGCTAACAACTTAAAGTTTTGTACTTACATACTCAGTCCCATATTTTTAAATGATCCCATATTTTCTTAAAAATCATTTTCCCACACCAAACTTGCCATTAAGGACACTTCTAACATACCACAACTGACATTTTAAAGTTCAACGATTTGAATTACCACCGTGACAAGAATGTAGGTGGGCAGAATTGCTTTTAAAACATCTTTACAACTCCAGAACAGCTGAAGACATTTTGCTTAAGCTGCCCAATAAAACATGAATACTTTTGAAAGTTGAGTGGTAGAAAACAATGGTTCTATAATGGAATCTATTTGAAAACATTAATTACAGCAGTGTTACCTACCTGTAACTGGAGTTCTTCGAGATGAGCTTTTGCATATTCCTACTTGGGGATCAAGGCATCTGTGCCGCAACACACTGGCTCCAAGCTGCACCACTGGTGCATCCCAGGAGTAGAAAAATGCAGAGGCCACTTGAAGAAATGAAGGTTACTCAGCTGTAACTAGAGTGCTTTGAAATCAGCCTCTGCCCATTCACACTCTTGGGATGCACTCATGTTACAGCTTGAAACTGGTGGCTCAAAGTGCAGGCACCTTGATTCCATTTGAAGAATAGCTGTTTTGCCCCCATCAAAAAGGCAGAGAGGCATGAGAAGGCTCTCTCTCATATTCAAAATAGTGACCACTAATTTTTAAAATAGGTTCTGAAGTAGTAATTCAGTCTCAATCCTGCAAGGTGGTGTGCATCTTCAGCTCCCATTGATTGTAACGATAGTCAAAGGCAACATGGGAAGTCAGCTACAGACATGGTTCCCATACACACACACACAAATAGCCATGAATGAATTCAATGCACTTTCAGGTAGGCACAGAAGTCTTTTGCAAGCCACTTTTATACCCTCAATAAACAGATGCAACTGGAAGCTTCACACTTTTCACCTATGACAATCACAAGTAAGCCTCAGATTGGAAGGCCCTACTTAAAATGATTCTGGCCATGACCCTCAAAGATATATAATAAAACTGGTGCAGCACTCCATGCACAACATAGGTACATATAAGTTAAATTCCTTTATTTTTTTCAATTGTAAGTCTGAAGTCAAACCAGTCCCTTTGAGTGAGCTTTACACGTATAGTGTGTTTAACAGGTACCTTCGCTGCCCTGCCCACCCTCCAGCCCAGCCACCTTTTTTTGTTCTCTTAATTAAATCCAGAATCTCACAATGAGGCTAAATTTGGAACACAAGAATTTTAGTTAAGGCACCTGCAACAGACTGACTACTATCCAAGAGAAATCATATTTGTTTTTCAAAGAAAGTTAAGTTGTGCCCAGCACACCAGGATCTCCTACTCATGACTTTGGCTCCTAGATGCTACTGCAATTCAAATAATAATAATAATTCATTATCATTACATATCTGTTAAAAAAATTAACTATGGAAATCACAGGATAAGGTTACAGGGATTGTTTGGACAACAACCTTAACACCCAACTCACACATGGAGACTGTTAAACAAAAACAATACACTGACCAACACCCTAAAAATCTTTACTCTGCATTTAGAGTCTTATTATTTGAAGGGAAGATTCAAACTTCCATTAAAGCACAAGTTTTATTTTAATGTGTCTTGGAGAAGGTCCTTATATGCTTTTGTAACATTAGACATTTGGATACTTGAGCTGTTGGGATATTTGACCTCAGCTCTGTTCACACTGTAGCTTTGCCGCTGATATTTGTCTAATTAAGAGAACAGGAAATTACTTTCCTCATGAGCTGGATTGTCATTTAGATGCATTTGGGCAATGCAGTGATGGAAGCTACAGAGAAATCTGAGATACTATAGATAACATTCAAATAAACTCTGAATTATCAAACTGCCTTTGCTTTGGAGGCTTGTTTACAATTCTATGAAAATTCCAATTTATTATATAAACTATATTACTATGCATAAGGTATTAAAGTTTGTATGTACAGTTCTGAGGTTGGGTTTGTTTACAGTTTGTGGTTTTTGTGAGAATTACGTTCTATGGCAGAGTTAAGATCATTAAATCGATATGGCTGATGATAACGACGGTCAATGAGAATGTTTCTGTTTAGTGGCCTGGGCGCGTGAATTAGGGGTTAAGGTTGATACTGGAATAGCTTATGTAAACTTTGCTTGTATTTTCCTTAGTTTTTACGGTATCCCAAGATTTGATTTTGCTTGGGGTTGAAGTTTTATTTTTCAGGTTGTTTGTTTGTTTCTCTTTTGGTTTTTTGTTTGTCTGAAGCAGCATGTATTTGGAGGTTTTTTTGTTGTTTTACAAATGTTTTCTCTTGAATTGCACTTAGCAACTTTAATATATTTATCTATTTTTTTTCTTCCAAACCTCTTATTTAATAAATACTTTATCATGCAACTTTGCATTAAATACTCTATGCATTGCCAGAAAGGTTTAATCAGACAATCAAATAGAATATAACCAATTAAAATTTGCCATTTTGGGTCTGATTTACACTACCCAGGAAACGGCTCATTGCACAAATGTGCACTTACTTGCACATTCGCAACTGGATCTATGTACACAATCTGCATGCATATACGTGGCTAAATGCACATATCCAGGCATTTTGCACTAATGTAGTCGTACATGTGCTAAGCAAGCACACAATTCCCTACCTACTTAGATAATGAAAACCATTAATGTATGCATGCAGTGTTGTAGCTGTGTTGGTCCCAGCCTATTTGAGAGACAAGATGGGTGAGGAAATAGCTTTTATTAGATCAACTTCTATTGGTGAAAGATGAGCTTTCGAGCTATACAGAACTTACACACGACGTGAGGAAGAGCTCTGTGTAAGCTTGAAAGCTTGTCTCTCTCACCAACCTTTTACTCATTAACATAACATGCTAAGTTTCCAGTTTAAGGTCTGGGGTCCTCAGCTACATGCATTTATTTTTATGGAAGGAGCTCAAGTAAGTATAAAAAAGTTAATGATCGGACAAAACTGGAACACAAAATTCCTTTCAATTCTCTGGCCTGTGTTATTGCAGGAAGTCAAATAAGATTATCATAATGGCCCCTTTAAAATCAGTTTCAGAACGGAGAGGGGAGGTGGTGTTTGATTCAAATCTATATAACTGAACCCAACTCGATCAATTTGGTTCTAGCTGGATCTAAAACTAGAAAAAGGATATTTTTCAACTCTGGTTCTGATGCAGCCAAAGTTTCATGAAAACTTCAGCTAGTTTTGTGACATTTCAGTCATTTTGATAGCAATCGTGCAAAAACAGCTTGTGAAATCTCAGATCCACTGAAACCAGCAAAGCTGGTGCTAGCATGAGATTCAAACTACATCTGGCTAACATACTGAAGCCCTATGCAAGGAAGGAGTACAGAGCAAATAGTCAGAGCTTGTGGTGAACAGGAATTAATCTACAGATAGTCCTTACTAATCAACATTCAACAAAAATGAAGTATAGAGACTTTTCTTGAACACGAAGAATAAAAACAGTTAATAGCACAGAAGCCACAAATGGCAATGTGTAAACATAAGGTCATCTAGAAACAGGCTTTATTACATCATATTCCCCACCCTGAAGAAATTAAAAGAAAATTGAAGGTTCCATTACTGTGCTAGCTGCATTACTCAAATTCATTGCAATCTCTGTTGTATTGATTTCATTTCATTAGCCATTTTTCTAAGGCCTGGTCTACACTGGCCATGGAGGTTGACGTAACGCCACTTACGTCAACCCCTAAAATATGCATCTCCACTGACATGTACATTCCACTGATCAAAAGCGCAGTGAAAATTGACATAATAAAACCACCTCCGCAAGTGGTGTAGCGCTGAAGTCGAATTCCATGGGTCGAATTTGTGTCAGTGTAGGCATAGCGCAATGTAAATCAACGACTTTGGCCTCCGGGAGGTATCCCATAATGCTCTCTTGTGACCGCTCTGGACGTTCGCACTCTGCTATAATGTGGCCATGTAAACAGGAAATAGCTCCTCCCCTCAAGCCGCAGGAAATTTTGAATTCCCATTTCCGGTTTGCACAGCGTGGAGAGAGTTTTGTAGCTGAACCGCTCATGGAAACTGCACAGCCCAAACATGCTCTAGCTTGGAGTCGACCAGAGGTCTTGGATCTCATCAGTCTGTGGGGCGAAGAGTCTGTTCTGGCTCAGCTCCAAGCCAGCAAAAGAAATTTAGATATCTATGAGAAGATATCTCACGACATGTTGGAGAAGGGGCACAACAGGGATGCGCAGCAATGCCACATTAAGATCAAAGAGCTGAGGCAGGCTTATCAGAAAAATAGGGAAGCTAACATCTGTTCTGGCTCCTCGCCCAAAATATGCTGCTTTTACGAGGAGCTGCATGCGATTCTCAGCGTTAACCCCACCACTGTGCCACAATCCCAGTCCAGGACGAATGAGGACGACTCTGGACAAATAGGATGAGGATGAGGAAAGCAGGGTGCAGGAGAGTGGGGTATCCATTCTCCCTAAGAGCCAGGACCTGTTTGTTACCCCAGAGCAGCCCAGCCACACACAGGACAGCAGGACTGATCAAGATGCCGGGGAAGGCACATCTGTTGAGTGTGTGTGGTAAATCTTATTTTTGTGTTTGTCCCCAGACCAGCTTCTTAAAAGGAGATTGTGTTTTTGAGAGGTTGGTCTTCCTGGGTAATGGCAAACTTCTGTGGAGGGTTACTCCCGGAACAGACTATTTATGTGCAGCGGTATGCTCCGAGAATCCTCTGTGAATATCTCAAGGAAACTTTCATGTAGGTAATCTGTTAACCTTTGAAGAAGGTTTCTGGGGAAGGCAGCCTTATTTCTTCCGCCATGGTAGGAGACTTTTCCCCGCCACTCTGCTATTAAATGAGCAGGCATCATCACGGAACACAGAATAGCAGCATAAGGGCCAGACCTTTACCCCGATGCTTGCAGCAAATCTTCCCTTTCCGCCTCCGTTACCCTCAGGAGACTGATATCACACATGGTCACCTAGGGAAGATGGCGCAATTTTAAAGTACCCGACTGATACAGTCACTCCGTATTATTCCTCTGCCGACGACAGGGTCCATGGGTGCCTCCCCAAGACTATTCCTAGTTCTAGTGCTGTTGCAATGGGCATTATGGGTCGGGATACTGGTAGCCCTGTTTTCTGCCGCTACAATTCACCCACAGTGTCCTCTAATCTGTTTTGCCCACCTCCTCCCAAACCGGTCATTGGCATGTTACAGGGGGGCCCCAGTGATCCCTCTCCTTGCTCAAGTGTGGATTTTAGTGCTAATGACGCCTCTCTATAATAGATGCAAGGGCCCCTTGATTACCAGATATGGAACGCCACTCCAACCCATCTGATATGTACAGATTGGAATGCAGGTCTGACTTAGCCTTGTGAACATGAAGGGGAGTTCTTTTTACATTGTAACATTTCTTTTACTACTTTGGGTCAGCTAACAATGCAACTTTGTGCTTTGCTTTTCTTACAGTTGACACTTCGGCATTCGGCCCAACTAGCAGAACTCCTGATGAAAGACTTTCCCAGATTAGGGAATGGAAAAAAAAATGCGGGATGACATGTTCAGCAAACTAATGAATGCCTCCGCAGCTGCTGAAACAGAGCTCAGAGCCTGAAGGATGTCCTTGTCTGAAAAACTAGACATGGACATGAAACACAGAAGATCTGCACAGAAGCAGGAGTGTGATACACAATAGAAAATCTTGCATATTATGAGGGATCAGTCCGACATACTGAGGCATCTGGTAGAGCTCCAGGAAGAGCAGCGGCAGGACAGATTCCCTCTGCAGCCCCTCCAAAATGCTCCACCACATACCACTTTATCATCAGTCCCCATCCCAAAGTGCATTAGAAGGAGGCTGAGCAGGGTGCAGTACGTGCTGCTCTCCACACCGGTGGAGGGGAGCAGAAGGACATGACAGCCCCTTTAAGAACCGCACACAACCACAGTTGCTTGCACAGTGACACTTTACAATGTGAACTTATCCTCCTTTCCCACCATTGAAATGGGTCACAGATAAAAATTTCCAGCATTAAAAAACATCTGTCTTTATTCATTCATAGCTTGAGTGGGGAAAGAAGGTGAGGGACTACTGGTGCACGGATGGGGGATGGGAAAGAAAGGCACAGCAGAGACATACATTATTGCGGTTCATTGCAAAACCGTTTTTTCAATGCTTCCAATAGGCGAAGCACTCCATGGTTGGCTCGGAGCATAGCGCTGGAATCTGGTTGCTAAAAATTTATGGCCAGCCTATCTGTCTCCACGGCCCAACCCTGGGGGAACTTTTCACCCTTTGTTTCACACAAATTATGGAGCACAAAGCATGCAGATATAACTGATGGGATGATCTTTTCACTAATGTCAAGCCTAGTAAGCAGAGATCTCCATCTGGCTTTTAAATGGCCAAATGAACATTCCACCACCATTCTGCACTTGCTGAGCCTGTTATTGAAATGCTCCTTCTCGCTGTCCAGGTGCCTGGTGTAGGGCTTCATTAGTCAAGGGAGCAAAGGGTACGGAGGGTCCCCCAGGATCACTATTAGCATTTCTGCATCCCCAATATTTATCTTTTGGTCAGGAAAGAAAGTGCCTGCCTGCATCTTATTGAACAGACCTGAGTTCCTAAAGATGTGTGCATCATGCACCTTTCCAGACCACCCACATTGATGTCAGTGAAACATCCCTTGTGATCCACAAGGGCCTGCAACACCATTGAGAAGTATCCCTTCCAGTTTATGTACTCTGTGGCAAGGTGGTAAGGTGCTAGGATAGGGATATGCTGTCATCTATTGCCCCCACCCCCCCGAGTTTGTGAACCCTACTGCAGCAAATCCGTCCACTATATCCTGCACATTTCCCAAAGTCACTACCTTTCGCAGCAGAAACCTATTGATGGCCCTGCACACTTACATCACAGCAGGTCCAACGATGGTTTTACCAACTCCGAATTGATTCCCAACTGACCGGTATTAGTCTGGGGTTACCAGCTTCCACACAGCAATGGCCACTCACTTCTCCACTGTCAGAGCTAGTCACAAGTGAGTATTCACATGCTTCACGGCTAGGGACAGCTCCATGCAAAGTTAAAAGAAAGTGGCCTTTTGCATATGAATGTTCTGCAGCCACTGCTCATCATCCCACACCTTCATAACGATGCGATCCCACCAGTCTGTGCTTGTTTCCCAGGACCAGAACCGGCACTTCATGAACAGAAGATAATGCGTGACAGCCTGCAGCAAACAGGAACTGTTCCACTCCATGGCTTGTAGTAGGGCGGCTTCAGTAACATCGCTATTTTTTGTGCTGTGGCTCCTGTCTCACCTTTGAAAATACTTCAGGATAAGCCATGAGGTATTTGTGATGCTCACAAGATAGTGCAGAGCTGAGCGGGCTCCCGGCCTCTCCGGCATCAGCATGCGCACGGCACAGAAAAACAGCGTGAAAAAGCGTTTGCAATTTGTTTGGGCCAAGAACGGAGGGGGAGGGAACACGTTGCATCATGGGAGAACTACAAGCTTCCCAAAAGCCTCCGCAGGTAGTTGCACTGTGGGATAGCTACCCATGGTACAGTGCTTTGAATGTCGACCCAACTGTAGCGAGTGGAAACGCAAGAGCCAGGCGCAAGGAGCATGGTGTGATCACGCTCCTGTGACTTCTAAAATTTGGCGGGGGAAGTCGATTTAAAGTAAATCGACTTGAGTCTGCAGTATAGACATACCCTGAGTGTTTCTTTTTCTATATCTAGCACATCAGTTATCAGAACTGTGTGTACACTAGTTAAACAATTTCTTCTCCTGTGAATCTCCAGCAATCCATTGATACTTTCAAAGTTACCTTAACAAAGCATCTTCTAAAATTATTTTACTCCACTTCCTCTACTCATTCACACATTAAGAACAACATGGTTTTGTTCTAACTGACACCCTCAGCTTAACTAATTCATGCTTTCTAAAAATAATGCTATTTCTATTGTCCAAATGTCACAGGGGATATTAAATAAATTTAGTTAATCAAGGAAATTTTCCCTTTTAATGACACAGACAGGTGGTGGACATAACCCTGTTTTGAATAATGGGGGGAGGGAGCCCGTTAATTGAGATTTCATTAAAATGCACTCAGCTGAACCAAAAACCAACTGTCAGATGGTATGGAAATATCATTAGTCATGTTATTGCAAAAGTTTGAATTAAATTTACAACAGGTTGCAGATTATTCTAAAAATGTAAGTAGATTAGGGTGTTTCTCATAGTATTAAATTTCAAACAGTATAAAGTGCTATAGTAATTTTAAAAAAATAAAGGTCAGTTATTTGATAGGGTACCATCTATAGATCCTCCCTGTCTCACATGAAGCTGAATTAGCTCTGCTAGATGATTATTTCACCTGAAACTCTCTCTACTCATCCATTCTAAACTAGCAAAGGAAATATCTACTGCTGTCTTCTGCAAGTTAATTTAAATTATATGGGAGAACTGCACCATCTATAATACTCAATTAAGGCAGTGCAAATGGTTGCAACAATATACTATTTTTGTTTAAATATAGAATCATAAGATATTAGAGTTGGAAGGGACCTCAGGAGGTCATCTAGTCCAACCCGCTGCTCAAAGCAGGACTAACCTCAGCTAAATCATGCCAGCCAGGGTTTTGTCAAGCCACAACTTAAAAACCTCTAAAGATGGAGATTCCACCACCACCCTAGGTAACCCATTCCAGTCCTTCACCACCCTCCTAGTGAAAAACGTTTTCCTAATATCCAACCTAGACCTCCCCCACTGCAACTTAAAACCATTGTTCCTTGTTCTGTCATTTACTACCATTGAGAACAGCCTAGCTCCATCCTCACTGGAACTTCCTTTCAGGTAGTTAAAGGCCGCTATCAAATCCCCCTCACTCTTCTCTTTTGCAGACTAAACAAGCCCAGTTCCCTCAGCCTCTCCTCATAAGTCCTGTGCTCCAGCCCCCTCATCATTTTGGTTGCCCTCCCCTGGATTCTCTCCAACTTGTCCACATCCTTTTTGTAGTGGGGGGCCCAAAACTGGACACAATATTCTAAATGCGGCCTCACCAATGCCGAATAGAGGGGAATAATCACTTCCCGTGACCTGCTGGCAATGCCCCTCCTAATGCAGCCCAATATGCCATTAGCCTTCTTGACAACCAGGGCACACTGCTGACTCATATCCAGCTTTTTATCCACTGTTACCCCCAGGTCCTTTTCTGCAGAGCTGCTGCCCAGCTCATCGGTCCCCAGTCTATAGCTGTGCATGGGATTCTTCCTTCCTAAGTGGAGGACTCTGCACTTGTCCTTCTTGAACCTCATCAGATTTCTTTTGGCCCAATCCTCCAGTTTGTTTAGGTCCTTCTGTATCCTGTCCCTACCTTCCAGGATATCTACCATTCCCCCTAGCTTAGTGTCATCTGCAAACTTGCTGAGGGTGCAATCTACCCCATCCTCTAGATTATTAATGAAGATGTTGAACAAAACTGGGCCCAGGACCGATTCAGCAGTTAATCAAGAATATGTGTCAGACAAAACTCAAGAGGAAGTATGGCTCAGTGACTGCACCAAACTTGAAAACGTTTCCACTTCAATAAGTAGGTGGGTTCCTACTATTGAGTAGTACTGATTGTACCTCTGGAGATCAGTCTTCTTCAATGCATCAGAGAGCCATCTAGTAGTCTGGCCTTCAAATGAAAATGCCGACAGGCTGGGGTGAGTGATGGATCCCAACTTTTTAGTGAGGAGAACCGCTGTCAGGGGAAGGCAGAGAGACTGTTGCCGAGATAGGCGAATCAGTTCTGGTAACCATACCTGTCTCGGCTATGAGGATGGCTATTAATTTCTGAGAGGGGAATAAGGATAACCCAGGGAATTACAGATGAGTCAGCTTAACTTCAGTACACAAAAAGATAATGAAGCAAATAATTAAGCAATTAATTTCCAAACACCTAGATGATAAAAAGGTGATAAATAAAGGTCAGCATGGATTTGTCAAGAACAAATTGTGTCAAACCCACCTGATAAGTTTCTTTGACAGGATAACAAGCCTTGTGGATAGGGAGGAAGCAGCAGATCTGGTATATCTTGACTTTAGTAAGGCTTTTGATACAGTCTCACTGTCTTTGATACATGTCTTCTCATAAATGAACTAGGGAAATATAATCTAGATGGAGCTACTAGAAGGTGGGTGCATAACTGGTTGGAAAACCATTCCCAGAGAGTTCAGTGGGAGTATCAGTGGTTCACAGTCAAGTTGGAAGAGCACATCAAGTGGGGTCCTACAGGGATCAGTTCTGGATCGGGTTCTGTTCAATAACTTCATCAATGACTTAAATAATGGCATCATAGAGAGTACACTTATAAAGTTTGTGGATGATACCAAGCTGGGTGGGGTTGCAAATGCTTTGGAGGATAGGATTAAAATTCAAAATGATTTGGACAAACTGGAGAAATGGTCTGAAGTAAATAGGATGAAATTCAACAAGGACAAATGCAAAGTACTCCACTGAGGAAGGAACAAACCAATTGCACACATACAAAATGGGAAATGGCTGCCCAGGAGAGAGTACTGTGGAAAGGGATCTGAGGGTCATGGTGGATCACAAGCTAACTATGAGTCAGTGTAACATTGTTGCAAAAAAAGCAAACATCATTCTGCTATGTATTAGCAGGAGCGTTGTAAGCAAGACACAAGAAGGAATTCTTCCACTCTACTCCACAATCATCAGGCCTCAACTGGAGTATTGTGTCCAGTTCTGAGCACCTTATTTCAGGAATGATGTGGAAAAATTGGATAAAGTCCAGAGCAGAAGAACAAAAATGATTAAAGGTCTAGAAAACATGACTTATGAGGGAAGATTTTAAAAATTGGGTTTGTCTAGTCTGGAGAAGAGAAGAGTGAGAAGGGACATGACAACAGTTTTCAAGGATAAAGAGGAGGGAGAAATACTGTTCTCTTTAACCTCTGAGGATAGTACAAGAAGCAATGGGCTTAAATTACAGCAAGGCCGGT
Source organism: Emydura macquarii macquarii (assembly GCF_026122565.2). Taxonomy (NCBI): domain Eukaryota; kingdom Metazoa; phylum Chordata; order Testudines; family Chelidae; genus Emydura; species Emydura macquarii. Next base: position 2,805,671 of record NW_027133251.1, on the reverse strand, counting down.
TTAGATTAGACATTAGAAAAACTTCCTAACTATCAGGGTAGTTAAGCACTGGAATAAACTGCCTATGGAGGTTGTGGAATCTCCATCACTGGAGATTTTTAAGAGGCGATTAGACAAACAACTGTCAGGGATGGTCTAGATAATATTTAGTCCTGACATAAGTGCAGGGGCCTGGACTAGAGGACCTCTCAAGGTCCCTTCCAGTCCTATGATTCTGGCAAGCATAACAAACTGCTCTGAGCTGTTATGCAGTAGAACATCAGAGTTACTAAACTTGGAAATGGAGGTTGTTCATAACTCTGAAATGTTCATAACACCGAACAAAACATTATTCTTTCAAATGACTGTTCTTTCAAAAGTTTACAATTGAACATTGACTTAATACAGCTTTGAAACTTTACCATGCAGAAGAAAAATACTGCTTTTAACCACCTTCATTTAAATGTAACTAGCACAGAAACAGTTTTCTTACCTTGTCAAATCTTTGTTTAACCTTTCCCTTTATTTTATTAGTAGATTACATTTAACACAGTACTGTACTGTATTTGCTTTTTTAATTTTTAAAATATTTTTTTTGTCTTTGCTGCTGCCTGATTGAGAACTTCCGGTTCCAAATAAGGTGTGTGGCTGACCGGTCAGTTTGTAACTAGTGTTCATAACTTTGAGGTTCCACTGTATGTTGATATGGATGACCCCCTCCTGCAGGGTCCTTTTGCCCTGAGCTGTGAAGTCCTGACAGTGCACACCCCAGTCTAGCAGGGAGGCATCTGTGGTGATGATTCTTGTGGGAGGAGGCTGAGAGAATGGAATTCCCATGCACACACTCTCTACGAATCTTTCCACCAATTTAGAGAATCAAGGTATGGACACCCACGTCAACAGACTGTACTTGCTGGGGATTTAGACAGTTCTCAGCCAAGCTTGAAGACACTGGGAGTGTAGTCTTGCGAAGGGTGTCACAAATGTACAGGCTACCATATGGCTCAGGAGTTGCAGGAATACCATTGCTGTGATTTGCAGGCTATGTTGTATTGTTGAAAAGAGGCTGGATGTTGTGGCAAACCTGTCTGTGGATAAGTATGTTCCAGTGGTAGTGGAATCCAGAGTAGCCCCGATGAATGGATTGGTTAAGGTGAAACACTGACAGAACTGGGTAAGAATTGAGGGTGTGGAAGCAAAGACACAGTCCTTGAAGAATACCACTGGGGTGGGGGAGGGGAATCTACCATCAAAGTGCCAGTCTCCTCAACCCAATGGGTTGATGTCATGGCTACTAAAAAGGTCACCTTCACAGATATATGGAGCAGAGAACAGGTTATCATGGGTTCAAATGGAGGTTTCATAAGATAACTGAATACCAAATTCAGATCCCAGGTCAGGTGGGGTCTCTAATCTGGGGGTAGAGATTCTCCAAACCCTTAATAAACCTAGACAATACAGGGTGAGCGAATATGGGGAAATCCTTCCACTGGGGAAATAAAAGCTGATATTGTGGGCAAATGGACCTTAAATCAAACCAATTGATAATCCCAATTTCTTCTGATCCAACAGGTAATCCAGAATGACTGAAAGTGGCACAGATTCAGGCAGGAGGCAATGACAAAAGACGATAATGGAAGAATCTCTTCCATTCCTGAAAGTAAGTAGTACAGGTTGATCTCTTTCTACTATTCAGTAACACCTGTTGCACTTCCAAACAGCAGGTGGATACTAACAACATAAACCATCGAGGAACCATGCCCAGAGGTGGAGAATCCCTAGGTCGGGGTGAAGCACACAACCTACATCCTGTGACAGGAGATGAGTGCTTGAGAGCCTGAGCGGTGGTTGGACATATAAGTGAAGCAGGTCAGAGTACCAAGCTTGTCTCAACCATGTCGGCACTATAAGGATAACTCTAACCCTATCCTGTCCGATTTTGTACATCACTTTTAGTATTAGCAATGTTGGGGAAAACGCATAGAGCAGACCCTTCTTCCAACATAGAGTGGTGGCCCAGATCGCCTCTTGAGCAGAGAAGAGGACATTACTTGTTCCTGGAGGTGGCAAAGAAGATCCACCATTGGTAGTCCCCACCTTTGGATATGTTGTGGAGAACTTGAGCATCTAGCTCTCATTTGCAGTCCTGTGAGTGATATCGGCTGTGGTGTTCTGAATTTTTTAAAGATAGACCCCTGAAATTTGGATTCGACAAGCTATGCACAAATTTCATAGTTTTATGGCTTCAGCACACAGGGAGAGGGATCTTGCTCCTCACTGCTTGTTGTTACAGAACATGCAGGGTACATTGTCCATCATGACCCTGATTGATTTGCCCTGGATGAGGGGTCAAAAATGAAGGCAAATGTTCTGGACAGCCCAGAACTCCAACACATATGGAAACTGGTTTCCTGAACTGTCCATCTGCCTTGAGTAATGAGGACACTGAGATGAGCTCCCCATCCAAACAGTGATGCATCTATTGTTAAAGTTACTGATGGAGTTGGGTGATTGAAAGGAATGCCTGCACAGATGTTGAGTTTATCTTTCCACCATGTGAAGGAGTTCCACACTCTGTCCAAAGTGTCTGACTGGAGAACAGAGTGTTCTGAGCCAAGCCAGGAAGCAGTGGAGGCACTGCCTTGTGTGATCGGTCACAAAGATGCAAGCTGCCATGTGCCCCATGAGCTGAAAACAGTTCCCTGTTGTGATCAGAGGCTTCCCCATAATTGCCTGTATTAGATCTGACAAAGTTACAATTCTGTCTAAGGGACAGTAGGCCCTGGCTTTCAACAAGTCCAAATACGCCTCTATAAACTTTATCCACTGTACAGGGGTTATTGTGGACTTTTTTTTTTTTTTTTTTTTTTAATATTCAGATAAAGACCCAACTCCTGGAACAGAGCCAGGGTTGTCTGGGTGGAAGATAGCACTGCTTTGTAAGAGTAGCCTTAAGTAGCCAGTCATAGAGGTATGGGAAGACTAGGATCGCTTCTTGTTGGTGATAAACAGACACTACTGCTGGAATCTTTGAGAACATAAAAATGGCCATACTGGGTCAAACCAATGGTCCATCTATCCCAGTATCCTATCTTCTGACAGTGCCCAATGCCAGGTGCTTCAGAGGGAATGAACAAAACGGGTAATCATGAAGTGATCCATCCCCTGTCACCCATTCCCATCTTACGGCAAACAGAGATTAGGGACACTTCAGAGCATGCCAATCCCAGCTAATCACTATTGATGGACCTTTGGAACATCTTTGGAGCCAAGGACAGCACTCAGTATTGGAAATGATCCTGGCCTGTGGTGAAGCGTAGATATTTCCTGAATGATGGGTTTATCATTATATGGAAATAGATATTCTGTAGGTCAAGGAGTGAAAACCAATCCCCTTTCTCCAGTGAAAGAATTATAGCTGCTAGAGTCACCATCTTGAACTTTTGAGACTCTGCAAACTTGTTTAGAAGTCTTAGATCTAAGATGGGTCTCCACCCTCCGTCTTTCTTTGGCATAAGAAATACTTCAGGTAAAACCTCCTGGCTCTTGTAAGGAGGAGGGACAGGCTCTATTGCTCCTAATCGAATAAGAGAATTCACTGTCTCAATAAAAGCACATGAAGAGGGACAAGGGCAGTGGAAGAGAGGGATTGATGTAAAATGGATGGTATAGCTAGATGTTATGACCTCCATGACTCAGTTGTCTGTAGTAATGTGCCTCCACACATGTTGGAAATGGGAAAGGCAGGGAGATGGGTGAATAGACACAGCTGTAAAACCAGAGATGTGGGAGGATTCAAATCCTCTATCAACCCATCAAAACTGTTGCTGATTGGGTGGTTGTGGAGGGTGAATGGGCAGACCTCTTTCTCTTAAATGTGTCTGTCTTTTCCTAAGGGGTTTGGTGGATCTATGGAATCCAGAGAACTTAGCAGGATGACCAACTAAACCTTCTCTTATTTATAGATGTATATATGTCCAGGGATCGCAAAGTATCCCTAGTGTCCTTCAGCCTGTGCAAGGACTCATCCGTAGTCTCAGAAAACAGTTTTCGACCATCAAAGGGGAGGTCCTCAACAGTGGTCTGTACTTATCTCAAACTGCAGAGCCCTGATGCTCTGCGCATAACAACAGCCACAAGTCTGCAGCGTTCAAGGATGTTTGAAGAGCAGTTCTGGCCAATAATTGGCCCTCTGAGATGATGAACTAGAACTGCTCCCTATGTACCTGCAAAAAATGTTCAATAGAGGCTGTAAATCTATTATAGTTTGTAAAACCTGTATTTGGGCATGACCACCTAATAGCTCATCATCCTAAATTGCAGGGTTGCTGACAATAAGATTTCCATCCAAAAAGATGCAGTCTCTTTTGAACTCTGTCATATGGAGTAGACTTGGAGAAGTGTTGCCTAACCTACTCATTTACCACATCCACCATCAAGTCAGGTGGAGAGTGAGAGAACCAAAAAATCAGAATCCTTAGGGGGGACATAATACTTCTGATCTACCTGCTTATATGTTGGTAGAATGGTAACAGGTGTTTGCCACACAGTCTTAGCTGGATCAAGGAAAGCCTTGTTAATGGGTAATGCCATGCTGGAAGATGTTGCTGACTGCAGGATATCCAGCAGTTTCTGCTTTGAGTGCTTAACCTCACTGAGTTGAATTTGACAAGCTACCCTCTTTATGAGGTCTTGAAATTGTCAAAAATCATCAGCCATAGAAGGTGGCAAAGGCATAACTGCCTCGTCTGGAGACAAGGATGATATAGATGTTTGAGGGGTGGTCTCTTTATCCATTCTGGCCTCCAGTTCCTCAAATGTCTCTTCCTGTGGGAGGACTGGTTGGAGAGAAGGCTGTTGACTTTAGCCTCCCTATGAGATGGCACCAGTGGTCTGGCGAATTGCTGCCGATAATCAGCCCAGAGGTTGCATATGGCCATGGAGGAGGGGGCCATATGGGAGTGAGGGGTGGCATGCAGAGTTGGTTTCACCACCCTTAATGATGAGTAGGATGTTCCCTGTGATTGTCAAAGACTGGATTCCTGAGGGAACCCGGAACAGAAATAGAAGAGACTGAGAAGGATGAAGGAGCCTTCCAGTCAATGTCATCCAATGGAGGATCACCTGCAGAAAAAGGTGGAGAGTCCTGCGGTACTGGAAGATGGTGGTCTGAAGATCGGGGTCTCTGTACCGAGACATGCTCAGTACTATGAAGAGCGGGGACTCTGGTTCACCTGTTACAGGCAAGTCCTTCATCTGTCTGAACTCTTGTGATAACAAGTAGGGTATCAGTACCGATGCAGTAGCCTGAACCAATGTTACTGTTGATGGTGGGCGTACTGATGTAGATGTCGATAGTATCTGGCACCTTAGCTTGCTTAATACCAAGGATGCCAAATGGTTAGGTACTAATAGTGGGCTAAGCCCCAAAATGCCAGTCCAAAGTGTTTATGCCTGCCCTCCTTGTCCCTGGCAGAGAGTTAGTGAGACCCTGTCAGAGCTGTGTCTCTACTTTGAGCTCTTGGACTTCCCAGACCCACTAGTACTGGAGTAGAAATCCTTTGTCTCAACAGTACTGAGTCAAGAGGTTGAAGCTTCAGAAACTGTAGACACTGAAGTGGATCTGGGCTTTTTCGGAGCTAGCTCCTTAAGATGAGAGTCTGTGCTTCTTTTTTTGAAAGTCTTCCTTGAAACCTCCAAAGTCTTTCCCTTCTTAGGGGAAGGCTGAATAGAAGTTGAAGGGGCACTGGATCTGTCCAGAGACAGAAAAATGAAGGGGTCTCCTGACCTGACTCTGAAGCTGGTCAAAGGGAAAGTTCCATCATCAACAGTCTGAATTTATCTCCCTGTTCTTCCTTGCCTTGGACTTGAGGGCCCATCAGAAGTTGCACTTCTGGGAGACTTAGGACTTTCCCAAGCCACACTTAGAGTGGCCATCGCTATCAGGTACTGCCCCTTGGCAGAAGAAGTAGCGTTTGAAATCTGGCAAACCATCATGTAAATAAGTCTCCCTGTGGAAAGAGAGAGAGGAGCAAAACAATCTTCTCAATACTTATCTCTCACTAACTATAACTGTCATAAGAACGAACTATCCTAACCAATCTAAACAAACAACTTTAGAAAAAAAGAATACAAGATAGCCAAGGCACGCTCAAGGCAGACATGCTAAGGCTGCTTCTCAAGTTGAGGCAGTTGAGAAGAAAACCAAGGGCAGTTTGCCCGCGCATCCCTACATAGCCTCAGTGTCCAGCACAACATAGGGTGCCGACTGAACAGATGCTGCTAACGGAAAATCTCCAATCAAGGGCTTGAGAGGCTTATGCACACCTGAAGTGGAACACCTTTAGGGACACTATTCGAAGACAAAGTTTCCCCATTCTTGTGCCAAATTCAACACAACTGAACTATTGGGAATTAGTAAGCAGTAAGAAAAAAGAAAGATGGGGAACAGAAGACAAAGATGGCAGTCTAAAGTTGCAGCTTCCAGAACCCAGTCACTGAACATTATACACATTGATCTCTGAATTTAGTAAGTGAATGATTTTATAGCCAGGACTACTTGTGTTGTCCTACTAATTTATCCATGGCTGTCACATTCCATCAGAACAGATCTGGATTGCAGAGATGGTAGGCATTTCTGCATCCATTGCCTGTGGCCCTCTTCAAAGCACTAGACCGCAGATGGGGCTGGGATCAATGTGGACCAGGGGTGTGGTGAACAGACAGATCAGGGAGAGGTGTGGAGAAATAGGCAAATCAGGCTATGCCCCATTCCCAGTACATTCTGGCACATCTTAAGTGAAAAATCACTTTTTCGAAGTCTAAGACTAAGTCTGGATTATCCTTTCTTTACAGCAGGGGCTCAGGCAGCACTGATGGCTTCTTTGGAGCTGAACTATGTTTCCAGACAGCCTGGGTAGGGACTCTAAATTAGAGCCAACACAAAAGCACAAGGCCTCCCATGGATCTCTGTGGTTGCCACAACCATGTTATTCCACACCTACTCATTCCCCCCCCCCCCACCACCACCACCACCCACACACACCCACACACACACACAATAATACATAAAGAACTCCACAAGGGAACTCTTGGAGGTTTTCTTCCTTAGAGCTTCCTCCCATGAGTTTATTTCAGGAAGGGACAATACATGAGCTAGTATTTGCCAGCTATCTTCCATCTTCTCCAAAAATCTCCTGAAGGCCTACCTGATCCATGAGAAATCTAGGATTTAAAGATCACAAACCCCTTTCTATATTGTTGTTCTGTTCTGTATTTCTCTATATTACTGCATCTTCACCTTAGGACTGTAAAGGCATTATACAGTGTTCATTCTAATTTGGCCTAAATTTAAATATTGTATAAACAAGTGTTACCAGTAAGAAGGTTTCCCCTCTATTTAAAAATAACTACTAATCATAATAATAATAATTAGGGCTTCACTATACTAGGCACTGTACACACATGTAATAAAAGATCACCCCTGACCATACAGCTACTTATTTTGACCTTTGACAAGACACTACAGGTGGATAAAACAAAACATTTGGAAAGGAACATTAGGGAAAAGTATAAGCGAAACTATTTTTATGCTAATCATGGTAATCTCAGCACACCAAATACCTGATTTTTAACCAAAGAGGCACTTCTCTTATAGTGTTTGCAACGTGGTAAACCTAAGACTAAAAATTGAAACTGCCTTCACTATCCAAGCTGAGACAAATACACAAAGTTCACAGCACAAAGAGAAGTAAACTGGATTTTAAAAATGTGTTTAGTGCTCATCTAAGGTGTTAACAGAATTGTAGATAACATTTTAAATATGATTTTTAAATCAATGGTATCCCTTTTAGGCACCTTTAATATTATTAAATACTAATGAAACACAGCTTTTTTCCTGTTTGCTCCAAACCTGTATTTTCCCTCTAATGACCTGCCAAACCACCCCTGTAAACCATAGCTTAACCACTGAAAAGATGGATGACCCTTAACTACAGTGGCACAAATGTAATACCATTACATGTATTCAATATGTGTATCTACTGTAGGGTAGTACCAACAGAAGCAGGACAATGGCTAAATCTGCTTGCATGGAAACAGAGAAGCAATATATTATTTAAATATTCTGAAGTTGAATAGGCTTGTGCCAGAGGATGTTAAACTGGCTGCATGTCAGGGAAACTCACAGGATACATATACTGTAAGTCGGTAGGGATCTTGGGTCTATCTAGCAGAGCAGTGAAATTGACAAGTATGACAGCCCCTCCACTGCTCTAAGGGGAAACAGTGTCTACACTAACACTGTGTCGCCCTACCTCTGCCGACAAAAGCCCTACGCCTTTTGTCAAGGTGGTTTTATTTTGTCGACAAAATTGCAGTGTGTACACCAGGATTGTTTTGTTGACAAAAGTCACCTTCTGTCGACAGAACTCTTTAGTGTAGACCAGGCCTTTGAGTGGAAGGGAAGTGCCAGGGTAACTGGACTGAAGGGTTGAGAAAAAAATTAACTTCACATGGGTTCTTGATTAGTCTTTGGGATAATAAAATCCTTGCAAAACTCCCTCATTATGGCTCCATGGACCCCTAGATTTCATATTTTAAGTCTCCTAAAAATAAAAGCCTTGACACCAACGGAAAACAAATTCTGTCAGAGCCTTAAGGAGTAAAATCATGCCAAAAAAGGTTAGAAAATGACACATAAACCACCACTTACTAGCGCTTCAGGACACACTTTTGGTTGCCATCAAAATTGATGTTTTATTGAAGACAAAGCATTAACAACTTCAATTCAGGTTGCCAGCAATAAGTTAAGGATCAAACCTGTGAACCAAAAGAATGTAAGCCCCTAGCAATACAAGAAGAGTTCAGTATTTTCTACATCTGTTCCAAGCAGTAAGAAAAACAGTGACTCTTTAAACAGAATACAAATTGCAGAACTTTCCTTTCAATTTCTTTTTGTTAAATGTTAGCTGAGAAGTTGTTTTCGTGTCAATTAAGAAAGAGTAGTTTGAAACAGACATGCTGATAGGAAACTGTAGCAAATTCTCTCTGCTTGAGATGGATGAATGAATTTCCTGGATAAAGACTGAACCCAAGCAAACATGATCCAAGGATGGCATTTGGCCATGTGGAACTAATACAAACTTTACTAGCTTTTTCAGTATTTTCCCGCTTTTCATTGGTTTCAACTACATGGGTCTATTATCAACGTACACTGAGGAGAATCCACCACCATGAAAATGGGTGTCTCTATCCCAAGAATGCAGACAAGACTGCTAAATAAAAGGAAGTAATTCCCTTCTACAAATGTGAGGTAGTTTAGAGGTAGAGAGAGTAAGACCCTCTACTCCATATTCAAGAACTGTCACCTTCACTTCTTTTGGGAAGCCTCTTTAGATATCCATGTTTGCTGCCAACATATGCCTTTTCTTAAAGGACTTCTCTTACCCCAGAAGATCCAATGCCTGGCAATGTACCAGAAAAAACAACATACCATAATGCCTATCTCTTAACTACTGAACACCATAAGGAGAAGTATTCATGGTAAGACTTGTCTCTGCCTCAAAGATCTTAACATATAATTTGGTAGAACACAATGATTTGCTAGAGGCATGCAATGAAAAATATCCCACAGCTGCACAGTATTCCAGGCTTCTGACTGGCTTGATGCTGTTCTCTTCAGGAGCAAGGATCTTACTGCCAGGAAACCATTGGCAGATGGCAACATCAATGGTTGACATGAAACACCAGAAACCACATGATAGACACGGATCCAATAACATACCTTCCCTCTCTGAATTCAGCCCATTCACCCAACATGATGTATTAGAAGCACTATGGGAAAACCAAGCCACCACCTACAACTCTAACCTAGGCCCTTTCTTGGCTAGTAAAAGAGAACTGAGAGCATATGGGATTCCTAGATATTTGACATCTCCTGCAAGGAAGAAATGCTAAAGGCCCTTCTAAGGCACACCATGGTTTTACTGGAACTTAAATCTACTCATGATGTAACTGATCTTTTCCAAACCAGCTAGAGACCCTGGGGAAAAGGAGGACCAAATGGAAGAAATTACTCCACAAGAAACTTTCATAAATGTGATTGTGGGATCAGTGTGAAGTCTGCACAAGTGAAAGGGAACAGAAAAGCAAGAAATTAGGAACACATCACAGACTTAGTCAAGTTCTCACTGTGGACATTCACCACATTGCTGTGTTTGGATCCAGACACTGGATCTGGTCTGCTTCTATGTCCACTAAATCTGAGCAGGGCCCAGGCACAGCCTCTAGCTTCTCAGGCTCATTCCTGAGGTGCAGACTCCCAGTCTGGTACTCTTTCTCAGAAGTGGGACCTTCATGGTTCAACTGCCCTAGGCCCCAAGACCAGTCGTCAGAGCAGACTATGCACACTCTTTCCCAGAGTTCCATGTTAGTCAATACTCTGGTTTACAATTTAACTCTTCAAGGGAAATTAACTTCCTGCATGTGCGTGCGCATGCACACACACTTTATTCACAGAGAAAGCAGAGACTTGGAGCAGTGAGGACACTGGCTGGAGGGTTTTTGGATAGATCTCTAAGAGCCCTTTGGATATTTGGTCAGTCCTTCCAGGGTCCCAAGACCCTCTTAAGATCATAAAATATTAGGGTATCTAGGAGGTCATCTAGTTCAACCACCTGCTCAAAACAGGACCAAGCCCAACTAAATTATCTCAGACAGGCCTCTTCTCATGCTCAGCCTTCAGGTTCTCTCTCTCTTCCCCAATACCTCCCCCAACATGCTTACTCCAGCTTGTTGAGCTGCAGCAAACAGTGCCCTAGCTCAGAAAGCATTACCTTTTTAACAGCAGCTTCTAACACCTCTTAATTTGTTCTCTTTCTCTGCTGAGAAATTTCCATTATTCCAAACCCCAGTCCTGCAGACAACCTGGGAGAACGAGCATCCTTTAGCTTGGCCAATCTCTTTAGCATATTTATTCTTTTACCAAAGCAAAGTCATTCCCATGTCAACAACTTCTTTGGTTGTCCTACAGCTGCTTCCAGACACGGCATGACACGGTCCCTGAAAATGGCTGATTTAATACACACTGAAGGTTAGAGTTACACAGAGTTTATAGAGTTCATAAACTCATTTAGAATTTATAAAATGTACATAGATTGCACAAACCATCACAACAACAAAAACCCAACTATAAACCACCATCCAATGATGGGGTAACACACAGAGCCTTGGCAAATTTAATACGACTACTTGCATTGGAACAGAACAGCAAGGCTTCACAAAAAGTATAAAGATCCCTGAAGTGACAGCTGGAAGTCAGAGCCACATTCACTTGAGTTTTATATAGAAATGTTAAGAGACAGGTGCTTCTGAAAATTGTACTCAAGTGACTTAGGAGCCTAAGTGCCTATTAAAAAAATTAATGAGAACTTTGGAGCCTAAATCTCCAAGGTGCTTTTGAAAATTTTGCCTGATGTGGCTAAAAAGAATATTTATGGGAAGAGAAAACAGGAGAAATCTCGCATAAAATGTGAAACCTGAAACAAAGAAAGAATACAAGCATAACCGGAAAAGTTCATGCCCCAATAGGACCTTAATTCCTTTGTTCATAACTTTAGATAATCATTGACATGTAGTTCTATCCTGAGATGTGAATATGTAAAAACGACAACTTCCTACTCCACGTGTTCTCTTCCTGGTGTGAATTCAAAGTCAGACCTGCTGACAGTATTGACCATACATTTTTACTACCTTTTACTCATGTTAATATAATAGTCAGTGGCCAAGATCAAACCTGGGACCGCTGACGCTTAATGCATGAGCCTCTATTGTCTGAGCTAAAAGAGCCTGCTCTTAACCAAGGCTGTAGTACCGTCCTTAATCTCTACCTCTGTGGTTCCAAAACGGTGGGATCCCCCTGGTGGTAGAGGGGAGGAGCTGCGTGGCAGAGCCCACACCAGCCGCTATGGTGGCTGGGAAAGGGAGTGCCATTGCTTCCAGCCTACTCCACCCCCAGCCCAGCTCCACCTTCATTCCCTCTCCACTCCCAACCCAGCTCCGCCTCTAGCCCCAGTTGCTCCCCTATTCCCAGTTTCCCCTTCCCAGCTCTGATTTCAGCCCAAGCTCCACTGCTGAGGAAGCCTTGGCTGTGCAGTAATGGAGGGGATAAACTCCATTACTAGGGGGAGGGGAATATTGGGCAGGGCAGGTCATGACAGGAATATTGGGCACCACTACCTCTCCTGGTCTAGACACCACTAGAGGGGGACAGAACAAACATGTAATCCATACCAAATTCACAGTAGAGCTTCACAACACCTTAAATGAACATCAGCTGATAAGCGTGTGGCTTCATTTCTCCAAGTGCTCACCCATCTACCGGAATTGAGGCAGTACTGGGATAATGGGAAGCTTCCCTTGCTGCAGACCATAGAAAATTGAGATTTACCAAGTTAGTCATATTTTCCCTTTCCTGGAGGAAGATGAATCAAAAAATAGTCTTGGCTTGGCACTTAAACCCAAGCATAAAAATCATCTGGCTGGTTTAAAGTCATATTGTGGGATGACAACGCAGCATACTGATTTTTGCTTTTTCTGCACCTGCACTAGCACAGATGTAGACAGCCTTACCTTGTGATTCCCTGGCTTTTAAAAACAGGAGTGTTTGAGTGAGTTTTGATAGCCATGATTGTTCTATGTTTTATTCTCAATACTCGATATGTACATCCTTCAGCTAGTTCATTTTTAAAATCACTTCAGTATTTAAACTGTCACACTTATGCACAATCTGACACTGTAGAGTCATAGTTTGAATATTTCAGTTCTATTACTTTTAATTCTGTGCCGTTAATCATATTTTATTTAAGGTAAAATGTTAATCTTCTGATCTTAAAAATCATAGTACTTTACCATTTTATGGCTGCATATTAAAATAAGAATACTTGCCAATTACCTAGAGCCCTCTTTCCAGGATTAGAATGATAAATTGACAACAGGTCGGCTCAGAATATCTGCAGTACAACAGTCTCTTCTGCATGCTGCAACTGCTCTATTCACACTCCCCAGTACTTGAGCTGAAATTAACAGCTTGACTTGCCAACTTATAGCCCACTGCCTAGTATCTCTCTCAGTAGGATGATCTGATTTTAATTCCAGAACCACAGCTTAAAGAGAAATATCTTGGCTCCAAATAGCCAGCCCTAATAAATCTGCTGTAACTGTTGGCAGCTCAAAAGGGGAGCAGTTACTTAATTTGCAGCTCGGAGTCAGGGGTTCTCTGCAAGTCTATTTTGGCGACAGTGTGAAAAGAACAGAACTGGAGTGGATTACCATTTTTGGTTTCCTTTTTTTCCTGACTGTACATTTATGCTACCGAAGAATAGTTGCCATAGTACTTAACACGGCTGTAGCACTCAGATCCCTTTACAAAACCAGGTCCTATATTGCAAGCACTTCCAGACAGGGATCTTGTCTCCATACTTGTCTCCAAAGCAACCAGCAAGTTGTTCACTGTATATAAATAACAGAAGTTCCCACAAGTCTAGAACACATCAGTATATGGCTCCCACTACAATCATTAGTTTGCCCACATGCTTCTTATTCATGAAATACACCTTCTCTTCCAGTTAAACAGCTCACCACCTCCTCTGCATGCAGGTCCCTCCTTAAGACTCACTTCTTCCACAATATCCATGAGAAGGGAGATTTTTTTTTTTTAATAGAAAACTAAGGACAATGACAAATCTGTTTAATGTATTCTCTCTTCTCTGATCTTTTTTATTAGAGCTTTTGGGGTTGTGGAATTTCTTTGTCTTTGTCTTGTATAGGACCTAGCACATTATTTATTATGTGCCAGCAATGAAGAAGATTATACAAATATTAGTCCTCACTATGCCCTGGAAGATAAGTTAAGTATGATCCCAGTCTATGAAAAAGAGAAGTGAATTGAATTGCCCACTGTCACACCAGTAAGTTAGTGACAGAGCTTGCAGTGGAACTCAGGAGTTCCTAGTTCCCACTCCTATGCTCATTCCATGAGGTCATGTCTGCCACTTGGCAATGTCCTGTATAGCTGGACCCTTATTTGTTCCTGTCAACATAACTAAACATTTCAAGGTTGCACCAAAGAGATCTGCCATTGTTAGTCTATAGTCGTAAACAGACCTGCCATTTCAGCAACATGATGTCTAGATCCATCCTCAATGCCAAGATAGAGGGAGTTCACAGGGAACAAATACAGAGTGTTTTGTTTTGCTTTTAAAATAAAAGGAGTGGTCTTTTACTTTGAAACTCTCCACTTGTCATTTAGTTACGATTATTGACACTAGCCTTCCTGCACTGTTGTCTTCCTCTGCTTTTATTGTCTTAACCTAGGGCTTGATCCAGTGCTCTTTGGGGCAGGAACTTTTCTTGTGTAAACAAGTGACATCAATAATGTAACACACAATAAAGAGTAACCATCACTTTTTAATTAGCCACAGCCCTTAAACTGGTGATTTCACCAATACCTACAAGATTATGACAACTCTGTGTTTAAAAAAAACCCAACAAATTATGAGAGGATTCCATGGGCATTTCTGTTACCAAGTCTTCTATCCAGAAACTGACATCTTCTCAAACCCTGCAGCCTCTGTTCAATGGTGGTCAATTATGAGGATGGTGAACCCAAGCCCTAGTGAAGATTGTTTAAATTGATAACTTGCTTTACACATCAAAAGAGAGTTGACACCCAAAGTACTCCTCTTCATGGGGACTATCTCCTCCTCAAGGAAAATGCAATTCCCCTCCCTCCCTAAGTAAGGTATTTGTAAAAATATTTTGGAGTGACTGCTAAGGTTGAGAATGAAGTTTTACTTCATACAGCTATTTAAAGTGAGACAAACTATATCTAAAAAGTGCAGATATGCTTTTTTTTTTTATTTTCTTTGCACTTCAGGGAAGGGGGAGGGAAAAGCATCTCTGATTTGTATATTAAAGCACAAGCATCTGTCCTACTGATGATATTCTAGGGAAGCACATTAGCATAAAATTTAACGATGTCAAATAAGTGGATGTGAAATAGGGACTGCGTAAAGACACTATTTCCAAGCCTGACAGAAACATCACTGTTTAGAAATGCAAATGAAACCATTATGTTCAATAATTATATGAAAATATGAACAGTTCAGCATGTTTTCCAGCCCTGATGGCGGTTAATGGGATGTACGCTTATGTAAATAACTACTATTAAAGCTAATGCTGAAAAAAAACTAATAAATTCATACTAAAGCAACTGATTTAGTACGCTTTTAAACCCCAGCAGTGCTCACTTATTAGAAAGGAGTGCATTCTTATGTTTAGAACTCATTACTGTTACAAGTCACTGCAACTCCATCAATTACCATGCATTAATGAAAATGGGACACATACAAAAAAAATTATTGCCGCTCAGCAGTTTTCTTTAAAGACAAAATATAGGGGTATTACCATCATGGGGCCTTGAGGGGAACTTATCAGCAACATAATCTTTATTATTACAACTGTACTCCCTGTGCTATAACCCTGGGGCATTTTTTGTCCCAAGCAGGGCTAACCTTATGTAAAACTTTTGACATATTTACAAAGCAAGCAGCTGTGTTAACACCAATAAAAAGTTTTTCACTATTAAAAAGGCATTTTGTAAAAACTAAAATCTGCTCTAATATGTTAGTTGAAAAACATGGACATGGGAAAAAAAATTATTAATTTTGAAACCAAAACTTGAAGGCGTAATGAAAACAGAATTGAGTGGAAAGGGTACAGATGGTAGAGTTCTGAGATGCTTCTCTGCCTGGGTAAGTTCCACCCAGAGTTTTACTTTTACATTTTTTATGACCTCCTGGAGAACCCTGGTATTAAAACTTCCCAAGGACATTGCATATTTTTCTTTGGTTGCTCTATCTCCCTAACGTTTTTCAAAAAGTTGTTGATCGTGTTCAAACATCACAATTCTAGCTGGAAACAAATAAAGTAATATCAGCATAGCAAGGTGTCAGCTACAGAAACCCTCTGGAAATTAAAAGCTGAGATTTATCCAGTGTCTAACATTTCACAATTATCCTCTCTTCATTTTCCAATCATCCTCAGAAAATGAGATATTATTCTGGCACCTACTAGATGGTAATAAGCGCATCAAAGCTGGAAATGTCTTTCCATTAGTTTGTATTGCCTCACACCATTTAAAATTAAAGGCAGGGACTGAACAAGGTCCCAGCCCTGCAAATGACTATGTGAAAGGACTGCTGCACCCACACAAAGCCCCACTTCATGCTAGAAAAGCTTCATGCTAGAAAAGCAATTCCTCTGTGTGCAAAGCTGTATTCTAATGCCAAAGGTCACAGGATCAGGTTCTGGATCATCTCACCATAAGTGCAGCGGCAACAAGGCTACCGACTGACCTGTAGAATCCTATGCTGCAGAAAGAGAAAAAAAAATCCTGGTAAGTTAGAGCTTGTCTGTATAGTGAGTTAGTACACAGCAAGGTGGGGTGTAAATCTACAGCACACTAGCTTGCCGTGTGGACCTTCAAACTGTAGTAGGTCAAAGCATGCTACACACCTTTTAGTGCAGGGTAACCATGTCCACATATGTGCAGCTACCTAGAGCACTGTACATTTACACCTAAACTTGCTGCGCTTAACAATCACCATATACACAAGCCCTTATTCTTTTCATTTGGCATGAGCTAACAGGGTACAAGATCACCCTTGAGTACAGGTAGGTCACACAGCCCACTAGGTCAGTCAAAGTTAAATAAATATTACGATTAACTTCAGACAATGTGCTCTCCACACAGAGAGGCAGCTCCTTTCCTGAGGAACTTACAATATAAAAAGACAAAAACCAGACAAGAAGCCACTGAGAGAAACCAAGAGGATGATAGCATACAATAGCAAACTAATTTGTTCACCCCGTAAGGCTAACACGTACGGTAACAATTACAATCACTATGACAAATGTTTGGGAAAAAAACAGATCTGATTGCTTTCACCAAACCTCTCTGTCCAAAGGGAGGGGGGGAAGAGTTTGTCATCTAGACCATTAAAACTATTCCACAAGCGAAGGCCATTCTAAGGTTAAAAACAGTAAGACAAATTTGCTACTGATTAATAATAAAGCCATTCATTTTATTCTTCAAATCTAAAGTAATTACAAGCCAGAGTATGGCAAATGGATTTAGCTGAAGCCATTACGTCAGAAGACTCCTTTAAAGAAGAACAGTAATTTAAAACACTAAACTAAATAATGAACTCTCCTGAACAACAATTATTATGAGATTGATTTATTGAAAGTGCATTTAATCATGCAAGAAATGTTTAAACTTTCCAAAATAGTTAAGAGAAACTGCAACACCAATAGCAGAGCCAGCCTAATGTGATCATTACAGCTGAGGGCCTAAAGCAGACAGAGAATTTATTTAGTTTGGAACGATAAAGTCAGTCAATCTCTCTGAATCCACATTTCTAGTCAATTTGTTACAGTACAGACTTCAGCAATTAATCTCATTTACCACTTGTGCCTCCTTTTAGGAGGCCTCAATCTTTGCTTCCATTTGGGTGCAAGTGTTATCAAGTAGAATGTAACTCATAAAAGCTGCTCTGGGAGCACACAGCTCTAAATCCAGAGGGTTCAGCAACATTAAAAAATAGTTGTAATAATCCAGCCAGGTAAAGTAGCATGGTTAGTTTGCAGATAAGGTAAAACTGGCAATTTGTGCACAATCTTCCTCAAAAAACACCAGATTTTCCAGAGTGGAATGAATGAGTTTATCTGACCTACGTAGGCTTATTCTTTAGGGTGACTGCAGGTGACTTGGGATCTCACTGCTGCCCTGACAGCAAAAGGTCTATCTCAGACGATTTCAGACAATATCTATGCATGGGCACACTCTAGATCTTACTTTTGGTTCAGGATCAAAAATGGCTGGAGTAGGTGAACATTACACCTGTGCAAGATGCAACTCAGCTCCCACATCATGAAGACAGGAGTTCCGGATATCTCTTATGGAGAGTACTATACAGCCTGTGGTTTCACTACCAATGACTAGTGCTACAGGATGATGACTCACTGTCTTCAGCCATCAAAACAGTGGCTCAAAAATATCCTACTGTCAGCCTCAAGGATCACCTTAATATAGGGATGGCTTGAAACGTGTAAGAACTATATGGCCAATGTTAAAAAGCATGCAGCAGCAGCATTCACCAAGGCAGACCCCATGAAGTCCTATGCCATGGTTTTTGAATGAGGAAGAGTTCCTCCTCCTGCATCGGAAAACAGCCAGCAAAACTGTCCCATAAATTTCAGTCTGAACCCCAAAGCCATCAGCTCAGTTTCTCTCTTCTCAAAACTATGCCCATAAATTTAACAGGCAATTAACAGAGAGAAAATCTGTACCTGGAAAGGTAAAGTGCCCACATATCTCAATGGGGTATTTTGTGACTAGGATAAAATTTCAAAGAATGTATTGGTTTTTAAAGAGTATGATTTAAAGAATTAAAGCTGCAAGTCAGACTTTAAGATCCCTTGGTTCATCCTAAACATTGCAAAACCAGTGACAGACAACAAGATTGCCTTTTGTTCTAAAGATTGATTTGCAGTCTACCAGATAGAGGGATTGAATTAAGACCAAAATTTCAGCTTTAAATGGATTTCTAGGCTTTGATATGTTTAAACACTTACCATTATTTTAATGTGTAGTTTAGGAGTTCATAAAAATTTCAAAACGTGTTATTTACCCAATAGTCCTTGACTTATTCTTATATATTTAACAAGTTCCTAAATACATATAACAAGTTCCTAAATACATATATTATTTAACTGGTACTACCATTATGGTCTAGTATATAAATATTCAGGGACATTTTAATAAGCTGAGCTTTTATCCAATAGATCATAATGGTTGCTTGGAAACATTTACTAGTGGGAAGTCAATAATATCACTAAGGGAAGCAACCTTCAAAGACTGAGGCACTACAATAAAATGATACAGAATGGTGAGTTACTAATTTGTCATTTTTTCTGCTCTCCCCCACCATTATCTTATTCCCAACATCAAACATCTTATCACAGTGGCATGTATCAATATATTAGAAAGCAAAGAAACAACAAGAAAAATATCAATCAGCACTAAACAGTATAAACTATGGTCCACTCAGTTTCCTTAAGCTGAAAAATAGAAATGAGGAAAGTTATTCGTTTCCAAGTGTTTTGCGACAGTGGATTTGAACTTCAGTATTATTAGACCTAGACAAAGTGACAAAAAACCTTGACATTAGGTTATTCTAGGAGATTCCCCTCTTAAAACAACTTCTGATAACCAGTGGGTGAAATTCACTCTGAAGAGCTGAAAATGTATATATTCATCAAATACACTCTGCAACATAGCTCAATAAAGTGATGCACATTAGGTGACAGCCCATATTAGAGATTTCTTCTGAATTCCAAACAATTACAGTTATAGCCAAATGCCAAGGTTTTTAAAAACTGGTGCCTGAAGTTAGGGTTCTAAATCCGTATTTGATACATAAATAAGCAGTTTGACTTTCAAAAGTGCTGAGTACCCGGCAGCTCCCAATGAACTCCTGTAACCAGCAGAGTTTATTCTTTCCATTTCAGGTCTTTCCCTTCTTGACTTTCATCTCTTTCCTGAAAGGCCAGACAGAGGGAGGGAAAAAGAGACAGACAAGAGAACTAAGGTGTGAACTTTAGGAAGGAAAGAGAGAGGACATGACTTTCAGATGCATGTGTAAACATGCATAGCTTACCTGCATGTGCACTTACCACAGCTGTGCAATGAAATCAGGTAATTTAAAAAACAAATAGTCATTTGCACCTCTGACCATTTCCAGGAATAGTAATTAGGCATGCAAATTAGGAATGCACAATGCACAACTATCTGATAATTAGGCCTCCAAAATTTTTTGTGGGTTGGCAGAGGCTTATATACAAGAGTCCCTCCTGATTATCCTCAATTTCTTGGTTGGTAGCAACAAATAATTCTCTATATGGGATCAGAATCAGGACAGGGGAAATGGAGGAGAAGAGTCCATTTATTTTCCTTGTATCTTAAAAATTAAGACAGATTCTGTGAGATTTAGATAAGCATAATGCAGGGTAGGATCAGAAAATTCTAAATGCTGATTTCTGCTCCAAATCAGAGAATGGCCTTGAGCAAGTCACTTAACCTCTTTACAATGTTCCCTTTAGAAAAATGGGGCTAATCCTACCTTCCAAGGGTGTTGGGCAGATAATTTAGAGTTCTTCATATGCGAGAATTATAATCATAAAACTATGCACTTCTATATTAGAAATCTTGTTTTGTTAAAGGGTTTTCAGATGATGCCATATAAGAAGCTAATCTCGTCATCTTTTCAGCAAGTTAGTATTTTATATCTTGCCTTACCTAAAATAATGTTTCTATGACAATAATACTGATAGTGAAGTACCTGTTAAATTTATGTGAAACCAATCAGTAAGAAAAATAGCCTTAAGCCGTTAGTGTTAAAAACCACACATGCACACAGCACTAGGGATAAATCTTAGATTAGCTGAATTAATATTGACAAGGATTTGTTATATAAACTTCACTGCTGCTTCAAGTCAACAGATCGTCTTCTGTCGTAATTCCGTTTGTGAGATGTCAAAAATCCAGATACATTCCCAACATAAAAACTTTAAAGGAGGTCTGTAGGGTTGATGGGCAAAAAATATTTTGAATAAAGGAGAAGTGGAAAGGAGTAGTTCAGTCTTCAAACCTAGCATCAACAAAGAAACCATTTTATTTTTCTCCAAACTGATCATTTTGAACAGCGAAAAGGAGTTATTGTCAAACAAGAGATTGATTCAACCAGATTCTAATTAAGACACTAGTCCATTTCTCCCTATTCTGTGAAACTGCTCAAAGCTCAATAGAACATTGTGTGTGACCACTGCAGAGTGTGAATTCTCCTTCCATTTCTTGCATGCAACCCTGAGTCAAAATAGAATTTGGCTCATTTACACACTAGTGATAAGACACAGCCTGGTCCGCCACAATTTCCCCTGAACTTCTACACCTTAGAATTGGGCCGTTAAGTACACAGTAAAGTGCACCTCATTGAGCTAGATATTGCTTATAAGGAAATAAAGACATTTCTCTTTAAAGAGAAAGCCAAGATAATGTAGAAATTCCACAGTAGTTTCTTTCTGCTACTCAAGTTAACCCCAGGGAAGGCTAAAACTATAGCTGGTTTGATATATGCCTCTAACAGACTAGAAAGATTAGTTTGCTATTGTAGGGTACTTCTAAGTGCTCAGCTGACTACAATAGTTTGTTAATACAGAGCTAATTACATTAAGTTTCCTAAAAAAGAACAAGGTATGTCAAATTTTCAGTCTACCACTTCAGGTTTAAATTATTATATTCCTGGTACCATATATGCAAATTAACTCCCCGTGCATTTGAACAGAACTTGAAGTTGCATCGCTTTACTTGTCAAATAGCAAGAATTTGTATTCAACTTCAGTAAGCCTTTTATACAGCTCCTAGGCACTGGAACAGACTCCAAGAGATCTGAAATTAACTGATCAGAGGTATATGAAAGATTTTAAATCATTCATGTATGATGGATAACTGTTCCCACAGTTAAAATTATATTGATTTAAATTATATCCTTGTTTTATGTTTCTAGGTTTTATAGCTTTATGTAGTGTAAAATCGCATGTATTAACATTCTGCCATGTCTGCCAGACTTCCCCTGAAAAAGATGTTTATGCTTGAACAATCTATTTCTGATAAAGGTACAAAAACCAAACAAAAAGGGATATATTTTCTTCTCAGTGGCTGAGTAACAGTCATTAGCATTAATGGAAGTTACATATACATATTCCCCAATATAAATAATATTCCCCCAGAGCACACATCCCACTTAAATCCATAAGCACATTAAGATCCAAGAACTAGAACACTCTACAACAAAATCCTGACCCTATTGAAAGTAATGCAAAAGTACAAGCTGTGGTCCCACTGAAGCCACGTCTGAAGTTAGAAGAGTCTTTGCAAATGTGTTATATTTTGTGGCACAAACCCGTGTCTTAATATTTCTCAGCAACTACATCATAGTCAGCAAATCTCATCAGCCTGTATATCACTCAAATGTAAAGCAAACAATCTTTTATCAATATTAACACCACTGTATTAAACAAACCCTCTCCTATGTTCTCTATTGTGATTATCCATTAGCCTTCTAAAGGTTTAAAATAGAAAGGCTGCAGGGTAAGCACCAGTATTTGGGTAATGGAATATAAAATGGACAAAGGCTCCAACATATTTCAGAGGTCCCTTGTATGCTCAAGCTAGTTATAAACCAAGGCCCTGATCCTGCAATCTGATCCATGCAGGTGAATCCCTGTGCATGGATCTGTGCAGATCACAGTCCAACATTGGGACCCAAACATGTTTTTTCAGTTTTTAATCTGGGTCTAAATTGCATAATTTGGATCCACTGCTCCTTTTAAAAAACTTTTGGTTCCATTAATACTACTTTGCAAACCTCAGCCAGTATGAGCTGGTCAAACCCCCTGATCTCAAGGTTTATTTGATTTCAATGACTTCAGTATAAATTCTCTGGACACTGAAAGCAGTGGAAAACCGTGTGAAAGGGGCTTTAGATCTCAATTACAACAATCTAACAGGATTAAGTGAAAAAAAATCTATAACCATATTTTAATGCATAAATTCCTTATTGTCATCTGTAGTTGACAAATATCTATTTCATAGCGAAATAACATCACAGGAACAGCTGGATGGCAGTTTCAAGCTCAAGTGAACCAGCAGCACATGCTGACAAGTCATCTCTGATTGCATTTGAATGGCAGCTCATGCAGATTCATTCCCTGCTATAAATTAGAACAATTATTTCTCTGCAGTTCACTTATTTCAGACAGTAAATCCCACCACACATTGTTTTTTAAAAAAGGATATCTTCCCTTTCCTTGATGATGAGTTCATTCTGCTCCTCTAGCTGTCTGATCTTCTTCTCAAATGACTCCTGCTCAGCTCTCAGTCGCTCTTCTGTCACTTCCTTTTCCTCACTTACCCTGAAAGGATTAAGAGAGAGACCAAAGGCACTGTCAGAGCAAAATAAAATGCATGACCATGACCACAGTGCATGACTTCTGATGGCTATGTTTTCCAGGGAAACTCGGTCTGTCACAAATCCACCTTCTCTGCCTGTAGCCAATTTAGACCTTCACAGGGCAATTTCCCCCAACTCTGAAGTGAAATATACATGTGACTTTATGCAAGAAATCTTTTCAAGCAGGTGAATCTCATTGGAAAGGTGGTCGGGGGGTAGAAGGGGCTGCACAGAAACTACAAAGCAAAGACCTAAAGCTGCAATTAGATCTGTGCAGACCGACCTTTGTGACCTTAATGGAGACACACTGGGGTCCATACAAGTGCAAGAAGCCTACCTCTACAGATCCAGTTGTAGGATCAGGACCCAAGACAAAAAGAGTTTAAGAACATATTCCCATTTGTAATCTTACAAGCAAAACGTTGTTTGCACATCTTTTCCAATACTTTTATGTAATTCCTACCAAAGAAAAGGACACAGAGGAGGAAAGCAACTAATGTGGAGAAAGCTACACGACCCTGAATACACTCCAGCTCCCATTAATATGTGCTCCTATGGCTCTAAATAGAGAGAGCTCTAACACAACTAGCTACAGGAGCAGCAAACATGCTGAAGGTTGCAGGCTCAGGTTTTTCCATCTCACCAGCATTAACTGAACCTACAGCACTCAGTTCAGCTGCAGTAGCACACATAGCCTAGCTCCATGCAGCTAGCAATAGATGTCTGTACTCCAAGCAGCGTGTTGGTTTCCAGCAAGTAGAAAACAGGGAGGAGGAACCACAAAGGAAGAAAGGAGAAGAGAACAAACCATAAAAAGGAAAGCAACCATCCACACAAATAAGTCAGGAAAAGAAAGCAGAAAAGCAGATGAGAAAATGAACAGAAAAATAAAAAGTGGCAGCACTTTGCAGTGAGGGGACATACGAAGGAGGATGCTCAGCTGCTAATTTCAAGGGTGATGCTGCACCAGAAAAAGGTTGGATCAACTGATGTGAGCACAGGGCCACACTAATTTACATCAGAAGTATTCAAACTGGACAAAGCATTAGAAAATGCACTGCAGGGCACTATCCTGTATAGACCAAAGAGGACAGACCAAAAATAATGGGTTTTGGCCATTTCTACATTCTGTGCTTTGTTATTGTATTGTCTGCATTGTGTTCATGTGGTGCAGTGCACTTTTCTATTTAACACACAGCACAATGCACAGGCAGTTCAGTCTTGCTCTTCGATACATGTTGCCATGTATCTTGCCCATTAAATGACAGAGCGGTAAGCGATTTCACAAGATATGTGGCAGTATATGCTTATGTATCAACAAAGCAAGAGACAGCCCATTAAGGGAAGAAAAGATACAGAAGACAAAATTACTCACAGGAGGAGGCAAAAGAAAGGCAAGGGAAAGGAATACAAGCGCTCTGTAAGATTATGATGGATTTATGTCACATCCCATACAAGGCTCAACGAGATTATTATGTACTTATTGTTCTGCCTTCTCTTGGAAATAACATAAATGGTTTTTAGAGGTATTGGGAAGGACTTTGCTGCCAAACTGAAAAACTTTATTCAATGTCTGGTGAAAATCCTATTTCAAACCACCACAATTTTTTTTTAACTAGGGTCAGAAAGACAAACCACCTGCAAAGGGCAAGAACACTTTTATCATCACACCTCTTAATATGCACAGATTCCATGTGCTCTGTTGCCATCATTCACATGAGAAAATACATTATTATTGGCTGAGAACAAAGATAACAAACCAATAAAACAATATCAAGGTTTATTGCCACAACTGCAATCTATCTCCTTGTGCAATATACATTCAAACCCCTTGGCACAGGATTAAAAAAAAAAACCTACCCAACTCACCTCAAGATATCTCTTAAATTCAGCACAAACTTGGTAACTTTACAGGCAATTACATAAGGTCCTGCATATTTTCTACTAACAGTCTTAAAGAATGAAGATAGATTTTCAGTATGCCAGCAATGGAAGAAAATCCTATGATCATAACAACCATGTGACAGATTTGCACCACTCACTGCCAGAGTGGCGCCTCCTGCTGGTTGTCTGGGGAATAGGTCCAGGCCGATGCCCACGTCCGCACATCATCACTCTTCCTCCCTGCAGTTGGCCTTTAGCCCTTCCCACAGCGGTCCAAAACCGCAATGTCTTCTTCATGACTCAGCCCTCCAGCAAAGCCACAATCTGTGTTCCCCACCACCCCACAGGGGAAGTTTGGCTCCTCAAGAGTCCAGCCACCTTCCCTACTGGCTACTGCAGTATTTCATTTGCCACTTCCTCAGTGGCGAGTGGGGGGGAGGGGAGGAGGGACCTAGGCCCATTCACTAATCCAGGTCCTGGCCCAGGGACCCTATGGATTGCAGCCTCCTGCTGAGCCTCAAGTTCCTCTCTCTGAGACACCTCCCCCAGCCCTAGCACCTTCTCTGCCCATCCTCAGGGCCTGCCACCACCCACTCCCAGCAGTAACACTGTCTCAGGTTCTGCAGGCCTCTCAGCCTGCGAGAGACACAGCCTTCCCTCTTTGAGCTCCAGGCAGTGACTGCTCCGCTCTGCCCTGCAGCTCCTTTTATATGGGCATGCTGGCCTTCAATTGGCTGTTCCTCCCAGACTCTCTCCTATTGACCGCCTCCCACACAGCATCCCTAGGGCTGCTCTTAACCGTTTAAGTGCCAGTGTGGGGCAGACACCCCATCACAAGCCACTAGACCAGTGTTTCCCCTACGGCGAGTTGGGGGAAGGTTCTCAATGAGTCATAGGGCTCTAGGCACACACACACTTCACCCAGCCTGGTGCGAAGTGGAATCCCAAGGGTGGAGATGGGGGAGAGGGAATCTAGAGAGCGAGTCTGTCCTTGCACTCACCCTGCAGGAGTAGCTCCTATCCCACAGGGCTGGGCTCAGCACCGTACTCTGGGCCACTCAGGTTTGGCTCAGCGGAACAGACAGCAAGATGGTAAAATTTGCTGAGGACACTTAGTTGTTTCAGTTATTGAGAAATATAAACAAGTGAAAGAAACTCCAAGTAGAGTTTCTGAAGAATTGCATGATACAATGGTACATGAAATTACATACGGTAAGCAGACAAAAATGCACATGGGAAAACAGTAGGATATAATTATTATTTGGAAACATCACAACAATATCAGAGACAAAAGAAGCCTCTACACCAAACAGCCTTCATTTTAAAGTGGGGGAGGGAGAAGAGGGAATAACATAGAGAAGTTTTTTTAATTATTGTTTCACTTCCCATGAGCACCATGGAAGAAATTATCCTTAGGGAAGGACTTGAATGCAGAGAGGATGGTGATTTGGTAAACCAGAAGGGAATGATATTCCATACAAACAGGGTCATGTGAACTGTCAGGTGAGTTGGAGATATGAAAAAATAATTGGATAAGTTCATGGGAGATAGGTGCATCAATGCCTACTGGCCAAGATGGTCAGGGAAGCAACCCAATGCTCTGGGTGTCCCTGAGCCTCTGACTGCCAGATGCTGGGCTGGACAACAAGGGTTGGGTCACTTGATAATTGCCCTCTTCTGTTCATTACCTTTGAAGCATCTGGCACTGGCCACTGCCAGAAGACAGGATATTGGGTGAGATGGATCATTGACCTGACCATTCATATGTTCTTATGAACAACTTGGCAATGGCCAACCTCAACGATAAGTACACTACCACTGTACTAAACTGGATAGGCAGCTCCACACAGCTGTGTACTGCTTAATGGTTGCCATCCCTACACCTCACCACAAAATCCACAAATCAACTGTAGTAATACTCCCCAGCAGTTAACATCTGCATGTCACACATCCAATTAAACCTTATCCTGCATGTTGCTATAGCTCTATGGTCCACAATCCAGTTGTGTCACCATCAATACTTGCTACTGAGGTGTATGATAGAATGGTAGACCTGGAAGGGACCTCAAGAGATCTTCTAGTCCAGTCTCCTGCACTTAAGGCAGGACTAAGTATTATCTAGACCATCCCTGATAGGTGTTTGTCTAACCTGCTCTTACAAATCTCAAAGGACAGAGATTCTACAACCTTCCTAGGCAATTTATTCCAGTGCTTATCTACTCAGACAGTTGGGAAGGTATTTCTAGTGTCCAACCTAAATCACCCTGGCTGCAATTTAAGCCCACTGCTTCTTGTCCTATTCTCAAAGGTTAAGGAGAACAATTTTTCTCCCTCCTCCTTCAAGTATGTTTTATGTACTTGAAAAGTGTTATGATCCCACTCAGTCTTCTCTTCTCCAGACTACAGAAACCCAATTTTTTTAATCTTCCCTCATAGGTCATGTTTTCTACACATTTAATCATTTTTGTTGCTGTTCTCTGGACATCACTCCTGAAATGTAGCACCCAGAACTGGCCACAATAGTCCAGTTGAGGGCTGATGAACGCAAAGTAGAGTGGAAGAATTACTTCTCATGTCTTGCTTACAACACTCCTGCTAATACATCCCAGAATGATGTTTGCTTTTTTTTTTTTTTTTTTTTTTTTTTTTTTGGGGGGGGGGGGGGGGGGGGACAACAATGTTACACTGTTGACACATATTTAGCTGGTGATCCACTATGACCCCCAGACCACTTTCCACAGTACTCTTTCCTAGGCAGTCATTTCCCATTTTGTATGTGTGCAATTTATTGTTCTTTCCTAAGTGGAATACTTGGCATTTGTCCTTAGTGAATTTCATCTCATTTATTTCAGAGCATTTCTCCAGTTTGTCCCGACCATTTTGAATTTTAATCCTATCCTCCAAAGCCACTTGCAACCCCTTCCAGCTTGGTATCATCCGCAAACTTTAAGTGTACTCTCTATGATGCCATTATTTAAATCATTGATGAAGATCATGAACAGAACTAGATCCAGAACTGAACCTTGTGAGACTCCACTCGATATGCTCTTCCAACTTGACTGTGAACCACTGATGACTACTCTCTGGGAATGGTTTTCCAACCAGTTATACACCCACCTTATAGTAGGTAGATCTACGTTTTGTTTTTCTAGTTTATGAGATGGTCATGCAAGACATTATCAAAAGCCTTACTACAGACAAGATACACCGTATCTACTACTTCCCCCCATCCACAAGGCTTGTTAACCTGTCAAAGAAAGCTATTAGGTTGGTTTGGCACAATTTTTCTTGATAAATCCATGATGTTACTTACCACCTTTTTATCTTCTATGTGTCTGCAAACTGATTGCTTAATTATTTATCGTTCCAGGTACTGAAGTTAAGATGACTGGTCTATAATTCTACAGATTATCCTTATTCCCCTTTTTATAAATGGGCAAATATAGTGCCATTTTCCAGTCCTCTGGAATCAATCCAGTCTTCCATGATTTTTCAAAGACACTCACTAATGGCTCAAATATCTCCTCTGAGTATTCTAGGATGTATTTCTTCAGGTCCTGGTGACTTGAAGACGTCTAGCTTGTCTAAATAATTTTTAACTTGTTTTTCCCTATTTTAGCCTCTGATCTTACCACATTTTCACTGGCATTTACGATGTTAAGATGTCCATACATTACTACACTTTTTGGTGAAAAACAAACTTTTGGTGAAAAGAGTCATTTAGCACTTCTGCCATTTCCACATTTTCTATTATTGTTTTCCCCCCTTGTTGAGTAATGAGTCTACCCTGTCCATGGTCTTCCTCTTGCTTCTAATGTATTTGTAGAATGTTTTCTTGTTATCCTTTATGTCTCTAGCTAGCTTAATCTCATTTTGTGCCTTGGCCTTTATAATTTTGTCCCTACATACCTGTGTTATTTGTTTATATTCATCCTTTGTAATCTGACCTAGATTCCACTTTTTGTTGGTCTCTTTTTTTGAGTTTCAAATCATTGAAGACCTCCTGGTTAAGCCTAGGTTGTCTCTTGGCATACTTTCTATCTTTCCTATGCAGTGGCATAGTTTGTTCTTGTGCGCTTAATAATGTGTCTTTGAAATACTGCCAACTCTCTTGAACTGTTTTTCCCCTTAGACTTGCTTCCCATGGGATTTTACCTACCAATTCTATGAGTGTGTTAAAGTCTGCCTTCTTAAAATCCATTATCTTTATTGTGCTGTTTTCCCTTCTATCATTCCTTAGAATCATGAACTATCATTTCATGGTCACTTGAACCCAAGCTGCCTTCCATTTTCAAATTTTCAACCAGTTTCTCCCTAATTGTCAAAATCAAATCTAGAATAGCCTCTCCTTCTAGCTTTCTCTACCTTCTGAAATAAAAAATTGCCTCCAATACACTGCAAGAACTTGTTGAATAATCTGTATCCTGCTGTGTTATTTTCCCAACAGATGTCTGGGCAGCTGAAGTCCCCCATCACCACCAAAGTCCTGTGCTTTGGATGATTTTTAGTTGTTTAAAAAAAAGCTTCATCCACCTCTTCTTTCTGGTTAGGTGGTAAGTAGTAGACCCTATCATGACATCATCCTTGTTTTTTATCCTTACCTAGAGACTTTCAACAAGGCCCTCTCCTATTTCCATCTCAACCTCAGTCCAAGTGTATATATTTTTGATACGTAAGGCAACATCTCCTCCCTTTTTTCCCTGCCTGTCCTTCCTGAGCAAGCTGTACCCTTCTATACCAACATTCCAATCATGTGTATTATCCCACCAAGTCTCTGTGATAACAATTATGTCATAGTTGTGTCTAACTAGCATTTCAAGTTCCTCCTGCTTTTTCCCCATACTTCCCACATTAGTATACGCACATCCAAGATACTGATTTGATTCCCCCTATGTTCTCCTTTATCCCTACTATAATGGCCCATGCTGCTAAACTCTTACAGTTGCTGTACTTCTGTTCTTGGAGCTCCAGTGTTATCAGCAGTAACAAATAGTGCAGCCTGATAATTCAGCAGATCTCAATGTTACTCATAAAGAAAGACCACAGGCACTGTTCAGTGACAAAGGCACTTGGCCAGGTTTATTGCCCTCCAGGCACAGTCCTAGCATCCCATAAAAGCTTTAGGTCACTAACACAAGTGCCCCATAGCAAGGAGTGATTCAGTCAGCAACAAGAATTTCTGCTGTCCCCTCTGCCACACAAAGGGTTAAGGCAAGGTACCTCAACAGTTCTAGACAGACCAAACAACTTACATACCACCTTACGTGTTTCGTGACATCTGCTTGTTACCTCCCCTTGTGCCTTGCTCCTGATGTCTCAGGCAAAACACCCCTATTCATCACTTTTGTCAAACCCTCTCATCCTGTTCTAGGTCAGGATGTACCTGTGCTCATCTTTTGGAATGCATTCACACACATATCAGTGCCTAGTACTTCCTACGAATGCCAGTGTTTTAGCAACGCTAACAGTACCTTTGCCAAGTTTGTGTACCAGACAATGAACTTGTAAGCATCTGCTTTAATACATGGTCTGACTTTGGTCACAGCAAGGCCTAACTTTGGTTCACAGCCACAAGTCTTGCTCCAAGCTCTGTCTCTCTCTACTACACATAGCATCTCTGGTTTTAGAACCAGGCGATCCACACCCAACAACCCAATCCACATGCTTAGCAAACCACACGGAAAAGTCAAATGAATATCTCATAGACTCGCCCACTGTGTTCCCCAAACTAGGCTTCCTCATGAAGATAATGACGCTACAGGAGGAGGATTTCATCCTCGCGCTATTCCTTAGCCCATAGGAACAGCAAACTCTCCATTCTGAGCTCCTTCATTCCCACTGACAATTAATTCCATTATATCTGCCTCGTCAGGCAAGGGCATTCTACATTCTGTGGCAATGCTAACAGACATACAGGAATGTTCTGTTGCCCTTTTTGAGTACAGTAATGTACCTCCAGTTAGATGCAGATACCTCAGTCTCATTATGGACACTTGTGTCTGGGGGCACTGCTATACCAGTGTTCTGCCTTTGACTGAAGATTTACTAAGGGGTGAGGAGTCCAATTTTCTAGGGATGCCTTCTGTCACACTGGCTAGATTGGGGGGGAGAGGGGGACATTTATTATCTTATTTAACATGAGTATGTCAAAATCATAATAATTCATGAGATATGCCGTGTCAAGTATTGTTAGAAAGGCTATAAGATGCTAAGTAAGATGATAATGTTTATGTTCATGTGTTATATGTGTAATGGAAGATACGGATATGGTTGATATATCTGTATTTCAAATTGTGCTGTGTCTGGGCGACTCCCCAGACAGGATGGCTGCAGCACTAGCCTGCTTAATGGCCCATTAAGGAAATTCACAGGTACAATGGGCCCAGGGGGAGAAGCCAGGGATATACCTGATGAGTCACCAAGACTTAGTCATGTGACTCTGGACTCCATCTTGTTCCAGTAAAATTCCACAAGCAGCATGGCAGAGACCAAACGACATAAAAGGCAGCTGCACCACATCCATTTTGTCTTTAGTCTCCAGCCTACCTCTGGATCACCTCATCTACAACTGAACTGAACTGAAGCTGGGAAACAAAGGACTAAGATCCATCCAGGTACTGGATGTACACCAGAGGGACTATACAAGCCTACAAACTCCACAATTCTTCTAGAAACCTGATATATATGGACTTTCAAATAATTTGTATGTGTCTGATTGCTTTAATCCTTTAACATTTCTCTTAGTTTCTTTCTTTCTTTTTATAATAAACCTTTAGTTTTAGTTACTAAAGGATTGGCTGGCAGCGTGGTATTTTGGGTAAGAACTAAACTTATATTGATCTGGTACTGTGGCTGACCCTTTGGGGTCAGGAGAAACCTTTTTGGTAAAGAGCACAGAGTTTTAAATAACTGGTCTCTTTATGGACCTAGTGGCTGATTGGGAGCCAGAGACTGAAATGCAGTAAAGGGGGCTGTGTATATTTTTATTTTGGCTTCTTGATAACCAACGTGGGGAATCAGCAGCACTGTTTGTGGCTGGTTGCGAAGTCTGACTTCAGTACCACCCACCAGTGCTGGGAGAATCTGCTCTCCTTTTACAGCCTGCTCTGACGTTGGCATTTTCAGGTGGCTGCCCTAGGTACAGACAGGTCACACCTTCTATCAACTGAGATAAGACAGAAAGATCAAGTACTTATCCTCCTACTGCTGCACGGAAGAGAACTGCTAATAAATGAGTCTGTGTGTTATGCATCTTATTTGATACTTCTACTCACCCAAGATGCAACTGGATTCCTTAGCTCCATACACAAACTGTGGGGGCAGAAGGAAGAATTTGGGGTCTGAGGGTAAAGACAGGAACCAGCAAATCTTGCCACCATAGCTGTAAACCACAGCTTGGAGTCCCACATACTATACCCCCATACACTATGTCAGATATTGAAGAAGACTGGGCTCTTCAGACTCCTATAATAGTTGCAAAAACATGTTTTTGGTCCATTTTATTGTGTGGCTATTCTCACCACTCTACTTAGGAAGTGCCAGAGGCAGTGTGGGACAGCCAGCTGGCTGTTACCTATGATATCCCCAACTATTCCTCTGCAAGGATCCAGGGCAGTTGTCACCCTGACAAGGAATGAGAGGCTGTAGATCCTGTGTGGTGCCTTCTCCCCATCACTGCTCTCTCATCACATAAGTTAATGATGGCATCTGGGGGAGCCTGCACACAGGAAAACCTGTACCAGTGCAAGGTCAAGGAACAACCATCCTCTCTAGCTAATAGGTCCTGTGTGAAGAGCAATGGTTTAACTTTTTCCTGCTGGTTTAGTCATGCCACTTACATGACTAGGCCAGAAACATCTGCCTGAGTACATGGGAACCTCAGGGTGTTTTTTAAGTGCCACGGAGCAGCCAGCCCAATGATCATACCCCAGACTCTCTCACTTGCACTGCTCAACACCCAAAACACTCTGGGAACTTAGCCATGACTATCTCCTGCTCTGAAATTCCCCAAGGAATCAACAATGAGCAAAGCCCCAGATGGAACATGAAAAAAGCTACACAGTACCTGCAAAACCTTTTGAATTTTTAGCATTAGTCACTATGGACAGCAGAGTGAGGAGTGTGTCCAGCTATACCACTAACTAAAGTGAAGAGGGCATTTGGATGTATTTAAAAGACACAAAGTACAGAAGATATGACATAGCATACAATGGACCAGCCTCATTTGGAACACCCAGTCCAGCTCATGTCCCCTCACCTTAAGATGTAACAAAGTATGAATAGGTTCAGAGAAAGACAAAGAGATGGCTAGGATTCACAAGTGGCAGAAGAGTGCAAAAACTGTAATTATTTAGCCTAGAAAAGAGGATTAGAAGGGATTTGACTGAGTTCCTTCTTTCAGCCTGGTCTTAAAATTCAGTTTCATCAAGTCCCTAATACCTAGTGAGTGGTCAACCCTTGAAATTCCCTGAAGCAGAGGTCGGAGTCAAATACTGTAGCTGGAATTTTTCCAAGGACAGGATATTACAGCTAACAACATTAGAATTTAGTCAAACTAAGGTAAAGATAATCCTCTTCCATGCTTCAGTATATTGCCTAATCTTCACCAGGGTCTGGAAGGAATACACACACTCTCTCTCTCTCACACAGACACACATACACTCTCTCTCACACAGACACACACTTTTCCATGTACAAAATTGCAGGGGTGCAGATATGAAGACAACCTCCAGTTGCTCCATCAGTTATAAACTATTGCAGAAAAGTGAGGATACCCAATGAGATGGGCCAATAAACTGAGCTAAAACAGCAAATCTTGGGTGAAATTCCGGCTACTTGTATCAATTAAAGTTCTGTCACAGACTTCGGTATGGCTAGGATTTTATCCTTTCCTTCAGTTTGTCTTGAGATGGGCAGTTATTGACCAAACAATTTCCATCCATGATCCCATGATAAACATGCAGGCACTATATTCAGCTACCATATGACGTTTCCATGCATACAGTGTGGCAGAATCAGAATCTAAAAAGTTTCTCTGGCCAACTGAGATTTATTAATTATTATTATTATTATTTACTGGAAATTTTCTCTGAAAATTTTTCAATATTTTGCCAGTTCATTTGTTACTATGAAATATCAAATTATAAGAGAGTTTTTGAAAAGTGAATGAGGTGAGAGGAATCAGAGTTTAACTTTCTTATCACTTCTGCAAAGGATTTTTAATTACATCCAATAAAAATATGATTAGGTTTAAAAAGAAAAGAGAACTAAATATAAAATAATAGTGTCCCACTAATTTTACCTTTCAAAATTAATGTTGCTGCACTTTCTATTTTTCTTCAGAGAAATGTCAGACAGAAATATCAAACTGTCCTCAGGGAAAAATCACAGCATCTGAGACTTTAAAAGAATTCCATGTTTAAATGAGTTAATGCCCTGGAAATTCAGTTGGGAGCAGTGTATTTTGAGTAACAATGTAAAAGAGGGGGTTTTTTGCTATTAAAATATACCCCTACACATCAAACAGTGGAACCAGTATCCAGAATAGCTACAAGATTGATCATTTGTAAGCAGACTTCAGTGCAATCTATTCTTCATTACAGCCTTAACTAGACATTCCAACACATGGAGTAGTTAAAAATAAACAGTTGGAAGCTTACTAGAAAAGACTGTACAGCAAAAATTGGTAACAAGTTATTAGGAAGTAAAGTGTTCCAGTGGATGATGGCAATAATCAAGACAGACAACATTTCCAGCTGCATCACGGCATCACTGATTTATTGGGTGACGTTGTCACTTCAGCCCTGTGCCTCAGTTTCTCCATCTGAAAAAATAAGGCTAAAGATGCTTGCAAAAGTATTTTTAGAATTTGTAGGGACACAGATTTTTAGGCTAAAACATGACTTTGTATTTTGGACACCACCTTTTATCCAGAAGAATCCAAGAAAATGTACAAAGCATTCTTTTCTTTAAAAAAAAGAAACAGAAGGCTACGAAAAAAGGCCAGCAGCCCAGTGAAAACACACAACTAAAACATACAATCAGGTAAGGAGCAGATTCCAGGATAAACTTTCAAAAGGGGTTTGTCTTGTTGTTTAAATTAAAACCAGTGAACACTATTGTATTATGAAAAATCTGACAGTGTAAGCATTATCTTATCATTAACTATGTGTAGTAAGGCAGTGTGGCCTCCCTCCAGACTTGAGAGGGATGGACCACTGCCCTCCCCCTAGTGGGCAGAGCCAATCCCGCCCTGCCACCCTCACCGGAAGTACCGGAATGAGGCAGGAAGTATAAAGGGAGGGCATGGCGGCTCAGTTGAATCAGAGCCACAGATGGAGGCAGATGTCTCTGACCTGCTCCAGAACTATTCCAGCTCTGAAGCTATGCAGTACAATGCCCTGCCCTGGAGACTGACCAACCCTGGAGAGGAGTTGCCAGGACTGCCATCAGCTGCGTACCTCGAGGAGATGGAAGACCCTGGGATCACGGAGTCCTACACCTGAACTGTGGTAAGAAGTAGCCCAGGGAAACCAGATATTAGTTTGAGCAGGATGCAGGTCAGCATGTTTCAGTGGGATCCCCACTGATCCAGTGGCAGAACTATCCCCCACTGTTCGGACCCTGGGCTGGGACCCAGTGGAGTATAATGGGCCCGCTTAGTGCTCTGCGCTGCCCGTGGGGGCTAGGGCTCCAGACTGTTAATGGTTGTTTGCTTCTACTAGGAGACTATGCGTTATAGAAGCTGGCCACATAACAGCTGATCAGCGGTGGACTGGTCACCAAACGGCTGATTGGCCCTCCAGAGGTTGCAGATGTGGCTAGATATAAAATAGGGAGTGCAGATTGTGGGTCGGATAGGAGGGGAGTCTCACAGATGTGGATCGGGTGGGGATCCATGTTTCTGAATCCATCCAGGGCTCTAGTAGAGTGGCCTCTCTCCCCACTTGAAAGCAAGGAGCAAGAGACCACTACATTAGGATTTCCAAAAGCATGAATGCCCTATCATGAAGATGGTATTAAAAATAGACTTGTTCAAAAAGTCAGGTAGCTTATGAACAGCCAGAGACACACGCAGTATCTGTTTTAATCTAATGTGTTAGTGTAGGGAAGAAATTTAACTATTGATATTACCATCTGAGGGAAAAATTAAACTTCCTGGAAAAGTCAAGTACCTGGGATTCAATAGCAACAGACTCTCTGCTGAGCACACATAGATGCTAAACATCAAGTAAAGCAATTATGACCCGCTCAGTTTTATTCTTTACTATAGATGTTTTGGTAGCAGCTTGGCGCTCAATCAGGATTAAGGTGCAATGGGGCTAGGAGCAGAACAAACACGTGTACTCTGCCCCAGAAAGCTTACTCAGCAAAAAATCTGGATATTTTTGTTTGATCATAGAGCAAACAAGCAGATAGTCAATGAAACTTTAAAAAGGTAATAAGTATGCAATGCTGGTGATCATCACCAACTGCCTTTAATACATGGAAGAAACAGGGTACATCCTAGATTTCAGGGTAATAGAACACTGCAAATGTTATTTCTGTAGCACTTTAATTAAGCCTCAAGTACCCGGTTTCTATCCACCTACCCCATTGTTTTCTATGCCCTTGGATATGTAAATGTTGCCTTCTATATTTCCTATTTTGCTGTATCATTTCTACCAACTGCATCTGAGGAAGTGAGCTGAGACTCACGAAAGCTTATGCCTACTGAAATTAAATTCATTAGTCTTTAAAGTGCTACAGAACTCACGTTGTTTTTGTTGTATACAGACCAACACGGCTATCCCTCTGAAACTGAAAATGTTCTTTCCCCCTTTTTAAAATGGAAACTCAGTTTTCATTTCATTTTTCATCTTTGTGTGGACAGAAGACCCCAATCTTTTTCAGTCACGGGAGGGATTAAAACATTTAAGAGGGAAGACAGACTGCTTGATTCTTTTGACTACTAATCAACATTACACAGGAAACTGAAAAATTAAATACAGCCTCCATCCTGAAAAGTACTCCCTTCCCTCTCCTTTTTCTGGCTCCCTCGCCTCTTATTTTTTGTTTTCTTATTTCCTTTTTCCACACTCCCTCCCATCCCCCCCAAACACCAGATCATACCTGTGGAATGAAAAAAAGCATAAAGGAGCTTCATCCATGACCCAAAGGAGAAGTCTAGCAAAACTCTAGGCTAGTCTCGGTTTCACCTTATCACCACTTCCCCCTTTGAGACCCCTGAGGAAGTACTGCAGAAAAAGGACCAACACACTGGTGCTGCTAAGGGATTGTTCCACCGGGAAATTTTGAAAACCTAGGGCGCTCAGAGAAAGGTGGGATACCTAATAAGTCACTCAAATTTAAACGCAGTACTCAGATTTTTTTAAAAAAACACATCAGTGACTGGACTGGCATTAGAAAGAAATTCAGGAATAACTAGCTTCTAAAATTTAAAAACTTGCTGCATTCCACCTCCTTTCAGAGAAAAGGGAGAGTGCAGGAAAAAGACCTCACCCACATACCCACAGACAAATGAAATTAGATCCCTTGTTGGACTACATGTGCAAACAAGAATAACTACAGATGAACACATCTACTCTTAGTTTGATCACAAGACCACAAACCTACCTCAAAATTGTAGATGCTCCTCAACAGATGAGCACTGCAAAGTTTCATACCAACAAAGTTTGTGATTTCAGAAAGCAAAGGAAATAACTGAAAGAATTCAATATTTTGTTTTACACACAAGAGGAAAGATGCTTTGTTGCAACTAAGGCCCTGATCCTGTAACTAGCTCTGTGGGGCCTAATATCTCAGTACCAGCTATCTTTTTTTTTTTTTTTTTTTTTTTTTGGGGGGGGGGGGGGGAGGGAGTGTCGG
The DNA here is from genome assembly GCF_026122565.2 of Emydura macquarii macquarii. Lineage (NCBI taxonomy): Eukaryota > Metazoa > Chordata > Testudines > Chelidae > Emydura > Emydura macquarii. The sequence goes on along the minus strand of NW_027133251.1, from coordinate 2,767,809 downwards.
GGAGGAAAGGAACATTACTGGGTCTTCTGCTTGCTCAAGCCTCTTCTAGCAAGAGCAATCACTTTATGCTTATGTCTATTTAATAAAGATACAATTTTATAATGTAGTTCTAAGATGTTTGGCATTAACTGGAAGAATGGCTCTCCCTAAACATAATGCATTTTCAGGTAAAGCTTATTCTCACCTGGCAAGTTCTTTAATTAAGTTTGCAATCCGTCTCTTGTCCTCAGGGCATAAATCCTTTAAAGAAGCACTCTTCACTCCTCCTTCATTAGTGACCTGAAAAATAAAATCTGCCTTTTAAAATGATATAGTTCATACAAAACAAGCTATTAAAAGCATTTCAAGATTAATGGTTAGAAACTGATACTAGACAAACAGACTGGAAGCAGGGTGCCTATTTTGAACTTTAAGGGTAATTAATCATTGGAACAATTTACCACATTTTGTGGTGGATTCTTCTAAAAGACATGCTCTAATTCAACCGCAAATTATTGGATTCCATGCAGGGTTTGCTGGGTGAAGCTCTCTGGCTTGTGTTATGCAGGAGATCAGACTAGATAATCAAAATGGTCCCTTGTGGCCTAGAAATGTAGGATTACATTTGTATTATGATTGCACCCAAATTGACTGATCAAGATCAGGAACTCATTGTATATAAGAGCCTCATAGGAAGAGACATTCTCTGCCCCAGTGTTTATAGGCTAAATATACGAGTCAGAGAGAGCAGCAGGAATGCACCATACAAGCAGATTGATGAGGGTGTTAACAAGATTCATACCTTGTTAGTTCCATTGTGTTTTGTTTATTTAGAAACACACACACTAAATTGAGTTGCCCCTCCACAAGCCATTGTTAGTTCCTTTTTATTACATGCAAGATCTACACTATACTCAACTGCTCCTCAACCCCTGCCAATCCTGCCCCACAAACAAGAATTTTTAAAACTAATCTACTGTGCTTTCTTCTTTCTGAGCCAGTCCAGTGCTGAATTTCATCAAAATAAATGAATGCACCTGGTATCCATGTCCACCAGAGGGCGTACAGAGCTTATAGTTTAAAAGTATGTTCTTCTAGTATCATTATTATTGTCATTACATATAATTAGACTTGGAAGAATTAGATTTTTATTGATATGTTGATTTCACCATGCACGTACAAACCGATGAAAAAATATTTCCATCGATAATAATCAAAACGTACAGACAGGCAAAGAAAACATTTTTTAGAACTTATAGTTTGATTTAAGATATTTACTTTGTATATTGACATGTTATGTTGACAGTGTTTTAACAATTATAAAATTAACTTTTTGATTCTCAACAACTGCTGTCATTAAATAATTGTCTGACCCCTACATAATTTCCCATAGTGAAAATTTAAATTAAAAAAAATCTAAAAAATGCTTTAGAAGAGACATTATCGGGCAAAATATAAAAGGCAGAATTCTGCCAAGCCTACATATAATTGTGGATATTTCTATGGGGTCTTCCACTGAACTCCAAGTTTAACCTTACTTATTAAAATAACTTTGTACATCTAGTGATTGAGTTATCCAAGGCGTGAGCCAGGCACTCACACACTACAGTAATGAACTTATTATAACAACTATATGGAATAGAAACCGATCAAAAGAGGTATTTTTAATGCAAATTATTTTCTCCAAAAATTTGGTAGTAATAAAACAGAAATCAAACTAAGTAGAATAACGATAAATACTCAATGTGTTTTCAGTGTACTGGATCTTTGCATATTTGCATACACGTAATAAAACCTGCAAGCTTCTATTTGCCTGAGTAGAAAACTGGATGGAAATGACACTCCAGGCACTTGGCGTGGACAGCCCTAAACCTTGATCATCAGACGATGACGTAGTCATATCATATGATAACATTCTTTCAATTCCATTCATATCTCAGGAGGACGTTAAATAGCAGCTACTAAAGATAGACAGCTTTAAATCTGCAGACTCGGACGTGATGCTGTCTAAACAGTTTGTCAGCAAACCAAGATAACAGACTATTTCACCTGCATGCTAAAAGGTCATAGTATGTTCAAGCCAATTCACTTGTTAGAACAGAACAAAGGGAGATGTTACCACGTTGCATTTGCATGGTATATTCCCAATAATCACATGCAATCTAAATTAATGAAAAATAATGAAACATTAATGGCAATGACTTCACTTATCTATAAACTTCTTGATTGCTATTTCCTTGCATTATCTATATCCTTGTACTTAGTTAGCCATAGGTCAGATATATTAGCATTTAAATGTAAGTTCATTTAATATGTAAAAACTCCAGAAAACTAAATGCATTATGTAATGTATAACTGCCCATCAAATGGGACTGGAGCCTTGAAACTGTAACTAAAACAGCATGTTAACTTCAAAGTATGGGTCATTGCATTCAAGGATGGAAACACACAAACTTTGTTTGCACGTAATCAACGAAGCAAGAGCCCATGCTGAGCTGAGAACACTTGCCAAGCTGGTTTCAACTAGAAGAGGAAACCCTGGGAGCAATTCTGCATCTCTGAACTGATGAATTCTGACAGGTGGAATCCTGAACAAAAGGACACTGATCCCCAAAACCATGGTGGGCAATCCTGAGAGACTTACGGAGAACTCGCAGATCTCTGCTATCATTTGGACTTACAAATTCTGATTCACCTGTAATGTATTGTACCTGCTTTAAACCCTCAATAACTCTTCTTCTTAGTTAATAAATCTTTAGGCAGTTTATCAGAGAAATTGGCTGTCAGCGTTGTCTATAGTGAGAGATTCTGAGAATCCACAGACCTGGGGTTAGTGACTGGCCATTTGGGGTCAGGAGTAACCTAATGTGTGGTGATTTTCTGGTTTTAATAACCTTCCATCAAAATCCAGTTTGTCTGAGTGGTAAGATTGGCGGGAGAGCTTAAGGTGACTGTCTGTAACTCCATGGCAAGACTGGTGTCATGATCCAGGAGTTTGCATTTATTACTGGCTTGGTGAAATCTAATTATAGGTATACCACCAGTTTGGGAGTGTCTGCCCAGTTTTCTGACAGTCTGACCTGAGATTGGCACTCACAGTTCTGAGCCACACCATACATGACACCAGAAAACCTGCATCCAAGAGTTTTAGGATCTGGCTGAAGAGCTCGCTGGACCATTCATGTTGATTTTCAACAAGTCTTGGAGCACTGGAGAAGTTCCAGAAGTCTGGAAGAAAGCTAATGTAGTGCCAATATTTAAAAAGGGTAGATGGAATGACCTGGGAAATCATAGGGTTTATTTTGAAAATAGATCCTGTCAAACTAATTTGATATCATTTTTTGATGAGACTACAAGTTTGCTTCATAAAAGGTAATAGTGTTGACGTAATATACCTACACTTCTGTAAGGCACTTAACTTGGTACCAAATACAATTACCACAAACCAGAAAGATATAAAATTAACATGGCGCGCACAGTCTCAAAACGTAACTGTAAACAGAGAATCACCATTGAATGGGTGAGTTTCTAATGGCCTCCCATAGGCATCAGATCCTGGCCATATGCTATTTAACATTCTTATTAATGACCTGGAAGAAAACAAAATCACCACTGATAAAGTCTGCAGATGACAAAAATTGGGGAAGTGGTAAATAATGACGAGGACAGGTTACTGATGCAGAGCCATCTAGAACACTTGATAAGCTGGGCACAAGCAAAGAACATGCATTTTAATATGGCTAAATGTGAATGTACACATCTGGGAACAGAGAATGTAGACAATACTTACAGGAGGGGGACTCTATCCTGGGAATCAGTTAATCTGAAAAAGATTTGGGGGTCATGGAGGACAACCTGCTGAATACGAGCTCCCGGTGTGATTCTGTAGCCAAAAGGACTAATGTGATCCTCGGATGCATAAACATAGGACTCTCGAATAGGAGTACAGAGGTTATTTGACCTTTGTATTTGGCGCTGATATGACCACTGCTCTACGTCCAGTTCCAGGGCCCACAATTCAGGTATAATGTAGATAAATTAGAGAGGGTTCAGAGAAGAGCCATGAGAATTACTCAAGGATTAGAAAACACGCTTTCAGCTAAATCAACTGAGCTCCTTGATTCTGTCACTGTAAAGAGAAAGTTAAGGACTGACTTGATTGTAGACTATAAGTACTTACCTGCAGAATAAATATTTAATAACAGGCTTGCCAAACTCAGAGAGGAAGGTATAAAACAATCCAATGGTTGTAAATTGAAATTAGACACATTCAGATTATTAACTAACTACACTAATTAACCACACTAATTAAACATTGGAACAACTTACCAAAGGTCATGGTGGATTCTCCATCACTGACAATTTTTAAATCAAAGTGGGATGTTTTTGCTAAAAACATCTGCTCTCATTCCAGAGGAATTATTCTGGGCAAGTTCTATGGCCTGTGCTATCCAGTAGGTCAGGCTAGATGATCACAGTGGTTCCTTCTGGCCTTGGGATCTATACGTCTATGAATTATGGGTGTTATTAAATGTACATAGTACTTAACAATCCTGCCTCAAAGACCTCGCTATTTAGCTTGGGCACATTTAATACACAATACAATGCAGAATAACTGTTGAAATTATGAAGCAAACTATAATGGGTTTATCCTTCCCTCACAATGCATGCTTCTCTCTCTCCTTATTAGCAGTAATGAGAGTGGAGTATACACACCAAGGAGACAACATGCCCGTCCATCTTCAGCAGATTGTTTCGAACCAGCGTTCAAAAGATAATAAAATGATTATTTTAAGTAGCTGACGAAATAGACTGGCAATGATCTTATGCAGAGAGATGTTATTAAAGCTGGGGGTATGGAATATGACCCTCATTCAAAGCCTTTTTATTTAAATTAAATATATTTCCTTTGGAAGCACTTCTGTGTTTCAAACTGCAGGTTAATTATGTTAAATTTCTCCAGTGTTTTTTTAAGTGGATGTTTGATGTCACAACTCTTCACTCACACACACTCTACAACTACATGTGTGTGGGAAATTAAGGATAGAGTTTGGCTTAGATTTTTAACACTGTGTTGAAGAGTTTCAATAGCATACACCCCATATCCTAGAGCAGAGGTCCCCAAACTGTGGGGCACGCCCACTAGAGGGGCATGGAGGAACCTTCAGGGAGGCGCAGAGGGCCTGGACCAGCCCCCACAGGGGCAGACAGGAAGCACCACCCAGACCCGCTCTGCCCTTTGGCTCCGGCCCACAGCCCCATTCTTGGCCCTGGCTCTCAGCCCGATTTGCAGCCCGGCCCCACTTCTGATCCCCAACAGCAGCTTTGGCCCCGCACCCAGCCCCGACTCCCGATTGCAGCTCCGGGGTGGGAAGGAGGCAGGGGAGTGGAGGGGGGGTCGTGAACCAGGTAAGGGGGAGGCACAACCCCTAAAGTTTGGGGTCCACTGTCCTAGGGGTTTAGGTCTCCTGGTTCACAATAGCCACAATGGGGCTCTTTCACTGGATACCTGCTGTAACTGCTTCAGAGAAGGAACAACAGGTAATTAAAGTCATTTTCACAGTCATGAAGAATGGTAGATGGATGGAAGCAGAGTTCCTTTGATCTGATTATTCCATGGTGTAGCACGGACCCTCAAGGCATCCCCCAAGCCCACATAAGCTGCATTGCTCTCAGTGACACAGCTGGGTTTGGGGATGAAGAAGCCAGACAAGCTTATCTTTGCACATTCGTATCTACAGCTATTAAGTGGTGCAAGGGACAACGGGGCCTCAGAGGCAGACTTGCATCCCAACACACATCAAGGTCTGGAATTCTTAATAGTATAACTACACTTCAAAAAGGGGATGAGAAAACCATTGTCTCCATACACAAATGAAAATACAGGCCAAGTTCTACCAAGATTTACATCTTGTCCAACCCTACTGAATCAAGTAAGGGCAGAACATGACCTTAGGCTAGTATTTTGCATTTATACAGCATCTTTCATCCCCAAAAATCCTCAAGCCCTTCACAAACCAGGCACACACCATCATATTTGGGATGGGGATTGGTAAACAACCTATGCACAACATCCAAAGTGAGAAGAAGGAAGAATTTTGGCCAAGGGCATCAGGGCAAATCCTCATTTACAAAAAGTACCATGGGACCTTCAGTGCCTAGGCAGAGCTGACACAATGGGCACTGCCCATCAAGACTCTAAGAGCAAGGAAACCTTGCAAAACTTTACCTGACTGTAGCAAGTAAAATATCATGAGATTTCTTTTTCCTTTATCATGGAAAGGGCAAGCCTGAACTGTTAAGTCTTCATGAGGATTGAGCAAGGCAAGACAGGAAAAGAGCCATCTATAAAAAGATTATGATCTCGTTTCTATCCTATTATTAATTATTTACATAGTGGTAACACCTAGGATCCTCAATAGGGAAGGCCCCACTGTGCTATGAGCTGTAGAAACACAACAAAAAGATATTCCCGCCCCAAACATTTCACAATCTAAGCAAAAGATGAAAAACAAACACATGATGAGACTTATGAACAATATAAGCAATGGTCACAGCACACCAGGTACCTAACCATTGTCAAACGTTCTGTAGAAACACAGTAGAGGAAAGTTTTAAGGAGGGATTTGAAGAATAAGCTGGTCTTGTGTGTGTTTATGGGAGCAGCTTCCATGTAACAGAGAAGCACGGGACAAAGCACCAAAGTGCTTGCTGGAAAACTAGACAGTCGAGACTGGCATCGTTGGCAGAGAGAAGGCATGAGGCAACTGCTCAAATGCACATAAGTAGTGATAGGTAGGATGGAGATAGACCATGAAGGGCCTTAAAAGTGAAAACAAGTGGTTATTGTTTGACGTGGAAAAGAGGGAACCACTAGAGGGATGCAAAGCAGGGGAGAGATGTGGTTGAAGCAGAGAGCAAGCAAAAGGATCTCTGCACTAGCTTTGTGAATGGACATAAGGTGGCATTTGTTAAGGACACAGGAGGAGGATGTTGTAGTCAAGACACAAGATGATCAGGACCTAGATGAGTTTTAGCTGTGTGGAGGTAAAGGAAATGCTGGATCTTAAAGGTATTGTGCACGAAGAAGCAACAAGAGTTAGACACTGCTGGAATGTGTCAGTGCAGAGAGAGGAAAATATGATGGCTAGATCCCAGACCTGAGTGACAGGCAGGATGGTGGTGTTGCCCCTAAGGTAACGGATAAAGGAGGCATTAAATAAAACATTACTAAATTAGATAGTCATGATCATATGTTCCACAAGTGAACACATATCACCATAGAGTTCTGAATGATGAGGTCTGCTAGACTATAGAATAGTCCCCCAAGGGAAGTCCCACTGCTTTGAAACTTGTCTTGCAATATGCTGTAGGGAACAGTCTTCTATTGGCAGGGTAATAGAGTAGGTAACCTAGTAGGAAGTGAAAAAGATACTATTTGAGAAGTGAAACCAATTGACTAGATTGGATCACTACTTGCTCTGATGTCTTCTGGGTGCTTTGTAGCTATCATTTCATAGCTAATCAAAGAGCTACTGTACATAGAACTGTATGGGAATAACAGTATTTGTTTAACACAGTACAACTTGCACACTAATCATATCAGTAATCAGTTTTACTGTTTACAGTTTACTTTGCCCTGTCTTGAGATCGCAGGACCCTCTGGGAAGGGATTTCATCTCTATTGTTGCCTGCAAGCCATGATACAAGTTAGCCATGGTGTAAGAGTCAGTGATAAACCATGATTATCTAAAACCTTTTTACAAGTTTGCAAGCTAATGATTGCAGCCATTTTTCTACTATTTGTCTGAACTCTTCAGAATAAGAAAAGTTCATGCTTGCTGACCTGCTGCCCTGCTGGTTCTTCTGTGCTTTTAAAGGGATCCATGGAAACAGAAGCAGCAGCTCCAGGCACCTTCAGCTTAGCTTCACTTTTTCGACCCTTTAACACACGTCTTGTTCTTAAATTTCCTTCTGCAGAAACTCCTAGAGAAGGAAGACAAACAGACTTTGAGAGGAGGTTCTTAGTATGCTCTTACAAGCCTCCGTCACAAAATATTTAGATTGATATGGAATGAGCCTAAAGAAAGGTGGATAACAACGCAAGCTTCCAAGTAAACTCTGCAAATTCACCTAAAAAGATCCATGGACTTGGAATACACCTACTAGTTCGGTCCTTGCTTCTGTCACCATTGTTCACCTGACAATTTAATGTTTCACCTTTTACAGATACTTAGACTTGGAAGAATTAGATTTTTTAATTGGTAAATGTCAATTTCACTTTACACACACAACCAATGAAAAAATACTTCCATTGACAATAATTGAAACGTACAGTTAGGCAAGGTAAAAAAAATGCTTGAGAACTTAAGAGTTCGATTTAAGGATATTTACTTTGTATATTTTGACATGTGATTTTGACAATTTGTGTTTTAACAGTTATAAAACTAACTTATTGAACCTCAACATCTGTCATTAAATAGCATCTGATCCCCTCCCCCGTAATTACTCACAACTGTGAAAATTTTAAATCAGTAAAAATCTAAAAATGCTTAAAAATAAAAATTGATATTGTCCATCAAAATTATAAAAGATTGAATTCTGCCAAACCTACATATATGCTATTGCTGTATATTTTTATCCAAGGTTAATGCTGTTTGTTCCTCATGTCAAACTCCTGGGTAACACCACCACCTAGCTCTTATCTTAAGAGCTTTTCAACAGTACCTCTCAAAATGCTTCACAATCTTTAACGTATTTATCCTCACAACACCCAAGAGGCAGGGAAGTGCCATTAACCCCATCTGACAGATGGGGAACCAAGGCACGGAGCAGCTAAATGACTTGGCCAGGGCCAAAAAGGAACTCTGTAACAGAGCCAGGAACTTGACCCAGGTCTCACAAGCCCTAGTTAGCGCCCTGACTACTGTGTGAACACTACAGAGATTTTGTAAAAAAAAAAATCTCTCACCATTGCTAACATTAGTTCAGCTCCACTGCCAGTGGCTATGTAGGATGCTCTGATAGTTCCAACCCAAACAAGCCTTCATGAGGCCAGAATCAGCCTTGTGGTTTTATGGCACAACGTTGGTCTCCCCTTTACAGCCCTAAGAATCAAATGATTACTGTTTAGAAGTACTAGGAAGTTTTAGTATTTCCTCATTTAAACATAAGTGAGCAAACTGGATACATTTATTTTTGTATGGATGTTTCAAAAGTGAATCAGTAATTAAAAAGAGAAAACTTAGTAAGAAACTTTCCCCATCTTCCTCCACCTCCTCCTCCTCCCCCCCCCCACCCCCATATATTTAAAGGGGACAGAGTTCATAAAGTTTTCTGATTTTTTTGGTTTGCATTAGGAACCATTTCCACTGTAAATCCAGCAAGTTAACCATAAATCATAAGCTTTCCTTGCAGGTCACAAACTGTAAGGTCCTATCACCACCAAGGCTTGAACCATACTAGCTACAATCACATTCAGCTATGTTTTTAATTCAGCTGTAGCATAGGCCCTCTACCCTGAATGAACAGAGTTTTATTTTTATTAAAAAAAAAAAAAAAAAAGTCAACTGTGCAGGTCCAAACCTAGATCACATGGTTTCTCAATGCAGTTTGCAGCCCAACTCCACAAACACACACACAGCTTAATCATGTTATATGTTACATGTATATTTTTTAGGAGCAGGCAAGGACACAACCTTGTTATGCCAATTTTAAGGGTCTGTGTTGAAAATAGTTAATACGATTATAAATTCTGGGGGCATGACTAATACCACCATCTAATCTAAATGTAGAACCACATTGGGAGATCTATTTACACCACCGTTCCATCTCTTACCATAGACTGGATCTATCTGCGTTTAATTGTATCTCGCCCCAAATCTCGCTACAGCATTAGAGATGTTCAAGTCTTTAACAGGGTTCAGGGAGACAATTAAGATTCAGCTTATATCACAAACTAGGCAGAACTAAGCTGTTCATAATGGGGCCCTAAAACAATTTATCCTCTATTGCAGCGGTTCTCAACCTTTTTTTCCCCTGAGTACCACTCGGGTCAGGTACAGTCAGGTCAAGTACCACTTTACCTGACTGTACCTGACCCGAGTACCACTCGGGGAAAAAAAAAGGGGGGGACGACTTTCGGCGGTGGCGGGGTTTCGCGGCAGCAGCGGGGGGAGGGGGAGGCTTTCGGCGGCACAGTATGGCTCGCGTACCACCCAGCCTTCTTCGAAATACCACCGGTTGCACGCGTACCACCGGTTGAGAACCGCTGCTCTATTGTATACTTGTATAAACTGCGGGACATAGATCCTCTACTATAATCCTATAAATCCCAATAGAAGCAGAAAATCAAAGTTTATGCTGGCTCTACATCTCATGTGAACACATACACAAATGAAACATCACAGCAATGTTCATAGGACAAAGTATCATTTACAACTATTAGGCAATCATACCTGGCATATATACCATTGGCTGTTCTTCATCAGAAACTGTATGCAATTTCTTTAAAGGAAAACAAATCAAAGACGAAAAAGCCCGAGCTAAGATATACCAAAAGAAATATGAAAATACACCTTTAAATCTGTGATTTGCAAAAAGATTGTTGACCTGATGCAATTCATTGTTCTCCACCATTTGGGATGCAGGACAAACCTGACCAGAACAAAACATGAACACAGACTTCGAAAGAACACACAACTATCTGCACTTTGTATTAGCTTTCATCCAAATAAAGATCATCTCAGAGAGCAAGATTCATGGGACCAGACCCAGTTGCAACTCCTAGTATTAAGGTAAAGAAGGAACACAATATTTATTTGAATTAGACTAGGTTAACATTATACAAGGAATCTCTTGGGGACAGGCAGGGAAGACAAACTGCTGAGACTTATGTATATAGTCACACTGACACTGAACCACATACCACAACAGACAGTGCACAAGGTACATGACTAAAAGGAAACAGAAAGATTTAAAAGGAAGTTGGTCATTCTCAGCTGATTCAACTCTTATCCATCTTTTAAGGAACAATGACTTTGCATTTATTTGTTTAAGCTGGAGACTGGGATTTGGTTTGAGGCAGTTGTTTGTGAAGAAAGCTATTTCAGAAATGTTCAAATAATGGGCTACCTCAATCATAAATACAGTTTACTACATCTAGCCCTCTAAAAGCACCTGGCACTGGGCAACATATTATTCATATTACAGTGGTACCTACAGGGCCGAAATCCCTGCCCTGCATAAATTAGTCTAAAGATAAGAGTCAGCATAAAATGCAGAAGAATACAGAGCAGGGTGTGGCCTTTAAAGTCTCTTCTTTAAAGAAACAGTATGCAGTTTTGTTGTAGCCATGTCAGTCCCAGGATATTAAAGAGACCCGGTAAGTGAGGTAACATCTCATTGGACCAACTAGTGTTGGTGAGAGACACAAGTTTTCAAGTTTACACAGAGCTCTTTTTCAGGTCACGCTTAAGGACTGTGTACACATGAAAGCTTGTCCTTGTCCCCAACAGAAGTTGTACCAATAAGGCCTTGTCTGCACTAGCACTTATATCGGCAAAACTTCTATCACTCAGGGATGTAAAAAAACCCATCCCCGAGCAACATACATTTTGCCTGCATAAGCCCTTGTGTAGCCACATTATGTGATGGGAGAGAGCTCTCCTGTCAACATAAAACCAGCTCAGTAAGCGGCAGTAGCTATGCCAGCAGGAGAGCATCTCCCGCTGACATAGCGCTGTGTACACGAGTGCTTATGCTGGCAAATCTTATGTCACTCAGCGGGGTGTTTCTTTCACACCCCTAAGCAACAAAAGCTTTGCTGACAAAAGTGCTAGTGTAGAGAAGGCCTGAAAGACATTACCTCTCCCATATTGTCTCCTTAAAGAGATAAACCAGTAAGCAGAGGTAAAGATGTTTGTGACAAATTATTAATCCCACCTTCGACTGAAAGATTTACAACAATCCAACCTGTGTCACTATTTATGCTGTTTACTTTTTCGCATCTCTCATGCTATGGACAATAAAACTCAATTACATCAGTTTGTCAATTGTCTCACTTTCAGGTTCTTTTGGCTGCAATGTCTGGCTCTCAAATACTGCAGGGCTACGTTTACAAATAATTTTTCTCATTGGTTTGTTTGTTTTTTTAATTGTAAAACATTTCTACTGGTCTTGAGTTTTTATAAAAAGTTTATCTGACAAAATTCAAGTATTAGATCAAACATAAGTTTGACAGTGTCCTTTTAAAAGCTTCATTTATTGAGGCACTGCACTGCTGAAGGGATTAGTAATAAAACAACCTTTCACTTCCATGTAGCTGCCCATTGGACAACTTTTTGCCCCACCTCACAGAGCTTGGAGTAAAATAATGATGTCATGGCAACAACCCACATTTCTATAAAGTGACAGTGCTGCGGCACTCGGTATGGTGCATGAGCGAACAAAACCACCCCCAAAAGCCACTCCATTGCATTACAGAGAGGGGGCACCCTACCCCGCTGAGACACCTCTCCACCTGTGTGCTCCCGGAGGGCTAAGACCAAACGTCCCCGGCGCAGTGCATAGGAACTCCCACTAAGATAACACACAACTGTGTTGTGTACATACATGCCCACCCAAGACAATCCTCCAACTTCATCCGTACACATGACAGGCTGGGCCAAGACATCCCTACCAGCCCAGGCTGAGCCCTACATTCCCTCCCCATGAAATGGAACCACCCCCGCGTCTTTATACACAACCACACACAACCGGTGTGCACCCCCCACCTCCCCCGTGCTGAGGCCCCTCAGCCTCTGCCTCTCCTTTCACAGGTACCCCCATAGGGCCCTCATCACCCCAGGCTCTGAGCACCTCACGCGCTGTAATGTATTTATCCCCCTCCCCCCGTGGTACCCCCCTTTCCACACACACAGGCTGAGTAACCTGTCCATCGGTACCCAGCATGTTTGGGGCAGAGCAGGGAACCGAACCGAGCCGTGGCACGGCACAGACTACTGCTCTAACCACTAGGCCACCTCCCCCCGTCTCCTAAAGCCTCCGCCCCCCCTAAACCCCCCACGTCTCCTGGCAACTGACCAACCGCCCCCCTCCAGCTCCTACCGGCTCGGGCTCGGTCCCGCCCCCAGCACCTCCCGCCTCCCCTACAGGCTGGGCCCCAGGCCGGCCCCTGCTCCGACCCCCGCGGCCCAGCCTCCGCCCGCTGCGGCCCAAGCGCCCCGCCAAGGATACCGTCCCGGCTCCAGTAAACGGCTCCTCCGGGCCCAGCGGCCACATCCGCCATCTTGAAACAACCGCCACTCCCAGCGTGCCCCCCCAGCGCTCGCAGCCCATTGGCTCCCCGACCCCCGCTCGGCCCCGCCGCCCAGCCGAGGGCAGCCAAGACACGGGCGAGCCGGTGCGCGGTTACCCGGAAGAGCGGCGCATTCTGGGAGCTGTATTTCTCCTTGCGTTCTGGCCCCCGGGAAAGCGGCTCTGAGCGAACTCCAACTCCCATGAGGCGCCTCGCCCACAGCGTCTCCGTCGCCTGAGGAGGAAACTACAGCTCCCAGAGTTCCTCGCGGCGCAGCCTCCACTACAGGGCCCGAGGAGGGACAAACTCGGCCTCATTCTCCCTCCTGCCCTGTTCTCTGTCTAAGGGGGCGTGCTGAGGATGGAGGAGGACAAGCCCTACGGCAGCCTCAAGCCCTCCCTGGACAGGCTCACCCTGGGGGTCATCCGGATATTAGGTGAGTGAGGGACAGGCCGTGGGCCGCCGCGTTGGCATGGAAACGGCCCTGCTGCGTTGGCATGGAAACGGCCGCCGGGCTGGCATCGAAGTAGCCCTGGCACGGTGGCGTGGGGCAGACGCACACGCCCCACCTCCTCTTCTTATTTACTGTGTGGCCTATCCCAGCAAATCCCAGCGGGGGCCCTTGGGCAGGGCCCCCCACCCCCATAGCGACCGACGGGCGCTGCCCCGAAGAGCTCCCGGCAGGTCGTGTGCATTAAAGCCAAGAGCGGGCGGCACGAAACGCCCTTGGTGTTGTCATCTGGCTGCATGACCGGACGCGGCGGGCCACGAGCGCTCGTGCCATCCGGGGCTGACTCCAGCGGGGCGATCCCGCATTGGCGCAATAGGTTCTTCGACCTCGGCCGGCATCCCCCGTGTCCTGCTCTGGGGCCCACCGTTCAGAAAAGGGTGATTTGGTCAGTTGGAGAGGGTTCAGGGAAGAGCCATGGGAATGACTCAAGGATTGGAAAACCTGCAGGGCAGACGCCGTGATCACGAAGGTGGCTTTCCCAGGGCGAGGCTCATCCACTGCACTGCGGGTGTGCTAACCCCTGTGATTTCCCCAAAGGCGGGAAACTCGACTGCATAATTTGTGGTAGTGGGGGACGGCGAAGAGACTCGAAGGGGTCAATCTGTTTCGTTTAACCTTCTCTTTCAAGGGGTGACTTGATCAGTCTGTACGTACCTCTGGGGGGGACACATCTTTGACAGTGAGCGGGGCTCTTCAGCCTACTAGAGAAAGGCGTGACGCAATCCAATGGCTGGAAGTTGAAGCTAGACAAATTTAGGCTGGAAAGAATATACATTTTTAGCAATAAGGGTAAAAAATAACTTATGTCCATGATGTATCCATGAATATGGAATATACCGCTTCAGATTAGAGTTATTGCTATAGGTATGTTGTCCTTGAAAGCATCAGGTAGCACAAACTCTTCTGACTAGCAACTCTGAACACAGGTCAAACTTGCTTATAAGACTGTCACCTTCAAACAGATAGAAAACCCTGGGTGACCGACCTATTAGAACAAAACGCCCAGTACTGGGGAAAGAAACATGACCAGAGGTATTTGGTGCCTTTCCTGTCTAGTGCACTGCATTGTGTGTTGACAAAAAGTGACTATAATGTGATTGACTGCATTGGGAGCCAATATTTATTCCTTTTACACCAAAGCCAGTTTTTAAAGCCCTGTAAAGTGACAATTTACCACTGTGTACTATGTATTTAATTCCTATAGCAGGTGTGACCCGTCCGTGCCTAGGATAGCCACCTGAAAATGCCAAGGTCAGGGCAGGCTGTAAAAGTAGAGCAGATTCTCCCAGCACCGGTGGGTGAGACTGAAGTCAGACTTCGCAACCAGCCACAAACAGTGCTTCTGATTCCCCACGCTGGTTATCAAGAAACCAAAATAGAAAATAGACACAGCCCCTTTTACTGCGTTTCAGTCTCTGGCTCCCAATCAGCCACTAGGTCCATAAAGAGACCAGTTATTTAAAACTCTGTGCTATTTACCACAAAGGGTTCTCCTGACCCCAGAGGGTCAGCCACCATACCAGATCAATATAAGTTTGGATCTTACCCAAAATACCACGCTGCCAGCCAATCCTTTAGTAACTAAAACGAAAGGCTTATTATAAAAAGAAAGAAACTATAAGAGAAATGTTAAATAATTAAAGCAATCAGACACATACAATTGATTTGAAAGTCCATATATATCAGGTTTCTAATAGAATTGTGAGTTTGCAGGCTTGTATAGTCCCTCTGGTGTCTGGATCTCAGACTGGGTCTCAGTCCTTTGTTTCACAGCTTCAGTTCAGTTGTAGATGAGTTGATCCAAAGGTAGGCTGAAGACTGAAGATTGGTGACTGAAGACAAAATGGATGTGGTGCAGCTGTCTTTTATGTCCTTTGGCCTTTGCCATGCTGCTTGTGGAAATTTATAGGAATAAGATGGAGTCCAGGGTCACATGAGTGACTGGTGACTCATCAGGTATAGCCCTGGCTTCTCCCCCTGGGCCCATTGTACGTGCAAATTTCCTTAATGAGCCATTAAGCAGGCTAGTGCTACAGCCATCCTGTCTGGGGTGTCACCCAGAAACACAGCACAAATTGAAATACAGATACAAACATATCTATAACTTCCATTACACATATAACACATGAACATAAACATTATCATCTTACTTAGCACATTACAGCCTTTCTAATGGTACCTGACATGGCATATCTCATGAATTATTATGATTTTGACATATTGATGTTAAATAATATAACAAATCTCCCCCCCTGTCCCCCTAATCCAGCCAGTGTCACAGCAGGTAAGCAGACTTTTTTAACGTGATCCAAAACAACTGAAATCAATAGGAATCATTGTATTGATTTCAATGGGCTTTGAATGAAGCCTTTGATTATTAAAATAATATGAATAGATGCAAGAGAAAAGGTTCCAGTCTCACAGCCCAGCAGTGGCACTCTGTAGATATAGTACCTTGCATTTATACTGCGCCCTTCAGTTCAAAGGCTCCCAATCGTTTTTTATAAATTATGGACCTGTTGCTGAAAGCAGACCAGCCCGGAGTCCCACTGGGAATCCAGAGAGGAATAAGGGTCTGCTCATGCAGGCTGGTGGGCAGGATCAAATCTTACAATCACAAAAGAATCACTGAGCCGCTGAAGTGCATCCATCCCTGAAGGCGAACACTTCATGGCAGCGCTGCACAACATCTCAAGTCAAGCAAAAAAGACTTTCTCCAGCTGAAAACGACAGGGCATGTTTAGAGAAGCAAAATATAATTTCTTGACTTTTAGAGTTTGGCGAGGACACCAGGGCTACACCTGTGCTTTTATATAAGTTTCCATGGGGTCCTTAGACTCAAGATCCTGATCCCTTGCCTTCACTGTGTCTCAGTCAAAGGATGACATCTTCAACAACGCCATGTCCCTAACGCCAGGGCATTGGTTCTTACACTGACATCACCTACTCCTTCAACTTCATATCATCCTTGACTCTGCTTAGCTTGCAAAACCAGCTGGATTGTAGCCCTTGGTGTCACGTCTGCAAGCTGTGATCATGGTCTGTTTTTTGTTTTATAGAAGCTTCTCCAGGAGTCACTGAGGTGACATTGGTGGAAAAGGAGCCGGCTGAACGTCACACTATTGTTTCCTGGGAGCAGGTGGGTAGTTTCATGATCACACTGAAACAGGGTTGGTCTGACTACGTGACAGGCTCTGCATGCATACAGGATACTGAACAGAACTGCCACATTTCACGTGCAGCTAAGAGAGACTTACCAAGGTTCGTGACACAAATTGGAGCAATGCTGTCTCCATTACAAATGTTACTCTGGCTTCCAGCCATACAGTTGCAGTGTTGTTAGGCTGTTGATGCATTTAGATGGGAGCCCTCCAAGGGACACTCAAGTGCTGCAGAGCGTAGGGATGGTGACTCCGTAGGTGGCTGTCATTCTTCTGCATCAGCCCTGAAACCAAGCTCCAGCCTTGTGGTAGGGGCCACCTTGTTCCTTGAGGTGTTGTCTTTCAGATGAGATGTAAAACGAAACTCCTTATGGCCCTTAGAGAGAAAGACTTGTAGTGCAATCAAGTCATTCAGTACCCCCATCTACACTACACTCATCAGCTTCCCTTTTCAACCTCACCTACCTACCTTTTACCTCCCATTGCCCATATCTCCACATTCATCTTGGACAACCAACATCCAGCCTCCACTCCAACCTAAATATAAAACACCAATGCACACATGCATGCAGATTTCTCTTCCATCATTCCTACATAAAACAACAACCCGATTTACCTGTGGGCCACCCCCTCCACTTGTCTATTCCGAAGCATTACAGAAAAACATTACGGAAAAACAGAAGCTGCATCAACCCCACAACCCTATATTAATCATCCAAACGCATGACCATAGAACCAATAACCACAGTCAGAAATAAGGCTGGATTTTGGTTTTTCAGGCTGATGCTTGACAAGTGTGGGCTGGGGGTGGTGGATAGAAGATGGATGAGGTTAAGAAGGGGTAGTCGGAAGTGAAGCGTAGATGGGGTCTTATTTCCCTTGCTTGTTACCAATTGCTTGGGTGGGTTCTGAAATCTACCAACCTTCATTCAAAGTTAACAAATGTCCTTTTGTGTGGGAATACAAATAAGCTGTATAGTTTGATCTCTTGGAATAAGTACTGAGATCTCATGAGTTGCTTAGTGCATTCAATTCCCATACAGTCTTCAGTGGGAGTTGAGAGTTCTTGACACCACACAGGTAGTCATCTGGCAGAATCTAGTCCTTAGTGATAAACTCTCAGCTCTCGTCTTCCCCCATCTCATCTCTCTTGAATACAAGTAAACGTTTGGACATAGTATTCTTCATTGTGTTTTTGCAACCACTAGTCGGCACTGTTTACCGGTTTAATGGAAGAGAAACTATTGTCTCAGAGACTTTAATAGTCTCCCTATAGGGAACTTGTAACTGGGTTCCATTACGATCCCTGTTTTTAACTCCATTATAACGTAGGGTAAGGAAAATGGTTTGTCCTGAATTTAACTGTATTCTAAACATCAGTGAAAATATTTCCTGAAATCTTGAGGAAAGAAGAAATCCTACCAGTGTGTAAATCACAATGACTATTCAGTAGAGCATACCAGTGATTTTGGAAGTGATCCCCTTGGAGGATGGCTTATACTTAAGGCTAAGCTTTTGTCGGGGTTATTTTTAATAAAAGACACAGGCAATAAACAATAAATCATGGAAGCCTGAGCCACGCGGCCTGGGGCCACCAGCCCAAGCCCCGCCATACGGAGCTGAAGTTGCAGAGGCCACGTAAAATCATGAAATCTGTGACCTCCATGACCAACTCGTAGCCTTACGTGTAGTCTGTTTCTGCTTCATCTGATTTCAGTTCACAAACACACTCATGAAACTGCTGACAACCAAGTGCTGTTGCCAGCATCTCACTTTCGATCCAAGCAAAAGTTCTGGTATGTTTTGGTCGGTCCTTTGGAAGCAGGTGCCACTGAGCAATGGCGTACCGACGGGGGAGTAGGGGCATGGCCATGTCCCCAGGCACCGGCCTGTGAGGGGGTGCCAGCCAGGCCCTCGGAGGTGGAGCTGCCCCCTGTCGCAGGAGGCCAGAACTGCCCCTTCTGGACTGCCCCAGGGGTGCACAGTGCCCCAAAGAGGGGTAAGGAGAGGCAGAGCGGTGGATCCATGCCAGCCTGCAAAACAGGACAAGCACACGGGGAAGTTTGTGGCCCCTCGAAAAGGGACACAGCGGAGGACATGCTTCGGGAGTTCCGAGAGGCAGCTGGGGTCAAAAGCCCTAAAGAAAGAGGATGGTTCTCCAGTGCACTCTCTTCTAAAAGATTTTATAATCTCCCAATAAAATCAAATGCAAAATTCTATTCTTGCTTTAGACTTCTATAAACACTGTTCTTAATGGGCCTGAGGCTGGGGCCCGCTACCACCCATTTGTGCAGCTCCACTCATGCAACGGGGCTGTAAAGCTGGCAAACACGTCTGCCTGCGAATTCCTGCTGTGTAGCGCTGACAAGGCGTGACTGGAACATCTCTGCATTGGGAATATTCCCAACTGCCAGAACAACTTCTGGGAGCTTTCAGCAGCTGGTTTAGACCAGCCCTAAAGGAAGCCCTAACTTATGTGGAGGGACAAATTGGCCTGTGGCCATCTCCAGTGTTAGGGGGCCACACAGAAATGGCATAAATCTCCTTCTCCCCTCACTCAGGACTCTCATGGAGTGAGCTCTGTGCCTTTTTGTGTTTAGAGCGGTGTCTGTAGAACCCCAGTGATTGAATTTCTACAGCATTGTTCCCAATAAGGGACTATTCTATTATTTTAAGTTAACTGCCATATGCAAAACCTTCTGTTTTATGTGGGAATGAGTGATCACCACTTGTTGGGCAGCATAACTTTATCAGCCGATAGAGTTCCCCACCATCCTAGAAGGATACATGCATCAAATGGGTTCTTTCTAGGTTATTTTGGGATATCGTGAACAATAAACAAATTAAAATCACACCAAATATTGGGAATCTCAGTTTTACACAGTTTGTGAGGCTGGTGAGTGCAACTCTGGAAAGCACCAGATGAGCAGGATGTACACAGCTGGCTGAAGGGGCTGAGGGAAAGCAGTTTCTGGCATATAATTTGGGTTTATTTTACCTCTGCCCTAAGAAGACAGCTGTTTGAAATCACAAACCTGTGTGACTGACGGTAACTTGACGATCAGTCAGTCTTCTCCCACCCTTATGGAAAACACTGGATGATATCCAGGATCCTGAATGGGATGTGTTCTGCTCCGGCATAGCAACTGCCATGGTTGTTTTCAGACCCATCCTCTGGAGAAGGCAATGAAAGGGAGTTTGCTGAGGAAGATCCTAAGGCAAAGGTAAAAATAGAGAGAATGTGTTGGGAAACAGAGATGCAAATGGATATGCCTCCCTGGAAAAGGAGAGCTCAAGGCAGCAGATCGATCCAGAAACTTCTTACCTCCTTCCATGAATAGACCATTCATTACTATAGCCCTGATCCTTCTCCCTCTGAGGAGAGTAGTGGCACTGAAGTCAATGGAGCTGTTCACATGTAAAAGTTTATCGATAAAAAAGCAAGATAAAATGATCAAACAGGTTTTTAAATCGATGGAATGTGCCATGCAAATACTTGTATTCTGGTGGGTCTTTGTAGCACATCAGACATCTCCACCCGCCCAGCCTCCTCCATCATTTGAATCCCAGTCCTTGCTCTTGCGGCTAGAGTTATGAAGTTGGAACTCATGAAGCTGCAGTGTGAAATTACAACTATTTAGCTTTGAAAAGAGCAGGCAAACAAGGGCACATCTGTTACAGGCGTTTGGAGAACTTAAAACATGCCTACATGGTTTAGTACTCTTCTGAAACTAACATCAAGCAACTTTGCCCAACAGCGTTCATTTACCTGTTATCAAGAGACAGATGAGTTCTTCTCAACACAACGACGTCTTCTTTTTTATGCCTGCTGCCTATGGAGATGTTTTCAAAAAGCTTTGGAAAAGGATCATTCCAGGGACCAATTTGCTGATCATAGAGTTTAAGGCCAGAAGGGATTTAGAAGGAATCCTCTTGTCTGACCTCCTGTATATCACAGGACTCCAACACCACCCAGCACCTGCACACTAAACCCAACAAGCAAAATGAAACCAAAGCATTATAGTCCACAGGAGATTAGACCTTATGTGCCACAGGCAGAGACTAGGAGGGACTGAGGCACACCAGTGCCAGAGGCCCCCACAGTGGCAGGGAAATAAGTGAGATACACCCATATAATCCTGGCCAGTGACCCGCACCCGCACACAGCAGAGGAAGGTGAAATACCCCAAGGTCACTGCTAGTCTGACCAGGGAGAAATTCATTCCAAATTCACATATGGCAATCAGTTAGACCCTGAGCATGTGAGCAAGAACCTGTTACCAGGGTTCTTTCAACCCTAAGCTCTTGGTAACTTTACTCTCTGCAAGGTGGTGTCAGGAAATAAATCAATGGAAACACGGCTATCTGACCGATAGATGACTGGCACAAACAGTACATTACAAGAGTGCTCTCACTTAAAGCTATACTTTATTTAGTCTCAAGTACTTACACATGTCCGCAACAGGTTAGTAAAGCACCCCATCCCTCAATAATTAACAAAGTTTGGTATGGCTCTCGAGTGGTACACCAGCAGCCTTTCAATGGCCAAACTTTTGTCTGCCAGTGGAGACCATAAGATGTGTCCATGAAGAGATCCAAGTAGCCCAAACTTCTCCCCCTTATTTATCTTGTCAGTAGACAATAACACATCAATCAAAAAAACTTGTTAGGCAAGCAATTTCAAAAGCTAAGCAAGAGGATTCCTCAGATGACTAATTAGCCAGATGTGTTCTTGCAGAGTCCACATGCCTTGAGGTCCTGCCAAACACATCCCAAAGGGTAAATATAGATAAGCTTCTTGTTTTTCTCCTAAAACACAGACCCCAGCACATTCAACAGAGACTTCATTATGGAGGTGCAGGGTCCGACAAAGGTTGAGCAAGAGACTACTAGTGGGGCAGCCATGGTTTGGGTGCCTCTAGAGAGGAAGCTCTGAACTTGGGAGGCAAAACCAGAAGAAGGTAATGGACTGAGCACGAAACCACAGGCATGGCAGAGAATATGATCACCATCCCCAGTGACGTTACACGTGGATGGCATGGACCCATATGGAGATAGGAGACTGCACAAAATGAGCGTAGCCAAGGCGTGGCTGCATTGGCATTAGGTTAGATAAATACAAGGTATCGGAATATTTATCCCTATTTTCTGAGGCTTTGGGTGCTAAATATTTGGTTGTGGTTTTAAATTTCCTTTTGCATCAAACCAAACATTTCCTTTCTTTCTAAAGAGCATTTGGTGCTCAGCAAACGTACTAAGATGACAGTCCTGCAGCTTGCTGTGTTCTGCTACACAGCGCTTTCCCACACTGCATTATCCACAAGCACCCTGCTCTGAAGGGATCACCTCACGTTATAGAGAAAACCTTGAAAATGTGACCCGGAAGGTTCAAAAACAAGGAGGCAAATAAAAAGAACCTTCAATGTATTATCTTGAAAACTCACATGATTTGGGGGCCTGACTCCAATGATGCTGGAATGTTTGCAGTTGGTGATACTCTAAACACACGTTCTACTTTGAAAAAAAAGTCTGTCGTTTCAGGGAAATCATTTGATATGAAGAGTAGTGATGGTAGCTAGCTTCATGCAACATCTTTCCTTGGCTCATTAAAGCCGGCTCCTAATGGGATTCTCTTCTGGTTTTCAATTCATGATGTGCTCTTGGTATTAGGAACTAAAATAAGAGTGAATCGACTGTCTGAGGGTCCAATCTCACAGTTCCCACAGAGCATAGTGCCTGCATTAAGCACAGACTCATTGAAGTCAGTCAGGTTTCTCATAGAAGTAAGCACTATGGTCAGCACTAAGTGTTTGCAGGACTAGGCCCTCCGTGTAGACATGTACGCTGCTGAATGGAATGTCAGACCTGCTTGTCCATGAGAGAAGTCCTAATACTACTGCTGGTCTTGTAGCTCAAATGGAAGAGATTGGTTTGTTTAGTTTCACTGCTGGCAAAGCGCTGTCCCTGACGAAGCTGTGTGTGTGGATTCGCTGATGATCTTTGGGTCTTTGATTTGGGAGTGTGAATTCATAACACAAGGTGCCAGATCATGAAAATTGTGGAAAACTCCTAAAATATCCATGTATATATCTACTGAGTGCTAATCATGACATTTTCCCAGTTGTGCCCTTAGATCAAATAACTATCCTGCGTTAGGAAACCGATCCTAGAAACTTGAAAACCTCTCTCAAGTTGTGTGATTTGAGTTGTGTTGGGGCTCAGTGAGATCTCTGGTGGAGAATGTTCCTATCTCAACAGTCCATCAGTCATTCATATCCAAGCACGCTCTGCCTCTTTCCCTTGATAATGCTTAGGGGCATTTGTGATTGCAGAAAAACTCCTGTGTGTTGCCAGAGGATTTAAAGAATTTCTATCTAATGAGCGATGGCTTCCACCTGACCTGGAGTGTGAAGATTGATGGTAAGTGCCTGTCTCTTCCCCACTAATATATTGCCTTCAGTGCATTCTGGCTTTGGCTGAGAATATTTCCCTTTAGCTTAAAAGCCGTTGGGTTAAAATTTCCATTCTTTGTGTACATTCACTGTGCCAGTTACAGTCCCTGCCTCTTAATCTGATCACTGCTTAACAGAATCCTCCATTTAGTTTGATCTACACCACAGGAGCGAAATCATTCTGGGCTGGTCTACACTACAGAGGTGTAAATTGAAACGCTCCTCCCACTGCTGTAACTCCCCTGCTGTGCCAACATAATAAAACCAGCTCTATGAGAGGTGTAGGGTTTATGTCGGTGTGGTTAGGGTGACACAGTGTCAGCGTAGACACTGCGTTCCTTACATTGGCTGATGGCTGTCATTCTTGTCAATTTGAAATTGACAAGAAAGCCGGGCAGCTGGAGCCCAGCTGCCCCCTATACTTCTGGAGAGCTGAGCGACTGGACCGTGCTGCCCCGGCTCCTAGCAGGCCAGCTTGTCCCAGCTCCCAGCAGCGAGTGGGGAGGGGCAGCCCCCCGGGAGCCTGTGGGGCAGCTGGGCTCCCAGCAGGGAGCTGCCAGCAGAGCTGAAAGACAGGGCTCGCAGCTCCCCACAGTGCCCCTCCGAGGTCAGTGGAAGTGCTCCTGGGGAGGACATGCACCACTGCCCCAAGGAGTGGAGTGTGGACATCAGCCACCGCGGTAATTAATGTGGTGGCTGTAAGTCAACTTAACGTAGCTCGTCTTATCTTTGTAGTGTAGACAAGGCCTCTGAATGAAAAATAAACCACTATGCCCTTCATTTTGATGGGTTTAGCCAGCTGTTGTTAGACAAATCAATCACTGGCTGTAGAAAATTGCCCTTTAATTGACAAGGAAATCCAAAGTTCTGCATGGAATAAAAAGCCAACATAAAGAAGGCCCCGATGATAAAAGATGAACACAACCTGAATTTCTGTGTCTGATACATCAGGCCCAGGCCTGCGATCCATGCGCACGCAGGATTTCCACACAGGAACTGGCTAGGATCAGGTCTGTTTTTGATTACCTAAATGCCAGCATGTATTGCCCAAATCCAGATATGCCTGTGTGATACGACCCGTGCCCAGGGTAGCCAACTGATAATGCCAAGGTCAGGGCAGGCTGCAAAAGGAGAGCGGATTCTCCTCACGCTGGTGGATGACACTGAAGCCCGGCTTCCCAACCAGCCACGAACTGCTTCTGATTACCCCTCACTGGATATCAAGAAGCCAGTCCACGAATGCCCACAGCCCCCTTTACTGCATTTCAGCTCCAGGCTCCCAAATTAGCACCAGGTCCAGCAAAGAGACCAGTTACTTAAACTCTCTGCTCTTTGCTAAAAAGGTTCCCTCTGACCCCAAAGGGTCAGCCACAGCACCAGATCAATATAAGCTTGGATCTTACCTAAAATATCACGCTGGCAGCCAATCCTTTAGTATCTAAACTAAAGGTTTATTGTAAGAAGAAAGAAATAAACCATGAGAGAAATGTTAAAGGGTTAAAGTAAATCACAGATATACAAATGATTAAAAGTCCATTTACATCAGGTTTCTGGAAGAAATGTGGATTTGCAGGCTTGTGTAGTTCTCTCTGGTTCACATCCAGTACCTGGATGGGTCTGAGTCCTTCGGTTCAGCTACAAGATGAATTGGTCCAGAGATAGGTGTATGTCTGCAGACTGGACAGGGACAAAGACACAGATGGATCCTGTGGTTTGATCTTATAAACCCCCTCCCCCGGCCATGCGGCCTGTGGGCAGTCACAAGTCCCAAAATGAAGTCCATAGTCACATGGGCCAATCCTGGTGACTCCTCCGGTGTGCCTGGGGTCCATAGTCACATGGGACAGTCCTGATGCTTCATCAGGTAGGCTGCCTGCAATGGAGTCCAGAGTCATGTAAGCAGGTTCTGGTGACTCAGTGGTGATGCTGGCCTCTCCCTCAGGGCCCCTTGCACCTGGGAATGCCTTAATGGGCCATTATGCAGACCATTGTTCTGCAGCCTTCCTATCTGGGGTGTTGCCCAGGCAGAGCAATTTGAAATACAGATATCTCAAATACATCTATAACTTCCATGTCACATATCACACATGAACATAAGTATTATTATCTTACTGAGCACATTATAACCTTCCTAACAGTACCTGACATGGCACGTCCCACATGGATTATTATGATTCTGCCATGCTGATGTCACACAATATACTGAATGCCCCCCCACTCAAGCCAGCCCGCATGACAGCCTGTTGGACATCAAATGGAGGAGTGTGTAAGTTTCACTTCAATCAGTGGTAAAATCACAGTTGATTTTAAATCTGCTAAAGGCACTGTGTACTTTTGCTTTAGCATAAATAAGGTGCTACTACCATTCCCTTGGTTTATGGTTGAGGCACTGGATTGGAGCACTCGGTTCAGTTTCTGACTGCCACAGACTCACTGAGTGTCCTTGGACAAATCACTTACTCCGTCTCTGCCTCAGTTCCCCATCTACAAAAAGGGGATAAATCCTTCCCTAGCTCATAGGACTGTTGTGTGGGGCTGTATCCACTAATGGTGCTGAGGTGCTCAGCTACTACAGAGATGAGCACCATAGAAAAGCCTATCAAATATTAAACCTGCTGCTTACCTCGCCTGCCTCCCGGATGCCTTATGCTGAGGACCTGTCTCTGCTGGACCACATGACATGACATGTTTTCATCTCTGAGCTGTTAGAGGAGACAAATTAGGAAGATCATGACTGCAAGCAGCATGGCTGGCCTCTCCTCCCAAACAGCTTTTCAGCAGGCCTGACATTTTTGCCTGTTACTTACTCAGCTCAGAGGGAACATTGGCTTTTCTGCTTCAGTCGGCTTCATGCTTTTCTTATTGTTCTTTGACTTGCCAGAGCCATAAGGTGGTCAAGGAACTTGGCAGAGGTCACACAACATACAATAGCTGTACTCGGGGCATGAGAGCCCTAGCCACCATTGTGAGAGTGGGGCACTTTAACAATGAACAATATTTAAAGGAAAGGCTTGATCCTACTCCTGTTGAGATCAGTGGAAGCTTCACCATAGACTTCTGTGCGAGCAGGTACAGACCCTGGGCCTCATTCTGATCTCACACCAGTTTTAACTCCATTGACTCGAGTGTAGTTACTCCTGATTTACATCAGAGTAAGTGACAGCAGAACCGGGTTCCCTTTCTTCCATCTGTGCCTGGCAGGAACAGGGAGACTCTTTCATTCTGATGCAGGCACCTGGCCGCAGTTATTCAGGCCTTTGCCACCTCAAAGTTCGATTGTTGCAGGGCACACCATCTGGAGAGGCTACCTTCAGCTGGTGCATGCAGAATGCACTGGTCTCCTTGGGAAATGGAGTTTCACATCAAGAGCACATGACACTAGTCTCCAGCATCTGCCTGCCTGGTAGTTTCCAAGTGGATTTCAAGGTGTGGTGACCCATAGAACCCTGAGTAGGTTTAACACCTTATTACCAGACTAACACTCCCCCGTGCCCTCTTCCAGACTGCGACAGCTGCACTTAGCAGCAGGGCCTACCCTGGAGCTTCCCCGGAACAAATGAGAGGCAGGTGCTAACATGATGATATTTGAGATGTTCTCAACTTTGCTCCCCCAGAGCCTACATCTGTCAAACTTCCAGGCCTGCTACAATGCCAATTTCTTCTCCTATGCATTTTGTGAGGGGTTGGACAAAAAGAAAAGGCCTCCTCTGCTCTCCTGTCACTGGGGTGTATTAATGATCTGTCTTGTCACTGTGCATTGCAGATAACTCCATGCCGCTGGGCTCCATGGAGATTAACAGCATCTCTAAACTAAGTCGCCTTGGCGGATCATCGGTGTACGCCCTGCCCAATGCACCGACCCTCGCTGACCTGGAAGATGATACGGATGAGGAAGGTATTGTCCCCTTGGCCGCAGACAGGATGGTACACACAAGTTTCAGAATGTGCTTTTCCTCCTTCGTTCTGCTGTATAGGGATAAACTGCATTTCCACATAACGGGCCAAGCAGCACTTTGCTAGCCCAGGTCGAGAGGTCGCAGGTCACTCTTCACGAGACCCAACTTGTGCTGCTCTAGAGACCGGACGGACTGGATGCTTGGGGTCCATCAGGCTTTGTTAACTGTACCTCCTCATCAGTGTGGTCTCCACACCATTCCCCATGTCTGCTCCCCGTGCTTTGTTTTTCCCTGTCTTAAATTGTTTGCTGGGGCCTTCTCCTTTCATTGAGCTTGGAAGGAGCATATACATTCACAATATAATATCAACAATCCTTGGCAGTAATTGTCGTGGTGGTGGATAGGCCCATTGGATATGCTGACTTTGAGGGCAGCTCTTCAGAGGTGGAACTGTCACTGGAAAACATGCTGAAACAAGAAGCATCGGGGAAAATGCATGTGGACGTGTTAGGCATTTGGCAAATAAATACAAAGACCCATTCCCTTCCCCAGACAGCTTGCAGTCTAACAGGATGCAACAAGTGAAACAAACAGGAGACTCTTTACAGAAAATATCATAAAACCCACAAATTGCTATTTGATTTCTGTAGCTCTTGCTGCTTCCAAACTTGGCTGGTCGCTCTGCTTCTCAGGGAATCCTGTCCTTTAGCATATTAGAGATTTTGCCCACATCTGCTATAATTCAGATCCTTTTGCTTCA
This sequence comes from Emydura macquarii macquarii, assembly GCF_026122565.2. Taxonomy (NCBI): domain Eukaryota; kingdom Metazoa; phylum Chordata; order Testudines; family Chelidae; genus Emydura; species Emydura macquarii. The sequence continues at coordinate 2,739,753 of NW_027133251.1, read as the reverse complement.
GAAATCAAATGATCTGTTTAATCTACCAGTTATAAACAACCTGCAGGCCTAACTTCGGAGAACAGATATCTAGATCGGCAGTCAGGTTGATGGATATTTAAAGTTCGGTGATCTGCAGGTGCATTTATGTGCAAGCATGAAATTGCTTCTTCAAGGGCTATTTGAGGGTGTTTAGGTATGAGCAGAACCAGAACATAATGATTGTTATAAAACTAAATAAATCTCTGCTTATGGCATCTTCTTATTCAATTGTTTTTAACGTTCTCTACATTTCAGCTCAGAATGACAATATTTTGATTTATTGTAATAATTAATAACTTAACATTTACGAATTAAAAGTGAATCCTTCCAACCCAAGTTATGGCCCAGCATTTCAAACATGTCTTTACAGTTGTACTCATAAAGTGTTCCATGTGCACGAGTTTGTGCATGCAACAGCTGTATTTATACAGTTTGGGTCCTTCTGCTCCAAACTCCTGCACCCGAGTTGTGTGTGCACATGGAAGGGAGAGTGTGGTGCACATCAACAACTCTACACACACAGGCACAGCTTTTTCAGGCCTGTTTGCAAATTTGGCCCCTTATCCAGTGAAGATCCAGCCAGAAATCCTGTGAGGTGATTTTGCTTCTTTTTGCAGGTAATGAAGGCCAGCCAGAAAAGCCTCACTTTGACTCTCGTAGCCTGCTATTTGAATTAGACCCATGCAATGGGAATGGGAAAGTTTGCCTTGTTTATAAGCACACCAAACCAGGTAAGACTGAAAAGAACACAGTTAACCAGTCAGAATAGATGCTGTGTTTGAATAGCTCTTACTCTTCTGAATGTCTATGCAGCTTTATATGAACGTTTTAGGTGACAGCTTGGCTCCATTGATTTCAAATGGCAGAATTCCCATTGGCTTCATTGGAGCCAGGATTTTCCCTGGGTACTGAACAGATGAGCCCTCATTGTAATCTCCGTGTTATTTCTACCTGCCCAAAATATTTGCAGACAGGGAGGGGAACAGCTACACGCCAGCTCCCTGATCCTGCAAACACTTATGCACATGAGTAGCCCCAAAGGGTTCAGTAGGACCACTCCTATGTGGAAAGTTACTCACGTGTGGAAGTGGTGGGAGACTCAAGCCAAATTGTTCACATTCTCCCAGGAGGGGTATAGCATTCCTCAGAGGCAGAGAGGGGAGAACAGAGAAAAATCAACGCCCCTGAATTGGATTCAAACCAGTTCCGCCACCTGTGCTTTGATGCAATGTTCCCCAATGCTAATTAGAGAAACTTGGCAATGGTCTTATGAGTGGCAGTTAACCAAGGACGCACTGCAAAGCAAGTGAGATGTGAGCTGAGCTAATAGATAACTCTGCGGATACGTCTACACTGCCCATGTCTTTCAGCGGGTGTAGAGTACATACTCACGTTGCTCCCCTTGCACAGGTATAAATAGTAATGAGGCACAGCTTAGGCAAGTAGAATAAAGACATGTCTGCAGGGTATGGGTATGTATTCAAGTACATACCCTCCATGTACTCTACTTGCCCAAGCTAAGCCTCCCCATCTCCACGGCTGGAGGGAAAAGACTTCCCAGAGGGTCTGGCGGCGGGGACGCAGTGGGGAAAAGCTACGGCAGCTCCCCTCTGTGGGAGAAGGTTCTGGGCATGGGGGAGGCAACCTCTCCCCTCCTCCTCTCTGTGACATTCCCCTAGTGCAGTCTGGACTGGTGAATCATTGTGTCACCCCCAATTCCCTACTGCAGGAGCCCTTCTTACTCTGCTTTGCTGTGTGAACTCCCACTCCCGTGCGGCTCACGCACAGTCACTAACAAGCAAGTTACCCCCAACTCGGTGGGTGAGTGCCTCTAGCCAGCCACTCATGGATTATGCAGTGGTATGACCCCAGTCATTACCTCCAGTCCCAGCTGCAACCCTAGGAACTGCTGTCTTACAATGTTCAGTGCTGCCCATTGAACACTGCAAGTTCATTGGTTCATCAAATAAATTGATATGCACCAGCCTTGGTACTTCAAATGGAGTCTCTGCACACCTTAAACCGCGTGCACTGCTTTAGATAAAACAAACAAAAAACTTTATTAACTACAGAAAGATTCTAAGTGATTATAAGTCAGAGGAAAGCAGGTCAGATTTGATCAAGATAAACAAAAGCCAAACGCATTCTAAACTAAACTTAACACTTTCAGCAACTTTCCATATTCTGATGATTCTCACCACAGGCTGGCTGGTCTGCCTCCAGCCAGGCCCTCCCCCTAGGATCAGCACTGCAGTTGCTTGGTGGTGTTTGCAGATGGAGGTGGAAGAGAGAGAGAACAGCAAAATGTCTCTCCTTTTTAGCATGTTCCTTTGCCCCTCACTGGGGCCTCGCCCCCCCTCAGGGTCAGGTGACAAACAGTGTCCATGCATGGTTCCCTACACACCCTGAGTCACTGAGGTCTTTTGTGGATTCATTTGTTGATGTCTGGGCCAGTCCTTTGTTCCTGGAATGCTGAGCTGTGTTGTTCTATGCAAGTCCTAATGAAGTGCGAATTGCTGTTCAGCTCTGTAAAGATTTGCCTATATCTGTCTCAAGCCAAGAGACACATCTTTGGGAATATCCCATAGCAAAGCCTCATAACCATACACAACATTGCAACAAACATATCACCATAACAACAATGTTCAGTACATCGTGAGCATTCCAAAAACATCTTACATGAGATACTTTGCATGAAACAATACACAATTACACTATCAAGGTGACCAAGGGGGGGTGCAGTGTGTCACACTCACCCCTGCCCCAACTCTTTCCTCACCACAATGAAAGGCTCCAGAAGCAGGGAGCTGCTGATGCTTTTCTCTACTGTCTACTCCTGCAGAGCCTTTCACTGACACGTGTAGCTACACACCACAATGTGGACACAGCCTGCTTTTCACAGCGCCATGTAGCTACACATATGCTACATGCTGCCATCAGTGGTGTGTAGCATAGACGTAGCCTGTATCAGAAACCAGGAAGTGTTGCAGACACCTACCTTTCCAAGCTGTGGGAATTTAACCCTGTTTTTCTCTCTCTCTCTCTCTCTCCACACACACACGCACGCACGCACGCACGCACGCACGCACGCACGCCTGTTCCTAATAACCACACCCTAAGTTGTCAAGTGGTGACTGTAGTTGGAGGCTTGCTGGGTGTCCTCATTAGAGAAACTTCTCTGATTTCTAGGAGGCAGACATGAAAGACGTAACGATCCAGCATAAGCACTGGGCTGGGAGTGAGGGAATGGAGTCATCCTGGGGTAACCAGAGAGCAAATGTGAAAAATCGGGATGGGGGTGGTGGGTAATAGGCACCTACATAAGAAAAAGCCCCGAATATCAGTACTGTCCCTATCAAATCGGGACATCTGGTCACCCTAAATCATCCCCTCACCCAGCCACGTGGGGAAGTGGATGCAGGCAGTGGGTGGGCATAAGGACCCAAAAGTGCCAGGTAGGTTTACACTAGAGATACCACATGAGGAAGCAATCTGGAGTCAGAGCTAACGTGATCCTGTGTCATATTCGATTTTACAATGTTTGGAGGCTGTTGCCTCTAGAAAAGTGTTCTGATTGCAATGAAGAGGGAGAAAATCCCCTGCAAAGCAGGATTGTGTTGGCAACACAAACCCACCTGAGTGTTCCCTTCCACACTCAGGCTGTGCTCAGCAGTCCCGGTGACTGACAACCCCATGTAATCTCATTTGTCAGCATTTTCCCCGTGGGGAAGAACAGATAAAGATTTAGAGTAATGGTACTTCGAGCTTACATAATATAGTACCTTTTATCCAAGGAGCTCCATGTGCACTACTACATTAAGTCTCAAAGCCGTGCCGCGAGGCGGATAAGTATTATTATATCCATGTTGCAGATACGGAAATAGGCACAGTGGCCAGTTGATGAGCATACACTGAGTCAGTCGCAGAGCTGGGAAGGGAACCTAAAATCCAGATATTCAGGTCTCAAGCTTTAACCAGTAGACTGTCCTGCCTCTAGAGAATAGGATATATTGCTTCTGGGTCCTACCCTTTGGAAGAGCCATCCTTTAAAACATCAGAAATATCACAACATTGCTGCATGTCTCCCAGATGACCTCCCTTGGGAGCTCATCCTTCAGCTGCAAAACAATGCTACAATTTTTACATATGTTCCCTTGTTTCAATTCCAGTTGTCACCCCAGACGCTGAGATATGGTTTCTGGACAGAGCTCTGTACTGGCATTTCCTGACTGATACCTTCACCGCCTACTATCGACTGCTGATCACCCACCTGGGTCTCCCACAGTGGCAATATGCCTTTACTAGCTACGGCATCAGCCCCCAGGCGAAGGTAGGAGAGCAGGAGCTGCACCTTGACTCTGCAGTGAGTCTGAACATGAGCCAGTCCTTCCCACTGTCTCAAGACCTTGCTCAGAGCTGGGTGTAAAGGCACAATCTGATTCTAGCCTATTCTCCTCACTGCTGCTCCCTTACGATTGCCAGGGAGCTGCTCTTCTAGAGTCTCCGGCCTTTCCTCTCAGTTTCTGATTGGGCCTTGAGGTCCACCCTGGCTCATTACTCCACCCACTGCACCTGTAGGAAACAACACCACTTAATGCTGTGCACTGACCCATGCTGTCTCCATGCACGCTGGCAGGGCCTTTGCTCCCTTCCGCACACAGTTGTTCAGCAGCTCTGTGTTTTATCACAGTTTGCAGACGTGCTATCAGCAAAGTGATACGCCCTAATTCTAGGCATGTGAAGTCAAGAGCAAGTTACAGACTAGTGAGGACTGCAGGATCAGGCCCTCCACATTTCCGATTTCTTCCACGTCACGCTATGCTCTAAATAAAACCTACTCGATTGATGGAGGCTGCACTCATGGTACTCTAGCGATAGCTTTTCCCAGCACAGTGTTCCATATATTCACTAACCCTTGTGTGAAATGATTCTCCATGCATTCCCGAACCGCTCCATTTCCTCCTCCTTTCGATTATGTCCTCCTGACTTCACCACTGTGATCAGGTAGTCGTCATTAATGCTATCTTTTGGAAAGGTGTCGTCGGAGGAGATATTGGAGACCGTCCCCAGTGCAGCACGTAAATCTGCCACCTCCTCAGTGTGTGTTTGACCCTCTATTTATCTAGTTCAGCATTCTGGTGGGCACTGGCATGAGGGTGGTTTGGGGAGGGTTGTGCCTAATAACCCCGGCAGTTCTTGCCCTGGCTTCATGAGCCGAGTGGCTGTAGTAGGAAAGGCAGTAGAAGACAGGAATGTGAAACTTCCTGGTGGCAGCCACGTAATACTTATGGCAGCCAGCCAGAAGAGAAATGAACACACGGTCTGAGTGAAAGTTTGCACAATTGAAACTGCAGTGTTAAAGAGCGTTGGGGGCTTTTTATTTCACCTGAGAAGCTCATCAGTTCTAGCTTTGCTTCTTAAGCAAGTTAAATTCTAAGGTATTAATAATTCCTTCCTGCATTAGGCCTGGTTCCCCTCTCTCCCTGGCACTGGTATAATCCAGCAGTGACTCCCTAATGTCTATGGAGTTACACCTATGGAAAACTAGGAGAATCATGTTTCACTTCTGGCCTTTATCTATACAATGGGCTGATCCAGCCATCCCTGCACTTTGGAGAAGGTTATATCCCAATCCTTGTTCTGCAGCTACGAACCATCTCTGCTGTAAAGCTCTTTGCACAAAACCCTGTGAGCTAACACACAGACTGACACAGGCTCCTGACGGCAGGAACTTGGTGTATGTTTTAAAGGTTCCAAAGTTGGTTCTTGGGGTTTCTCTCCACGTCTCTAATGTGCGATTTTTCTCTCCTCTCTTGCCCCAATGTCATCCTCCCATAATCGGCTTTTTCAGCAATGGTTTAACATGTACAAACCCATCAACATCAATACAGCTCTGCTCTCGGAAGAAGCCGACGCCTTTGTGAACAAACTGGACCCCAACAAAGTATTTAAAAGCAAGAACAAAACACCAGTGATCAAAAAGAAATTGCCGTCCCAGCCAGCAGGCTCCCAGAAAAGCCACACTAGCACAGCTTCCTCCAAGACCCCTTCGTTATTCGGGAACTCCCCGAGGAAACGAGACCCACAAACCTGACTCTGGACAGCAATTTCATACCAGCTTGTTAAAACCCCACTGTGGGGTCTCCTAGGTTCCGATCCAACTATTTCTCATGCATGAACAGACTTCCCAGTGCAAGCTGCGCTGCAACATTTGCATGAAATATAGCCACAATTTAATTTATGAGAGGGATGGCTGGAGAACCAAAAAGCTGCCAGTCCTGGAGAGATGGTGGTTAATTCCTTTCTGTTTCTTTTGAGCAAAATACTTCTCCGTGTGGATAAAAATGCCACTGAGCTGTATGGAATATATTACCACTGATCAAGTGCCGCAATGAAATAAAGTAAATTGAATCTCTACCATTTTCATATACATCTTATTAAATACCACATACGCACACAACTCACAATTTCCTCCAGTTTCCTTTTTAGAAGAAAGAAGCATGTTGGGGTCATAGCATGTAATGAGAGCAGGATCAAAACCATTGACGTTGGTGGTAATGCTCCCTTTGACGTCAAGAGAGCAGGACCGAGCCCCATAGGTCTAACCCAGTGATATGTAAAGGCTTCATTCTGACCCCCCACAAATCCCACTGAGTGCTCAGCCCACGATCACACTTTGAATGATGTATACAGACGGCATATTAAACAGAAGTGATTAGCTGCTGTTAATGACCATACCTGATGCTGTGCGCTCTCTGCAAGAGCTATCCGTGGCCAGAGGGGTGCAAGGGTGCCAACTCATCCCGTACGGCGACCAGATGAACTAGCCAAGGACAGTGCTGTGAAACACTGATGTGCGTCCAGCAACGCCTAGGGGACCCCTCTTAGAAAGGAATCCCTTTTTTCACAGGCCAACCCTGCTCTCCTCAGAAGTTCCCTGGCTCCAGGTTAACAATCTGCCCTGGAACAATGTGGGATTCCCTATCGCCGTAGCTATCTGCGCAAGGTGCTGAGCACCCCCCTAACTCCTATAGATCTCAGTAGGCAGGGAAGGTGCTCAACAGTTTGCAGGATCAGGCTTCTCAGGATTGGGCTCTATAAAAGCCTCCTGTCCCAGTGTTTCCCAAACCGTGGATCCCAATCCACCAGTGGGTCTTGGAAAGGTTGCAGATGGGTCGAGGATCTGGTGTGGAGGGATTTCCAGGGGACGGGTGGGTGGGTTGGAGAGCAAGCGTGCCCCACACTCACCCTGCAACAGCATCTCCTGTGCACGGGGCTGGGAACCTGAGCGGTGCTGTGAACCCATGAGCCAGGCCACAACGCCCAGAGCAGGGAGCCAGGTCCAGCCCCTCAGCACAAGAACGGCTGCTGCAGGTTGAGGTCACTCGCCAACATACACGCACCAGGGCTCTCCTCCGCACGGGGTCAGGATTAGGGTTGCGGTCCTGGGGCAGAGGATGCTGCTGCAGTCGGCTGGTGTCCCCTCAGCACGGTGAGGAGATGGCGACACAGTGGCAGCAGCAGCAGAGGCCTATGATTTTGGGGGATTCACCCCACGCACACCCAGATTAGGACTCGGGTGAGTCGCAAAAAGAGACACAATGCCATTGGTGGGTCTCCTTCCGAAAACATTTCGGAATCACTGTCCCAAAAACACTGCAGCGAGCTTCCCTTGGTCTAACCGAGAGCCGCTCCGAACAGGGAAAGCAACCTTCACTGCCAGTTTGTGACCAAATGAAACCCAGCCATTTTCCTCTGCTCTTCTCCACCGTTGGCTCTGAGACATCTAGTACGGAGGCTGAAGCAGAGGAGACGGGAGCCCAGTTCCAGTGCAGTGGCCTGGCCGCCCAAGCTGCACGGTGGCATGTGGTAAAGGATTTACTGCAGGATGACATGGGCCTTACGCTGCACTTCTGCAAGATATGCACAGAGAAGATCAAAAGCGGTGGCGTACTCCAGCTTTAGCGCGTTCTACTGCTCTTTGAGCCAAGGCAGCCGCAGGAGAAGACAGAATCTTTACCGGTAGAGACGCACATGCTAGTAAAACCCAGTTTGCCTCTCAGATCCCAGGCCGAGTTGCAAGGCTGACCATTAGAAAAGCCATTGCCACTTGTAAACAGGTTAGGATTTGCTCTGGAGGCATTGAGAGCCCAGAATCATGGAACCCCACCTTTATACACTTCAGACGATGTCGTTTTTCAGGGCAGAACTGCACTTTAACCCACTCACTGCTGGTCTTCACCTGTACCCACTGTGGCCTCCATTCGGTCATATTCTTTCTTCTTAGATGTCCTGGGAACACTTCATAGCAACCACACACCTGTGTGTCTGATAGAGAAATCCAAGGCACCATCTCAAAATAAGCACTGGCTATTTCAATGGTGGTGTGGCCGACTCATACAATGATTGCATGGCTCTGTAATACCATGCTAGTTCACAGCGTGTTGGGCAGTGTCTTTAATTAATGTTTGTGCAGCCCTTGGAAGGATGAAGCACTGTGTAAGGGCTAAGGATTTTAATAAGGATTTTAATACTTTCCTCCAAAATGCCTGGTGTTTGAAAAATAGCAGATCCTTTAAAGCGCACACACACAGGACCAAGGACAAGAATGTGCTGTGCTTCTGAGAGGTGCAGCACAGAATGGGTAGCCATGGGGGAGTGAGCTAAAACGGCTTTAAGCTGACCCCCAGATTTAGGTTACTCCCTGGCCCCCACTGTAACTAAGACAGCCCTGATGGGCTGTAAATTACAGCAGCCTCCCTGGGCTGCCCTATGGATGGCAACGAAGTTCAGAGTCTCTGCAGTGCTGACGCCCAACTCCTAACGGGTTCCTCTCATCCTTAGCCCCGTCCCTGGCGTGCCCCTTACACCAGGGTTTCAGGCATCCTAAGGCTGTCTTCTGTGGGGATCCTTCCCCAGCTGTATCAGGGACTTCAGAGCACTTTGTCCCCACTCCAGCCCTTTTTGCCCAAACTGTCGTGGATCTGACGGTGGGTGACAACCTTTCATGAGCACCTGTCTGTTCAGTGTAGTAGCAGTAAGAGGACACACAATAATCCCCTCACTCATTCCTATTCTACTCTCAACTAGGGAATGTCACACCCAAGAGGCGGCAGAATTACATGTGTGGAATCACCCGGATTCGTTTTTTTCCACCAGAGCGATGGGTTTGGTGTATTATTTCCATAAAGAAAAAAAGTTACAAAACAAACTTTCATTGCAGTTTAGAGCAGAGCCACTTCCGGCCCCACCCAGTAGTGCTCTGTGCACCAGAAATCCCAGCTAGTCTGATTGACTTGCACAGATATTTCAAAGCTACCTTCCATCTTTATACCTACACGTTGTACAAGTAAATAACTACAGGTGCAACTGATGTCCCTTGGACATTATCCAGTCAGTTAGTGAGTGCTATTTAATCACAGGTGTGAATACAGAAACTCAATTAAGGTAGGGTTGAACACATGGTCCAGTGGTGAAGTTATGTGGCCGATCTAGGTTTCCTTTCAAGCTTTGTCCTAGCAACATTTGGACATCACACATGCTCAGTCTGCAAATCATCCTTTACTTTCTCATCTCCGCCTTCCAGTTCAGTCTGATTGTGAAAGTCAATTAGGAGTTTGTAGACTAAGGCACCAGCAAGACTTCCCAGCGTCGGAGCGACAATTGGGACCCACCACCAGTTATCTCCAGCCCTAAAAGAAAAGACAGGACAGGGTTCTGACGAATTGGACAGGATGAGAACATTTGTTCTGCTGCCATATTCTGCCCTTGTTACCAGGCTAGGTAAGCGAAGGTTGTCAGGGCTGATCTTTGATACAGAGTCGAATTCTATTCTAGCACAGTTATTTTTCCCACAGAATGCGTTCATTGTGGAGGGAGGTGAGCTATGCTAGCATTGTGCACATTTATAGAGCTTTCTGTCTGCGTATATCAAAGACCTCAAGGGCTTGATCCAAACCTCAATGGAAAGATTCTCATGGATTTCAGTGGACTTCGGGTCAGACCCTAGATGAATTAAGGCTCAGAATAACCATTGAGGTAGGCAAGTATTATCAACATTGTACAGATAGGATCACAAAGAGAGAAGGTAAATGCTTTTCCCAAAGTCACTGGAAGCCTATTTCAGCAGAAGGAGTAGAACCCAGGTCTGTCTCTCAGTCCTTTACTTAACCACGCGACCGTCTTTGCTGTCATGGGAATTGCAATCTGCCTGCTGCCATACATTGAAACAATGTGTGGCTTTCCTTTAATCTCCCTGTGAATGGCATTTGTCTATATCCACATCTGCTACAAGTACGGCCACTGAACGGCCTGAAACCCTGGTGCTATCGCAATGTGTTTTGGTTATTGGATGGCTCAACCTTAGCTGCTATTTTAAACCATGTTAGCCAAAGCAGCCAGAATTGGACGTAGATTCTGTGCCAGCCAGGCAGGATGCTGGGTGGATGCTGTGGCATATGAAAGAGCAGCATTCTCACTGGAGCAGGGAACCAACCTGTGTATGGGGATTCCAGCTCGTCGGCGATTAGTTTCTCCTTTAAAGTGCTTTTTAAATAAGGGTTCATAGATTTTATCTTGTATTAACACGTTTTCCAGGTCGCATATTTGTGATCTGTACAGTGCAAAAGGAAAAAAAGGTACCTAAAGACTTCAATTCCCCAGCCGGCTATTGCAGTAAAGATCCTTGGAGGCAGGTCCCTGGAGGGGTTTATTGCGTATCCCGTGTTTATTCCCATGGTCATGCCGATTGCTAACACCAGGAGCCCGGTGACCACAGCCTCCGTGCCCTGCAGGGCTGCATTATTCTTCTTGTCATAGATGGCCAGGACACACAGCATGAGCACCGCTGTGGCAAGGAACTGTGGGAGGGGAAGGAAGCACAGGTCAGTGGAGAAGCACATCGCAAGGCCTGAAGGAGCCACGCAATCCCATGAATGGGGGAGAGCCCAGAGTTTGTTTTTGTCAGGAGTCAGGGCCTGCAGCGCAGCCAGTCTCCAGGCAGCCTCATCAGAGCAACTGGCCTGCAGCAGCTGCCTAATTAGCCACATCCCCGGATTGGCTGCAGGGGCCAGCAGGCTCCCCGGCTTCTCAACATCCATACCCTCCTCCTGCCTTGAACCCCACCTTGCTTGATCCCCTGTTCACTTCGGTTCCTGCCCTCCGGTTTGACCCTTGGCTTTGGCTCTGAACTCCGGATGCCTGCTCCAACCACTAGGCATGATACCCACCCCGACCTCTAGGCTACACCACCCGCATCCCAGTTAGCTGACAGTTTTAAAAGATATGTTATCTGTGGGTTATGAAGCCTTTTGCCTCCAGGTCACCATCTTGAATCTGGCCAAGGTTGGGAGTAACCAGAAGTTGTTAGTATCCAACCTCTGTGAAATAAAGTGGGGGTCTTAGCCCCTTTCCTACTGAGTGTCTCTATAACACAACAGCCACTACCATAATTAGGTGTGTGTAGGGGTGTGTGCGTGGCTGTAAAAACTCTTTTTCATATTCCTCCATCTCTAAACCAAAGTGCCTTACTTATTCTGAGTCCACGTGTACCAGACTCAGAGGGAGCCATAAAAACCTGTAACACTGAGCCCGAATAGGTCTCCTAGAGGTAAAATGGTCATGCTTTTAAAGTCCATTATGTCACCCCTTCCAAGGCTAGACCCAGGGGATGTGTGCGTGGATGGGAAGACACATGCTAAAAGAAAGAGTGAGGAAGGGAGAGGTTAGTCATAAATGTGCAGCACATGGAGAGCTGATCCTCCACACTTCTCCCATTCAGGGTCCATCCCGGGAGCCTCACACCAAGCACTTAATTCTCCCTAAGCTGCTCCTCCACGGGGCTGAGGTCACAAGATCAGCCTTTTCCCAATAACTCTTTCCACCAGCCTATTCGGGGCTGGCTCAGAGACCCCTCCATGCTGCACAGGGAGGAGAAAAGCCCTGTCTGCCTCTGGGCATAAATGGGTGCTGATGCTCTCCTAACCTGGGTGCATTTCATTGGTGATTCTGTGGACCATGGAAACAATTTTTGAAAGAAAACAAACAAAACCAAGAAAAACCTGTAAAGAGCTTGAAATATTCCCTATAGCAGCCATGTGCCTCACAGAGCAGCACCTGCTGGAGCAGACGAATGCGCTCCAAACGGAGCTCTGCTTCTGTGCTGACCGGTCACGCCCCCCAGACGCAGGCTCCTCTGTGCTCTGGTTACCTGCACCCACCTGCCCACTGAGCCACAAACTTGCCGCCAGTCACCTTCCACTTCAGCTCCCTCAGCCGCAGAGCCACACACCCTGCACTCTGCACTCATCAGAGCAGGGGCTGGGGCTGTCGCAGTGCTGAGCACGCAACGGCTGCTTAGCGTAAGTCCTTTGCATTGAACTGAAACAGCACCTGGTCACCAAGCCCAGCCCCTGTGACCTCCAGACACAACAGGGATATGGCAGGTCGACCCTGTGCACTGACCTCATCTACAAATCCCCCCAGCAGAGTCATGTACGGCGCAGGGTAGGTGGAGAAGATCCCAGCTGTGCCATTAGGTCCCGTCACAATGAATTGCCCTCCTGAGTATTCACACAGCGCATCTAGGAGAAAGGGGAGACATGGGGTTAGCCCTGCTGATGATGGTGGCACGCACAGAGGCCCCTCAGACTGCGCTGAGGTGCTAAGTTAACAAACCCAGGGCCTGCTAACTTGAGTACGACTAACCCTGGGCTTATACGGCAGTGTAGATATACCCTGTGTGGCTAGTCAAGAGATGCCCCTCTCCTCCAAGACACAACAATGGATGAGGGAGTGAAGGACTCAGTCTGATGATCCCAATACTTAGATATCTGGAGCAGCGATACTCAGACCGAGGCTCGGGAGCTGCAAGTGCCTCTGTAATGTGTCTCCCGCAGCTCTTTGCAGTGCGGGATATTACAATGCTGTGCGACTTCATTATTAACCAATCTAAGTTATTAACCAATCACGATGCTTTTACTATGTTATTAACCAATCACAGTTGATCAAATAATAATACTTGGTCAATCATTTTGCTGTGAGAAGAATCTATGAAGTAAATATTGCTCCTGTCATACTGTTTACATAGGAATATATAGCCCTATAGTAAATGAAACAACGAATTCACACAACTGTGGCACTTTGGGGTAATGTTGATCACTGATTTGGCTCGTGAACCCCTGAGGTCTGAGTATCACTGGGCTGGAGGCTGCTAGCCGGCATGCTCAGCTGCCAACACTGGAATTTGCTCTTTAAGGTGGCCGGAGTGAGCCCAACTCTACTGGCCTTTTGGTCCTAGTGCAAAGCCCCTCTCCGGTCAGGGGTTTGCTGGAGGTGAACGGGAGGGGATAGCACTGATTATTCTATTTGATTCTGAGCAGGGACCCCAAGGCAGATAAAACGCTCACTGTACAGAAATCTAATCTATACAGGAGTATCCTGAAGGACACACGTAACAGGGTGGTTACCACCAGGGATTAAACTCAATCCCTGCAGCGCTAAGAATCTGAGTCGCTACAGTGTGAGCCACAGGATTCCCATGCCTCGCTGGGAGCTGCAGAAGACTCATCTCCGCAGTGGAACAGGAACAGCAAGTCAACTAATCCATTGCCAGCAGTTACCATAGCGTTGGAAAAGCAACCATACCGTAGTACATGCAGAACATAAGGGCGGCGGCTATGAAGGAGCCCAGGAACTGGCCAATGATGTAAGCTGGCAGCTTTCTCCAGGGAAGTCTTCCTAAGACGCAATTTGTGAAGCTTATCGAGGCATTCATATGAGCTCCTGTGTAAAAACACACATACATATGTATATATACACTGTACACACACATACACACACGTATATATACACTATATGCACACACACACACACACACACACACACATATAATACATCTGCTTTATAAATAATGCATCTGTGCCAGCGCAACAACTCTGGAGTCCCATAGCTGACAGTCAGCACTGAGGCTAGAACACTGGATGCTCTGCTCCCAAAACACCAAGTGCCAAGAATTCAGAGGCTTATATCCAGTGTAGACAAGGGCCCCACGCGCTGGAGCAGCTGAGCCATTCTAGACAGGAGATAGCATGCGTGCCTCTAGTGTCTTAAAGAAGGAGTAAATAACACTCCTTTATTTACTTTCTCCACACCAATCATGATTTTATAGACCTCTATCAGGTCCCCCCTTTTTGGTCTCTTTTCCAAGCTGAAAAGCCCCCGTCTTATTAATCTCTCCTCATAGTATCTAACACCAGTTATTATCACCATGATCCTGTTCTCCAACCTCTCTGACCAGCCCCCCTTACATGTGTGAAAAGAACTAAGATACACATTTTCTTTATCAAACTCTCACGTATGCTGAAAGGAGCACGTGCACTCTGCGGAGTAAAAGCTTTCATCTGCTGCTATAATATGCAAAACTAAGATTAAGGGAAGAGATAACTTAGGGCCTTAGGACTGAACTGACAAGACAAGGGTCACCTGGATCTTTGCTCTGAGCTAAGCCTTCCTGGGGATGAGAAGACAAACAGATTCAGAAAGCAGTCCCTGTTTCCTCCTCCGCCACCATTCCCACCATCCCCAGACAGCTTTTATTTGGGAGACACCCTTTCCATCTCTCATCTCTACTAGACTCCTCTTCGAAGTCTCCTCTCTCTTAATTATGAAGATGGAGCCAAACCAAAACCCCGACTCCAGAGAGCCCTGGAGTGGCTTCTAGAACTGAACGTGATGGCCAACCACTGACCCATAGTGGGCTGAACTGACACCTCATCCTCTCCTAACTCCCACGCCTTTGCAGCTCAGGCCCAACTCTAATTGAAGCATGGAATAGAAAGTCCCCTTCACCCAGCTGTGAGGAAGTGGGAATGTTCTTAATGAATACTCTGTGTGCGCCTCAGTTTCCCCCATATGTTACTCAAGTATTTAGGTGGAGGGACAAGGGTGTATGATCGTTGCAGAGACCCCTAGAGGGCAGATGCGGCTGCCATCTGGCTGCATGAGCACAGACAAGGGCCGACAATCTGATGGCCAGAGCCTATCCACTTCAAAGGGCCAGCTGAAGGTGTTGGTGAACGAGAGAGAGAGAGACCAGGCGACCTCTTTGGCCAGGAAAGGAACAAAGCATGGAGGAGGGGCCACAGGCGCGTTGGAAGCTAGGCACCTGGAAGAGAGTCAGTCCCCTCCTTGAGCTTTCAGGGGGAAGAGCCCAAGGATGGGGCTCTGGTCCCCCCAAGACGAACTTTGCTGTAACTTCCTGCTTTCTGTGCTAATAAGTTCTAGTCTACGCTGTGTTCCTGTCTCTTCCATCAGAGCAGATGAATGCAGAGATTTGAGAGGAAAGCAGGGACTGACCTTCCATAGGAGAGATGAGCTATTATTGCCCTGAACTACCATCCTCTATATGTACCTGTGTGCGTGTATCAGACTTGTACGCCATTAGCTGCTGTACCATCACTGGCAACACTTCTTGTAGAACAGGTGACAAGAGGAGGAAACCACTGACTTGCAGTGCGTGATATCAGTCCACATAAAGCTCACTGGACACTATACAGTTATCTGAGTCTGAGCTGTTCCTAAATCCATTTGTCTCCTGGTTGCCATCCCTTTGTTTCTCCAGGGACTGACTGCCTGCCAGAGATGGTGTCACTTTGAACACCCGGAAGCATTTTAAACTGGGCACCATGGGTCTGTTCTGTGATTTCCAGTCACGGTGGGAGAGATGGCCTTTCATGGTGGAAGGGAAACTCTGTGGGTCCCCCAACGGCTCCTGTTGAGAGGGGTTCGCCTCACACCCTCCAACACCACCATGGAATGAACACGTGGGACTGTCTCTAGATCAGGGCGATCTCAGATGGGCGGGTGCAGGGGAGCCAAGGGCCATCTGCGCAGAGGGGGGATGCATGGACAGGTGCATAGTCCAGCGCTGAGGCTGCTTGCTGCATGTTGCTGCTAGAGGAATGGGACCTCCCCCACTCAACATTGCCACTTTCTCAGCACCCCGGTGTGTGACAAGGCTCCCCCCTCAACCATTCACCCACTGTGCTTTGGCCTGCACTGCTCAGATAGCAAAGCACCATTTCCTTTGCCCAGGAGGTACTGAGCATCCCCCATCGAGTGCCCCAGAGCTGTGGGCGCTCAGTGCTTCGCAGGATCAGGCCCCTACACGAGGAAAGGAGGCAACCCAACCATTCACCTGCACCTCTGGCTCACTTATACAGACTCCAGCGAGCTCCCTGCATGCCCCCCACTGGGACATAGCCGGTGTCCCCAAGGGAATCCACCGCTGCTCATTGGGCTGGACAGCTGGCCACTACAGGACGCTCAACGCCACAATCCCTGGCCCTAGTACACTTCCCGGCTGTCCGACTCACCAGAGATGCCGCCAGCTGCATGGATGCCCATAGTGACGCCAATTCCAAACGCCAAGTTGATGCTCAGGTACATCCCATAGTCTCCTTTGCCTAATATCACCTGGGCAACGCCACCTATGCCAAAGAACTGAGGCAGAGAACAAGAGTCACGCGTCACACGGTTTGCTATGGCTGCTGGCAGCCAGGGGAGCTGAGAGGTCCCCACCCTCCAGAAATCCTTTTCACAGCTCCTCTCCAGCGCCTTCTTTTCCAAAGCTACATCAGCCGGAGGCCAAGGCACAAACACAGAACAAAGCCTTTACAGAAGTGTGTGTGTGTGTGTGTGTGTGTGTGTGTGTGTGTGTGTGTGTGTGTGTGTGTGTGTGTGTGTGTGTGTGTGTGTGTGTGTGTGTGTGTGTGTGTGTGTGTGTGTGTGTGTGTGTGTGTGTGAGAGAGAGAGAGAGGGAGAGAGAGAGAGAGAGAGAGAGAGAGGGAGGGAGGGAGCACAAGAAGAAGCCAGAGATCAGCCATATTAAAAAAAGAAACAGCCCCAACCCCACTGGAATTTCCCGTGTTCTCACGATCCAAGGGCAGATTGTATGGATCCCTGTGTCCATTGCCCCAGTGTCGCATTTGGAAAGCTGCAGCTACCTCAAAGTCACCGTTATGCCCACGTATGGTGTGGCTTGCTTTAATTCAGGTTATCAGCTCTTCAGGCCAGAGACCGCATTGAATCAGGTTTGTGCAGTGCCTGGCACCCTGGGCCCCGATCCTGACCGGAGCTGCTGTAATCCCAACAAATGATGGTAAGAGGAATCCCAGAAGATCCTGCCCTGCTCACTGCCAATCCTTCCCCGTGCAAAGATATCACAGGGGAAGGTGGATTGCTGCAAGGGTGGGGCTGGGAAGGCTACATGAGGTTACAGTGATAAAGGGTATGTTGCCCAGCTCCTCCTAGAAGGGGTCAATGTCCCACAAGGCCACTACGTTCATCTGCTGACTCCATTTCTTAAGGGTCTGAGTAAAGGAAGATTCTAAGTCAAGGAGGTCACAGGCTGAGCAGACGTCCAAAATGTCTGTGGGTCCCTCTCACGTCTCCTAGTTGACAAGGGTCCTAGCTCCTGGTAGGCAAACTGCTGAGAAGGAGCCTGGCCTCGCTTTCTAGTAGAAGAGATGCAAGTCTCAAAATTCCATCAACTGCACCACCAGGCACTGCCCCAAAATACCATCACTTGGTATTTGATCAACCAGAGTCAGGTGAGTTAGCTCCAGTTCTGCTGGGCTGCCCCAGGATGCAGCACACTGGGGAGCCGCAAGTCTCTTTTCACACCAAGGCTCCAGTGATTCGTTACCATATTTTGAAAACTAAAAGAGAAGCTATGAAAGAAGAAAGTTGTTTTCGAAGCTCCCAGTGCAGAACCATGTGTGTATAAGGCCGGATTTGAATGAGTTAGGCATAGATTGGTGTGGGTTTGCACATGCAGTCACCGCATTAAAACAGCCAGGCAAACACATCAAGTGTCACAGGCATTTGCAGCTGCTCAATTGTATTTATTATTTATAATACCATACCGCTAGAGACCAAGACCACACTGTGCTTGGCACTGTATAAACAAAACCAAGAGACAGTTTGCAGTCTACGTGTATGCACATCAAATCTGCATGTACAGTTCTTCAGAGCAGTGGTCAGGTTTACCTGTGTCTGTCCAACACCCACCACAATGAGGACCTGAGCCAGCATGGGGCATTTTGGTCCTATCACAATACAAATGGATAATAATAATAGCAGTACTTTTGTATATATTAGCAATTGCATGCCTGAGAAACTCAGGCCATCACAAGGTAAAACACCATTAAATACACATATTGAAAACACTTTGTCACCATTTAGAGAAATCTGTAGCTGGAAAACAGGTGGTCTCAGATTAAAGGCCTGAACCTGCTTTGACAGTCAGTCAGTCAGTCTCGGTGTGAAGGAATACCAAAACCAGGCACGATCACATCAACAACAAATGGGGGAGATTTTGCATGATCTGGAGATGAACATTTGCTAGGATGATTCAACCAAAGGCTAATTCCCAGTTTGCTTTAATTACAATAATTACAATGATCAGTTAACATGTTCAATCTTCAGGGGAGTTTTACAAACATTAATTAGCCCCCAACATGCCTGGGAGACGGGTAAACATTATTGTTTCCATTTTACAGAAAAGGTTTTAAGAAGTGATCATTGTCAGAGTCAGAATCAGAAGGTGAGAGGTCTGCTCCCCGGCCCTGTGCTTAGATCCTTCCATTGGCTCACTGTCCTCTGGGACAAGACACTTCACCTCTCTGTCAGTTTCCCCATCTGTATAATGGGGATAATAATACTGTACCGACCTCCATCATGTGTGCAGAGGGTGAATCATCACAGGTGCCACTTTGACATAACCAGCTTGTTGCTAATGATTAGCTGTTTCACTTACAATGTTTGTTGTTCTCTCATAGAAGAAAATTAGGAAATTAAAACTGTCACTTCATCCCAAGTCTGCTCCATTCTATCCTGATCTCCGCCTCTGCTACCTTCTGTCTTATCTCTTTCCTCTTGGAGTGTTTTGATACACTCTCAAGGCTCATACAAAGCAGCCAGGCACAATAACCACAGCTTAAAGTTAACCATTAATAATCTGCCAATGCTACAGGCACCGAAGGGGAAGCAGCACACTGCTGAACCTGCAGTTCACTAGAGAAACGTATACATCAGCCATGCACACACAGGCACACTTTCACAAAGGGACCTTCCTTACCATCAGAAGGAACGTCGCCAAGGCCTCAGCCAGCCCCTCCCTGACGGTTCTGTTTTTGATCCTGAGCACTTTCTTAATTTTCGCCAGCATTTTGCACTCTGGCTTCGGCTCGTGTCAGTTGGCGTCCCTGTTAATGGGAGAGCAGATCTCATTGCACAGAACCAAGTTACCCTTTGAAACTTACCAGCGTCCCGTCACCCTCTCACAGCTCAGATGATTTGGTTAAAGAGAAACAAGCCAATGAAGCAACTAGCCTGAAAGTCTTTTTTTTTTTTTTTTTTTTTTAATCTTTCTTCTTTGCACTGTGAAATAGCAGGAGAATTATGTGGTTAATGAACATGACTCAGATGTTGCATTTCTGCTCCGAAGCAAAACAAACCCTGAACCTCAATGTAGAGTCTGTCCCCATGGAGATGGAACTATAAACATTTGGTTATGTTCCTAGAACTGCACTAATTTTTCATAATCTTGTACAGAAGGCACAAGCCAATAAACAGCTCATAGTATCAGTGTTTTGTATTACAATGATCTGGCTCGTGTGTCGGTGCCACTGCACTTTAATGGATGGAGTTAGAACTGCTCAGCCGCATGTCATAGGCTCTGTACAGAACCCAGCTCATGGAGATGTTTCTTTGCCTTGAGTGCTTTTAATGCAGGAGGATCAGAGATCTGCCCCTGCTGTCACTTTGAAGTTCTGAGTGACTCTAATGTGAAGCAAAGTGAGATTTGTGAAAAACCAGAGATTTGCTACTGCCTAATATTTCAGTTAAGAGGATGGTGCTACAGGAGAATATTTTAGTAACTCAGTAGTTAGGGGCTTTTCCCTTTGAGTCAATAAGGAACTGTCATAAACACGCTCTCGGCTTCATCTCCTCCATGTCCCATCCACACTTGTGCAGTCAGATCTCTCTGTGCGCTCCTACCTGTCCGTGCAACTCCAATCATCTGTCCATAGGCTGGGAGTTCCTGTAAAAATTAACTCATGGGAAAACATTCCCTGATATCCTGTCACCTGAGAGAGATTGTTTTCTTGGGATAACACCTTTTGGCTAGTAGGTAATTGACCTCAAGTGACTTTGTGGTTTAAATAAGCATAGGATTTACACGGTACAATACAAACACATGGTTATGGTAGACAACAAGAACAACAATGCAAAGAATAAACACAAGAATCACAGACTTCCAGCAATAAGAGATGAAAATCACCTATTATCCAGTCCCCACCTGTTCACCAGTGCAGAACTGTTCCCTACAAACCCTTTACCATTTACCATTAATTAAAAAATCCAGGTAATGAGGCTTCCGCCATCTGTCAGCTTAATAAATCTCATTGCCAAGACATTTTCCCTGTTACTTCAATCTAAATTTTCCCTTTCTTAATGATTCTTAATTTTCCCTTTCCCATTGCTTCCAGTGATATCCGTGCACCTCTTGAATAACGATTTGACGTGCTGCTCTCCAAATACCCGCAGACCGTTATCAAGCGTCACTCTTAGTCATCATTTAAATTCAATACGTTTAACACCTTTTAGACTCTTTTCTCCTAAGTCCAGTTCTCCAGCTCCTTGATTTCTTGTCTTGCCCTTGGCAGTACTTTCTGCCATGTGCCAGTGTCTGGCTGGTACCATGGAGCCCAGAACTCTCACAGAATTCCAAGTGCAGTCACACAAGCACAACATAAAGAGACCCTGACGCCTCTCTCCTCTGTCACACGCGGTCAGTGCAGATGATGCACCCAACATTCTGTATGCACCGTTGCTGCGCTGCACAAGTGTGACTTTTGGGGTCCACCCAGACCAATCAGGGGTTCTGTCACCACCTGCCCTGTGATTCTGGGACCCTTTGTGCTGTGCAGATGTGGTGCAATTCCCTGTCACCAATATCCTGCCCACAAGTATAAGCAGGGCCCCACCAAATTCATGATCCATTGTGGTAAATTTCCTGGTCATAGGATTATAAAAATCTTACCTCTCATGGTTTCAGATATTTATATCTGAAATGTCATGGTGCTGTACCTCTGGGTGTCCTGACCCAACAGAGGGTGGGGTGGGGTGGGGTCACAAGGCTAGTGGGGGGCGGGGCAGGGTACTGCCACCTTTACTCCTGCACAGCTGCTCCTGGCGGAGCTGCCTTCAGAGCTGCGGGGGCCGGAGAGCGGTGGCTGCTGGCTGGAAGCCCAGCTCTTAAGGCCGCACTGGCGCCAGTAGCAGTGCAGAAGTAAGGTTGGCATAAAACCAGCCTCCCCAGGGATCAGCTCACTTTGGCATCCATGTTCCGCACTGTTTGAGCACCACAGACCTGCTTGGGATGAAAATAAACCAAAAATGTATTTAATAGAAAAACCACCGATTCAAGGATGAAATAGCATGGGGAAAGTAAACATACACAAGTTACACAGAAAATAAACATACAGATGCAGCCTGAGGCTTTACATTTCTATAATAGGTAAAACCCCTTTTCTAATCAGAGAGACCTATTGCCTTAAAACAGTTTCCCAGAGTACGCTTTGCTACAGTAGGGATCCGCTGTTCACGGATAGCCAACTGGCTTGAGACTATACCCCAAGTTCTCTTTCTGCTAGTCTGAAAGCTTCCTAGACCAATTTGTTCCTATAAATATTACATTTAAAAAAAAATCATACAGGTCAATAAAACACCTCACCACACAGGATCCATGGGCAACACTAAGGAAATAACTTCTCTCTCTGCTTCTTCTAAGGATGATCTTCCATGTCTCAGCAAGGAATGGCTATTATGGACTGGAGCAAATCCTTATCTTTGGAGAGACAGTTTATTAACCTTATTAAGCTGTTTAGCCAAATATATAATAAATTCCCAGGCTGCCTGAGTTCTTAACAATCATTTAATCAAGAAGAATGATAATCACATGGGCAGCAAGGAGTTCCTACCAACACCTTGAGGGGTTAGCATCCCCACCAGAGAGATTAGCCAATGCGTGAAGTAGGAATGGTGACCATACATTACGCTCCCAGCTCCATGTATAGTTTCATATCTGTGCAATATAAACATTTACTTACCCTGCTGATGGAAAGTACAAAGACGTGTCCCAGGAAATGATGCTGTAGCAAAAAGCTAAAAGCCATGAGTTTCTGCAGGCTGTCTTTCAGATAAGATGTAAAACTGAGGTCCTGGTCATTGGTGGGCATTAGAGATCTGTCAGCGCTGCTCACATTAATTGAGATGTTAATCACTCGGAATTCCCCTAGAGGTCCCAGAGGATCTTCACTTTTCAGACCAATTCTGCTCTTCTTCATCCTACGGTAAATCTCAAGTATTTGCACTGACTTCCCTGGAGTCACTACCGATTTAACCTGATGTAACCAAGAGCAGAATTTCACACCGGCGCTAGCGTTTACATTGTAGACTGGTCCGGAAGCAAGGAAATTGTGAGTGATATCTAAAAAAACCCACCTGAGCGTCCATCATGTGTTGCACAATCAGTCCTATGAGAGTCATGGCTATTCTGCATGTCAAGCCCTATTCCTACACGTCAGTGTCCAGAAGACTCAAAAAGAGGGTGAACACCATTTCCTCCATTTTACAGACCAAAAAAAATGGACGCACAGAGAGATTGAGGCCAGAATGTTCAAAGCGTGGTGTCTGAAGTGAAGTACGCACGCACACACAGACACAGGGGGAAATAGAGCTGTTTGTTGCTGGCCATCCAAAAGCCTGTCAGGAAAGCCCCTCCACCACTACACTGACCCAGGAACACAGCATGTGGTTGGCCCAGGAGATCTCCCCGTGGCTAGAATGGAACTAGGCCCAGCCGACCAACTCTCTGAACTCACACCCTAAGGAGAAACGCGCTAATACCCATAAAGCTTTGTGTGTTGGCAGGGGATCTGCTTAGCTTGGGCTTGAACCGGTGCCTGCTGAAGTGGGGGACGTAAGCTCCCATTGCTTTAAGTGGTGGAGAACTGGGCTCCCGATACGCCCCATCAGGTTATGTTCAGAATGAGCCTTGACGTTTATATGGGACTGTTAAGTGTCGGTGCCACAGTGGTGCCTTGCCTGCACTGTTCTGCGGCATAAAATTCAGCTCTTCCCCTCCAGACAGCATGGCTTCATTGCATGAGGGACTGGGCAGGGCTGAGAGAGATGGTGTTTACAGCCCCTGGCCTTGGAGCAGGTGCTGAGGCAGCAGCATCGCCGCTCCGCCGCTGCCATTCCAGCCTATTGGATGCAATAGAAGACACAGCCTTCACGGTCAGGACTCCTGTCTCCCCTTTAATAGAAGAGACACCTCTGGGCACCAGAAAATAGTAGGGCAAGGGAACGAAGCAGAATCCAGATCCACAAACATCCAGACAAACTCTCTCTCTCTCTCCTCCCCCCTCTGGCTTAAGGGTCAAAACAAATGGCAAAGCAGGTTAATTTGGGTTTGAAAAATGGATCTTGCCAGGCAGGGTTCATCCAACTCTCCAGACAACCACGCCCATCTTGCATACAGTGGGCTGCATGGACCGAGAACTATACTAAAGCATCTATAAACCTGACTCACCCTATCAAACTAAAACTGATTTGGACCCAAATGTCGGCCTCGACCAGCCGGTCAGCTCTCTGGGGCAGTAATTCAGCCCCACCACGGGACTAGTTAGAATGGCCTTGGATCCATCCCGCATGCTGCTTCAGCACACGCTACAGACCTTGGGGTGTTCTCAGCTTCCTCTGCAGCATGTGGGTACAGGTCACCTGCCAGGATTATCTGGGTGTATCTCAATCATTGCCCTGCCACTGCACAAAATAGTCCAGTCCCCTGTGGGCTGTAATACTGTGGTCTCATTTTGATGGTTGGGTTTAGTTTAGGGTGGCCACTCTCGCATCCCCAGATGCACCAGTACTTCCTGGTATGGCGAGGGCGTGACCTCGCACACGCTGCATGCCAGCTCACGCCGCACGGTGGACACCCTTTTGAAGAGTGCACCGTCCCGCCCCTGCCAGCGTGACCTCGCATGCACGGCCATGCCGGTGGGGGCAGAACGGCACATTCTTCAAAACGGTGCCACCTCTTGGACACTGGATGAAACCACATGTGGGTTTATCTCAGTACTGACCAGGGAGCAATCTACTCAAAAAAGGGGGCTGTCAGGTTTGAAAAAGGACGCGTGGTCTCCCTTATTTGGGGCGTGGGTGCTGGGTGGTGCCCTGTGATGAACTGTGAAAAGAACGCGAGCTGGTAAGATGTTACAGTGCCCTCTAATACCCAGTGTTGGCGGGGTCTGAAAGGGAGATGGACGGAATGAGTCCACACAGAAAGGCTGGTAAATGAGAAATGTGGAACGAGAAATTGGTGACCCAGAATTGGTGCGTTGGAAACTCGGCTTTATTGGTGGACAAAATAATGAGGAGATGGGCTATTCCACCCATCACTCGCCTCTTGGGTCTTAAAGAAAGAGACGTTGGGGGGCAAATTGGCTACTCCAGCAAGCTTCACCACCATGGCTGCCACCCCCACTCTCTCTTGGGACTCCAGCCCTTTATCCTAATCCTGAGAGATGCCCTGCCCAGACCAGGCCTGAGAGAGGGACCCAGATGATGGAGGGGCATCTTGGTAGTCCCGGTCAGGGAAGCACGCTCATCACGAAGGCTAAGAAGAGCCAAGAGGAGTTGGGCTTCTGACTGCAAAGCCTGGTGCGCCCAGACTCATAATTCCTCCCCTCTGCCCTAGAAGAGCCAAAATACCCTCCTGTCATTTACCCCGGTTCTTGTCCGTGTCAAAGCTAATTCTGGGGGCTTCTGGGCACTCCAACCCTAACTCAGCCAGGCCCAGCGGGTGCATCGCCCCTGGGGTACAGCAGTCTGCGTGTTTCAAATCCCTCTCTTCAGTCTCGGGGGATGCGGGACAGAAATAGCCACTGGCACCGATACCAGCCCCGGGCTCTAACAGCGACACTTAGCTCACATGTCAGAGTAAACGCACTGCAAGGAGACGTGCTGTATTGGGACAGGGCATCAGAATGAGCTCAGCACAGCCTGAGAGTTTTCCCTCCCCACCAGTCCAGCTGTTTTCAGGGGTTTCCCTCGGGCGCGGCTTTGGAGCACAGGGGGTCCATTTCTCCTTGAAATGGTAACCGCTGCTGAGCTGCCGTGGGGATGTTAGTCCCCTCTGGAACGCTTGCAGGACGCGCTTTGCTCCGGGATGTCTCTGGGAGGGAGGCGATTGCTCGCTGATCCCCGACTGGTTTCCTGTCATCTCGGTCCCAGCTCCTGCCACCATAACCCCTCAGCTTGGGGGCTTTCCAGCTCTTTCGTGCTCAGAAGGGGGTGGGGGCTTCCTCAGCATTTGGATGGGGAGACCTCTGAGAAGAACCCCAGTGTGGTGTTAGTGTTTCAGTGGGGGGCATTCTCCCTTCTGAGTCAGTACTGAGCTAACGGCCCCACACCGTATAGGGGCGCGGTGTTACTAGAGGTGGGATTTCTGGGGATTAGCTATCAAACCGAGGCCCTGATCCCTTGCAGGCATTGACGATCCCAAGGCAGGTTTCACAAGAAGGCTAAAAACCACGCAGTGTCGCCGTGGCGGTGCAGGGGGCAAGTCACACTAGAGTATACCTAGTGCCTCAGGTGTGTCTCAGGTGGGTAACTTACTAGGGGAGGCTAGCCCTGCTTGGCGCTGACATTAAATTGTCATCATAAAATCTCCCATACCCCCAGCCTAAACAACACAGACTTACACCTTCACTAGTGTATGAATTAAAAATCCTTCCCCTTTCTAACCATGTGCTGGGTAAACATGCGTTTCCTCCTCCATTCCCTCCTCCTCACTGGCAGTCTCTTGCATGCCTACACGATCCATCTCTTCATCCTGACCTAATCAGCACCAGGCCCTTTGCTTCCATCTCGCTCTGACTCTGCTTCCCGCATCTGACACCCTAACACATCAACGCGCCCCAGCAACACGCAAGCAAACCAAAGATGGCATCTCAGAGCATCCCCCTTGAAAGTCACTGCTGGGCTCTTACAGCACGGCTAGTCCAGCCGCTGGATTTGCTGGTGCAAACATACCTGCCGTGCTTTGCATCCCTGCTGTGCCTGCTTTAAATCAGCAGATAAGGCAAAAGCCACAGAGGCCACAAGCCTTACAGGGTATTGCCCTCTTGTGATAACAGGATCACTGCAAGCCTTAACCGTGGACCAGGCCTTTCCAGAGGGGAACGTTTTCACTCGCAGCTTTGAAAGGAAAAGAGATAGGAAGAAGTCAAAGAGACAAACGACTGTGCCCGTATGCAGCAGCACAGTATTGAATTGAATCGGGACCTGAATCTGAAACATCCCAGATCCTGCCTGAGCTGAACTTCATGATTGACCCAAGCTTCGGGAAAGTTGGGATTCTGATGCAAATCAGATCCAGACTTTGAGACCCGGGCCCGCCTCTGGGCCTCTTGTGGTTCATGGAACTGATTTGTAGGTTGCCTCCTAATTGGTTTATGTTTGTTTTGAAGCCAGAGCCAAATTCAGCTCTGGCTTTACAGGAGCAACTGCCCTGAATATGGCCCAATATTTAGTGAGCATTAATATTTTACTGTAACTAGTCTATATTGGTTCTTATACCGCAGTAATCACCGTAGGATCTGAGCCCCTTCCAGCAATGTGACTAACATCTATCACCCGCTGTTTGTTCTCTTATCCTCTCCCAAAGGAGAGAAGCACGTGCAGGAAATACCTTGCGTTAGTAGATGGGTTTTGATTTGTATTGTTTTTAAATATCCATCTTCCTGCGTGTTTGTTAGAGAAGGCAGGCCAAAGAAATAAACCTTGTCCTTGGAGCAGAAGGTAGTGATGTATGTGATGAACTTCCCGGAGAAGTTCATTAACAATCTCAGACTGGCCCCTGAGACAATTCTGTCTTCTGTGCAGACAGGCTTTTACGCTTATTGCAGATAGCGCTGTTATGCCAGTGGAGAGCACTTGTGAAACACAGTCTTCATCCCAGAGCTTTCGGCTCTTTTACATACCCTGGTCCCAGTCCAAAGGGCGCCCAGAAGAGAAGGACTGACACCTTGACTTTCATTTAGCATTCTATGGAAGTCAGAGTTAGGGAGCAGAGGACAGGTGTGATGTGCTCCCCATAGCCATAGATGTGCTGCAGCAATCTCTGTTCTAGTTGGAGATTCCTAGGTAAAGGCTTTGTGCCCAGGTGTATTGCATTGCTGTAGCCCAGCTGAGAAGTGACAAAGGCCTGAATAACTGAGGCCAAGCCATCGCCCACCAGGATGGGATGGAGTGTCCTATCCGACTGGAGATGAGAGACGGCTTCACTTCAGCACTTCAGTACCTGGAAAGATAATGGGGCAAATAATTAAGCAACCAATTTGCAAACACCTAGAATTTAATAAGGTGATAAGTAACAGTCAGTCTGGATTTGTCAAGACCAAGTCATATCAAATCAACCTAGTAGCTTTCTTTGACAGGGTAGCAAGTCTTGTGGATAGGGGGGAAACAATACATGTGGCATGTCTTGACTTTAGTAAGGCTTCTGACACTCTTGCATAATCTTCTCATAAACAAACTAGGGAAATACAACCCAGATAGAGCTACTATAACTGGTTGGAAAACCATTCCTACAGAGCAGTTATCAGTGGTTCACAGTCAAGTCGGAAGGGCGTATCAATTGGGGTCCCACAGGGATCAGTTCTGGGTCCGGTTCTGTTCAATATCTTCATCAGTGATTTAGATAATGGCATAGAGAGTACACTTATGAAGTTTGTGGATGATACCAAGCCAGGAGGGGTTGCAAGTGCTTTGGAAGATTGGATTAAAATTCAAAATGATTTGGCCAAACTGGAGAAATGGTCTGAAGTAAACAGGATGAAATTCAATAAGGACAAATACAAAGTACTCCACTTAGGAAGGAACAATCAGTTGCACACGTACAAAATGGGAAATGACTGCCTAGGAAGGAGTACTGCAGAAAGGGATCTGGGGGTCATAGCGCATCACAAGCTAAATATGGGTCAAGAGTGCAACACTGTTGCAAAAAAAGCAAACAGCATTCTGGGATGTATTAGCAGGAGTGTTGTAAGCAAGACACAAGAAGGAATTTTTCCACTCTACTCTGTGCTGATAAGGCCTCAACTGGAGTATTGTGTCCAGTTCTGGGCACCTTATTTCAGGAAAGATGTGGACACATTGGAGAAAGTCCAGAGAAGAGCAGCACAAATGATTTAAGGTCTAGAAAACCTGACCTATGAGGGAAGATTGAAAAAACTGGGTTTGTTTAGTCTGGAGAAGAGAAGACTGAGAGGGGACATGATAACAGCTTTCAAGTATATAAAAGGTTATTACAGGATGAGCGAGGCAAATTGTTCTCCTTAACCTCTGTGGATAGGACGAAAAGCAATGAGCTTAAATTGCAGCAGTGCGGTTTCGATTGGACATTCAGAAAAGCTTCCCAACAGTCAGGGTAGTTGAGCACTGAAATAAAGTGCCATGAAGGCTGTGGAATCTCCATCATTGTAGATTTTTAAGAGCAGGTTAGACAAACAGCTGTCAGGGATGGGCTAGAGTGCAGGGGACAGGACTAGAAGATCTTTCAAGGTCCTTTCCAATCCTACAATTCTATAAGCTATGTGAGAGGTTAGCATCAGCAAGGAATCCAAGAGGATTAAACAACTAAACTATAGTCTGGATTGACCAGCTGTGGCCGCATACCCTCAGCCACAGGAGACTGCACCACAGCTGCAAACTGCTCAGAGTGCTTCCCTCTGCCTGCCAGCATCACCTGCCTTACCCTAGAGCACACTGCATACAAATAAGTTATTTCAAGCATCCTACAAAGCTTGGCTCACAGGATTCATACAGATTTTAAGATCAGAAGAGGCCACTATCATCATCTAGTCTGACAACCTCCTATACAACGTAGGTTAGAGAATTTCACCCAGTTACCCTGTATGTAGGATTTCACATGACGGTTATCTCAACAGCCAACATGTCTAATCAATAGTGCTAAACTCCTGGGGTGAAGTTCTGCCCTCACTGAAATCAACAGCAAAACCCGCGTCTAGTTCAATACGGCCAGGGTTTCACCCCTGGGGTCTGTTCCCAGCTCTGCCACTGACTAAGTGACTCCAGGCAAGTCATCTAATCTCTCTGTGCCTTAGTGCTTGTCTATATGTAAGCACAGGAATGGTCCTGCTATTGTGGGGAACTTTCCTGGCGTATGCACTGCCCCGGTGGTATCAGACAGCGAAAGGACCTGAGTCCTCGCTCCCACCCACTCCCTTTACCCAGGGTCCTGCCTGGCCTCGAGGACCCCTCTTCCACTCCCCCGGGGGGGCAGAGTCCTCGTAACCCTGACAAGGCTGGGCCCAGGATTCCTGGGAGGGCTTGACCCCCCCGTCTTGTCGTGGTCACTTAGGGCAGGGGCGAGGGTGTCCCCACTCCGGGGGGTTCTCTTGGCACCACATGCTTCTCTGGCCCACTGATCATTACATATAGTTCAACCTAAATACAATTTATTAAAGAGCAAAAGAAAGAAAGAAAGGAAAGAATGGGGTAGGTTGAAGGGAAGAAGGAACCCTTGTGGGCATGGGGACAGCACGAACAGCCAGCTGTGTCAGGAACTTTCACAGTCTGTTCCTCACACGGCCCAGGCCCTGGCTGGGCTGTGGTGACACCGTGGGTCACACATCTGCTCTGGCAGTCACCACCTGCCCTCAGGCTGTAGGTGGCAGGACCCTTCTCTCCAGCATCAGCCCCCCCGTCAGGGTCATGTCCCTGCCTCTGAGTCTGGCGACATCTCCCTGAGCTGGACCCTCTGCCGCCCAGGATCCCCCTTCGCCCTCTCCAGATGCTCACTGCGCTCGGCTCTGGGGTGACCTGTGGCACAGCCGGTGGCCGCGGCTGCCCCCTGTAGCTCTGCCCTGGCACATTGTCAGCGCGGCTGGGCTGCGCTGCTCTGCTCTGGCTCCAGGCTGCTGCTGCTATGCCTCCCTCCAGCTCAGCTTGCTGCTCTCCCCGTGGGAGAAAGCCAACCAAAAACCCCACTAAGTGTCAGCAAGGAGCCAACAGTCACACTGTTGTCACGCTAGTGTTTCCTGGGAGCAGGTGCGTAGTTTCACGATCACACTGAAACAGGGTTGGTCTGACTGCGCGACAGGCTCTGCATGCATACAGGATACTGAACAGAACGGCCACATTTCACGTACAGCTCAGCCTGCAGCCAAGAGAGACTTAACCAAGGTTCGTGACACAAATTGGAGCAATGCTGGCTCCATTACAAATGTTACTCTGGCTTCCAGCCGTGCCAGCTGCAGTTGCAGTGTTGTTAGGCTGCTGATGCATTTAAATGGGAGCCCTCTAAGGGACTCTCCAGTGCTGCAGAGCGTAGGGATGGTGGCTGTCATACTTCAGCATCAGCCCTGAAACCAAGCTCCAGCCTGGTGGTAGGGGCCACTGTGTTGCCTGGCTTGTTTGTAGCCTATAGGAGCACATATCTACCTTTCCTCATAGATGTAAGTACTGTTGTTTTATTATAGAAGAGCCATAGACTCACATTAATGTATTATAGCTGTAAAGCAATACCTTTCAGGCCACACCCTGTGTGAAAGCTAAGGCAGGCAGCATACATCTGTTCGGGACCTTTGGCCCGGAGAGATAATGATGAGTGAAAGGATAAGACATATATGGTTATAGCCTTTATCCTAGATAAGTCACGAGGCATCAAGATGGGGGGGGGCTGCCTCTGTTTATGCCCCAAGTAAACTTCACAGATACACCACAAAACCCACAGACAGGGCCAGAAATAACAACAGTGAGATGAGCAAATCGTCTGGAAAGGATATGGATATGTCATTAATACATACGAACCTGCCAGCCTACAGAATACATGTACCCTAATAATTTGGGGGTGAAGAAGCCAAGTTTGGACTTCGAAGGAGAACCCATATTGCTCAGGGTATAAAAACGGGCAAACCACGTTACTTGGGCGTGATCACCAGCTACTCCTTCTTGAAGCTTCTTTTAGTTAGTGTTTGTTAGACTCTTTTGTTCTTCGTTTATATTTAGTATTATTTGTAGTCTTAGTCTTAGCCTTACAGCTCTTAGCTCTTGCGCATTGCCTAGCTCTCCACCCCTCCACTCAAGAGTTGAGGAACCGGACATCTCTCTCAACCAGGTCAGCAGGGAAGGGTGTGAGTCTATTAATCCAAAGCATGTCATATAAACATATATATCACATGTGTCTTTAGAATAAGACTGTAATCCTACCCATTATCCACTTGATTATTCATTTTCTTTTAGTCAGTCATTTGTCTATCATTTTATGTTATTCCAATAAAAGCTTAGAAAATTATACAGATTCGGTTATCAGTGTGAGCATTCCTGTCGTGCACCCCGGGGTCCCTGTAAAAACTCTTCTGGAGCCTGATTCCGGGACTAGAACCTCATTATCTTCTGATCAGATCAATTGGTGAGCCTATAACCCCATTCAAATTACTCAACACCCAGAAATCAGGCAACATGTTGTCTTTTAGATGAGATGTGAAACCAAGTTCCTTATGGCCCTTAGAGAGAAAGACTTGTAATGCAATCAAGTCATTCAGTGCCCCCGTCTACACTACACTCATCAGTTTCTCTTCTCAGCCTCAACTAACTACCTTTTACCTCCTGTTGCCCATATCTCCACATTCATCTTGGACAACCAACATCCAGCCTCCACTCCAACCTAAATATAAAACACCAATGCACACATGCATGCAGATTTCTCTTCCGTCATTTCTACATAAAACAACAACCCGATTGGCCTGTGGGCCACCCCCTCCACCTATCTATTCCTAAGCATTACGGAAAAATATCTCTCACAGTCACTGTTTGCAATGTAAAACCAGGCTTCGCTTATTTACACCCACCGATAACAAAGCCAGGGCAGAGCTACATATAACGTAACTTACGGGAGCTGCATCAACCCCACAACCCTACATTAATCATCCAAACACATGACTATATAACCAATAACCACCGTCAGAAATAAGAGTTGAGAGTTCTTGATGCCACACAGGTAATACTCAGCATCTGGCAGAATCTAGTCCTTAGTGATACACTCTCAGCTCTCGTCTTCCCACAGCTCATCTCTCTTGAATGACTTGAATGCAAGTAAATGTTTAGACATAGTATTACACCTTTCATTGCATTTTCACAACCGCTGGGTGGCACTGCTAACCAGTTTAACTGAGGAGAAACCAGTCTCTAGTAAGCTTGTAAGCCTGTTCCATTACAATCCCTGTTTTAGCTTCGACTATAAGGTAGGCTAAGAAAAATGGTTTGTCCTGAAATTTAACTGCTTTCTAAACAAGAAGAATTTTTCTGCATATCTTGAAGACACTTGGTCAAGTATTTTTGAGTTATAGGTCACTAAAAGAATGGTAAGGCCATAAACCCAGTTTAAGCCCTATATTCAGTTCCCTTACAGCTCTGCACAGGAAAGGAAAAGTATTTCTTTGATTGCTTTAATGGCATTCAATAATTTTATGGATACTTACTAATTATTATTATTTTATTTTTTTTAGTAATTTTATGTGTTACTGCAGTTCCCACAGATAAAACTGCTGGGTGGTAAAATTTTCATTGTTATATGCAATTAATACAATTGTCTGGGGTTGGTTTAACTTAAAAATAAAACGGCCAGTCTACCAAAATCAGCCCATGGTGTGGTGTAAAGATGGTTGGCAGGCTCTGCAGTGTGAGGAGAAATGGGAACTCTGCAGATCACAGGATACTGCCTAGCAGGGTGATCATGGGGGGGCCTGGAAAGGTCCAGGTTTCCAAAGCCGTGCAGGGTAGGCATTAGCTCGAAGCAGCCACAGACAGCTCAGTGCCCTTCAGGAGATGCTGGAAGATCTGGAGACCCTGTGAGGTTCCCAAATTCTGGAGTGACCTTGTATGTTTTTAAATGGAAATTAACACACACAAAATTGCTACCTTTAAGTTACAAATGCATTTATGTCAGGAAGTGTTACACACAAGAACTCTTCAGCATTTAAAAGTATGGTAAAGAAAAGGTATCGAGAGGTAGGCAGGTATTCAAATTCGCTCACATTACATACCTGCCAAGACATTATCTTCTTCCTCCGAGTGAGACAGAAGGTAGCGTTGAGAATGTGGGAGGCAGAGTTGATATTGGGCGGGGACACCAAGGCTCGCAGCTGTGTGCTGCACTGGGGCTCAGTTTCTGTAGCAGCTGTAAAATTGGGATAACGTTTTGTGAGATGCAGAAGAACAGTGCCGAGTATTATTATTACTCTTCCAAAAGACACTCTGAGATCTTCAGTCACCCCTGTGGTCTGAGTCTTGGGGAAGCGGGGTTTGTCTCACCGACTGAAGCAAGCGCTCCCTAACATCATGTTGGGGTGAGGGGCAATGAGTCCATTAGAGGTCATGTAGTGCAGATCAGAGTGATTTAAAGGAGAAGTGGGTGACTTACACAGAATAGAATACTAGATAGAGGGGAAATTAAAGCAGAGGGAAAAGTAAACAGAGGGGACTGTCCCGGCCAAAATGGGACGTATGGTCACCCTACCCTCGGAGGATGGCTTATAGTCTGCTTCTGTCTCTTTGGATTTCAGTTCACAAACACACTCATGAAACTGCTGATAACCAAGCCCTGTTGCCAGCATCTCACTTTCAATCCATGCATAGCTCTGATACATTTTAGTCAGTGATTAGGAAGCAGGTGCCGCTGAACGATCATCGTGCAGAAAGACGGTGTCCCCCCTGCCCACGTGAACTTGTATTTACTAAAATTGTGCCTAGGCTTTACGCTGGTGTGTGAGCAAGGGGCCTTCTTCCTACTCCGTTTCTGTGACCTACCTATGGGCTGGGCACATCGCAGCCCCTGCCCTCCAGGGAGCACAAGGACTGCCCCCTCTGGACTGCCCCAGGGGTGCACAGTGCCCCAAAGAGGGGTAAGGAGAGGCAGAGCGGTGGATCCATGCCAGCCTGCAAAACAGGACAAGCACACGGGGAAGTGTGTGGCCCCTCAAAAAGGGACACAGCGGAGGACATGCTTCGGGAGTTCCGAAAGGCAGCTGGGGTCAAAAGCCCTAAAGAAAGAGGATGGTTCTCCAGTGCACTCTCTTCTAAAAGATTTTATAATCTCCCAATAAAATCAAATGCAAAATTCTATTCTTGCTTTAGACTTCTATAAACACGGTTCTTAATGGGCCTGAGGCTGGGGCCCGCTGCCACCCATTTGTGCAGCTCCACTCATGCAACGGGGCTGTAAAGCTGGCAAACACGTCTGCCTGCGAATTCCTGCTGTGTAACGCCGACAAGGCGTGACTGGAACATCTCTGCATTGGGAATATTCCCAACTGCCAGAACCACTTCTGGGAGCTTTCAGCAGCTGGTTTAGCCCAGCCCTAAAGGAAGCCCTAACTTATGTGGAGGGACAAATTGGCCTGTGGCCATCTCCAGTGTTAGGGGGCCACACAGAAATGGCATAAATCTCCTTCTCCCCTCACTCAGGACTCGCATGGAGTGAGCTCTCTGCCTTTTTGTGTTTAGAGCGGTGTCTGTAGAACCCTAGTGATTGAATTTCTACAGCATTGTTCCCAATAAGGGACTATTCTATTGTTTTAAGTTAACTGCCATATGCAAAACCTTCTGTTTTATGTGGGAATGAGTGATCACCACTTGTTGGGCAGCATAACTTTATCAGCTGATCGAGTTCCCCACCATCCGAGAAGGACACATGCATCTAATGGGTTCTTTCTAGGTTATTTTGGGATATCGTGAACAATAAACAAATTAAAATCACACCAAATATTGGGAATCTCAGTTTTATAGTTTGTGAGGCTGGTGAATGCAACTCTGGAAAGCACCAGATGAGCAGGATGTACACAGCTGGCTGAAGGGGCTCAGGGAAAGCAGTTTCTGGCATATAATTTGGGTTTATTTTACCTCTGCTCTAAGAAGACAGCTGTTTGGAATCACAAACCTGTGTGACTGACGGTAACTTGACGATCAGTCAGTCTTCTCCCACCCTTATGGAAAACACTGGATGATATCCAGGATCCTGAATGGGATGTGTTCTGCTCCAGCATAGCAACTGCCATGGTTGTTTTCAGACCTATCCTCTGGAGAAGGCAATGAAAGGGAGTTTGCTGAGGAAGATCCTAAGGCAAAGGTAAAAATAGAGAGAATGTGATGGGAAACAGAGCTGCAAATGGATATGCCTCCCTGGAAAAGGAGGGCTCAAGGCAGCAGATCTGTCCAGAAAAGCTCTTACCTCCTTCCATGAGTAGACCATTCATAACTATAGTCCTGATTCTTCTCCCTCTGAGAAGAGTAGTGGCACTGAAGTCAATGGAGCTGTTCACATGTAAATGTTTATCGATAAAAAAGCAAGATAAAATGATCAAACAGGTTTTTAAATCGATGGAATGTGCCATGCAAATACTTGTATTCTGGTGGGTCTTTGTAGCACATCAGACATCTCCACGCCCCCAGCCTCCTCCATCATTTGAATCCCAGTCCTTGCTCTTGCGGCTAGAGTTATGAAGTTGGAACTCATGAAGCTGCAGTGTGAAATTACAACTATTTAGCTTTGAAAAGAGCAGGCCAAACAAGGGCACATCTGTTACAGGCGTTTGGAGAACTTAAAACATGCCTACATGGCTTAGTACTCTTCTGAAACTAAAACCTCTCCCTGCCGCACGCAGCTGTTCAGTGGCTCCGTGTTTTACCACAGAGTTTGCAGACGTGCTATCAGCAAAGTGCTATGTCCTGATTCTAGGCATGTGAAACGCTCCTTTGAAGTCAAGAGCAAGTTATGGACTAGTGAGGACTGCAGGATCAGGCCCTCTGCATTTCCGATTTCTTCCATGTCATGCTATGCTCTAAATAAAACCTACTCGATTGATGGAGGCTGCACTCATTGTACTCTAGCGATAGCTTTTCCCAGCACAGTGTTCCATATATTCACTAACCCTTGTGTGAAATGATCCCCAGGCATTCCCGAACCACTCCATTTCCTCCTCCTTTCGATTATGTCCTCCTGACTTCACCACTGTGATCAGGTGGTCTTCATTAACCCTAGCTTTTGGAAAGGTGTCTCGGGAGGAGATATCGGAGACCTTCCTCTTATGCAATCCTGGGATCTACCACCTCCTTAGTTTGTGAATGAGCCTGTGTTTATCTAGTTCAGCATTATAGTGAGCACGGGAATGAGGATGGTTTGAGGGGGAGTTGTCCCTAATATCCTCTGAAGTCCTTTTACTCATTCTGTGAGCCAACTGGCTGTAAATGGTCATTGTGATTCATAGTCATCAAATCAGTCAGAAGAGAAGTAAACACAAACTTCTCTTTGTAAAAGTTTGCACAATGGAGACGGATACCCGCCATACTTATTCCTCTCTCAGCTGGTAAATTTCGCATCTATGGTGATACAGAATTACATGTGTGGAATCACTCTGCTTTGTTTTTTCCACCAGAGCGATGGGTTTGGTGTATTATTTCCATAAAGAAAAAAAGTTACAAAATTTAAACTTTCATTGCAGTTTAGAAGAGAGCCACTTCCGGCCCCACCCAGTAGTGCTCTGTGCACCAGAAATCCCAGCTAGTCTGATTGACTTGCACAGATTTTTCAAAGCTACCTTCCATTTTTATACCTACACGTTGTACAAGTAAATAACTACAGGTGCAGCTGATGTCCCTTGGACATTATCCAGTCAGTTAGTGAGTGCTATTTAATCACAGGTGTGAATACAGAAGCTCAATTAAGGTAGGGTTGAACACTAGATCCAGTGATGAAGTTATGTGGCCGATCTAGTTTCCTTTCGAGCTCTGTCCCAAGAACACTTGGACATCTCACATCATCAGTCTGCAAATTGTCCTTTCCTTGCTCATCTCCCCCTTCTAGTGCAATCTGATTGTGAAAGTCAATTAGGATTTTATAGGCGAAGACACCGAGAAGACTTCCCAGCGTCGGAGCGACAATTGGGACCCACCACCAGTTATCTCCAGCTCTAAAGGAAAAGACAGGACAGGGTTCTGATGAATCGGACAGGATGAGAACGTTTGTTCTGCTGCCATATTCTACCCTAGTTACCAGAACCGGGGTAAAATACAGGAGCGTATTTCGGCTCTTCCAAAACACAGGAAGGAGTTAGAGTGGGGTGCACAGGTTTTGCACTTGGAACCCCACCTCTTCCAATCCTTAATGATGAGCAGACTTCCCTAACTGGATCTACCAGGACACCCCTCCATCATGTCCCTCCTTGAAACACACTTCTTCCACATGGCCTATAAGTCCCAACTCTCCCTTCTATTGAAGCACTGAACTAGTAGGGTGTGTGTTACACTTCACTGCTCGGCCTCTTTACTTTATGTTGTATCCCATCACTTCCCCTTTATCTTTACAGTGCCTGCTCGGACTAAGTTCTTTGGAGCAGGAAACCTGTCTTCTTGTCTGTACGGAGGCTTGTACATTCTTGGAGCTATAGAACTAAAATAATCATGATTGTCATCACTGTTGTATTAATTTAGATGAAATTAAAAGGACACAGATGTTAACACAACCCAGTTAGTGTCCCACATCAAAGAGTGTTTAACAAGGTTCAGGGTCTGATATACGGATACCTCAAACCACTCAAAGCACTACAAATTCTTTTAACTTTTTATTAAAAATTAAAAAAAGAAGGGAAAAACGTTAAAGCATTTGACACGTGAAGTATTAAATAGGGCTTTCATTGTAACAGCATCTCTTGTTCCCTTTAGCTGGAGAGTCTGTAGCATAGTGGTACCCAAACTGTGGGGCATGCCGCAAGGGGGCTGAAGGAGAATGTTTGGGAGAGTGCAGCAGGGCCCAGGCCAGCCCCCACATGGGGTAGGGAGGGACCATCACCCAGGCCCCAGCCTCAGCTCCCAATCCCATTCCTGCTCTGGGCCACTTCACTGCTGCCTGTGCTCCTGGGGGTGGACCAGTTAACAGGGGGTAGAGGGGTGGGTTACAGACCCCAAAAGTTTGGGGACCACTGCTTAAGAAAGCAAAACACCCCCCTTGTTTGATACTCTTTAGCTGGTATCAGAGATTGTAATAACTGTCCTTTTTGGGGAAGAGAAGGAGTTAGTTGAGATGGGCTGGAGCCATTATTGTTGCTGCTGCTGCTGGTGGTAAAGTCAGTTCCTGTTGCATCCCCAGTTGTGTCTGGGATTCAGCTGGAGCAGGTAGAGATGGTGATGTCATCTGGATCCCTTTCTGTAGCCTGGTCTAGTCAGGACATCTCAGGATTAGGATGAAGGCCTGGGGTCCAGCAGATTGGGGGGGGGGGGGCAGTCAGGGTGGAGAAGCTTGCTCTAATAGCCAATTTCTCACCCAAAGTCTCTTTCTTTAAGGACCCACTGGCAGAAAAATGATTATTTGAGACACACCCAGATAATCCTGGCAAGTAACCTGCATGCACATGCTGCACAGGAAGCTGAAAAACCCCAAGGTCCCTGCCTGGGGTACACACCACTCCAGGCTCCTGCCAGGTGTTGGTCTCACTGCAGTCATTGGTGCTCAGTGCAGAATAAGAATCTTCAGCTCAGCCCAGCTTCCCTTCCTGACTGATCCAGCAGCAAAGCAATGGCCCTGTGTCTAACCTCCACTGGGCCAAATTAATCCCTGGTGTAACTCCACTGATTTCATGGGAGATAAAGGAAGTGAAGCGGTGTCTACATTGGACGTTTTTCTAAAGCTCTCCACAGCTTTACATGTACCCGAAATTTCTATTGTCGACGGGCTAGGGTTACGTTCTGTTAAGACATTTTAATGGAAAAAAAAATACACGTCTGTAGATAAAACCACACGAGGGCAGTCAAGCACCGAGATTACGTTCTCTCCTGTCACCTCTGTGAGGGAAGGGCTATTAGTCCCTGGGTAAAGGCCCACAGCCTATTAGTCTTTAAATTGCAGTTGCAATAGGAGCCCCATTCATCAGCCGCAGCACATTGCAGGCAGCCCTGTACAAAGCACAAGCTGCTGCCTGCCGTGAGGATCTTACAGTGTCTGCACTTTATTGACCAAGACAACGGGTTTACATGCTAGCGATAGGATAAATAGATATTTTGAGCGTTAGCTATAAAACTCCAGAGGGGTGGCCGTGTTAGTCTGTATACAGCAAAAACAACCAGAGTCCTGGAGCACCTTACAGACTGACACATTTCCGCAGGCATGAGCTTTCGGGGGCTGCAACCCACTTCGTCAGATGCATGA
The DNA here is from genome assembly GCF_026122565.2 of Emydura macquarii macquarii. NCBI lineage: Eukaryota > Metazoa > Chordata > Testudines > Chelidae > Emydura > Emydura macquarii. The sequence goes on along the minus strand of NW_027133251.1, from coordinate 2,700,377 downwards.
AATGAAAAGCTTGTGCCCACAGAAATGTGTTAGTCTGTAAGGTGCTCCAGGACTCTCGTTGTTTTAGCTAGAAAACTGAGGCTCTGATCCCTTGCAGGCATTGATGATCCCAAGGCAGGTTTCACACGGCTAAAAACAGAAGTGTAGTCATGGCGGGGCAGGGGGAGAGTCACCCCAGGGTGTACCTAGTGTCTCAGGTGGGTAACTTACTAGGGGAGGCTAGCCCCGCCTGGCGCAGACATTAAATTGTCATCAGAAAATCTCCCATACCCCCAGCCTAAACAACACAGACTTACACCTTCACTAGTGTATGAATTAAAAATCCTTCCCCTTTCTAACCATGTGCTGGGTAAATATGCGTTTCCTCCTCTATTCCCTCCTCCTCTCTGGCAGTCTCTTGCATGCCTACACGATCCATCTCTTCATCCTGACCTAATCAGCACCAGGCCCTTTGCTTCCATCTCGCTCTGACTCTGCTTCCCGCATCTGACACCCTAACACATCAACGCGCCCCAGCAACACGCAATCAAACCAAAGATGGCATCTCAAAGCATCCCCCTTGCGAGTCACTGCTGGGCTCTTACAGCACGGCTAGTCCAGCCGCTGGATTTGCTGGTGCAAACATTCCTGCCGTGCTTTGCATCCCTGCTGTGCCTGTGTCTGCTTTAAATCAGCAGATAAGGCAAAAGCCACAGAGGCCACAAGCCTTACAGGGTATTGCCCTCTTGCGATAAGAGGATCACTGCATTGTAGACCAGACTTTTCTGGAGGGGAAGTGTTAACTGAGAGCTCAAAAAGGAAAAGAGATAGGAAGAAGTTAAAGAAAAGAAAACCGCAGTGCCTGTAGCATCCAGTGATTTGAATCAGGACCTGACTTTGAACCATAGATCTGAACCCCCCCATATCCTGATCTGAACTTCGTGACTGACATAAACTTCCCAAAGTTTGGGAAAGTTGGGATTCGGATGCAAATTCAGATCCAGGCTTTGAGACCCAGGCCCACCTCTGGGTTTGTTGTGGTGCATGGAACGGATTTGCAGGTTGCCTCCTAACTGGTTTAGCTAGCAGCAGGTCATAATACTTAGACCTAGGTATGATGCCAGAACTTCAAAGAAATCTCCTTGTAATTCAGTGTAGGTACCTCTTGTGATCTGCTCATTATGTTAATAGGGGACAGGTTTGAATGTAAGAGACTTCTTTGAAGGAAAATAGTTTCTCATTGTTCACATCAGCATGAACCCATTGACCAGACCTGAATACCCATTGGCATTGGTGCTGTGGAATGCACCTGACACATCGTTCCAGCAAAGGATTAAAAGCAACATCAGCAAAGAAGAGCTGGTCAAATCATTCTAAGGTCAGAAGTAGCCACGTCTACAAGATAGTTAGGTTACTATCACAATCAAGAAAGATGGACTTGTCCGCTATGGGCAAGCCTATTGGTTTCTCTGCTCTGGTACACGTCATACTGTAGTTGGTCCATTCATATCACTCTTTTCGATTGCCCAAGGGGCTTCGAAAGTCATGGAGACTAGCCTCGTGTTGACAGAAAAGGACAAAGTTTCCAAGCCACTGAAAGCATAAAGGAATAATATCCAGAACCGCGTGGTTGCCTTCTAATTTCAGTCCATTGACACAGAGACTGCATGTAACAGTGCTCCCCCAACACCTCACTCATACTCACCTTCATAACGCCTCCTCTCAGCTCTCATTTCCAGAATCCACCAGTCCAGGACACAACAGGAGGAGTGGTCAGACCTGGGAGTTTATGTAGGTAGTACAATCTAATGCAAAGATTCACCAAAGGAACAGTAGCTTCCTCTAACTGCACAGAGAAGAAAAATCACAGCAGGTCTGCGTGGGGCAAATTTAGACCTTGTCTGTGCACCATTTTTGCAGTGCTTTAACTGTATCAGTTTAGAAACACACATACAGTAAGAGCAATACAGCCCCTTAGTGTGAACTAAATTGAGGAGAATAAGCTATACCAATATGTGCAGGACAGAAAAGAAATCAAATGCACAACTGCACCTTGAGGAATAACTGGCTAGGAGATAGCACAGCTGAAAAAGGATCTGAGGGTTATAGTGGATTACAAATTAATGAGTTAATAACGTGATGCAGTTGTGGAGGAAAAAGGCTAATATTCTGGGATGTATTATGAGGAGTGTTGTATGCAGGACATGGGAGGTAGTTGTCCCGCTCTACTTGGCACTGGTGGGCTCAGCTGGAGTATTGGGGCCAGTTCTGGATGCCACACTTTAGGAAAGATGTGGACAAATTGGAGAGAGGAGAGTCCAGAGGAGAGCAACAAAAGTGATAAAAAGTTCTGAAAACCTGACGTATGAGAAAAGGAGAGAGACAACTGGCCATGTTTAGTCTTGAGGGGGAAAAAAAGACTGAGGGGGGCACCTAATAACAGTCTTCAAATACGTTAAGGGCTGTTAAAAAGAGGATGGTGATCAATTGTTCTCTATGTCCACTGAAGGTAGGAACTAACAGGGCTGGCTCCCTTCCTGTCCTGCGATCCCACACAGCCAGCCTTGGACAGTTTAGTACTTCCATGAGTTTTATTTATATTACCTTCACCAAACCACCATCACAATCCCGTGCAACATCTACAGTTTTTCCTAGTCCTCAGCTCTTTCTGCAGGGAGAGGGATAGAAAGAGCTTTCACCACCCTGAGACCTTATTTCCTCTGGGCTCCGCTAGCCTTCCTCCTTCATACTTGCTTCCAGTGCTTTTTAAACTACCCTCTCATCTGATGGGATAATTAGCTCATCAGCCCCTTCCCTCGCCCTCTCCCAAGTGATGATCTCTTGTGATGGAGGAACCAGTTAGTGCCAGTTATGTGGAACTGGATTAGACTCAGTAGTGGTGTGCTGGTGGTAGGGTGGACATCTGTCCAGTAGGAACTTAACTTATTTCACAGAGACCATCAACTTCAGACAGAAGCAATGTTTGGCCACCACTGACCTGGGCTGCACTGGAAGCAGTGGACTAGAGATAAGAGACTCTGTAGCCTTCTCACTCTCTAAAACAAATTATATTGTGCTTGGAGATAGCTAGAATTGAATTAAGGGGTACTTTCTAACCATGATAGTTAATGACCCACCATCTGCTGTACAGGCTGGAGAGTGGACAGAGCCCTTGTAATTCTGTTATAAATACATCTGGAAACTTACTATTACATTAGAAAAACAAAAAGATATAAGAGTCAGACTTGTTTTGAAGACAGAGCCAAATTCAGCTCTGGCCTTAACAGGAAGGAGCAACTGTCCTGAATTTGGCCCAATATTTAGTTAGCGTTAATATTTTACTCTAACTAGTCTATATTGGTTCTTAGTGGTAACCACTGTAGTATCTGAGCCCGTTCCAGACGCGCATTAAACAACCGCAGTGATTAACATCTGTCATGTGTTTGTTCTCTCACCCTGTCCCCAGGGAGAGAAGCACATGCAGCGAAGTGTCTTGCTTCAGGAGGTGGGTTTTGTTTTGTAGTGTTTTTAAAATACACACGTTGTTCTGTTAGAGGAGGCAGGTCAAAGAAATGAGCCTTGCCTTTGGAGCAGAAGATAGTTAATCATATACCTCACTTCCTGGAGAGGTTCGTTCCAGTTTCAGACTGGAGCCCCGGAGAAAATTCTGTCTTCCGCACAGACGAGCTTTTACCCTCATTGCAGAGTTTGATTGCGGCAGAGGAGAGCAATCGTCAAACACAATCTTCATCCCAGAGCTTTAGGATTTTTTAACATATCCTGGCCCCAGTCCATAGAGGGCCCCAAAGAGAAGGACTGAGAGCTTGACTTTGATTCAGTATTCTGTGCAAGGCAGCTTAGGGCGCAGAGGATGGGTGTGATGTGCTCCCCACGGGCACAGCTGCTAAGATGTGCTGCAGCATTCTCTGTTCTAGCAGGAGTTTACTTAAGTAAAGGCTTTATGCCCAGGTTTATTGCATTGCCGTAGCCCAGCTGAAAAGTGATGAAGGCCTGAATAACTGAGGCCAGGTCATCGTCCACCAGGGCGATAGGGAGTGTCCTACCCAACTGGAGATGGTAGACAGCTTCACTCATATAAGCTATGTGGAGAGTTTAGCATCAGTGAGGCACCCAAGAGTACTCCTAAACTACAGTCAGTCAGATGTCTTGGATCGGCACCTGTGCCAGGAAGGCTGCTGATGAGGATTGCACCCTGGTAGAGTGGGCTGTGTCACAACAGCTGGTGGAGGCACCTTTGCCTGTTCATAACAGAACTTGATGCGGGTGGTTATCCGCAACAAGCAGAAAGGTTCCCATCCACTGCCCAACAGGCAAATCTCTTCCATTTGGCCAGGTAGGTTGCTCTGGTGGAGGGCTTACTGCTGCCCATCAAGACCTGCTGAACTTATGTTGAGCAAGCCCATTCCTCTGCGTTTAGCCATGCAGCAGTCACACCGTCAGGTGCAGGGATGCTAGGTCCGGGTGCAGCAAACGGCTCTAGCTCTGGGAGAGTAAGCCTGACCAGAGAGGGCGCTCCAATGGAACTGCTGTTGAAAACTCCAAACAGCATGCTGAACCAGTGCTGACATGACCACACGGGAACTATCAGGAGCATGTTCGCCTTGAAGATCACGTGAGACAAGGGGACTTTGTGAACCAGTGATATTGGTGGGAAGGTGTAGAGCAGCGCCCTAGTCCATGGGAGCAAGAAGGTATCGGACAGAGAGCCTCTGGCGAGTCCACAGATCAAGCAGAACTGGTGACACTTCCTGTTCTGTCTGGATGCAAAAAAAATAGGTCCACCTGGGGAGTCCCCACCTCTGGAAGATCATTCTGACAGCCTCTGGATGCAGTGACCACTCATGGCGAGATGAAAAGGACCTGCTGAGGAGATCTACTAGTGCATTCCTGGTGCCCAGGAGATGCAAAACCAGGATATAATTGTGTTCTGCACACAGAAGTCCCATCAGTGGAGATCTTCTTGGCACAAGGCTGACGAACAAGCTCTGCCTTGCTTGTTGATGTAATACATCGCAGCAATATTGTCTGTTAGAATCTGGACCACTCTGTCTGTCAGGTTGGGGAAGGAATGCCTGACAAGCCAGACATATTGCCTTGAGTTCCCTGACATTTATATTGAAGGAGGGACCCTCTCGTGTCCAGAGCCCTTGTATGTGGAGAGTGTTGAGGTGGGCTTCCCATCCCAAATCCAAGATGTCAGAGACCAGTGTCAATGAGGGGGACAGCCCTTTGAAGGTCATCTCTTCCAATACTGAACAAGAGTCTGTCCACCAAGTGAGGGATAATAGGACATAGGGTGGGACTGTGATCACAAGGTCCAAATTGTGTCTGCCAGGGGTGTAGACCGATACTAGCCTTGACTGCAGAGGTCAGAGACAAAGATGTGCATCCTGGACCACGTAAGTACAGGCTTCCATGTGGCCCAGCAGTTTGCATCATGTCCAGGCAGTCATGAGAAGGTGGGCTTGTACATGTATGATAAGGTCCATCATGACTCAGAACCGGGTCTCTGGGAGAAAGACCCTGGCCTGGATGGAATCGAGACCTGCTCCTATAAATTCTCTCTGTTGGACAGGGGACTGAGTTGATTTCTGCTCATTCACGAGCATGCCCAGATCCTGCAGGTAGCCCGTACCAGAATGAGACTGTGCTGAACCAGGGTTCATGACTTACCTTGATTACTGGCTCAGAGGCATGGGTAGATCTGTACCCCTTGATGTCTCAGGTATATGGCAGTAGTGCCCGCTCTACCACCCTACACTTTCACTGCCCAAAAGGTCTCTACAAAGGCCAAAGGGTAGCACCATGAATTGATAATGGCATTGATCTACAATGAACCAGAGGATTCTCTTGTTCCATGGAAAGTCAAAATATGGAAATAAGCATCCCTTAAGTTGAAGGTGGCATATCCGTCCTCTGGATCCAGAGATGGGATGATGGACGCTAGGGAGACCATGTGGAGCTTCAACTTCTTGAGATATCTGTTGAGATGACGCAGGTCCAGGATGGATCTTACGCTTCCTCTGGCCTTTGGGTAAGAAAGTATCAGGAATAGAACCCCTTTCCCCTCATGCCTTTAGGGACTTCCTCCACAGCCCTACCCATAGGAGGGTTTCCACCTCCTGAATGAGATGTTGCTTGGAAGAAGGGTCCCTGAGAACTGAGGGTGTAGCCAGTTGTTATGGTATTGAGGACCCAACAGTCCAATATAATCTGGGCCCATACAGAAAGGAAGGGGGACAGATGGTTCAGAAATAAATGAGGGAATGGATCCTAAGGGCAAACTGGAACATTGTCCTTGGACACCCTCAAAACGCCTGTTGTGGGCCACCTGGAAGACATGTGGGGCCCAACTGGATGGTGAAGGAGTACGAAGTGAGATGGCAGTGCTTAAAGCCTTAGTCTCTGTCCTCTCTCTTGTAGGTCTCTTGCCATGGTGGACTAGAGAATCTAGGTGATGGTTGCGGCAGCCGGAATTGCCTCCAGAAGCCTGCGGTGTGTACATGCCAAAGGAGCGTAAAGTGGCCCTGCTGTCTTTCAGGCCATGAAGCCTGGCATCAGTCTGCTCTGAAAATAGGACATTGCCCTAGAAGGGGATTGCTGCACCTCCTGGGACAATCCCAAGGACTGCAGCCAGGAACATTGATTCATTGACACCACAGAGACCATTGGCCTGGCCGCTGAATCATCAGTGTTCAACTTCATTTGGAGAGAGGCCCTAGCCATAGTCTTGCCTTCCTCCAAAATGGATGCAAAAACTCTTGCCTGATGTCCTGTGGCAGAGAGGGTCTTTGAATTTTGCCACAGAGTCCCAAATGTTATAATTGTATCTCCCCAGCAATGCCTGCTGGTTGGAGATTCTAAGCTGAAGACTGGCTGTAGAATAAATCTTTCTTCCAAATAAGTCCACCTTCTTTGCATCTTTGTTCTTAAGCGTCGCCCTCGCTTGGCCCTACCTATCCCGCTCATTCACGGCAGCTACCACCAGGGACCTTGGGGGTGGATGTGAGAAGAGGTACTCATAGGCCTTGACTGGAACATATTTCTTTTTAGCCTTTCAGATGTTGGGGGCAGGGAGGATCCAGTCTGCCATAGGGCCTTAAACACTTTTCGTATCCCTTCATGTCTCGGCAATGCAACCTTAGCAGATGCCGCAGTCACCAGACTATTGAGGCAGTCAGTGGACTCTGTGAGTGCCCCTGCCTGTAAGCCCAGGCTCAAGGCAACCCTTTTAAGGACTTCCTGGCGGGCCTGAAAGTCATCTGTTGGCATGGGGGTGTGGGGGGAAAGGACTCGGGACTGCCTCATCCAGGGATGATGAAGACTACGGTAACAGGGAAGCTGACTCTACAGCTGGGTCCCTTGGTTCAGAGCTGGCATCAGAGCTGTCGGTGCTGCAGACCACTTTTCGGATGCAGCTGCAGACTGGTGGGAGTAGGGTCCTGGCATCAGAGATTCCACTATGGCCACTGAACTGGCCGTTGTCCTGGAGGCCAGATGCCCACTGCAGGGCCAGCACCAAAAGTCAGTGCACCCAATGACCGGTGCTTTCGAGGATGGTGACTGGGTTCCACTTCTGACTCCGAGGGGGGCGGTTCCTCCCTCAAGCACCATGGTGGAGCAGATGGAGCTTCTCTCTCTGTCAGCTGCAACGAGGAGCCAGGGAGAAGGTGACTCGTGATAGAATTCCATGAGGGGTATGGTGCCGAGATGGTGGAGAATGACGCAGAGTCAGGGAACAAAGCACTGGAGATCAATGCCTGGAGCCCAGCAACCAACATCACATCAATGACCAGTGCTGTTAGGAGTACGACTGGTACCAGGGAGACAGAGACCAGCGATTCGCAGCTGGTGATTTGTGCCTTGGAGCTGGAGCCTGGGAGCATGGGGCTGCAGACTGGGGTCAAGAAGGCGGAGACCATCATTGTGGTGCAGGGGACCGAGGCCAAGGTATTGTGGCCAGGACTCAGGGGAACGGCGCCAGTTTACAGACCACTGTGGTGGGCCCATGGCGGTTTTGCCTTGGAGACAGGTGCCTTCACCGACTTTGCTGCTAAGGCGAGGTCCCATGTGGGGGTGGTGCTGTTAGGGCCATAAGACTCCTGGCGGCTTGAAAAGCCTCCAGTGTCGAGGGCACTACTAAATGGAGGGGCCCCCTTCCACTCATGTGACAAACAGAACACAGTTTGAAGCCCAGGGACTGGGGCATACCCTGTCCCTAGGTGAACCCTCCTGCCGGGACCACTATACCTAACTTTAACTACTAACTCTATACAAGAACTATATTACAATAGTTATAAAGACAACCACTAAACACTTGCGATTGCAAGAGGGAAAGATGTTCCAGCAACCATCACAGGTGAAAAGAAGGAACCAAAGGGGTGCAGGGCCAGCGGCACCTCATATACCGGCGCATGAGTGTGGGGCTCCAGGGAGCGCCAGAGCCAGCCCTTGGGCTATTACTAAGGCAAAAATCTCTGCAGCCCTGTACGTAAGCATGCACACATCTAACATGGAATTGACGCGAGCAAGCACTCGAAGAAGAAATTACTGTTGACATTGTACAGAACTGTTACGGCAACTGAAATACCTGGGCTGCAGTGCACTCTTCAGGGACTCTGGCAGTTCTCCCAAGCATTTAAAACAAATGCTGTGTTTTCCTAACTAATCAAACAGCATCAGTCAAACAGGAGTTGTCCTGTCATCATTAATCCCTGTTATTGCAGAATCAGTTGTGTTTTCAAGCTTTCTTTGCTGTATCTAATCTCATGAACTTTTATTGCACGTATATGGCAACTGACAAAGAGCCTCATGACCCCAGATCCCTCTGCTCTGGAGACGGCTAGAGAGCTGTAAATTTGCAATAGATTTCACTTCTCTTGTTCTTACCATGTGTGACTCACCCTATATATTAGAGATGAGTCAATTCTCAGAGTATCACTGAAGGTAGGGTATTTCCAAGACCAGTTTCATATTTTGTTATCCAACTGCCCTCCATCCATCAGTTAAAAAAAAAATTTTAAGAGTGGCAAATTACTGGATGGGTCTTGTAATTAAGGCACTGGACGGTAAGTCAGAAGATCCGAGTAGGATTCTGATATAACACAAGTCAGAATCTGCACCCCCTCCCAATGTTCTATTAGTTTTCATAGATATATGCAGCTGTACTACCACTCCGTGGACTTAGCAAATGTGCCGTCAGTGCTGGGAGCTACTGATTGTGCACGTCTAGGCAGCTATTTGGGTTCTATTCAGCAGCACATCAAAACTGAAAGCATGTCCTTCCATCAACAGGCAGCTTCTGCATGACGACAGATCGTGGAAGACGTCTCAGCCAAGCTCCCAGCACTGTGACACTTGACACAGATCCAGAGAAGAACATAATGTATTTGCCCGCATACAGGCTCTCTCTACTGGGTAGCCAGTTGATTGTAGGAATGTCTGAATTACATGAAAATCTGAATGCCAAATTCACATGCAAACATGGAGCATTCCACTCTAAATGTCAGTACTGCACGTCCTCAAGTGAAAAACTTGGTGCCATGTGCAATTTGGCCATTTGTCTGGGAAAATCCACCGCCTGGATTCACTTTGAAAATCCATCTCTTGGTGTAATTTAAACAAGAGATGGCCGTTCCTGAGCTTCTGTTGCAGCACTTCCCCACCACAAGGTTGCATAACAGAGCCATCTGTCACCAAGAGATTAACCAGTCTATGCCTGGACATGACTGAAGCAAGAGTTTGACAAAACTAGTCACATTTGAATACCACACCTATCAGTAGGATGACCAGATGTCCCGCTTGTATAGGGACAGTCCCGATATTCACAGGTTTGTCTTATATAGACACCTATTACCCCCCAACCCCCTCCCGATTTTTCACACTTGCTGTCTGGTCACCCAACCCATCAGTGAGATGGAACCAGTTAGCTGTAGACACTTATTCGAATAAATTTACATCAGGAAGCTTGTGTTGTAGCCTACAGAGATGATGCTTGCTTCAGAATGTCTCAGCTTCATATTTCTCAGTGTCCCCATCTGTAAAATGGGAAGAGTAATACTGCCTTGTCTCACAGAAGAACCAGGGGAGTTGTGAGACCCAGCTTCTACTTTTAAAGCATTTTAAGGCCATCGGGTGAGAGGCCTCCTGTGAAGGGAAACTTGCATGTTAATATACAGAAGAGGTCAGTCATTGATTGATTGATTGATTGATTTTTTAAAAAGACAGTTTAGATTTCTACCCTTAGTTTTGTAGCAGATGTAGATATTTCCAACAATGTAGTATTTTAATGGCATTATAGACCACGGAAAAACTTTGTAAGAGGGAGATCTATGGCACTATGGTATAGTCTCCCCCAGGGAATTAGATATTGATCAAGTCATTTAAAACTGGATTGGGGGGGGGAAGGGAAGTTGAGACTGTTTGGGAACAATTGTGCACTGGTTGAGTGAAATAGCATAGCTGTGACCTAGTTCATCTTATCCATTTCTAATTTCAATTACTGTTATTAGTTTACCAGTTTCATGTGAAAAAATGTGTTAAAAATATATGTGGCTGTTCTGTACTGTTATACATCCATTTCCATGTTACCAAAATGATGGGTACACGTGCCGAGTGTTCCCCATTTTCAGCTCCATGGAGGTGGCAGCACCGATTATTGCAGAATCACTTTATGTCACATTAACACCCTCATCTACCATGGACATAAAAGTGAAATCAATTCATGACGCACTGTGTGAATATCCTAAATATTGCTGAGAAGGGCTGCAGAATGGAGCTGGGCTGAAAAGCCTGAATGCAAATGTAACAGAAATTTACTCATCTGTATTCCCATGCTAACCTACCTTGGTATGTCCTGTCTGGACCACCAGTATCCCATAGGTGCTGTACTCAGTAGGAAGACTGATTAAGTATCAAAAGTTTTCACATATCCAGAACACAAACACACACATCAATTGAGAAGGAAGCTCTTGGACTCCTATCTGACTGGTGCTTTTCACAATAATGTCAATGGGAAAAACCTCTGGGGATTATTATTATTTGTTAATTCTTCCCACAGAGGATGTGTAGCACACGCTACTCAATTCAAATATTCCTGTTTAAATTTCAGCAATCTTACCACACCATTGAGTTCTCTCCAAACAGCTCATAAGCCTAGCGCTGTGAAACAAAGTCAGAAACCTATGCAGGAGAAAGAAAAAAATAAGTTACACTAGGACAAAGCTGCTGAGAAAAAACTTATTACTGGACAGTTTGGAACTTTTGGATCAAAAAATCATCATTCAGATTATAGTAGCATTTAGAGTCCCACCCAAGATAAGGCCCAGCTGCACCAGTTACATAGACGTAAGAGGCATTCTCTGTCCCAAAGAGCTTACAATCTAAATATACAAGAGACACACAAGATGGGAGGAAAAACTGAGGCTCAAAGAGGGGAAATTACATGATCAAGGCCAGACACCAGCAGAACTAGGAACAGAGCTCAGGGGTCCTGAGTCCCCTCCAGTTCCCTTTCCGTTGGACCATGCTGCCCCTTGTATGCTAGATGTCCCAAGATAAGAAGGGATCAAAACAGACAGGGGGTTGGTTTCTGCTGAGACTAGCCCACAAACAGCTCTTACTTCCATCAGCAACTAACCTACCAGACACATATGGCGATTCACACTGCCAAGTCCAGCTGTAAGCTACCTGCACAACACACTCAGGACTTTGTTCCTAAATACTTACTCATGCTTTACTCAGGCAAAACTCCCACCAGCTGTGATTGGTAAGAATTTCACTACATGCTCTTACTGGGGCCCGACACAGGTCCCCTGGACTCTCGGGGCAATGACTTTGGGGACTTCCCGATGCAGCAGCAGGCTGAAGCAGCATCTCCAGGATTTCAGCTGTCAGGCTAGTGGGAAAACAAGTCATTGGAGAAACATCAACAGACCCAGATTCATTGAGAGAAGCTGGGCCCCTGCAGAGCTGACAAGTTTTCTACAGCTACCTGTTGACATTTTTCATGGGCATGAGTGAATTCTTTCTGATTCAGCCCCTCTCCCCATCCAGTCATACTTTATCAATGATAATCTGTTTCAAGTAGGTACGTGGCTCTGATTACCCAGGTATTGGCACACGACACAATCTTTAGTGTACATCTCCTCAGAACACCACCAATGGTCAGGTTGAAGAGTCAGAAGAGCATCTCTTACTGAGAATGTTTCTGAAATCTTTACCATATATTTTCAGTGCTTGTACACACGCTTCATCTTTTCTAAGCATTTCCCTTCATCCAGGAGGGCTGTAAACTTACATATTTTAAAAGTGGAGATTCTCAAGCAGTGTCATGATTCCAGCGGTTAGAGCTTTATGAAAGAGACACCAAATATTAAGAGATTCATGATAAAACTGTGAAAGTTGACAACAGTGCCTGCTGGTTGACCTTTAGCAAGCCATTTCACCCTCTCTGTGCCTCCGTTAGCCAACTGTAAAATGAAGATAATGATACCTCCTTTGTAAAGCACTATGATGATCCTTTTGTAATACACCTCTAGGGTGATCTCTTTTGATTTTTGGCCAGTTTTCCTGTATATTCTCTTTTCACAGGACTAAAAAAAAAAATCTTATCTTACAATCAAAGAGAAGGGGGGGAAAAACATTATGGGCTATGGTCCAGAATCAGTGGCCCCATGTACCTTCTGAACTGCTTCATTTGTACACACAGCCAATATAAATCATTGCACACTTATCACTTCGTTACCTGGTAAGAGAATCTTTCTTCTTTGGCATCTGCCCAGCATGTGACATAAACCATCTGTGTCGCAAATACCTTTGACTAAAGCCACCCTGATTGCCTGAATAGACTGGTGAATTTCAGCCTGTCTGCTAACAATTCACAAAATGAAAAAAAAAAAATCCTACACTTTATTCACTCAACTCCCGGTATGCCTATTACTGCTTGTGATCATTAAAAAGACCATGGCAGTTTTCACAAGTTGCCAGGGCATTACCCTTTATATGACAGAGCGTCTTAATTAGCACAGCATCTCTTAAAGCCACATTAGGGTATTGGATGAGTGCTGACTCAAAAGAAAGAGCACCCAGATACTAAACTGTCAGGATCACTTACTGTAGCAACTTGGATTTTATTTGGCGGTTTCCCATACAAACATTGACCAAGAGCGACCCACCCTCTTTAGCAATTGAAACTTGATAAGATCACAGGCCAGAATGGAATGGCTGAAGGCAGAACACGAGCAGAAGGTTGAAACAGAGAAGCGGATAGAGATCTATAGTTGGTGATGTAACATACAGTAACGTTATGCTACACATGAAAGAGTATGAAACAGGTTTAAGTGTACACGGGGTTGTTTTGAATCCAAGATATTATCAGAGCAGGAAAAACACTGAATGAGTGCGTCACCGAGACTATCGATCTATTCCACGAACAGAAAACACTATAAAGGGGCACTTGTATTACCTGTTCTACATCTATATGTTATACTTGCATGGTCTGCGTAAATGATTAACTGTTGCTTAACGAGGTTTTCTGATAACATATTTAACCTATCAGCTCCACCCCACCCAAAGAAATAATCCTCCCTCCCACACTTTATTAAATAGCTTATCTGAAATTCCCGTCTGCCAGGTCGTTTGTTGGGAATATTTGAAACAAAGGTTTCCTGGCTTAAAAGAGTGCCTCTCTGTTTCGGGAGGGCTGGAGGGTCTGAGAGAATGAAATGACGAAAGCACTCACTACCCAAGATGCAGGGTGTACACTGATCACCACTGGAAGTCATAGAATCCTAGAAGATGAGGGTTGGAAGGGACCTCAGGAGGTCATCTAGTCCAATCCCCTGCTCAAAGAAGGACCAACCCCAAATCATCATCCCAAATCATCATCCCAGATCCTTTGCCAAGCAGGGCCTTAAAAACCTCTAAGGATGGAGATTCCACCCCCTCCCTAGGTAACCCATTCCAGTGCTTCACCACCCTCCTAAGGAAAAAGATTTTCCTAGTATCCAACCTAGACCTTCCCCACTGCAACTTGAGACTATTGCTTCTTGTTTTGTCATCTGCCACCACTGAGAACAGCCTAGCTCCATCCTCCCTGGAACCCCCTTTCAGGTAGTTGAAGGCAGATATCAAACAATCCCCCCCACTCCACCCACCCACACACCTCTTCTGCAGACTAAACAAACCTAGTTCCCTCAGTCTCTCCTCATAAGTCTTGTGCTCCAGCCCCCTCATCATTTTCATTGTCCTCTGCTGGACTCTCTCCAGTTTGTCTATATCCTTTTCGGGGCGGGGGGGGGGGGGGGGGGGGGGGGGGGGGGGGGGGCAGCCCAAAACTGGACACAATACTCCATATGTAGCCTCATCAGTGCCAAACAGGTGGGAACAATCACTTCCCTCAATCTGCTGGCAATGGTCCTTCTACTGCAGCCCTATATGCCATTAGCGGACACACTGACTCATATCTAGCTTCTTGTCCACTGTAACCCCCAGGTCCTTTTCTGCAGAATTGCTGTTTAGCCCGTCGGTCCCCAGTCTGTAGCAGTGCATGGGATTCTTCCATCCTAAGTGCAGGACTCTGCACTTGTCCTTGTTGAATCTCAGATTTCTTTTGGCCCAATCCAATTTGTCTAAATCATTCTGTATCCCATCCCTACACTCCAGTGTACCTCATAGACTCAGACTTTATGGTCAGAAGGGTCCATTATGAACATCTAGTCTGACCTCCTGCACAATGCAGGCCACAGAACCTCACCCAGCCACTCCTGTAATAGACCCCTAACCACTCCTCCAGCTTTGTGTCATCCACAGACTTGGGGAGAGTGCAATCCACCCCATCATCCAGATTATTAATAATGTTGAACAAAACCAGCCCCAGGAACAACCCCTGTGGCACTCCGCTTCTTACCGGCTGCCAACTAGACATCGAGCCGTTGTTCACTACCCGTTGAGTTCGATGATCCAGCCAGCTTTTTTATCTACTGTTAGTCCATTCATCCAACCCATACTTCTTTAACTTGCTGGCAAGCATACTGTGGGAGACTGTATTAAAGGCTTCATTAAAGTCAAGGTATATCACCTCCACCACTTTCCCCACATCCACAGGGCCAGTCATCACATCACAGAAGGCAATCAGGTTGGTCGGGCATGACTTGCCCCTGTGAATCCATGCCAACTGTTCCTGATCACCACCTTCTCCTCCAAGTGCTTCAAAATGAATTCCTTGAGGACCTGCTCCATGATTTTTCTGGGGACTGAGATGAGGCTGACTGGTCTGTAGTTCCCCAGATCCTCCTCCTTCCCTTTTTCAAGATGGGCACTATATTTGCCTTTTTCCCTATCATCTGGGACCTTTTCTGATCGCCATGAGTTTTCAAAGATAATGGCCAATGGCTCTGCAATCATCTCAGCCAACTTCCTCAGCACCCTCAAATGCATTGCATCCGGCCCCATGGACTTGTGCACGTCCAGCTTTTCTAAATAGTCCTGCAACTGTTCTGTCACCACTGAGGACTGCTCACCTTCTTCCTGTTCTGTGCTGCCCAGTGCAGTCATCTGGGAGCTGACCTTGTCTGTGAAGACAGAGGCAAAAAGAGCATTGAGTACCTCAGCTTTTTCCATATAATCAGTTACTCGGTTGCCTCCCCCATTCAGTAAGGGACCCACACTTTCCCTGACCTCCTTCTTGTTGCTAACATACCTGTAGAAACCCTTCATGTCACCCTTCACGTCCCTTGTTAGCTGCTACTCCAGTTGTGCTTTGGCCTTCCTGATTTTACCCCTGCACGCTTGAGCAATAATTTTATACTCCTCCTTTGTCATCTGTCCAAGCTTCCACTTCTTGTGAGCTTCCTTTTTTTATTTAAGGTCACCAAAGATTTCTCTGTTAAACCAAGCAGGTCGAGTGCCATATTTGCTATTCTTTTTGCACATTGGGATGATTTGTTCCTGCGCCCTCAGTAAGGTTTCTTTAAAATACTGCTAACGCTCGTGGACATCTTTCCCCCCTCATATTAGCCTCTCAGGGGATCCTGCCCATCAGTTCCCGGGGCAGTCAGAGTCTGCTTTTCTCAAGTCCAGGGTCCTTATCTGCTGCTCGCCTCCCTTCTTTTTGTCAGGATCCTGAACTCGACCATCTCATGGTCACTGCGGCCCAGGTTACCACCCACAGCTACTTCCCCTGTCAATATGTCCCTGTTTGTGAGCAGCAGCTCACGGGGAGCACAGCCCCTAGATGGTTCCTCCAGCACTTGCGGGGTGAAACTTCCTGGAGTATGCTCTGCCATGAGCAGATGTCAGGGTGATTGAAGTACCTCATGAGAGCCAGGGCCTGTGATCTGGAAAGTTCCGTTCGTTGTCTGAAGACAGAGACAACTCCCATGTGGCAGCGTCCTCATAATGCCCACATAACTGGGCCCAGGATCCCTGGGGAGACTTAACCCCCAGTCTCGTCATGGTCACTCAGGACGGGGGCGAGGGTGTCCCCACCCCGGCGTATTCTCTCCACACCGGCCACTTCCCTGGCCCAGGGAGCACCGCGTTAAGTTCAAACCAAACACAATGTATTAAAACAGCCAGGCACACTAACAAAACAGGGAAGGGGGGGAAATGTGGGCCTGGGGACACCGCAGACAGCTGGCTCTGTTCCTGGGACAATCTGTTCTTCACGCATCCCAGGTCTCCCTCCCAGGCCCTGGCTGCGCTGCGGTGATGCCACGGGTCACATCTGCTGTGGCGGTGGCCACACGCCCTCAGGCACCGGGTGGCAGGACCCTCCTCCCCAGCATCACCTCCCGTCGTCGGGGTCACGCCCCCCTCTCAGCCTGGCCTGCAAGGCCGCTTGTCTGGCGATGCCTCCCTGCCCCGGGTCCTCCACCCAGGGCCGTCTCTTGCTCTCCTCAGCTGCTCGCCGCGCTCTGCTCCGGTGTTTCTGTGGCACAGCCGGCGTCTGCTACCCCAGCTCTGGGCCATCGGCTCCCCACTGGAGCTCCGCCCTGGCTCACCACCGGCGCAGCTGGTCTGCACTGCTCCAGCTCCACCCCTGGGCTGCTCTAGCTCCCCAGCTCCTTGCTGCTGCCCCTCTGGCTCTGTTCTCCCCCTTTTGCTCTGCCCTCAGGCAGCTCCAGCTCACACGGTGGACGGGACCCTGGCTCCTGACTCCCTCATTGGTCTACCTACCCTGTCAATCAGGCTGACCTGGAACAGTGGCCTCTCCCCATTGGCCCTGGCGAATGTCAACTTCAGGATCTTGATTTCTTATTGGCCCTTCCCCTTTTTGGGGGGCGGGGGTAGTGGAAGAGGGCCAGACAAAAATCCCCACTCAGCCTCAGTAAGGGGCCAACAGCCGCCTTACACTATAAAGCCTATGGCATGGTTTTATCCCCCCCCTTCTTCTAACGGGGAGAGTGGAGGGAGGGAAGGATGTCTCCCCAGAGCATCTGTCTTCCTCAGCTACCTGAAATCTTGAGGCAACCTGGGGAAGGCAATTTCATGAGGGGTGAGTTGTTTGGTCTGAGCTCTGCTTATGACCAGGAAAACAGTTTTATATCCCTGGCCCCACCCCAAATCTTAAATCAATCACATTTAAAAAAAAAGAAAAACACAGTGATGGCAAGAACCCTAGTAGAGGATTATGCAACAGCCAGCACATCTCCTCATCTTCCTGTTTTAACTCTCATTCCCTGACCCTTCCCCACCCCACTGCTGTCATCCTCACCTGTAAACTTTGGAGGGGGGGGCCTTCCTATTTGATTTGCTTGTAAAACATCATGTGCAAAGTAATGGAAAATAATCCTTAATATACACACAAAACGATGGGGTCTAAATTAGCTTTCACCACTCAAGAAAGATCTCATTGTTCTTTGAAAACATCCTCTCAGTGTGCAGCAACAGTCAAAAAAAGATAACGTTAAGAACCAGTAGGAAACGGACATACCTCATCCCCAAGTTCCATGCACCACTGGAAGGCAGCCGATGCATTTGTTAGACTGAATGGAATTCTAACCCATGCATACAAAGTCTGTGGTGCAAGGAAGGTTGTGAGGTGATGGCTGTGAAAGAGATTACTTTCAACACACACTTTAGTTACATAATTTATTTGACAGTCATCTCTAAGCATCTCATTCTTCTTTGATGAGTGTTCCTTAGAAAAAAGTACAGACTGGATTGTTGTTATAAATTCTAAATTGTGTTATTAGTTTAAAAATTAATTTAATTTTAAAATGTTTTTTAAACCCATTAAGAAGTTACAGAAAACAAAATAAAGACAATTAGAGGATAATGGTGGCAATGTCAAAAACTGACAGCAACATGGGATGTTACAATTTTCAAGAGATAATTAATCTGTTCAGTTAATTCAAGCTCTTATCATATTCTTGTTACAAAGACAAAATTTTATCCTAATTCTATCCTGATCTGGGCAGGTGATTTTTTTTTTTAAATCAACCATAGAATCATAGAATATTAGGGTTGGAAGGGACCTCAGGAGGTATCTAGTCCAATCCTCTGCTCAAAGCAGGACTAACCTCAGCTATATCATCCCAACCAGGGCTTTGTCAAGCCTCAGCTTAAAAACCTCTAAGGATAGAGATTCCACCACCTCCCTAGGTAACCCATTCCAGTGCTTCA
This sequence comes from Emydura macquarii macquarii, assembly GCF_026122565.2. Lineage (NCBI taxonomy): Eukaryota > Metazoa > Chordata > Testudines > Chelidae > Emydura > Emydura macquarii. Next base: position 2,681,750 of record NW_027133251.1, on the reverse strand, counting down.
CCACCCTCCTAGTAAAAAACTTTTTCCTAATGTCCAACCTAGACCTCCCACCCTGCAACTTGAGACCGTTGCTCCTTGTTCTGTCATCTGCCACCACCGAGAACAGCCTAGCCCCATCCTCCCTGGAACCCCCTTTCAGGTAGTTAAAGGCCGCTATCAAATCCCCCCTCACTCTTCTCTTTTGCAGACTAAACAAGCCCAGTTCCCTCAGCCTCTCCTCATAAGTCCTGTGCTCCAGCCCCCTCATCATTTTGGTTGCCCTCCGCTGCACTCTCTCTAACTTGTCCACATCCTTTTCGTAGTGGGGGGCCCAAAACTGGACACAATATTCTAAATGCGGCCTCACCAATGCCGAATAGAGGGGAATAATCACTTCCCGTGACCTGCTGGCAATGCCCCTCCTAATGCAGCCCAATATGCTATTAGCCTTCTTGGCAACCAGGGCACACTGCTGACTCATATCCAGCTTTTTATCCACGGTTACCCCCAGGTCCTTTTCTGCAGAGCTGCTGCCCAGCTCGTCGGTCCCCAGTATATAGCTGTGCATGGGATTCTTCCTTCCTAAGTGGAGGACTCTGCATTTGTCCTTGTTGAACCTCATTAGATTTCTTTTGGCCCAATCCTCCAGTTTGTTTAGGTCACTCTGTATCCTATCCCTACCCTCCAGGGTATCTACCACTCCCCCCAGCTTAGTGTCGTCCGCAAACTTGCTGAGGGTGCAATCTACCCCATCCTCCAGATCATTAATAAAGATGTTGAACAAAACCGGCCCCAGGACCAACCCCTGGGGAACTCCGCTTGTGACCGGTTGCCAGCTAGACATGGAGCCATTGATCACTACTCGTTGAGCCCTATGCTCTAGCCAGTTCTCTATCCATTTTATAGTCCATTCATCCAACCCATACTTCTTTAACTTGCTGATAAGAATACTGTGTGAGACAGTATCAAAACCATCCTTAAATATAGATCCTTATTTACTTCCAATTAGTTTTATTCTCCAATGGAATTATGAGACTGTTTTTGGCAGTTTTACCAAACAATTCTAAAGTTACTTAATGATCAAAGAATGTTAATTCAGTTCAAAATTACCTTGCCTAGGTAATACTCATAGCCAAACTTTGTCACATATACTTACAAAGACTATCACACACTAAATCCAAAACGAAATATTCAGGTGATACTTTTGGCACTACTCTAATTTATCTGGAATTCCACTAGTACTGTAAGTCTTTATGCCACTGTAACCAAAGGATAGAAAGGATGGTGAAAATAATGTGGGGATTAGAAAGCAGGGTGGTGGGTAAAAAGGGGGGAAATGGAGAAACCTGCTGAGAACAGTGGAGATCACAGAAGATCCTTTGGGGAGAAAATTGGTCTCTTTCTAGACTTTTACTGGGAATGGAGATGGGAAGGCATTTAATGAGAATGGCTCTCAGAATCATGGGGAGAAAGAGATGACATGAATTTCCCTGTAGACACATGCAGAAATTAACACTGACATTGTACAGAGATGTTCTGGAATGGGAAGGGCTGCAGTGCACTTTTCAGGGACTCAGGCAGTTATCCCAAGCATTTACGACAAATGCTGTATTTTCCTAACTAATCAAACAGCATCAGTCAAACTTGAGTTGCCCTGGTCACCATTAATCCCCCATTATTGCAGAATCAGTTGAGTTTTCAAGCTGTCTTTGCTGTATCTCATCTTGTGAAGTTTTATTGCATGTATATGGCAACTGACAAGAGAGACATGTTCCAGGACCCCACCTCCTCTGCTCTGTAGAGCATTTAGTCTACCAGCCTAGACCCGTTTTGGTAACTATGGGTTCTCATCAGCTAGAAAAAAATTCATTGCTACCACATGTTGAGCACATATTTGGTGGTCATCCCCAGGGTGGATGTAGATGCTAGAAGTGATACCATTTAAACATTACAGGATATAGAAAAATTGCATCTGGCATCCAATCTGAAAAAATTAAAAAGAAATTAAAAAAAAATCATAAAAAGGGCAATGAATCAAAGTCTAATTTTGAACAAAAATTAACAGAAGGCTTCTAAATCCAATTGTTAATACAATTATGTACTCAAAATAGTACTGCTTTGGAAAGTTTGGGAAATATTTTGCCACAGGTGACATTTTATGTATTTTCCCATGTTTTTTTACACCTTCAGTTAAAGCAAAAGTCTGTGCTCACAAGACGGTATGAGTTTGTCACATGCAATCCATCAGAAGATCAGTCATTGTAGAATGGACTGATTTGAGAAAAGTTTTTATTTCTGCTATTTTTATGAAATTATGCAGATAAGTCTCCTACCTCCTAATTATAAAACATACTTTTGGTGGTAACTGATCAGCCGGAGACGTGTCTAAAGCACGCAAGGTACAACTGAAATCATCATCTTACTATGAATACAATGATAATGCATGTACACTACCTATATAATAGTAGAAGACTTAGTAGAAGAGCTGTAGAATTGTCTTGTATGGATATATTGTGTTAACAAAATATAATCGTACTCTTATATAACCCCTACAAATAACTCTGAGCTACTGAATAGCTAACACCCCTTCAAGCTGCCGTTACTCACAAAAATTGTCACAGTAATTTGAAGATAGAAACATTTCAACTACTCCCCCTCAGCATCTGTGTCTGATGGTTCAATACGCTTTTGTACACTCATCACTGTCACAGCTGCATGCATCAGAGCACACCAAATCTTCCCTGTGGCATTTGCATCTCCTTGTTGCACAGGTATTCTCACAAACACACCTCACAAAGGTGAAGACAGCTTCTGGAGCAGGTGGCAACACCATCCCATACTATCACCCATTCATTGTTGGCAGGAGATGCTTGAAAATACTGAACTGTTGCATAATTCCATATGTCTGACTGATAATTTGCTCATTTCAGGTGCTGCCTGAAGGAGTCCATTGTTGGTGGCAGTGTTTTATTCTTCTTAGCAAACAACTCATAGTGCATGTTACCCAGAGATGCTAGCTTCTTACCACATTGCCATAAAGATACCTGTGAGACATAGGTTGCTTCTGTCTCTTGCTCTGAGCTGCGCTGCTCCCAAGATGTTTCAAACCTGCTCTGAACTCTAGATGTTCAGCTGCTGTCTTCAGCCATTTCTTTTTTCCTCTAGCCACTGAAAGCTGAAGTATCTCTCATCCACAGACAGCATGAATATTTGGCAGCATAACATGCATGTCCGTTCCCAGCTCCATAGCCACTCTGTGCATGGGAATGAATCTCTTCTTTTGGCCAAACACCAGTTTTAAAATTGAATTCAGTTGCCCCAAGAAAAGAGCAATATCTCGGGCACATAAATGCAACATCTGAATCCCAGTTCCACATTAGTAGCCTGTTTACTGAGTGTTTGTTGTGAAGGAGCAACATGCAGGAACACGCCTGAATCTGCTTCCTTGTGATCTGCCTCAAATTTTGGGATTGCAGAATGGGGACCAGGCACTACTTTCACGGCTTGTGCAATGGCATGAAACCCACCAGCAAGATGTACTTCACAACCAGGTAACCACCTCTGTTCATGTCTCATGACCCAGTCACTGAGGAGAAAATTTGCAATGTTTGATTTATTCTTTGAATTTGATATCGTCTTCAAGGGTCGCTTTGGTAATGGTGTTAGCACAGTGGGGTTCTGAGCTTCTTGCATTTGGACATTCCCCCTGTGGGCTCTCATGAGATTATTCAAATGAAGAATCAATCCAAATTGCCACCAACAACAGCAGTGTATTGACATTTTAGTCCCAGGATAATATTCACCAGTGATCAGACAGCTCCCCAAGTCTCAGTACGCACCATCTGCAGAAACACCCTGAGGTCAATACCAGCTAATGTTGGCTCACTGGATACCAGTAGCTCAGGCAATGACAGATTTTTCTCCAGTCATAACATATTGCTCTTTTGGGTTTTTCCTCAGAGATCCATCCAAGTTGAAGAGGGAAAGTGGGCCAGGTGCCAGCTCATACTTCAAACCCTGGATATCAACATCTCTGGACTGGCAGTAACGGTCTGTCTGCAGAGTATCCCACAATCAATAGTGATTGCTTGTGCTGTCTGCTTCTTTTGTTTGATTATTTTGTTGAGATTATGCCTTTTTATGGGCTCAAAGAGACTTACCCCACCTCTTTGCAACCTCCTGGTTACAAACTGCTTTGTTTCTTGTGTACCATTCTCTCACATGCACAAACTTTCAGCAATTTCAGGTGGGGCCCACAGTAGATGTTGCAATGTTCACAAGTGGCTGTTTTGTCTGAGCTTGTTCCAGGTTCAATGCTAAAAAAGATTTGTCCTTCCTCCTGTCATGGGTCTTATAATATCTTGGACAGCAGTTTCATCTGCAGCCGTGTGCTTTATAGACGTTTATTTGTGGAGATCTGTTGTTGAAAGCTGCATTTCACACATTTGTTTTCTCATAGCTGTTATAGCTGCCTTCAGATGTTGAGAGACAAGGTGATGATTGGACAAACGTCTGTTGGTAAGACAACCTTTTGAGCCACACAGAGCTCTTCTTCCAGTGTGGAGTCAGGTAATACTTGGTCAGAGCCATATCTTTTGTGCAAAGATGCTGGTGCTTCCTACAATCCTTGTTGAGAGATTGCTCGATGACCATGTCATGCCATACACCACTGAAGGGGGTGAGAAGGCTGTATACTGGTCCCTGATTATCAATTAGGGTATGATACATACCTGGCCTCTCCTCCAGAAGTCTGGATTCTGCTCATTTACACAACTGCATCTAGCATAATTCACAGGACCACACTAGAAGTCAAGTAGAATCATCTCTGCAAATGTCACAGGCTCCACAGATATGTTCTCTCTCTTTGCAGCTATGTAATCCATCAGTACCTGGGAGAAATATGTCAGTTTTCCCAGAACAGAAATGTATCAGAACAGTGTTTTCCTTGGGTAATGTAAGTGATCATGAGTTGGAGGAGTGATTGGGCGCTGTTCATGAAGCCTGCTAGAGCATTTTAAACATTGAAAACAATTTAGAGGCAGAAGTCTTATTAGCTACATAACAATAGAAGATAGAAAAACTTCTCAAATCCGGCCATCCTACAAATAATGACAAATATTCTGATGCACTACATCGTACAAGCAAACTCATACTGTCTTGTGATTACAGACTTTTGCTTTAACCAAAAGGCAAAAAAGTACAGGAAAATGCGTAAGATCACCTGTATTTCCCAAGCTTTCTGAAACAGTACTATTTTGAGTGCTTAGATGAATTATCAATTGTATTTAAAGTAGTCTGCAAATTTTGATCAAGATTAGAGTACATTTCTTTGCATTATGGTCCTTTTTTTCCCCCCAGATTGGATTCCTGATAACTTTAAATGTTATGTGATACAGAAAAACAGCACCACTTCCAGCACCTGTACGCATCCTGGGGTTGACCACCAGACATGTGCCTAACGTGGTAGTAATGAACATTCTCTAGCTGATGGCTTACCTGAACTCATTAATAAGACTCTTAAATCTTGCGGGTGGAACTAACTGGGGGGCTGTGGATTTGCAACAGGTTTCACTTCTTTTGTTCTCACCATGGGTGAGGCATCTTACATATTAGAGATGAGACCATTAGTATATCCTTAAAGATACGAGTTTTCCAAATGGATAGTTTGTTGTCCAATAGCCCTCTTTTTTTAAAATGTTTTCTGTTGACGAAGAGTGACACATTTAGAGAATGGTTCTTGTGGCTAAGGCACTGGACTCTGAGCCGGGAGATGGGGTTTGATTCTGGGATAACTAAGGTCAGACTGACCCCCAAAATGTGTTAGTTTTCACAGCTATATGCTGCAGCAGCAGCACCAGTGAATGAACGTTATAGCTTAGCAAATATCCCATCAGTTCTGGGATTTATTGACTGGGCACATCTATCCGCTGTTGGGGCTCTATAAAACACGTCATAAAACTGAAAGCCCTTTAACCCATCAACAGGCAGGCTCTGCAGGATGGTAGATCTGGAACGACAGATGTCCTAGCCACATTCCCAACATCTTGACACTTGGCTCAAACATCAAGAGAAGAAGGTTATGCGTTTGCATGCATTCGCTCTCCATCTACAGGACAGCCAACTGAGTGTATTTATAGGGATATTTCAAGGCCAGCTTCACATGCACTTGCTGCCACATGCATTTGGCCATTTGCTTGGGAAAATCCACTCCCTCAACTCATTTTGAAAATCCAGTTGTTGGTATAATTTAAAAAAGAAATAGTCTCTCTTGATGTTCCATTGCAGCAGTTCCTGGCGTAAGGCTGCATGACAAAGCCATCTGTCACCAAGAGATGAAAGAGTCTGTGCCTGGACATGAAGGCAACAAGATTTTGATGAAGCCAGTCAGGTTAGAATACTGCATCCATCAGTGAAGCAGAACCAGTTTGCTTTAATAATGTTTGAATAAGTGTGGTTAATAAGTTTGTGTCCTTTATGCATATGGCTTTACAGGTTTACTTTTGCATGTGTGCATGTCTGTGTCTATATACATAGTAAATAGATACAAATAGAAATATAAATGTATACACAAAGATGTGTCTCATTGTGCAGTGAAGGAGTAATTGTCACAAGTTACACAGCCTTATCAGATTTTCACCCACACTTATGAACTCTTATATGCTTCCTTAAGGAGGAAGGCTCATCTGCTCGGTTAAAGGCAATGGATAGGGAGTGTCTCTCTGTGTTTGTAGATGGTCTATAAAAATGGGGCTCTGATATATCTGGAGCCTCTAGGGACGTGCACAGGAATTTAAACTTGAATGTTTTTGGAGGGGCACTATAACCACACAAAGAAGAAAGGTTCATGTGACAGCTCCCACCCCTCAGATGTCTCAGGACACCTCTGGCAAGGATACCCAGCAGCGAGGAGGTAGCAGCTGCCCCTGGCATGGCACTCTGTGTCTCTGCAGCTCAGGGAGGGAGGGAGGAAGCAGCAGGACGCCTGCTGAGCAGCTCCTCCTCCTCCCTCTCCTACAGCTGTTGCTTCTACTTCCCTACTGCTGAAGTCCCATCACTGCTGCCTGCTTTGTAGACTGCCTCCTGAGGAGAGTTGGGGGTGAATGCAGAGGCCCAGCAGCAGACTGCAGCTGTAGGGGTGTCGGGAGGAGGAGCTCAGCCGGCAGCCAGCTGCCCTGCTGCTTCCTCCCTCCCGGGGATGCAGGGACACATGGAGATTTGGTGGGAGCCGTGCCCCTGCTTGCCCCTCCTTGTGCACACCCCTGAGCCTGTAGGTGCTACAAGAATACTTACAACATTACATGTCTTATAGGCATGATCTTTAGCATACAGGTGCAGCCAGCTGAGACTACAGAATCAACCATAAAATGCTTTACTTTGATCCTGTTGCTTTGAGTGCAAGGAGCTGGCTGCTAGAGTCCTCAGTTGACATTCCTCCAGATCAAACAGTGATTTGCTCCTCCCTAGGGCCTTAATTTCTGTTCCACATTATGCCAGTTGGTTGTGGCTCCCAAGCACCTCAGAAATGGCCTATGCAGCCACTAGCTGGGCAAAGTCTGGGCGCTTTTTAGTAGAGGCACGTGTGATACATTTCTTCCTCTAACCCTTGTGTACCTAATGGACTTTGCCTCTTATTTTACCTTAACAATAGTTTGGCAGTTAGAGAGAATTACCAAAGGGCACCCTTTTGACTAACCCAACATGGCCTGTTAAATAATTATAATTATACAGAAAAACAGCAAAGTCATGTTGGGGGGCGGGGATTTATCAATGTATTAACCAAGGAATCATGAAAACACATGGCCCAACTGCAGGACAGGAGGACTTCCCATTAATAATGAGTTGGCATAAGTGGTGCAGAACTGACGGTTGCTCCCAGTTGTGTTACAGGATGTCTTTGCTACTGAAGAATAAGCTTCTGAAGAAGAAAAATTGGGTCTCTCCTAAACCAGACACGGAGGATAAAATGTAGGAGGCTCATCTGTCTATGCATGCAGGTGAAGGATGGATAATAGCATAAGATCTGGGAAAAGAGTAGTCAGAAGAAGTCACAGCAACAAGTCGTGCTAGATCTGGTGAAGGCCCATAACATCTCCACCCAATGATTCAGGGAAGAAGCGCACCCTGCATGCTCCAGGCCATCAGAGCAGAGAAGCATGCCCCTTCCAGCTGGTGAGTCATGAGCAACTGGTGCTACTCATGACCAAAATAGCCAGCACCTCATTGAGGGAAAGAATCTTCCCTTCCTCCTTCATAACATGCAATTGTCCGACCAACACTGAAGAAACCAACCCTAGATACATCAGTTCTAGCCAACTACTGCACATTGTCAAACCTCCCATTCCTGAAGTAAGCTCACAGAGAAGCTATCCAGAGGCAAACTTCAGGGTCATCTAATTGAAATAAATATCCAGTCCCAGTATAAATGTGGATTCTGGCCAGGGCATGCAAACTGAAACCAATTAGTGGCACTGAGGGATGGTCTCTTCCTGTCAGTGGATAGAGGGTAGACATCCATTCTTGGCCTCCTGGACCTCTCTGCCACATTCCTTCACTGCCGACTAGGAGATACCATTGTTCCAGCAACGTACAGACGACACACAGTTCTACTTATCTGTTACCACATTTGACCATGCCACAACCACCAGGATAGCCCAGTGCTTGGATGAGATCACCTCACGGATGAAGAGCAGCTGGCTGAAGAGAAGCCTGAGCAAGACAGAGGTTATTCTGGTGGGCAGAGGAAAGCATTTAAGAGTTTGCCCACATGGCCCAGTCTCCTTTGGCAGAAGGCAAATATCTACAAGTGGTCATTTCAGTCCATAGTATAAGAACACTCTTGGATTCACCTCTGACACTAGGTACTCACACAGAAAGCCTTATGTGTGGATGCTGCTATCATCTTTGGTTGGCTAGGAAACTCTGTTCTATCTTGGTGAACGGTGATTTGGCCTCAGTTATTCACACCTTTGCCACCTCTTGGCTGGACTACAGCAATGTAATATACCTTGGCATGAAGCCTTCAGCACTTACAAACTCTGACTGGTACGTAACACTCACATCTCAGACACACTGGCAACTGTAAACACACCAGACCTGTTCTCCATTCTCTACAGCTGCTTCCCATAGAATATCAAAACAAGTTCAAGGTCCCAGTCCTTATCTTCCAGGCCCTTATTGGCCTGCACCCAGCATGTCGAAAAGATTGCTCTTCATCCAGAGCTTTAGGCATAGTCAACAACTTTGCTTCTCAGGCACAATGGAACTTTCAACAATATTGTATCAAACTCTTAATCTTTGCTCATATATGCAGCAGATAGAGTTTTATTTGGGGAGCTGCCCAGACTGCGGAATAAACCCCCACCGGAACTAAGGTTCATCCCAAACCCCACCACCTTCCACTCGAAGTGCAAGGCACATTTCTTTGACCTTGCCTTCCTGAACATAAGTATATAGCGATGTGTGTCTGTGTAATTGTAATTATAAAAACAATTCTAAGAGAAAGCACTCCCCTGCACACACCTCTCCCACCGGGGAGGGGATGAGAGAACACACACACATGACAGATGTTAGTCACGTTGCTTAATGCACTAATGAAAGGCATTTTGATGCCATGGTGATGAGCACTGCATAAGAATCAGAATAGATCAGAAGAAACTAGCAATGTTATTTACAGAGATAGCAGGTTAGTCACTAAACTTTTTAAACACAGGTTAAATTTTTACCTAATTTTCTAGACCACACATTATTTGACTGTATTTTAAGAGCAAGGAAAAACTTTATAAGAGTGAGATCTATTGCACTCTGGTATAGTCTCCCTCAAGGTATTGGAGGAAGCCACAATGACTGAGTCATTTAAAATTGAATTAGGAAAAAAGCCACTAGAATTTTTCTGCACTGGTCAGGTGGTATAGTCTAAATGAGATCTAATTCATCTTGTTCATTTATACATTTCAGTGATTGTTCTTAGTACACAACTGCATGGGGTTAAAATAGAGGTGACTGAACTATGCTCTTTTATACGGACCATATCCAGTGCACCAAAGGATGCACACGTTTCCTGATGTTTTCCCCCTTTCAGCTCCAAGAGGTGGCAGCATTGCACCTAGCATTGGGGAATTGCTCTGTGTGTGTATCACATTAACACTATGGGTTTCCTAAGGGAGAGGATCCACGCATGCTGAGACTCTTGGACTTGCACCTGGCTCTGATCTTTTCCACAAGAACATAAATGGAAAAAAGCTTTTGGGATTGAAACTCTCTCTCCCCCTCTCTCTCTCTCGACAGTCCTAAAGAACGTACAACCTGGACAGACACAAAGTGGGAGAGAATTAAGGCACAGAGAGGGGAAGCTCTCTGGCCGAAGAGACACTACAGCTCATCAGCAAAGACTCACTCCAGTACCCTTTCCACTGGACCACGTTGCCTCTCATGTATCTAGTGTTGCAAGATCACAGGAGATCGAAACAGAAAGAGGGCTTGTGCGGAGACTAGCCCCAAAACAGCTCTTACTATTAGCAAGTAACCTACCAGGCAATGTATCTGCAGTCACGCTGCAGATTTCAGCTGTCAGCTACCTGCACAATAACCTAGAGGCTCTCTCCTGCATAACATACTCATGCTTTAAGCAGGCGAAACTCCTGCTAGCCTTGACTGGGGAGGAATGCAAAATTTCATCGTAGGCACTTACTGGGGCCGGATTCTCCTCTCTCTAGGAAGAGTTTAAATTTAGAGTAATTCTACCGCTCTCAGTACAGTTACCATAGCTCTAACAGCTCTGAGCACAGATTATTTGGACTCACCGGACAGGGATCCCTGGACTCTGGATGATGAATTTGGGGACTTCCCAATACAGCAACAGGACGCAGCAGCATCTCCAGAACCTTCAGCTAGCAGAATGGTGGGGAAAACAAGCCATATGAGAAAAAGCCAATAGACCCAGAGACTCATGGACAGTAGCTGGAAACTAGCAGCACTGACAAGCTCTCCCTTGCTACAATGGTTTGTCTTCGCTGCTATAAAAGCTGCATTTCTTTGTCTTGGAGGTAACTAAGAGGTGGGAGCTGTCCGGAGGTAAAGACAGTGAAGATAAGGCACTTTCATTTTACTGGGAGGTAAACTCCTGGAGTTCAGCACTGTACCTGCCTGGGGGGCACAGCCTTTGATGGGGGCCTGGTGATGGAGCGGACTAGGCCCTGCGGCTCCCTACTGAAGGTCTTGCAGCCCTGCCACACCCCGCCCCAGAAAAAGGCAGTGGAGAGACTCTTCCAAGCGGCCTAGGGTGGCTGTGTGGGATGCAGACGATCAGAAAGGGGCTGCGGGGAGCAGCCAGTCAGGGCCCAGCAGGCTAGTATAAAAATAGCTGCAGGGCAAGAGGAGAGAACATGGTACTCCTAGCTGGCAGAAGGAGCTCAGACAGAGTGGTTGCTGGCAGGCACTGGGGGTGAGCGAAGGAGCTCCTGGCTGGCTGGCGGCTGGGACTCAGCCAGGACAAGGCCCTGAAGTAAGGGCAATGAATGTGCTAGGGTTGCAGGTGAAGTGGCCAAGGGAATTTTAGCAGTGATGCAGCTTAAATAACGGGATGTGGTGGATGGCTGCTAGCTATAGGGTCCCTGGGCTGGGACCAGGAGTAATGGGCTGGCCTGAGTTCCCCCCCATTAGCCAATGGGGAAGTGGCCTGGACTTTGATACGCCCCTGCAAGGGAAACTGAACTGTTTTATGACCCAGCTGGAACCAACAAGGCCCAGAGGGGCAAAGAGTCTGTGGGGAGGGAGCCCTGAGGGCACAGCCCCACGCCGGGGCTGGGACTGTTTGAAGATTGAGGGGCAGTTTGAGAGCCCAGAAGGGGCTGAGAGACAGTTCAAACCCAGGTCCTGTGATAAGCCCTGTTGGACTGATCGAGGAGCGAGGGCATTGAGCTAGGCCCCCTGTTGGGCTTGTACCCTGGAAAGGGTTTGATTTTATTTCACACGGTCTGTGTGTGTGACTCAGACCCCTCTGCCCATAGCCTCGTGCAACCGACCACCCACCACACGCCAGTCTGTCCATGGTAACAACACACGCACACGCTAAGAACAAACCTGCGGCAGGCTGTGTGTAACAGCTCCATCTGGTGATCTGCCTCCTGTACAACTAGGACAGCCAGACGAGCATCTTATTGAGAACATACCTTAGACTCTGGTTTAATTTTGGTTGCCCATGTGAGGTGCAATGAGTCCCTTCCCCCTTCCTCCATGGGGGAGACGGTTTTCACCCTTACCCTGGGCACAGCAGACTCCTGCTGCCACTCCTAAACCAAGACCGACCACTCTTGCGCCAGCACAGCAGAGCCCCCGGGCTGGTAGGTGAGTCTAGGGCCCCACACCTTGCTATACTCCTGTTAGTACAGAGCGAGCACTGGGGGGAAACGCATCCCCCCCCTTGTGTAAAGTAGTAGTAAAGGCAGCTGTTCAGCACGCTTCCTCTAGAATTCCCTGCTGGCCCTTTGCCCGCCAGTCTTGGTTTAACACCTTCCCTTTGCAGCTCCATTACTCCCAACTCACCCCTTCCTGGCTGCAGGATCCGGAATTTAGCCCTTAATGAGATCTGTCGCTCACATTCTTGCTCACCCGAAATATCTGTGAACTTAATTGGCCCATGAGAGGGAACATTCGCAGCTTGGGGCAATGCAGAAGATAATTAAATTTGTTCCATGTGGGATGGATCCGGCTCTAGACTGTTTTTTTAGTGAATTAACAGAGGAAAAAGTCCATTGTGCAATTGGAAACGCCTCTGACAAGGGATGGGTGTGTTGGAGGGTGAGGGTGAGGGTGAACATGCTTTTCATTCCAGTGTCCAGCACATGGATGCAGATGTTTATTACTCACGGTCTCTCCTAACTCCCAGGTTGGCATGTTATTTGCCAGGTGCTCGGATCCTACTGCAATAGAGACAACTGAAAAACCTAGCAAACCTCCCGGGACTCTCATAATGCCCCACACCTGCTCAGCTGCATGGAGAACCCACAGTGCATCATAGGAGATGTAGTACAGCCAGGAAGACTAGTCCATACAGGATAATAGGGGAATTAGGGTCTTGGAACTACAGCTCCCATGAGGAACCACCTCAAATGCAAAATAAAAAATTCAGTTTCAATTTTCCTGGAAGAAGATTCTGCTGGAACTGATCCCCTCCCATAGAAAAACATTCATTTCGAGAATTGCATTTGATAGCAAAATAGTTCATTCCAAATATTTGACCAGCTCTGCTTATCCCCATCGCTTAGAAAAATTGCTACCACTTTCCCACCCATAACACTCAATGTTCATGGCTGCAACATGTCGACAGTATTTGCTAACGCTGTATTAACCCTTTATATTTGTATTAAGATTTAATTTAACAGCTTATAAAGTGTTATCTGAGCTAGTATTCATAGAATATTAGAGTTGGAAGGGATCTCAGGAGGTCATCTAGTCCAACCCCCTGCTCAAAGCAGGACTAACCTCAGCTATATCATCCCAGCCAGGACTTTGTCAAGCCACAGCTTAAAAACCTCTAAAGATGGAGATTCCACCACCTCCCTAGGTAACCCATTCCCGTGCTTCACCACCCTCCTAGTGAAAAACTTTTTCCTAATGTCCAACCTAGACCTCCCCCACTGCAACTTGAGACCGTTGCTCCTTGTTCTGTCATCTACCACCACTGAGAACAGCCTAGCCCCATCCTCCCTGGAACCCCCTTTCAGGAAGTTAAAGGCTGCTATCAAATCCCCCCTCATTCTTCTCTTCTGCAGACTAAACAAGCCCAGTTCCCTCAGCCTCTCCTCATAAGTCTTGTGCTCCAGCCCCCTAATCATTTTTGTAGCCCTCCACTGGACTCTCTCCAACTTGTCCACATCCTTTCTGTAGTGGGGGGCCCAAACTGGACACAATACTCCAAATGCGGCCTCACCAATGCCGAATAGAGGGGAATAATCACTTCCCTCCATCTGCTGGCAATGCTCCTACTAATGCAGCCCTATATGCCGTTCGCCTTCTTGGCAGTAAGGGCACACTGCTGACTCCTATCCAGCTTCTTATCCACTGTAACCCCCAGGTCCTTTTCTGCAGAACTGCTGCCTAGCCCGTCAGTCCCCAGTCTGTAGCTGTGCATGGGATTCTTCCGTCCCAAATGCAGGACTCTGCACTTGTCCTTTTTAGTTCTCTGACTCCTGTTCTTCGTCATCTTTATGCAGCTGCCTGCTGCTGCTGCCCCTTCAGTGTTCTCCAAAAGCAGGCCTGACTCCAGCTCCACCCACACTGCCCTGTCCTCTCCTGGCTTGCTTATTAGCTCCAAGCTCTATTGTTCTGGGGGGAAAAAAGGAGGAAAGATTTTTACAGCACAGCAGTTATAAGGAAGTTGGTTTTTTTAAGTTGAAATTACTCTTGGCCTTTGTTCAGCAGCTACAAGAAGCTCTGGAGCTAGTCTGGTTTCTGCAGCTGCTCATGGAGCAATTACAACAGGCAACAACATCTGTGACTGGAAACCTGCTATCTCCCCACTCTGCAGTAGTGCCTCCTGTTCTGCCTTCTCATTCCTTCTCCACCTCCTACTCAGAGCACAAGTCCCCTCCTTGCACACTCGGTCAACAGCTGTAAGTGGGTCTGGATGGCACCTTTCATTCCTAGTATCTCTATTTACCCTTTGCCTTTCCCCAGCAAACCCAACAGCTCCGCCAAGGTGGGCCCCAATGTTGCTGACATGGGAATGGTGACAGCAGGAGGTCCCACAGCAAGCTGTTGTCACCGTTCCCTTCCCCCTCAGGAGTACAGTCCTTGAACGGCGAGATCTCAGAAGCTTAGCAGGGGTGGTCCCGTCCGTGTTTGGAGGGGAGACTCCTAGGTAATTCAGGGAGCTGCAGGGAGTGGCGTTAATGAGTCCGTAGGTGACCCTCTTCCCTCCTAGCCATGCTTGAGATGGGCAAAGTTCTGGAACTGAGCAACCTATGGACATGCGGAATTTTGGATCCAGATTTATAGGGTGGCTTTGCCCATCTCTACAAAGTATCCTCAGGGATCTCTTATCGCTCTAGGATCAGGCATGGCTGCTACCTCAGTTCCCCTCTGGTCCAGTTTCCCTCTGCTAGTAGAGTGCTTGGTCAATTTAATTTCTCCCTCTGGTTAAGTAGGAGAAGTCCACCCCTTCTAGATAAACAGGAGTCCACATCAAATGCTGGCTTGACCAGCCATTCTTCACCCTCTCTGGGCCGTAGTCTCAAACGAACTAGCATTTAAACGGAGTGCCAAGGGTTTGAGAATGTAATTGCCCTTTATACCTGCAGTTGTGGCTTTTATCCACTGCAACTGTGGCCTGAGGAATGAAGTTAAACTCACAGAGCTCTTGATTGTCCAGCTTCTAGAGAACACCAGGCCGTGTTGTGCGAGAGACTTAAAAAGGCAGGGGTTTAGGGTAGGCAGTATTTCTTATTCACAGCATATGCTGTCTGCTCCCACCCCATGGTGTTAGGGGTACGATTCAAACCCACTTCTGGGGGAGGAGGGGAGGGCTCAGCATTGACAACCCCCATGCATTCAAAAATCGTAAGTCAGATCCTCAGCAATCTTGGGATAGGCTTAAAAATCATGCGATTTTTCTGAACGAGTTTGTGGGGCTGTGGGGGTTGGTGGAGTGCATCACAGATCAGTCGTGTGGTGAATGAATGGAATCAATGAGCACTGGAGTCAGCCATGTCACAGGCTTCGCCCAGGATGCTGGGCAAGTCGCTTCATCGCCTGTGCCTCACTGGCCCAGCTCTAAAGGAAGGATAATACAGACTGACGGGCTCCCACCATTTTTTCAGTTTCATCTATTCCGATCATAAGATTTTGGGGGCAGGTGGCCTCTCACTAGGCGTTTATACCCTACCCAGCACCCCAGGGGACTAATATTGGTTGGAACCTGTAGGTGCTACTGGAATATAAATAAAAGCACTAATAACTAGAAAGGAGGGTCAGATGATTCTACACCCATCTCTCAATCCTAGCACCAAGCTTCCTAGTCTACCATGACTGGCACGGAAAGAAAGAATATAACAAAGTTTGCCTTACCAGATGGGTCCATCAAATCCAGTATCTGGCCTCCTTCAGTGGTCCAATGCATGGTGCTTCAGTGATGGGTGAAAGCCCCATGAAATGCACCTGCCAACTGTGCAGAGCTGTTTCTGACTCTTGCTGCAAACAGCTGAGACCCGGACGCTCAGCATAGGCCAACAGGCTCTCATACAGTGGGTCTCTTGCAGTGAAGGGGATTTCATTCGGGTTTCCACCTTTATTGTAGAGCAAGAACAGAACTTTTCTGGGCTTTTGTGACCTTTAATTGATACAGGATCCCTCCCCCGCCCCATGTCTCTATCACTCAAACTGAGCCCAGATGTTAATAAAACAAGGCATCCTGGCCATGCTCAGAGAGAGGATGTTGCAGTCCTGTCCCACTAGGCAAATGCTCCGTATAAGAGATGCTCAGGCACCTGTTACAGCGGTGAGCACCACTGCTGAAGGAGCTGCCCTCTGAGGCTTGCAGTGGGAAGGGCTGGGGCATCCCATGCACACTGTAGGGGCGTTATTACGTTGGTGACATTTTTAAAGGGGCTGGTTTCTTTGGGCAGGATGAAATATTGGGGTTCCTGCCGCTGATCATGGGGGGGGGGAGCAGCTGAGGAGCATATCTGAGGCAGATACAAGTATTACCAAGGAAGCTGTCAAAACCCTCCAGCAGATCTCTAAACACCTGGAAATGAAGGATTTTGGGTCCAGGATGACAAAGGATGATTTAGTTGGGGTTGGTCCTGCTTTTCATTGGTTGGTCCAATGCCTTTCTTCAATCATGCAAGTCAGTGGGGTCAGGCAAGCGTCAGGCAATTGGCGTTTTCTAAAAGGGGATTTCCCTGACTCCAACCCTTGGCGTAGCAGCGCTGGTGCTGCCCAAGTGTACAAAGGCAAAGCTGCCATTTGCACCAACTCGGCTTCAGCATCTGTCACAGCCTGCTGTGCGAACTCTGCAGTGTGTCTCAGAGCTGTAGGAGGGTTTGGTAGATGCACGGGTTGGGGGGACGTGAAGGGGGTAACTTAAGACCCTCCACATTACTAGGCCTTGGGGTGCACAAAGGGAGTAATGCAGCCCTTCCCAATAGATTCTCTTTGACCAAGATTCTGGCTCAAGTCTCTTCTGGCATCCACATTCGACCTCCCTATTCATTTCTCTCCCTACTGCTGTTCTGTGTAGGCATTTCACCTCTAAGCAGCATCTTTGCAGAGGGAACTGGAAGGACGCGGTACGAAGGGATTAGCAGAGCACTGGGTAGCTTAGAGTGGGTAAGCCCTTAGGGTCACAGACCATTGTTATATGTAGGTATAGGGCTTAGAGCAATGGGATCCTGGCTCTGTCTCCATAGAAGTGGAGAAGAAAAAGAAAACAATTCTACCAGAAAACCAGACTGCGCCTACTTCCCATTTTAAAACGTTAGCATTGATTCCCCAGCAACGTTGTTTTCCTTTCACCCCATCCAGCTTCCACCAGCAGAGTTCTTGGCTACATGCCTTGGGAGATAGGCCAAGTCCTACCGCAAGCACCTTAGGGCCAGACTCCACCTGAGACATGTCAGGGACGCAGGGTACAAAGAGCAGTATTGGTTGGAAACTTGATACCATTGTGAGGATGGTGCCCAGCATGTGCTGGAGTGTTTTCCCCACAGCTCTGGGGCAGGGAGAGCAAAGACTCCCATCCCTCCCTTCTATGCAGGGCACATCAGCTGCCTCTGCCCCAGAGGTACAGGAGGGATCCCCCTTTCCTCCTTCATGCATCTTCCTGGTTGCAGATGTACAGGAGCAAATTGCCAGACATGCTAACCCAGGCACTGGGCTACCTGAGATGCAAGAGGCAGCAGCCGGATTCATTGACAAACCATGCAATTACTGCCTTTGTTTTTAGCAAGTGCCATCAAAGCTCTTAGGGAGACAAGCTGGCTGGGGGAATATCTTTTAATGGACCAGCTTCTGTTGGTGAGAGCCACACGTGAGGGCTGTGGATAATACAAAGATGCAAAGGGGGGAAATTACAGCCCTCATCTCCCCTACTGCCACTTCTCGCTAGACTAGTGAAAATAGCAGCCCCTTTGAGCAGAAGTGGACCACAAATTCCTGAGCATCCAGCTATCTAAGATCATTGGCAGTGTAGGTAGTTACCCACAGGGTGTCTGGCTGGCTTATCTGCCTGGGAAAGGAATTAAACTTCAGAGAATGGAGAAAATTGCAGGACAGATAATCTTTCGTTGTCTGGCTAGAGTGCAGTGCCTACTACGGGGAAGCTGATCTCGTGAACAGATAGATATCAACATGATCTACAGTGGTGGGTAAGGAAAGCCTCAGGTATAGAACTGGACGGGCAGCCACACGTCCAGGAATGTGTGTCTGTATCTGGGTGCCTGCATGCTGGTTAGTGTGAGAGTGTCTGCAAGTGCTAGTGTGTGGATCTGTATATTTGGAGGTCTGGGAGTAGGGGTGTGTGTGTGTGTTATAAATAGAAACTAGAGATGAAACAACCAAGTTATCTCTAGGGCCTGATTTATAGCTCACTGAAGTCGGTTGGTGTCTTTCCATTGCTTTCAATGGGCTTTGGATCCAGCCACTAGCTCTTCTATTCCCCACTCTGCTCTGCCACCACATTGTTCACTCTGCTTTTATACATGCTACCTCTTCCCCCACCTTGGCTGTTTAATCTGTAAGCTCTTTGGGGCAGGGAGCGGGTACTACTTTGTGTCTGTGCAGCCCCTAGCGTGACGGGGCCCTGTTATTTGTTGGCCTTTCAGCACTATCATAATAAACAGGATTATTATTAATAAATAATAAAAGGATAGTTCCCCAAGGCAGATACTCCGTTTCTTTCTGCAGTCAAGTATGAAATGTTGCAAACGATGGAGCTTCCCCTGCTGGTTCGACCATCTAATCCTGTAGATTTTACCAAAAAGAATTGCTCCCCCTGCCTGGAGTTTACACCGTTAACGTACGGGTAGGCAGCTATCCTATCTTGTCCTTTCCTTAATCACTCATTGGCCAAGCTCTCCACATCCACCTCTTTGATTCTGTCCTCAGAAATCAATCCCAGACTTTACTTCACCATTTTTTTGCTTGGCTGAGTCCATATCAGTTCCCTCCACCGGCCCAGAACAAAATGCAACAATTGAGACCTACTGAGAGGGGTTCTTTGATTCCCCTCTCTTTTAATTTATAAAAGATGTGCCCATCAGAAGGTGTCTGGGGACACCACACCGATCTAGCCACTCCCTGGAGATCGTAGAGGATGGATTTTCAAATGAGATTTTTGTGCACCATCGTCACTTGCTTTTATTTAAATCCAGACAGCCCGTTTTCACTAACAGTATTGAAACAATATGCAGGGGGGAGGAGGGGGAGGGAGAAGGTGATCAATTAGGCTTGACCATAAATGGTTTGGCTGGTTATTTATCAGTCCTGTTGCCATCTAGATGTGAACACTCATGCCAGGACGTTAACTGTAAAAGGACAGCAGTTGGCATTCAAATTTCCATTCCCTATTGCCCAGCACACCCAAGCTGCTAGCACAGCACAAATAAAAATGGGATGCATGACATATGCAACATATTCCAATAGTTCCTTCTAGGTGACCATCAAAGAGCAAAGAGAGAGTTTGTGCCCTCTTTGGTCTCTATGTTGGATGAAAGGTTTAAAATCTGTGGCTAGGATTTTGTTGTTGTTGCTGATATAATTTTAAAAAAACGAAAACAAAAGAAAAAAAAACCAGACAAGGTGGGTGAAGTCATATCTTTTATTGGACCGGACCTGAAGAAGAGCTTTGTGTAGCTCAAAAGCTTGTCTCTTTCACCAAGAGACGTTACTCCAATAAAAGATATTACCTCACCTAACTGGTCTCTTATATCCCGGGACCAAAATGCCTACAACACTGCAAACAAAATTTTAAACACATTGTTATCTCTACCAGCAATGGATTTTTCTCTGATGTATTTATTTTCCTTTATCAATTTTATACACTATTTGTTATATACTGGTCTTTATTTCTAATTGCCTTCACTTTGCCTAAAACTCCATCTAGTTCAGTGGCAAAGTTGTCCTTTATTGATTGTGGCCACCTAATCTATTCTTTTTAAAGAACTCCCAGTTTTCATTCATATTTTTTTATCCATTTTATTCATAACTTTTCTCAGCTTTGGGAAAATAGCCCTTTGGAAGCCCCAAGTGTGTGCCTGACTGGCTGAGTCTGTCCTCGGTTTACCTATATTGAATGTAATCAGATCATGATCACCGGTCTCTAGGAAACTACCAACTTCCAGTCAGTGATGAACTCATCTTTATGCAACATAAAGAAGTCCAGAACAGAGTTACATCATGTTTGGTGCAATATGTTAGAAAAAAAATCTATAATTTTTAATAATGCTGATGATTTACTACTGACTGCATGAGACTTCCAGCCCCTTCCTTTCCACACATTAGAGACAGGTGCTTAAAGAGCAATTTATCCTATTCTCTGGTTTGAGTCAGTAGTCCCTTACAGACTCCTCCACCAACCAGTACCCTTCCTGGCCTTCGGTAGTTAGCACATTGATCCATGTACACTGAAGAAAAGGAAGATGTGGCAAACAGGAGAGAGTCCAAAGGAAAGCAACAAAAATGATAAAAAGTTTAGAAAGCCTGACCTATGAGGAAAGGTTAAAAAGATTTCTCAAGATTAAACGTAGCCAAAGAGAACTGAGAATGGACCTGATAGCAGTCTTCAAATATGTTAAGGGTTGTTATAAAGCGGACAGTGATCAATTATTCTGCATCCACTGACAGGAGGACAATTTGTAATGGGCTTAATCTGCAAGAAGGAAGTCTTAGGTTAGCTGTTAGGAAACTCTTTGGAACTGTAAGGGTAGTTAAGATCTGGAACAGCTTCCAAGGGAGATAGAGATTCCACAATCTTTGGAGGTTTTTAAGAACAAATTGGACAAATACCTGCCAGGGATGGTCTAGGTTTATTTGGTACTGCTTCAGCACAGGCAGCTGGATTTGATGATCTCTCCAGGTCCCTTCCAGCCCTACTTTTCTAGGATAAGATGTTGTGGTTCTGGGTTATCAATAATTCTCAAACAGCTAATGATGTCTACTGAGGAATGCCACCCTCCTTTTTACCCCCTCTATCTTCCTATACAGGTTGTAGCCCGGAATTTTAACATTTTGATCATGGGAACCATCCCACCAGGTTTCAGCAATGCCAAATACATCAAATTTCTTCTTGTCAATGAGAAATTCCTTGTGCTTCTTACCAAGGCTCTTAGCATCGGTATTAAGCTTTGACTCATCCATACGGATGACGTCACCAACGCAAAAGAAAGTGATGCATTAGGGGGCACCCTAGCACCATTTGCTGTCGCACCTTGGATTTTATTTGAGATTTCCTGCGCAAGCATTGATCAGGCATGACCAACCCTGCTTCGCTTTTGAAACCTGATAAGATCGCAGGCTAAGGTGGAATGGCTGAAGGCACAGTACAGCAGAGGGTTGAAGCAGTGGATAGAGATCTGGAACCGGTGATGTAACACAAATTACAATGCTATGCATGAACATGCATGAGATATGCTTCAGAATAAAAATGTTTGCACCGATAGGCGAGTTGCTTTGGATCCAAGACCTTATCAGATCTGGAAAACTGCTGAATGAGTGAGTTGCTGGAGTGTCCGTCTGTTCAATGTACAGAAAACACCCAAAGGGGCACCTCAATATTCATGCAACTGCATGAACCGTGTAAATGATTAGCTGGTGCTAACAGGGCTGGAGGGTTCCTGCATGAAGTGCATGTTATCAGCCCCACTCCCACTCAAGTGATAGGTCTCCCTCCCACACACCCTCCTCTCCCCCCACCTGCATCCCTTTGTCCACCAGCCCTTTGGTTGGGAGCATTTTAAAGAAAGGCTTCCTGGCTTAAAGGATTTCCTGTCTGTTTGGGGAGAGATGAAGGGGCTGAAAGAGAATGACACTGAAGAGCACTCAATGCTCACGCTGCAGCTGATCATCAGCCACAGGCTCCAGGAAAGTGTTTTCTTGGGTAAAATGATGCAAACTTATGCTGTGGCCCCAGCGTGTTATATGCAGGCACTGGGCCTTGGAACAGAGGGGATCGTGTCCAAAGAATCCCCAACATCACGCACTGAGCAGCAGGAGGGTAAGAGATGGGTCTTGCAAGGAATTAAAACAATATCAGGTCCCCTCCACTTCCAAGCTCAGTCTACATAAGCATCCCAATGTGTCACCCCAGCACACACAGACAGAAAAACACTATCAGGTAGGACCTTATTTTGTTCAGCCAATCACGATGGATACTAGATAGTTGTGTGTTTCCTGGCTCCTGGCCACACACTGCTAGCATTAATACTAACCCACAGAGGTTAGCTACATGAAGTGGTCAGTTCCTCTCAGGTTAAGCTATGGAGGCTGTTGCTTCAACCACCTTCAAGAGAAGCTTGTGTTTCATGCCATGTCTTGGCCCTCCACTTTTATCAACACCAATAACTGGTGGAGTTTGCATCCCCAAGGTTTTCAGTGTCCGCATAAACTATGTAGCAGGACACCCACCACCAAAAGGCAGCCACCTCTGAGGTGAAGTGCAGCTGCTGCATACTAGCACATGGCAGCACTATGCAAGAGGCCAGGAAGCAAAACAGAATACTCCGCTCCATTGCATCACAGAGGTGGATTAATCTCCATGTCATTTCCTGGGGTACCCAGGATCCAAGAAAGAGACCGAGACCAAAACCAAACTAACAAAACACACATGTCCTCCACAAGACAGCCGCCAAACCAAGCCCAGCCAGCAGGGCTTCTAGTTTTCTTATTATTCCACAAGACACAGCCTTGTCCCCCTACGAATCAGGTCAGGGAAGGAGCAGCCAGTTTAACCAAGTTCATAAAGCCCTTACCTCAGAGCAAAGACGCTTGCAGTCAGAC
This sequence comes from Emydura macquarii macquarii, assembly GCF_026122565.2. NCBI lineage: Eukaryota > Metazoa > Chordata > Testudines > Chelidae > Emydura > Emydura macquarii. The sequence goes on along the minus strand of NW_027133251.1, from coordinate 2,658,782 downwards.
AGCGAAGTCTCCAAGACCCAGGTCAGACTAATGCCAGCCTGCAAGTAGCGTATCCTCCCCTCAGTCCCTCTCTCTCGCTCAGCTGCCTTTTGTTGTTTATATAGCCCAGCAACAGGGCACAGCTGGGCACTTCTTAGCTGTGCTGGGGCTAATATGGCCCTAAGCGCCAGGCTAGGCCTTAAAGAGGTAGTACGTCCCACCACACCAAGGACATGCTGCTGTGCTTTCAGTCAGGATATATATCTTTAAACTGAGGGCTGCGGGGAGTGTGATCTTCCCCTCAGTCAATTACAATCTCTGGGCCACGTTCATTGAGGGAGACAAGGTGGGTGAGGTAATATCTTTTATTGGACCGACGTCTGTTTGTGAGCAGGACCAGCTTTTACACAGAACACCTCTTCAGGCCCTGTTTAAGCTCAAAAGCAGACGTTGGGCCAATACAAGATACAACCTCACCCCCTTGTCTCGCTAATATCCTGGGATGCCCACAGCGACAGCTACCCTGCAAACCATGTTCATGTTTTAGTCAGTCTCCTTCAGGTCCATCCACTCCCCCCGGGGAAGCAACCAGCAATGCCTCATCCGCTGCTGACGCCTCTGCAATCGGCTCACAGTCGCTCACTCTGCTGCAGCTGCCCACAGCTGCCTTTGCTCGCTCGGCAATGCCACATTCTGAGGTTTCGCCACTTGACCCAGCTCTCAGTGATTTCAGGGGGCAGTGGGGAACCTCGCTACTCGTGCAGGCTGGGCCGTCTCTTTCCCTGCCACAGCCGTCCCACTCCAGGTCTAAGGCTCAACTCTTAAACCTGGTTAGCAACGACTTCAGTGCTAGCGACAAATTGACAAAACAGACAGCTCTCGATTGGGTCCGATCAGTTCTGTCTTTAAACAGTGCAGAGAGGGAGGGTCAAATGGTGCCTGAGGGCAGGTCAACGTAGCACTGTCTACACCAGGGATAGGTCACTAGGACTGCGGTGCTCAGGGGTGCGGATTTACCCCTGAGCTCTGTAGTTATACCAGTGTACGTTTGAAGTGTCAACCTGACCTAGGACTCAGAGAGAGCCCACCCCCGCCAAGTAGGCACACCTGTCCCCACCCTCTCACCTTTCACTGGGATTTGGCATCTCTCAACTCTGCTTAGCGAGTGCACTTCATTTGAGGGTGACCCCTCTCAGTCAAGGCAGGCTAAGCACAGTTCTGTTTCCCTTTAACCCATGCAAGAAGGATAACGATGTTTCAGGACCCCTGCACTCAATACTAACGTGATTTGTAACACAACACCAGCCAAAATTGATCACTTTGGCAACGCAGCTCTGTCTGCTGAATAGCTAGGCAGAGGAGGTGTGTCTATGTAAACATGGTCCAGTCCTGAAGTCTTTTCCCCGCCCCTAGCTCAACACTAGCTGTCAGGGGAGAGCTCTTTCAGACCCTGCTTACATATGCATCCCCCGTACTGCCCTGAGCCACTGTGCCATGACCCTTGGCACCTGTTAAGAGACAGGAATTTCAGATTATGGGCCTATTCAAAGGGCACTCTGTCGCTGGTGCCGTCACCAGGATGAGAGAAACCAACCATTGTCTGGGTCACTTGTCATTCAGGATCTCACAGCACTTTTCTGCAAGAACAGAGCAGTTAGATACAGTGTGTTGGCTAAACCTCAACCCCTAACTTAGCCTTGGACAGTATGTTCTTCCTCACCTCTTATCCCCAATTGGTGTGTGTGTGCTGTTAAATAAGGTCTAGCCATCTGCCCCACAGATGCTGCATTTCAGCGGTGGGGGAGGTTTTTCTGTCATGTACAATAATTTGGAAAAGGGTTTCTATGGTTTGGAAAGCACCTGGAGATTTGTGAATTAAAGAAGCCAGGGGAGCATACGATTGTCTCCTGTATTTGCAACGTTCATGAAAACAGCTCAGAGTTCTGCGGGCTCCAGGCTTGTCAGATGGTGCAAACTGAAATATGCCACATAGGTTTGTGGAATTTAAATTTAAAAAAAAAAAAAAAAAAAAAAAAAAAACATAAAAGTTACAGGATGTGGATGGCATTATGGGATGAGAAAGTTGCATGCTGGGAACTTGACCCCTAGCTCCCAGACATTCCTGTGCAACTCATTTCTACCGCCACAAGATGCTGCAAAAAGTTCATAAAAGGCATTGTGCCACATTCAGATTTTTCTTTGCAACCATAAGATCTAAAAGCTCAATTTCTTATTTAAATTAGAGCTGGAGAAACCGATGGGGTAATCAAAGAAGTGCCAAAAATAGCAAGTGGACCCATGCTCACTTTGAACTTCACTTGCAAGCCTCTGAAAATAAAGGTTTATAGTAGAAGCAAGGACACAAGCTGCAGTATTATTAAGCTGCATGGAGTGATGCTAGTGTGTGTGTGTGTGTGTGTGTGTGTGTGTGTGAGTGAAATCTCCACTTTTCTTCCTTCCTTTCTTCAGACAGACTTGGTTCTCCCAACTTACTATTAATGATTTTTAACTATCAGCAAGAGCTATTCCCAAAAGAGAAAAAATGGAGTGTATGTGTCCTTGATCTAATCCTAGCACAGAAAGTGCATGAAGAGGGATCGTCTTTGTTTGTGTATGTCCGGTAACAAACAGTATCACTCGCCTGATTTTGTCTCACACACACACACACACACACACACACACACACACACACAGTTAGAAAAGCAATTAGGTCAGCAGGGCTCTGGCTCCAATTGTCTGTCAAATGCTGAATTGCAATGCAAATTAACTCCAGTTTATTGCTCATCTTTAACTCTTCAAAGATAATTGGGCTACAAAAAGGTCTCCGGAAACCCCCATGTGAATGGGGTCTGAAAAAAATGGTAGACAGTTTTGATTTGATTTCACTGACATCAAACAGATGCATCCCTAGTCATGATGGTTTTAATTCATATGTACAAATTGTTTTTAGAAGAGGAAGAAAAAGCTAACAGCCCAAGTGGTGCATGGCTTGTCTACACTTTAAGTGCTACAGTGGCACGGCGGCACCGCAATTGTGATGCAGTGTAGAAGCTATCTACGCTGGCAGGTGGGGTTCTCCTGTTGGCATAGGTAATCCACCTCCCTGAGAGGCAGTAGCAAGGACAGAAGAATTTCATCCACGTAGCGCTGTCTACCTGGGGACTTGGGTTGGCTTAACTATGTCACTTGGGGTGTGGATTTTTCACACCCCTCAGCGATGCAGCTGGGCCAACTTCACTTTTTAGTGTAGCGCTGCATGCAGACAGATGCTGGCAGTAGACCTCTGCTCTGCACGAGGATGTGCAGCCTGGGAAGGATTTGTGTGACCAGACGGCATTAACTCCAGATACACACTCTGCCTCAGCCTGGACCATGCTGTGCTTCTGCCTTAAGTGCAGTGGAGGACTAATAAAGACACCTAAGCATTCTTGTTGTGCGCTCAGCATTAGCTCAAGAGATGGCAAAGGGCAACACCGTGTGTTGTTTTGGCCGAGTTGTAATTTATTCTTGGCAGAGCTTTCTGTCTGGTTTGCAAGAAGTGCTCTGCTTCTCATCCCTTCCCAAATCAGACAGCAGGTAGTTCTCCTCCTTGCAACCTAACGCACAGTAACCATTTAATTCACTCCCCCCCCCCGCCTTTGGGGTTGCACTGATAAAGGCTTTGGATAGCTTGCTGCAAAATGGCTGCCACGCCGAGTCATGGCCCTGGCTCAGCCAATGGGAACCTCTGAAGGTCGGCAGAGCTGAGTTCGTTAGCGCTGTAAAGCTCTTGAAGACAGGGGTCCCGAAGAGCTGGGCCCGAGCCGAAGCCTATTGAAGGGGATGAGAGACTTTCCACTCACTCCGCTAGGCTTTGGATCAGGCCCAGAATCAGAGACAAGCTGTCCCCCCTCATCCCTCAAACCTCTCCAGCAACCCCAGGCCTTCATCCTAATCCTGAGAGATGTCCTGAGCAGACCGGGCTGGAGAGGGGGACCCAGGCAACGTCACCACCTCCAGCTGAATCCCAAACCCAAACGGGATTGGATTGTTGTAACAGGGTCAGCACCCGCCTCTCGTGAGCACCCCCTTCTGGTCAGGTGTGAGCCTGAAATTTCTCCATTTGGAACAGGGCGGCACCCACCTCTTGTGGGCACTCCCCCGGCCAATGGTTTCACTGGCGGGTCTTCAATGACTCAGCCCTCGAAGCAAGTCACATGCAGTCTGCAGATGGAACAAACAAAACCCTTCCAGAATATACAGCTTCTACCTTCTCACAGCCCTGCTATGGGGCCGTATCACCAAGGCTTCCTCCGTGGAGACTCTGGGTTCATAACAGTCCAACGGGGCCCATCGCAGTACCCTCAGTTGGAGTGTCCTTTTTGGCAGCCCTCCCTGGGCTCAGCCTTTAACCAGTCCAGCAGGGCTCATCACGGTACCTTTGCTTGGCCTGGCTAGGTTCTGGACTCAGTTCTCAGTCACTCCCCACAGCCAGCCAGGAGCTCCTTCTTAGCTCCCCCGATCTTCAGCAGCCCTCCCTGGGCTCTGTTCTGCCTGCATTCCCCTGGCCTGGCCTGGCCTGGCCTGGCCTGGCTCAGCTCCCTCTTCCAGATCCAAAGAGCAACTGACTACACTGCCTCTGCTGCTCCTTTTTATATGGCCCTTATGGCCCCTGATTGGCTGCTCCAGCAGCCTGATTGGCTGCTTCCCCTGCAGCCACTCTAGGCCACCTGGAGGACCTCTCTACTGCTCTTTTCTGGGGTGGGATGAGGCAGGGCCTCCTGTGGAGGTTTGTATCCACCCCATCACAACTGTGACAACAGCTCCAGCCCATCTCAACTAACTTCTTCTCTTCCCTCCGAAAGGACAGTTATTACAATCTCTGACATCAGCTAAGAGAGAGTCAAACAAGGGGGCTTTTTCCTTTTAAAGACTCTCCAGCTAAAGGGAAAGGGAACAAGGGACGTTGTTAAAAAGAAAGCCTGGTTTAACAGTTACATTTCAAATACTTTCACTGCTTTTCCTTCTTTTCTTTGTCCTTAACAAAAGGCTAAAAAGGATGCTGATGGGTGTGTGCGCGCACCATGGTGCTAAGCAGGCTGTGGTCTCTGTATACAACCCCCAGACCTTGTTTAAACACCGCTTAATGCTGGATAGTGACTGGGTTATGGGATCACCGCTGGCCCATATAGTCCATCTCAATTAACACCACTTGCCCTGCCTGTCTCCTCGACTATCTATATGTGCTAAATCTCAGTAATAATCCTGGGTGTAGTTTGGGGCAGGGGGAAGAGAGATGTTGTCTGGACCCCACCTGCAAGTCTTGGGCAGACGGTAATTTGCCCTCCCCCCCATCCCCCCCACACACACACGTGGCCCTGTTGGCCTGACTGGAGCTGTCCCCCCACTCCCAAATACAGATGTCAAACTACACCTATGGTAACAATTAACACTACCTGGGCCCTTGTCCACAGCTCAACTCCTGCTATGCAAAGGAGCAGTCAGCTGGCCGGATGCCAACCCCCGGGGATTCTCCTGAGCAGCACAGAACTGCCAGGATGTTTCTGCACTGCATCCAGTGTTTAATTTGTGCCGGGGCTTGCCAAGACTGAGCCCAGGCACCTCTGGGCGAGGCGGTTCATAGCCCCAGCACCTCCAGGCTTGCTGCGTCAGTTATGAATGTAAAATAATTGCTTGCAGACAGGCACCTCCTTCATTACAGATTAAGCACTGACTGCCTCCCTCTTGCAACTTCAACTCTCGTTACTCTGTTGTCCCATTGGAGCAGGGATCATCTCGGACTACATGTCTTGTCCAGCACTTAACACAAAGAGGCACCACTCTCCACTGAGACCTCTGGGCACTAGTGGAACACAAATAATGGTAACTCCCATGGCAGGCCAGGGATGTGAGCTGAGCACGGTCTAGTGGGAGGGTCTGAGCCCCAGGGAAGTAGAGGAATTCTTGTAAGTATATATTGTATTGGGACAACCCTCCTGAGAGAGAAACCTATCTCACTGTGGAATGCTTTCCCCAGGTGATGGGGCACTGAGCTGAGTCGTGTAAGATGGAGAGTAAAGATTATCCTGTGTTTTGAGTGCTGTGCTGAAACGCAGAAGAGCTAAGGTTTAGTCCTGGCTCTGCTGTATGACTGCAGGCAAAACAACCTCTCTGCTGTTCCCAGTCTTCTTTCTGGGGTGTCCAACCCTTTCTTCTACCTTTTGTCTGTCTTGTCTATTCCGTTTATAAGCCCCTCAGGACAAGGAAGGTCTCCTGCCATGTTCTCTTCCCCATGCGTTCCTGATGTCAGCTGAAGCCTCGCCATGCTAATGTAATATAAATAATAAAGAAAAATTGATCAAAAGAGCAGGTTCACCCAACGCATCAGGAGCCATAAGGTTGGCAGTGCAAAAAGCACATTAGAGATTGGGAAAGGAACTCACTTTCCTAGCGAAAACAATACGCCCAATTTGCATTTGTTTTTATAGCTAGGAAAGCGTGCCAAGGAGCTGGGTTCAAACTTTCAGCCATAATTGGGCAGCTGACATCAAACATGACTGGGACTAAACCAGAACAAAGTAGCATAGCCCACAAATGCATTAGAGCAATTCATAGCGGCCTGCAACTCAGACTCTTCCAAAGTAAGCCACAGCTATCTGAGCATGTGACTCTAGATATACAGATAGGTTTAAGAGGGTGGTTCTGGTTGATTTTAATTCTCTGCTGTTTCATTCAGTTGATAAGTGCCGGGGGATTTTTTTCCTGAGCGGCATGACTGCACTAGCCCTACTAAATCACATTGAACCCACACACCTCCTAGATCTCCTGTGGGGAGGGCGTGAGGCTGCAGAACTTTCAAATGTGTTTTTAAAAGCCTGAAAACAAAGAGGACTGATGAGCAGCGATGTTCCACAGGCATCTGAGTTAGATCCCCTTCTCTTTAACACCTTCATGATCTAGAAAAGGGAGGTAAAGAGCATGTCAGTGACTTTAATTAATGGTACTAAAAGATGCAGACTGGCAGGTGTCAAGGAGGATGGGAAAATTCTAGGGTGCTGGAAAAGTGAGAAATAAGGACAGAATGCAACGTGGAAAATAGATCTGGGGGGAACTAATCTCAAATGCAGATTGTCAGTGGGGGGGAGAGACCTGCGCAGCTGTCAGGTCTAGATAGTTGACATTTTGCAGGGCAATAGGGTTGCGAAGAAGCCCAGCGGAATTGTGAGTCTATTTGCAAAGGTGTCATGTCACAAAAGAGGGAGTTAACATTCTCTCAGTACAGCTCTAAGGAGACCACAGCCAGGGCTGGATATGCACGCATGGGTAGCCCTGTACCTGAAAGCTGTGGAAAAGCTGGAGAGAGAGCAATGAGGCTGTCGCAGGGATTGCGGGATTGATCGATTGTGTAACAGTTTAGACTCCGGAGGACTGAAAGTTTTTGGTTTAAATGAAGTTGTTGGACTCAACATCGGGGTATTTGGGTGGAATTTAATGGCCTGTGATATACAGGCAGTCAGACCGGGTGATTTTAATGGTCCCTTCTGGCCTTAAACTGGGTGAAACCCAAAGGGAATCTGACAATGACTAAGTAGGGCCAACTTGGCTAAGAGATGGGAAGATGCGTGTTAAAAGGGTACAAATGTTTAAAAGGGGGATGTCCCTTTTAAAGCGGGGGGGGGGTAAAAGGTAGGATAACTATGAGCAGTGGAATGAAAGTATGAAAGGGGAAAATAGGCTGAGTATCAAGTCTAAGCAGATCTACTGGTCTGTAGAACAGGCTCCAAAGGGATGGGCGCCCCATTGCTTGGGACATATGGAAAGCAGAGCAGATACAGCATTTGAAAACACTCCAGGGGGAGCGATACACATGGGGATGGATGATCCTACAGGTCCCTGATTGTGATGATAAGCACACACAGCAGATGAGCCCGCCCTTGGCACCAGCCAGCTGATGAGCTCATGCCTTGCTGCTGTTTCTGTTCCCGAAATAGATCCAGTAGGCAGCAATCTAAAGTGGCTTTAATGATGTCTGCAGAGGGGTGGAGTTCTTTTGGCCGGGACGCTTGGCAAAAGGGCCCCCTGCAGTAAGTTGCAAAACCAATGAGCCGTGTTGTCGAAAGGACAGAACGAAACTTAGCTTTATTGTTTGGAAAGTGTTATATAATTGCTCCTGCGCCGGCAGGTTAGCAAAAGCCAGAGCACAGGATCTTCGTCAGTGCCGAGGTACTTGATGGTGGTGGTGATGTCTTCCTCTGCTGTATATGATCACCCAACAAACTTCCACTTATATGCAGGCTATAAAAATGTGTCAAGATGGACTGAGCCAGAGAAAGGATGAATAAGACTGTGTGTGTGCCCATATACACCCCTGGGAGCCAGGAACTCCTGGGTTCTATTCCTGACCCTAACGTACACTCACCTGGTGACCTCGATGAAGTCTTTTAGGACAGGAATTTTCAAACGTAGGCGGCCCAAAGACAGGCAATCTGAATCCATGTTTAGGTATCATATAAGTGGCCTGATCTGCAGAAATGCCGAGTGCTCATCTGTTCCTGACTTCATTCAGCCTTGTCAGACTGGAATAAAGCTTCAGGAGCAGTTCACGAGCCGTTCAAAGTGCACAAAGAGCTCAGCTGGGAAGCAGTGTGTTCCACCAATTTGGATGCAAGAGGCAGAATCCCATGGCCTCTGGTCTGTCCCTGGCTCTGGCCTGGTCTACACTGACAATGGGGGGTTGACATAATGCAGCTTACGTCGACCATCTAAAGTATGCGTCTCCACTGGCATGTCAGTTCCATCAACAGTAAAATTCGACTCAATGAAACCACCTCCGCAAGTGACGTAGCCCTGAAGTCGAATTCTATGGGTCGAACGAGTGTCAGTGTAGGCAGAGTGCAACATAAATCGACGTCATTGGCCTCCAGGAGGTATCCCACCTGGTGTGACTGCTCTGGACATTCACACTGTGCTGCACTGTGGCTACATAAACAGGCCATGGGAAACAGGCCCTCAAGCCATGGGAAATTTTGAATTCCCATTTCCTGTTTGTTCAGCATGGAGGGAGCTTTATAGCTGAACTGCTCATGGCGATTGCATGCCCCAAACACGCTCCAGCGTGGAGTTGACCTGAGGTCTTGGATCTCATTGGCCTGTGGGGTGAAGAGTCTGTTCTGGCTTAGCGCTGAGCCAGCAAAATAAATTTGGATATCTACAAGAAGATATCGCATGGTATGGTGGAGAAGGGCCACAACAGGGACGTGCAGTAGTGCCGCATTAAAATCAAAGACCTGAGGCAGGCAAATCAGAAAACTAGGGAGGCAGACAGTCATTCTGGCTCGTCACCAAAGATGTGTCGCTTTTATGAGGAGCTGCGTGTGATTCTCAGCAGCGACCCCACTACTGTGCCACCGCGCAGCATCGATACCTCCAAAGAATCCCAGTCCAGGATGAATGAGGAGGACTCTGTGGTTGAGGAGGATGAGGATGAGGAGAATAGGGGGCAGGAGAGCCGGGTATCCATTCTCCCAGAGAGCAAGGACCTGGTTGTTACCCCAGAGCAGCACAGCCAGGCACAGGACAGCGTTACAGACGGAGATGCCGGGGAAGGCACATCTGGTGAGTGTGTATATCAAATCACATTTCTGTGGTTATGTCCCCAGTCCAGCTTCTTATTTTTGGGGAAAAGGGAATTTGTGTTTTTGTGGAGATGGGCTTCCTGGGGGTTGGTAAACTTCAGCAGTAAACTATTTATGTGCACAGAGATGCTCCGAGAATTCTCTGTGGATATCTCCAGGAAACTTTCATGTAGGTTCTCTGCAATCCATTGAAGAAGATTTCTGGGGAGGACAGCCTTATTTCTTCTGCCACAGTAGGACACTTTTTCCCACCGCTCTGCTATTAAATGAGCAGGCATTATTGTGGAACACAGCATAGCAACATAAGGGCCAGGCCTGCACCTCAATGCTTGCAGGAATTCTTCCCTTTCCACCTGCATTACCCTCAGGAGACTGATATCACACATGGTCACCTAGGGAAGATGGTGCAAGCTTACAGTACCCAACCAATATAGTCACTGCATGTTATTCCCCTGCTGTGGATGGTGTCCCTAGGCCCCTACACAGACAATTCCTAGCCATGATATTGTTGGCATGGGTGTTATGGGTCTGGAAACTGGTGCCCCTTATTTTTTCCTCCAGCGACACTTCACCCACACCCTCCTCCGATCCCTTTTCACCACCTCCTCCCAAACCAGTCTTTGGGATGGTAAAGGGGAGCCCAATGATCCTTCTCCTTGGTAATGCATGGATTGGGGAATTTAGTGCTATACAGACTTCGCTGTAGTGGATGCAAGGGCCCCTTACTTACCATGTCTGGAATCCCACTCCAACCCATGCTATTGGTATAGATTGGTATGCGGGTCTGGCTTTGCTTTGTGAATATGAAAGGGAGTTCTTTTTACATTGTAACATTTCTTGTACTCCATGGGGTCAGCTAACAATGGCAACTTTGTGCTTTACTTGCCTTACAGTGGATACCTTGGCCTTCACCCCATCTTCTACTCCCATAGAGCATCTTTCCCAGATTAGGATGTGAGGAAAAAAACTCGGGATGACATGTTCAGTGAAATAATGAACACCTCTGCAGCTGTTGACACAGAGATCAGAGCCTGGATCTGTCCTTGTCAGAAAAACTAAACATGGACATGGAACACAGAAAATCAGCAGAGGAGCAGGAGCGTACAACACAACAGGAGATGTTGCATATTATGAAGGACATGCTGAGGTATCTGGTAGAACTCCAGGAAGAGCAGCGGCAGGACAGACTCCTTCTGCAGCCCCTCCAAAACGTTCAGCCAACAAGCACTTTCTTACCAGCCCGCAACCAAAGCACTCTAGAAGGAGGTTGAGCAGGATGCAGTACATGGTCCACTCCACACCAGTGGAGGGGAGCAGAAAGAGGCAATGGACCCTTTAAGAACTGGGAATGTGCGTGCTTTGCTGTTTGCACAGTCACACTTTGCTCTGGATGGCTAAGCAGCCTGATGAGAATGTTAAATTATCTTCCTTTCCCCCCACTGAAACGGGTCACAAATAAAACTGTGCTGCTTAAAAAACATTTCTCTTTATTCATTGAGAGCTTGGAAATTGTCAGTGGGGAAAGAAGGGGAGGGGACCGACGGTGTGAGGGTGGGGAATGGGAAGGGAAGGTACAGCATTGACAGAGATGTATATTACTGCGATTCATTCTAAAAACGGGTTTTCAATGCTTCCCTGAGACACAGCGCTCCATGGTTGGCTCTTAGCATAGCACTGGAATCTGGCTGCTCAAAATTAGCTGCCAGCCTCTCAGCCTCCACAACCCAACCCAGAGGGAACCTTTCCCCCTTTGTTTCACAAACATTATGAAGCACACAGCAGGCAGAGATAACAGTTGGGATGTTGCATTCACTGAGGTCTAACCTAGTGAGCAAGCTGCACCATCTTGCCTTTAAGCGGCCAAATGCACATTCCACTACCATTCTGCACTTGCTGAGCCTATTATTGAAATGCTCCTTTTCACTGTCTGGGTGCCTGGTGTATGGCTTCTTTAGCCAGGGGAGCAAGGGATAGACAGGATCCCCCCGAGAATCATTATTGGCATTTCAACATCACCAATATTTATTTTTTGGTCAGGGAGGAAAGTGCCCACCTGCATCCTTTTTAACAGATCTGCATTCCTAAAGATGTGCTCATCATGCACCTTTCCAGACCACCCCACACTGAAGTTGGTGAAACGTCACCTGTGATCTACAAGGGCCTGCAACACAACTGAGAAGTATCCCTTCTGGTTTATGTACTCTGTAGCAAGTGGTCCGGTGCTAAGAGCAGGTCTCAAGTGGATGTTCATGTGTTTCAGGGCTGGGGACAGCTCTGCGCAAAGTTCAAGGAAAGTGGCTTTTCGCATACGAAAGTTCTGCAGCCACTGATCATCATCCCACACCTTCATAACGATGCAGTCCCACCAGTCAGTGCTTGTTTCCCGGGATCAGAACCGGCACTCCACCAACTGAAGACGCTGCGTGACAGCCTGCAGCAGATGAGAATTGTTTTGCTCTATAGCTTGTAGCAGCGCGGCCTCAGTAACATCGCAATTTTCCACGCTGCAGTTCCTGTCTCGGCCTTGAAAGTCCTGCGGGATAAGTCATGAAGTGTTTGTGACGCTCACAATGATAGTTCAGAGCTGAGTGGGCTCCATGCCTCTCCAGCAATGGCGTGCGTGTGGCAGAGACTGAAAAATTTAGAAAAACGGCATGAAAAAGCGTTTGTCCATTTGTTTGGAACAAGAAGGGAGGGGGAGGGAGCACGTTTCATCATGGGAGGACAACAAGCTACCCAAAAGCCTCTGCCTCTTGCTGCATTTAAAATAAATTGACTTCACTCCACAGTGTAGACATACCCTCTGCCACTGATGGCAAGTCGCCCTTCCCGCTGAGCAGTGCTAAGCACAGTGTTATTAAAATGTCAGTGGCTGTTTTGTAGTTGCTGTTGCTAATAGGCAGAGGAATGATGGCAAGGACCCTGGACTGGTACTTGGAAGATGTGGGTTCAAGTCCTGCCTACGGCTATGTCTGCACTAGGAGCTGGGGGAGTGATTCCCAGCTTGCATTGACATCCTCGTGCTAGCTCTCATTGAGTTAGCATGCTAAAAATAGTCGTGCATCAGCAGGGGTACAGGCAGCATGGGCTAGCCAGCCCGAGTACAAACTTGTCTGCACCCCAAGGGTACATACACCACCCAACTAGCTACGCTACTATCTTGTGTGCACTAGCTCGATGAGAGCTAGCACAAGTCTGTCTCCATGGGCAGGAATCAATCACACACACACACACACACCCGTCTTGTAGTGTAGGTGTAGCCTCTGATACAGACTCCCTGTGTGACCCTGGCCAAGTTACTTAACCTGTCTATGCCTCATTTCCCCATCTGTAAAATGGGGTTGATAATCCTGTCTCTGATCCTTTGTCTTTCTGGTCTAATTAGATATGAAGATCTCTGGGGCAGGCACCGACTCTTCCTGTGTGTCTGGAGAGTGCTGATCTCAGCTGGGAATTCAAGGTGTTACTGTACTGTACTGTAATAACAACATTAATGATTTCCTGGGATTCCAGATGCTGTTATTGTGAGAACAACAGTAGGAGGGAAATCTGCAGCAGCTCATTTTACCCAACATGCCGGAGGCCAGAACCACAATGCGTTGAGACCTTTCAACACCATCTGCGGCCCATCAGAGCACTAGGGAGAACCAACCCTGTTCGTGGATAATTGTTGGTTCTCCAGGGCATCGTGGAATAATAGTGAAACCTGCAGAGCTGGTTAACCAAACAAGGAAATATACAAGGGAGAAATCCTAACTAACAAGTGCAGGGATTAGTCTGTACAGGCTGCTTTCTGTTTCCTCAGTGTCAATAAGCTGGTTATTACCATTTAGTCTCTGTTGTAACCACACACGATACAATTAGTAAGCTCTGCTGGGGGTCTGTGTATTTCTAAACTACATGCACAATCAGGATTTTGCTTTCACGTGTAACAAGAAAATTAGGGGACATCTCAGCTGCAACCCAGCCCTTTGTCAGCCTTGACTCAAAGCCTGGGGTGGACTGGGATCCAATCTTGCCCTCAGGGCCCTACAGAATTTCAAAACATCGCTTCGGCCAAGCAATTGAGTGCCTGGCCTCACAACACCCAAACTTTCAAAACAATGTTATGGTTACTTACACAGCACCATAGTAGTGGATGAGCAAATAAGCTGCAAGCCTTCTGTGTGTAAGAGTTTACAATCCGAGTTAGCAACAGGAGGAGGAGGAGATGATGATGGCACAGGGAGCTGAAGTGTGAGGACAAAGACAGTAGGATTGTGTGATTGCTTGGGAAAGTAACACATTGATCTTGAGCATACAGTGCCCTGGCTTGAAAAGCATGTTCATGTCTCCCTCTCATGTATGGCCTCAATGACTGCAATAGCCTGATAATTACTACTAAATGACTTACTCCTGCACTCTTTTCCCTAGAGCATCTAAGAGTCACATCTGGCCACACCTGGCACAGGAAGCCTGTTCAGAACAACTGAAAATTGTTATGCCTCATAGGGGCTCAGGATAGGGTTATTGATCCAAATTTTTAAGTCATTTAAAACAGATGTTCCCAAGATACAGCCCCCCTAAAAAGTCACGTGATCTAGGACACAGGGTTACACTGTCACCCCAGACAAGAGTATGAAACCCTTTGGGTTCCCCACATGTGGGCATGGCTCCCAGCAAGTGAGTCCATCTCTTATGAGCCATAGGGCCACTTTGGTAATACCGAGACGGTGAAAAGAAATCCTGTCCCCCCTGGCCCTCACCAGCTCACACTGCCCATTTCTAAGCAGCGTGTGACACAGAGTCACATGGTCCCAAAGGATCGTGACAGATTTTGCTCTTTCCTGATGGTAGCAAATGAGTGTTGAAATCCCATGCACAACCGGGTGGGGACAGAGGGCATGAGATCCACATTCTCCACTTACCCTACTTAAGGAAAGGACAACTGGAAGGAACTAACAAAACCCCCCATCCCTAATATGTTACTAGAAAGTCTCCGCATTCCTTAAAACCAGATATGGGGGTGATGCAAGACTGGAGAAGACAAGCATCAGGGAAATTGCTTATCAACTACACCTGGTGGAGAGAGGAAAGGAGAGAGATTAGTCACTGAAAACTTGTTCTGGGCACTTGACACAAGAGACATCAGATGGGCAATTCGTGGAGAAGCAAAGGGGAAATGCCGTCACACACATTTGATACAAACGGGTTCTGTCTCCTCGTACGTTGGTCTGGGCTGATATAATGACCCCAAAGGTCAATGGGGTTAGCTGGTCTTGGAAACCAGCCAACAGAAAGAAGCACGGCTGCATCTTGACAAGACGCAGACGCATTTAGCTGGCTGTGTCCCCAGGCCAGGAAGAGATGGACGCACTTACTGGGAGCCACGCCCACACGTGGGTTGCATACTCGTGACTGGGGTGACGATGTAACCCTGTGTCCTAGATCACATGACTTTTTAGGGGGGCTGTATCTTGGGAACATCTTTTTTAAATGACTTAAACATTTGGGTCAATAACCCTATCCCCAGCCCCCAGGCGGCACAGCAATTTTCAAACCTGTCCAAGTACGCGTGTAGATTTTAGAACACTTAGAAAAAGCGGCTATTAAACAGTAAGCAAGTCTCACCCTTAGCTATGGCAGTGCTCCCACTCTTCTGTAGTAAAGCTGTTGTGAGCCGTGTTCATCGGAGGTGCCTTATATCTGAGCACTTTTTATTTTAATGATTTTTCTCTACCCAAAACTGCTTTGAGCTAAGGCATCCTGGAATTTGAAGTGGTGGCTGGTTAACATATGCTCGGGGTTAATCATGGCCTGGAGCCCCTGAAAGAGAGAAACCTGACCACAGAGCTCAGCAAGCACCAAGTGAGAATAAAAGTGTGTGGGTCAACACAAAGGGAAGGAAATATCCCCTCCCCATGGGGTGTTAGCTGCTGTCAAGTTGAGCCTAAAGAGAGGCGGAAGACCTTGCAGACGACAGAGCTGTGAAAGTCTGTACATGCAGCAATGGAGGAATGATGCACAAAGGGCTCCGTTACTTAGAGATTAGCAAATGGGGCAGGAGAATCTCTGTTGGCACCATCATGCCCCATGGTGGGGTAACACAGCTGCAAGAGTACTGGAAGGATGGGGACCTCCTAGCAGGTTGTCTCCTGCTGTTCCTCGCCAACTGCATTGGGTTTAAAGCCTGTCATCTTCTCCTGTTACGCCACCCGTTGCTGCAGGAAGAATACAGGATGTGCTCCGTCTGGTTTTAATGTCTCTGTGTACCGACGTGGACCTGCCTTTACACAACAGATAGGAAATAGCAGAAGTAACACAGGTGCTGACCTGCCTTTCGGCCTGTGCCAGGAAACAAGCAATTTCTCCCAGATGAGGCTGTCAGCTCTGTGCGTTGTGCTCATGAACAAAGCTGGGTTGCCAGCCCTGGAGGCTGAAGCCCTCTGTGTATCCATCCAACAGCATGGGCAGGGGCAGTACAAGCGTCCGTCCTATCTGCATGCCTCCACCCTGACCAGTAGGTAGTCACCTTTAAGTCTGAGAAGGAAGTTGAGTTTCCATCACCCATTGAGTCCTTGGCCAGAGCTGCTCGAAGGGGTCCCAGGTTGCCCTTTTGGGATGTGGACACTGTGGGTGCGGGGACAAAGGAGGTCGGCGCTGGGCCACATTTCTGGGGGGCTGGGAATTGGGCCCAGGCTTTGGACACGAATTGTCCTCCGCGAGACCCCTGGCTCAGGCTAAAAAGGCCAGGTACTAAACAAGCAATAATCATGCACTGATCACACAGCAGCTTCCTCATCTTGGAGTTAGGGAGCAGTACCATGGGAACGGGGTCGGTATAACGTCTAGTTAGGGTCGTGTTCCCGCTCTTCTTTTCCTCCCTTTCTGGCCATCAGTGCAGGGAATGAGGCTAACAAAGTAACTGTCCCCCCCTCCTGTGCAAGAAGAAGAAGGCAGAAGAAGAAGAAGAAGAAGGTGGGAAGAAGGCATTATCTTCTTTCCCTCCCTTGCAAATTTTAAAGAATGTTAGTTTTCAAGGTAATGTGCCTGAGCTCTGTGAAGTGGTTTTGTAAATAACAAACAGGGGCGGGTATAATTATATGCGTCCCATAGTCATTAATATTCATTTTGTAATCATTTATATCACCAAATGAGGGTTTTTATGGGGTGTTGTAAAAAAGTCTGTATTTCAATAAAACATTATAAAGTAGTTAATTCGGGGCTCACTTCGTTGGTCGCGAGTGGACCGAGTGGACCAGAGGCTGTAACCGAATAAATGCTCCTTATCACTCCACCCGGCCCAATCTTTCTTCAATCAACCCTGCAACAGGCACATGTTTACAATGAACTAGACTAAGACGCACCAACTCCTTTTGCAAGGAGTCCCTCGTCACTTACTACCCTTCTAGGTTGGATTGATGCCAATGCCAAGAGACTAAAGGCTCTGTATCCTATTCAGAATCCTCCAACTATCCAGTGCCCCATTGTGAAAAAACCTCTTCCTCCATATCCAGAGATGGGAATGCAAAAATAAAGCAGAAAATCACATGCCCTCTAGCTAAGAGAGCCTGCTGTCCATTAAAAGAGACGAAGGAGAAAGGCTACAGCAAGTCTGAGCTGGGATTAGAACGCAGGAGTCCCTCGCGTCCAGGTCTGCGGTGAGACCACATCTCTCTACTGGCACCGAAGGGAATGGCTGCCTGAGTAATGTCACTGAAGAAAGAGAGTCAGAGTCTCTCTCTCGCCATGCTAAGCTTGAAGCTGGCAGTAGCATCCTTTGCCAGCAAGACAAGCCTTCTAGGCAATGCTATCCTGTGCAATATGTTTTATGAAGCCCATAGACACACACACCTTGAAGTCACACCCGGACAGTTTGCTCCTTCTGGGGAAACCTTCAACAATGCACGGTTGTCCTGATGATTTCAAGAACCCGCAGTGCCAACCTACAGCACAGCCACTCTCAGCTTTCCTGCCCACTAGATGGGATCGGTCTTCCCTTACAAAATACACAGCTAACGAGAGCATGGATGTTTTTGTTCCAGCTCCAGCCTGGAGAGTCTGTGCACGACCTAACTAGCCCAGCTCTTGCCCAAGGCAGAGCTGAGATGAATCACTACTACTGAATTACTTAACATATTGTGCACATAACTGGATGAAACCAGCCGCCACTCTCTCTTTTTCCCCTTCGTCAAATCTCCCTAATTTTCAGAGTCATGTGCCTTTCAATACATTCAGCTCTCTGGGGAAGCTGTCTCAGCTTGCCAGATGTATCATCAACACACCCTCCAAACAAGGCTTTGTCTCAGAACATTTCAACAGAACATCCCTGAAGAAAGCAAATAAGATGAGTAATGGTTTCAGCTTGGTTTGAACTGGAAAAATCTGGCCATCTGATCGGATCCCACCCCTCTCCTCGGCTTTGCAGACACATACACATACGTTCATGGTTGGTTCTAAAGGGTGACTGCTAGATTAAACGCTTCATTTAAAAAATAGCAGGTCTCCTTCCCAGGGTCATGGATTAGGGATCTCAGCCTGGCCGTTCTGCCTCCCGTCTTCTTTCCTTATTGCTAAATGCAAGTAGGGTTTTGCCTACCCCGTAGAGGAGGGATCCCAGGATGGTGCTGGGATGGCAAAGGAGGTCATGGTATGAGAAAGGTTGACAACCATGGACTTGCACCATTTGAAAGTCTTTCTGTTGCATGGCCACGATTTTCAACAGTCATTTTGGATGCCTCCTATTTTTGGCTGCCTAACTTAGAAAGTGCAGAGCACCTGCCTTCTCGACATCCAACTGCTTTGAGGTGCCTGCATTAGGCACCCGCTGAAGTGCCCCAAACCACTAGTCACTTATGAACACTTTGGCCTGAAATTTAATTTCCTTTCACCGCTTGCGGATTTGGGTGGTTGGGTTTTTGGTTTGTTTTTTTGCCAGATCCTGCTGGTGCCAAGCAAGGCCGAGCCATGGAAGTGACATTATTCAGTCAGGGTTTTAGCACCTTCCCGTGAAGGGTCAGGGATTGGCCTGGCTAGAGACAGGACACTGGGTGGGGTGGACCAGTGCTCTGTGGTGGGACAGCTAATCCTCTTTCTTGGGGGCCTGGCTGAATCTTGCTCCGATGCTCAAAGACCAGCTGATTGCCATATTTGGGGTTGGGAACAAATTTTTCCCCAGGTCAGAATGGCATGGACCTTGGGGGAGGAGGGGTCGTCTTCCTCTGCAGTGTGCGATGCAGGTCACATGCTATGATCTTGTGGGTATATCTCACCTAATTAATTCCCTCCCATCACAGGGCCTTTGGAGTTGGGGACACCTCGGTCTCTCCTGTTCTCTGCCTGTGGCACATACCAGCTGAGTCTTCTTTAGTCTAACCCAAGTAATTGGTCCCTAAACAGTGGTAACTGTGTGAGATTTAATGGCCTGTGGTATGCAGGAGGTCAGAACAGATGCTCCAATGGTCCCTTTTGGATTTACACACTATGAAATGCTACTTGACACTAGATGAAGATCTGGTCCTTTATTCCCAAATTCCAGAATGGATATCCTCCAGGTCCCATGTCCCCCGTCCTCCTCCATCTCCTCCCCATGGCTCTTCCTCCACTTTCTCCCCATTGCTCACGGCAGGGGCCTGTGTCTCAGGCTCCTCAGAGACACAGGTTTTGTGGGGAGGGTCCCAGCCAGGCCTGGTGTGCAGCTCTTTGTAAAAGTTGCAGCTCTGCAGCTCAGCACTGAATTGACAGTTGGGCTCCCTGGCCTTCTGGTGCATCTGCCGCAGCTCCTTCGCTTTTACAGGGCACTGCTGCTGATCCCTGTCGCACCCCTTCTCCTGCATCCTCTGTGCAATCTGCCCGTGGATGTCCACATTTCCATGGCTGGTCCATTGCTGTGGTTGCACAGCCTCTTCTCTCCACAGGCCCAGGAGATCCAATAGTTCCGGTCTACTCCGAGCCAGAGCACATCTGGAGTGTATTGTCAACAGGGGCAGCTGAGCAGTTGCACACAACAGTGGAGAGCTGCTAGGCGTGCTCACCGAACTGGACCATCAGGAAAAGACATTTCACAAATGTGCAGGGCTTTAAAGGGCAGAGAGCTTCCAGCTTCCATGACCCCTGGGCAGCGGAGTTCACAACTGTGACCAGAGTGGTCAATGTCAGGCATTGTCAGACAATTGCTGGAGCACTGTTGGGATCGATATAGGTAACGCAGCATCTACAATCGCACTGCATCAACCTCACTACATCAACCCAGGCTCAACGCTCCTCAGGAAGGTGGTGTTACTATATCGGTGTAATGGAGAGCTTACAGCGGAGGGAGACAAATTTAAGTATAGACACATGCACAATTAGGTCATTGCAAAATGGCTTTTGATGACCTAACTTTGTAGGGTTGACCAGGACCAGATGGTATCCACCCAAGAGTTCTGAAGGAACTCAAATGTGAAATTGCAGAACTACTAACTGTGCTATGTAACCTAGCATTTAAATCAGCCTTTGTACCAGATGACTAGAGAATAGCTAATGTAACGCAAATTTTTAAAAAGGGGCTCCAGAGATGATCCTGGCAATTACAGGCTGAAGCTTAACTTCAGCACCAGACAAACTGGTTAATTATCAGACACATAGATGAACATGATATACTGGGGAAGAGTCAACATGGCCTTTGTAAAGGGAAATCATGCCTCTCCAATCTATTAGAATTCTTTGAGGGTGAGTATGTGGACAAAGATCCAGTGGATACAGTGTACTTGGACTTTTGAGAAAGCTTTTGACAAGGTCCCTCGCCAAAGGCTCTTAAGCAAAGTAAGCAGTCATGGTGTAAAAGGGAAGGTCCTCTCCCGGATCAGTAACTGCTTAAAAGACAGGAAACAAATGGTAGGAATAAACGGTCAGTTTTCACATTGGAAAGAGGTAAATAGCTGGGTCCCCTAGGTATCTGTGCTAGGGCCAATGCTATGCAGCATATTCATAAATAATTTGGAAAAGAGGTAAACGGTGAGGTGGGAAAGTTTGCAGACAATACAAAATTAGTCAAGATAGTGAAATCCAAAGCTGACTGCAAAGAGTTACAAAGGGATCCCACAAAACGGGGTGACTGGGCAATAAATGGCAGATGAAATTCAAGTCTGACAGGTGCAAAGTAATGCACATTGGAAACCATAATTCCTACTATACATACAAAAATGATTGGGTCTAAATTAGCTGTAACCACTCAAGAAAGAGATCTTGGAATCATGGTGGATAGTTCTCTGAAAACATCCGCTCAATGTGCAGCAGCAGTCAAAAAAGCTAACACTGTTAGGGTCCATTTGGAAAAGGATAAATAATCACAAAGAAAATATCATAATGGCACTATATAAATCCATGGTATGTTCCTTGAATACTGCATGTAGTTCTGGTTGCCCCATCTCAAAAAAAATATATTTACAATTGGAAAAAATACAGAGAAGGGCAACAAAAACGATTAGAGGTATGAAACAACTTCCGTATGAGGAGAGATTAAAAAGACTGGGAATATTCATTTTAGAAAAGAAATGACTAATGGGGAGATATGATAGAGGTCTATAAAATCATGAATAGTGTGGAGAAAGGAAATGTTATTTGCCCCTTCACATAACATAGGAACCAGTAGTCACCCAATGAAATGAATAAGCAGCAGGTTCAAAACAAACATAAGGAAGTACTTCACACAACACACAGTCAACTTGCGGAACGCACTGCCAGGGCATGTTGTGAAGGCCTGGGTTTGAAAAAGAATTTGACAATTTCATGGAGGATAGGTCCATCGATGGCTATTAGACAACATAGGCAGGAACACAACCCATGCTCTCGGTGTCCCTAACCCCCTGACAGCCAGAAGCTATGACTGGATGACAGGGGATGTGTCACTCGATAATTGCCCTGTTCCACTCATTCTCGCTGAAGCACCTGGCACTGCCCACTGTCAGAAGACAGGATACTGGGCTAGATGGACCATTGAGCTGACCTAGTATGGCCATTTTTATATTCCTGAAGTAAAGCTGCTGGCTTTTTTCCTTTTCTTTAATGAAGTTCTCTATTCCAGTGGTTCTGAAGCAGGGGTACACATATCCTGTCAAGTACTCAGAGGTCTTCCAGGGGGTACATCAACTCGTCTAAATAAGTGCCTGGTTTGACAGCATGCTGCGTAAAGAGCACTAATGAAGTCAGTACAAACTAAAATTTCATGCAGACAATGACTCGTTTATGCTGCTCTAAATACCATACACCAACCTGCAAGTACAATATTTATCGTCCAATTGTTTTCGTTTATAATTATATGGTAAAAATGAGAACGTCAGCAATTTCTCAGTAACGGTGCACTGGGACACTTTTGTATTTTTATGTCTGATCTTGTGAGCAAGTAGTTTTTAAGTGAGGTGAAACTTGGGGGTACGCAAAACAAATCAGACTCCTGAAAGGGGTACAGTCGTCTGGAAAGGCTGAGAACCACCACTCTGTTAACCTGGAATACAACAGCATCCTCTCCCCCCAGTTAATCCCCATCTCTCTGCAGCTGGTGTTCAGAATATCCCAGCTGCCATTTCTTCACCTAGACAATGTGCTCAGATACTTTGGGGCTTGATGAAATATAAGAACCTAAATAGACAGCGTCTACTCCAAAAACCACAGAGCTTGCCCTGGCAGCCACGGTGCAGTAGATGGGGGTTTGCTTAATGTTCATTTTATTGCTGTGTACAGCCATTTGGAAACCCCTTCTTTATCCTCGCTAACGTCAATGTGCAATTCAACTGAATAGCCTGTGGTCCTCCTAGTGCTATTCAGCACCTGGGACTGTCCTGTGGGAATTTTGGAGGGGGTGGGGGCACATCAAGTCCTGATGGCTTCCAGTTTCCCCTCATTGTCACTCCCCTTGAAGAGAGAGCACACCTATATCCAGTGCTGCGTTAACTGGTAGTGGCGTGACTCTAACACAGCTGTATCTATCCAGGAAATTAGCTCAGAACTTCCTCCCAGGGTTCCTACCCTCAGATGTTCGTCATTTTTTCTGCAGGACCTCCCTGCCTCTGCCTCTGAGTATACGCTGACTCCAGGGTGACTCCCACTTCCCTTAAACCCTGGTGAGGTTCACAAGAACCCTGTCAAAGGGGAATTTAATTAGACACGATGCAGTACGTGAGCTGGAATTTGGCCAAGACGCCGGAGCTACCACCCCGCATCATTTGCAACATTTGATGAGCTCTTTGAAGACCACAGATGAGAAGGGTGTCACTTGACAGATGCTGCCTCCTGCACAGCGGCGTTGCTTAACGCTCTGCTGGGGCACGGAGTTCGGTAGCGACTCAGCGAGAAGCACAGGCCTCCTACCTCCCACCACTGCCTCGTGGAGCTCTGCGATTCATTCGCAGGCTCTCGAGTGACGGCCTTGTGCCACCCAGATTAGCGCGTGAGATCTGATGCTGCCCGGGGCAGGGGCGCTCGCAGCCATAAGTATGGCGCATACCCCGGGGAAGGCCAAAGGCACAGTTTCTGTCATGCTGAGGGAGCAGAAGGCCCACATGCGATCCCAGGCACCTGGTCTCTCCCCCCCCACCCCATCATGATGGAGGCCCCGGGGCCAAACCAGCGTGGGCAGTGGGCCAGCCAGCACGACTCCTCCTCACTGCTGCCGTGGGGCCCACTCCCGCACCGGGGCTGCCCCGTAGGGGCCTACCTGGCTTCGCCCCACTCCCAACAGCCTATGTCCCCTCTGTTCTGCCCATAGCACTCATGCAGTGACAGCCTCACGACCTGCAAGAAGTGACAGGGAGCTGTGGTGAGTGTTTGTACGGGGAGCCAGCGAGGAGATGGGCCGCAGGGAACTTCAGGGGGCAAACCTGGAAGGGCTTTTGCCTCCTGTAAGATAAAAAGTGTCTGTGTGTAGGTGCCCGGCTAAGTAAAAGTGGGAGTGGTTCAGCTGTGCGTGCCATGTGAAAAAGTTCTGAGGGCAACCCTGGCCCGGTGTGCTGTTGGGATGCCAACTGGGCATCTCCAAAGGCGGGATGGTGAGCCGTAGAGCAACAACTACATTCTGTGTCCAGTTAGATTATAGCTGCAGAAATTACACTGGTAGGCGAATTTCAGCCTATGCCTTGCGGACCAAGTTTGGAGTTCTGTGAAATCCACAAGAGGGAAGGCCAGGGTCTGGCACGTAAGTCAATGCCAACAGGAGGAATCTGTCCCTGCTGGGACTTGAATATGCAAAACAGCCGCGCTGCCGTTTAAGTTAAAGAAGCATTCCCGCATGCCGATAGTGACACCTCTTTCCCAGGCCTCTTCCATCTCTGGCTTTACAAAGCACTGGATTGCAAGGCATGGACATGGGGCTCTTTCGTCATAGTATGGACATAGTACACACGTAGATTGTAAAACCACTATGATCATCTAGTCTGATCTCCCCCGAAATAAGCCATTTGAACTAGAGCAGATCTTCTAGAAAAACATCCAATCCTGATTTCAGAATTGTCAGGGATGGAGAATCCATCATAATCCTTGGTACATTGCTGCAATAGTTAATTACCCTCACTGTTAAGAATTTACGCCTTATTTCCGGTCTGAATTTGTCTAGCCTCAACTTCCAGCCATTGAATCTTGTTACAACTTGGTCTGCTAGACTAAGGAGCCCATTATCAAATATTTGTTCCCCATGCACATACTTATAAACTGTGACCAAGTCACCCTTAGGTGTTCTCTTGGTTAAACTAAAACAAACTGAGCTCCTTGAGTCTGTCACGCTAACTCATGTTTTCTAATCCTTTATGTATTCTTGTGGCTTTTCTCTGAACCCTCACCAATTTATCAACTTCCTCCTTGAATTGTGGACACCAGAACTGAACACAGGATTCCAGCAGCGGTCGCACCAGTGCCATGTACAGAGGTAAAATAACTTCTCTCCTCTTACCTGTGACTCACAAGACAGTTCATTTTGTTTCTTCAAAAGAAACCCAGGAAAACCTAGCATAGCAATTTTGGTGCAAGTAATTCACCAACTTCAAAATGAATTTCATCCACTCTGCCCTGGCTCCTGAGTTCAGCTTAATTTGTTATCATTACAACTCATGTTTTTAATGTATTCATTGTCCACAGGCAGAAAAATTAATCCAGGCGAGGACAGATTGCTGGGTCAGGTGATAATGTTATTTCTGTGGGCAGACAATGTGAGTGCTACCTAGCTTTGTGCTAACCAGATACCTGGTTCCCAAATTCTCTACTGGCTTGCACTTTGCGTAGTCATTTGCACCTGTCAAACTGAACATGAATTGCTAACAAATCAGAATGCTAAACCCCTTCTTTGCCAAGTGCCCAGACTGGCCTATGAAACAGTCAAACGTCCCGTTGAGCAGCCCAATGTAGGACTTGGCTGTTCTGTTCAGGTTCCTCCATTTGAAAAGCCAGACTGAGGATGATCTACCTAGACAATCAATGCAATTTAGTTAGATCCGAATCCAGGCAATTTCCTCCTCTTCGGACATTCAGGGATGTGTAAATGACAATACAAGGAGCCAGGCAGCGAGAATCAG
This sequence comes from Emydura macquarii macquarii, assembly GCF_026122565.2. Classification (NCBI taxonomy): domain Eukaryota; kingdom Metazoa; phylum Chordata; order Testudines; family Chelidae; genus Emydura; species Emydura macquarii. The sequence goes on along the minus strand of NW_027133251.1, from coordinate 2,633,671 downwards.
GCACCTTGAATGCAGCAGAATTACTCCTGATTTGCAGCAGTGTGAGTGGAGAATCGGAACCAAAGCTCAGCTCTCAGGTGCCTCTCTTCCCCCCCCCCCCCCATCATTATTATCGGAGTTACATGGCCATTCAGTCTGTGCACACACGCTGTTAGAAGAGCAAGGAAATACAGAGCTGCGTGTTCTACCTCCCTCCCCCAGCACAACTCATTCTCACTAATTATTAAGCCTTATGCTGTCAGCAGAATGGAAGAAGGTATTTCTCTGTCCTCTTCCCTCTGCAAGATTTGCAGCACTAACGACTCTTCCCCCCACATAATTAATTTATTATTTATTTATTTAGACTGCAGCACCACCTAGGAACCCCAGCCATGGACTAGGACCCCACTGTGATAGGCACTGTATACATATAGAACAAAAAGACAACCTCACTTCTATTGTCATATCTGGCCTAGATCCTACAGCATCCTGGGGCACTCTGGTCTCATTAAACCTTCTTCTAATGTCCTATTGAGGAAGGAAGGATTGTCCAGTGGTTAGAGTGCTGCTCTAGGAGACCTGGGTTCAGTTCCCTGGTCTGCCACAGCCAGCCAGTCCATGCCTCAGTTTCCCCATCTGTACAATGGGGCTAACAGCACTGCCCTAGCCCCCAGGGTGCCATGAGGCTGAATATATTAAAGATATGAAGTTCTCAGACACTAGGGAAATGTGGGCCTGTGACACAGAGGTCCATTGGTGCCTGCTGGCCAAGAGTTCAGTACCCTGTGTCAGCAACTCCCAACTGGCCTGACAATCTCAATACACCTAACACCGCTTTCATGGTGAGGCCACTAATAAAAGCTTACGTCATGCAGAGACTCACAATCACTGCGAGAGGTACATACAGACGACGTTTAAGGAGATGTGCATGTGAACTGAAAATATGTTCTAAAGTCTGTCACCAGCCAAAGAGGCTCCTGCCTGATAAGAACATACATTCACCTGTGTGACGCGGTTCATATGTACAGTACGCATTGTAAGCCAACACAGTGGAAGCCCCATTTGCATACAGAACCAACAGGCGATGTGAAACCAACCGGGAAATCAACCACTGGAGCACAGCACTGAAGGGAGCATTTCAAAATTTACTAGACTATAATGGAGCAGACAAGGAAAGTACCCTGATTTCAATTCACTGAGGAAAAACTCACAGAGAACGGGTGATTGGAGGACATCTGGATCCTGGTTTGCCTGAAACCAGCCAACTTTGCAAAAGACTGAACTTTTGGGGAAAGCTCGACGTTATTATATCGGAAAGTAACAATTATCAGCCGTAGACCCATGCTCACGGTCTAGGATTTTGTTTTACGTGTGACCATTTCTAGTTCCATGCTCCTTACTCCCCATCTCTGAGATCTTAGCTTTTGATAACAAACGGAGGATCGTGTTCACTGTAAATACCTTTCAATGCTGCGATGCTGGCAAGGACCCGATCCTGAGAGGTAACGTTCAAGGTGTGGGCATACTGTTCCCTTGGAGACAGCAAACCTGGTCATTTCTGTGAGCGTCCCGGGTCTAGTGGCTGGACAGTGAATGGCCGGGCCAAGGACTCTGGGGAGGCGGGGGAGTGTGCCTTTCATGTGCCCGCACAGAGGGACTGAGGTCTGGGGAGACCTGTAAGTCAGTGCTGGTCAGCGGCTGTTGGGAGCTGAGCTACAGCAGACACAGACAAGATTGATTCATGCTAAGGGCTGCTAGTGGTGAAGTGCCTCACCACGCTGGGCACTCGTGCCTGCTTCGAGCCGAGACAGACCCAGGGGGATGATGAGCACAGTCTCCGTCTCTGCTTCAGAGGGAAGCCTGTTCTGTCTATGCTAATCTGTGCAGCTGAGTTGACTGATCACCTGCTGATAACGCTCTGTGTAAGATCAAGGCTCAACATCCCTCCCACAGAACTGAGCACTATTCGTTCCTGGAGACAGGAGCTTTCTGCTGGAATCTGTTCTCCTGGCCCTCCACGGCCATGGAGGAAAGGTCTTGTCTTGATTAGTTATCAGCCTTCCTATTATTCTGTCAGGAGAAATGAAAAATGAGCCACGCGGGGAAAGTGCACTTCTTGGAAGCCCTAAAGGGAGCTCGTCTGAGCCACAAGAATATGAGGCAAACTGGATAATATCATCAGGGCATTGGAGACATTAAGCAGGGGACATTTCCGGGCCAGATGTTCTCCTACAGTAAGGAGGCAAAGAGGAAACTGATTCCTGACAAGGAAAGTATGTGCCTGTCCCTGTCCCTCCCTCTTTGCCATTGGAGTTTAATGAGCTTCCCTGTGAGGGCGGTTCCCCCCCTCTCTTTTATACTTCATTTATGAGGAGCCTCGGCGTCCCTTACTCATTGAAGCGTGGGGGCAGGCAGGGTGTGAAATCCAGACACTGGGACCTCTGGCTGTATCTGTCGCCTCTGTTCGTGACTCATGCTGATCCTTTTCTTCCTGCACTTGAAAACACCAGATGATTAGAAGTTCTGTGTGGTGCTATATCTATTAAACCCCTAAAAATTAAGGGACCATAGTCTGACCTAGTATGACACAGGCCAGAGAATTTTACTGGCTTACGCCCCATCTGGAGACCAAAAAATTGTGTTTGACTACTGCTTAGCTTCCAGAAAGGCATCCAAACCTTGATCTGAAGACATCCAAAGATGGAGACACTACCCGTTTCCTTCCATATTGAGAAAGCGAATTCAAGGTAGAACAAAACAGAATGAGACTTGCTTGATTGTAGAAGTTATTCATGATTCCCCATGAAGTTCACATTTCTCCTCCCGACATCTCCATATCCATTTCACCCCACCGCCTGCCCTGCCCTGCCCTGTCTCTCCTTTGCTCACCCATGCCTTCCTTCATCTCACCCCATGATGACACCTTGGACAGCCACCCAGTTCACCTACCCCAAACCCACTCTCTTTGATTCCCTACTAAACTTTAATTTGTATGATAGTAGCACCTTCCAGGCTCCAGCCCCACATCTGGACTCCATTGCGCAGGGTGCTGTACAAACATATAGTCAGAGGCCCTGCTTTGAAAAGCTTGCAGTCTAAACACACAAGACAAAGAATGGGAGAACGGCAGAGAATGCTCAAGCAAGGGATTGGGAAATAAGAGATGAAATGGGTTACCTAAGGTCACACATCTGTGGCAGAACAGGGAATTGAAAACAGATCTCGTGCACTCTTCTCCAGTACCTCAGCCTCAAAACCCTCCTTCCTCTCCCAGGTGTCTCAGCTGAGCTGTCCCACAAGGCCTGCTGTCATGACCACACTAGGCATCAATCTGTGTGAAGGAGTTGTGTTTGAATTCAGCTAAAGCCTGGTTCCACCTACACCAGTTCTCTCATACTTTGGCCAGCATGAGACAACCAGGTTCAAAGTGTTATCTAGCTGGCATGGGGATGATCCAGTCCTCTCACCTTTCCTCTAAGAAAGAGGCCTCAGTCCTGCAAAGACTGACACATGCTTAACTTTACAGCCTGTGGGTAATCCTATTACAGCCACCGGCATACACCCCACCTATGTTGCAGGATCGGGGCCAGTCTGCTGGTCATGGCGAGAATTAACTAAAATAAGACAAAACCAGTTTTGTGAAAAAAGTTGAAATTTCAAAGTCTTTCATTCCATAATGCAGGGTATTTGGCTTTACACAGCTTTTGCCAAATTGCCTTCAAATGTCTAAAACTATTTTTTTAAAATTTGGATTACTTTTTTTTTTTTTCAAAACGTTGATTCCCCCCCCCCACACACACACAAATTGAATATTTTTTGAAAAGTTGAATTTTTTTTTTTTTGCAATTGCAGTATTTCAATATTTTGATGTTTTATATTTTTTTTCTTCCCCCACCCCAGTCCTTCTTTCAGTTGAATGCAATAGAATTAATGACATCCAGGTTTTGATATTTTTCCCCCTCTTTTATTCTTTTTCTTTCTGTAGTTTTTCCAACTCTTCCTCATCTCTTGAAACATTTCCTTTTGCTACTGGGTAAATTGAAACTATCTTTGCCACTCCACAGTTTCAAAAGATGGGGCTGTTTTGAAGAGCTACAGAATGGGAAAAAGAACAAACCCTCAGACATCCTTCATTCTAAAGCATTCAATAGTAGAGGAGGAGGAGGAAAGGGGAAGAAACCAAAAGGTTCAAAATACCAAAATTCCAATGTTTGTACAGATTAAAATTTTGAAAATTTCCCATTTTGACAAAAAGAAATTTAAAAAAGGAAGGTATACCCAGTGGCCTGTGATGGGATGCTAGATGGGGTGGATTTGAGCTACAGCAGAGAATTCTTTCCGGGTGTCTGGCTGGTGAGTCTTGCCCACATGCTCAGGGTTTAGCTGATCACCATATTTGGGGTCAGGAAGGAATTTTCCCCCAGGGCAGATTGGTAGAGACCCTGGGGGTTTTTCACCTTCCTCTGCAGCATGGGGCATGGGTCACTTGCTGGTGGATTCTCTGTACTTTGAAGTCTTTAAATCATTATTTGAGGACTTCAGTAACTCAGTCATAGTTGAGGGTCTATTCCAGGAGTGGGTGGGTGAGGTTCTGAGGCCTGCGTTGTGCAGGAGGTCGGACTAGATGATCATAATAGTCCCTTCTGACCTTAGAGTCTGAGTCTATTTGTCATTCCAGGGGGACTGCATTTTTCTGGGATATTATGGGAGCTCTGTCTCTGATGCCCAGCCTTGGCCTCTTACTCCAGTGTTCTGCAGCTCTGTGCTGGAGACCTGGGTTCCAGTCCCAAATGCCTAAAGAGATGACAATAAGGTTGTTTTTATCTTGGTTCAGTAAAAGGCTATCCCATTAGCTCCTGTAATCTGCTCACTTATTTTCTTCCCACGGGCCAATACAGTAGCAAACATTTCCTGCACAAGCACAAGGCACATGAAGGGAAGAAGCCAGGAAGGAACCAACCCTGTGATGGAAACAAGAACACACAAACCAATGATATCCTCGAGATCTCACCATGCAGGCTGTTTACAGGAGATTTGTGAGACATGGCTGCCAACTCCCCAGGGTTTGAAGGAAGACACCCACAGATTCACTAGGCCACCCATTCAAGGACTCTCACCGCCTCCATTTGGAGACTTTCCCATCCTGTGATGACTAATGGGTGGGGAAATGGAGGAAGAGGGAAGCAAGGTGCTGGGAAGGATAGTAGGAAGAGGTTGGGACAGAGAGAGGGGGAAAAAAGAACACACATTGAAGGTGAAAGCAGATAAGAGGAAAATGTCTTCGAGAGGGGGAAGGGGTCTTGAGAGAGGGGAAAGAGCTGAATTCTTTAATAAAGATGAAAATTAAAAACAAATGAATCTGAGGGAAGCAGATACAGAAGAACATGGAAGAAAGAGTGCCTGGGAGGCAAAGGAGAGAACAGGCAAAAGGAGAGGGAAAAACAAGAGATCAATTCCCCCCACCAAAATACTATTGTACAGAAAGTGCTCTGTACAGTGACTGGCATCTCGGATTCAATGGTGGCTTCGATCTCAGATCCTGACCTGGCCCCCATGAACGTCCTCGCTGAGATCCTCCCCGTCTTTAACGCATTTGTCCTTGCAACAACCCCTGTGAGCTAGGACAGTGCATTCGCCCCTGTAGGCTGGCGACACGCCCCAGCCGGGGCATCGTGACCCTTCCTCGGGCCCAGGCTCCGAGGAAGGCCACAGCACCTTGCTTTAAGGGAAAAAGCTAGCAGGTCTTGAGTCTTTAGCCCCCAGCCCCCAAGCGGGGCAGGCTAGCCATGCAGTCTGTAGCCCCCGGCCTTCAGGCAGGCAGGGCTGGCAAGCTTGGTATCCTCTGGCAGACAGGTTCAGAGGAGCCACGCACTCCCGGGGTGGCTAGGGAAAGAGGGAGGTGGACACAGGCCCACCCGACTCCACTGCATCCCAGCCCAGGGCCCTCACAGCAGCAAAGTGGTTTGCCACTGAGTCAGCGGGGCTGCTGCCACAACACGCCGACTGGTTCAGCCACAGACTCAGCAAAGTGATATTCAGCTGTCCCCAGGCTGCTTCCTCCCACCCTGAACCCAGGTCATGCAGCCAGGGGTCTTCCTCCAAGTCACTGGGGCAGAGAGCGAGCAGGAGTCCCATGAGTCCCTCACCACCAGCAGGTCTGGAAACGCCTCAGAGCCATCCACAGACGGCAACTCCTGTGGGTCACAGGGGGTCCTGCAGTACACCAGGCTCAGGCAGCTCCCATGGGTCCCAGCATCAGGCAGCTCCTGTAGATCAGGGGGTTTCTCCCAATCAGTGGTCTCAGGTAGCTCTTCCCAGTCACTAGGGCCTGGTGGCCCAGCCAGGTCTTGGAAGCTCCAGTCAGTGAAGTGTTTGCACACAGTGCCAGGGCACCAGGGGGAGGCCCATCTTTCTCTAGCCACAGCTTCCCCCTAACTGAGCTGCTAGGCCAGCCTTTTATACTTCCCCTTCCTGTCCTGGCTCCGCCCCTCCACTTCCGGGGTATGTGGCCTGCAGGCCCTTGTTCTGCCCAGCAGGGGGTTGCAGCTGTCCCTCGGGCCCAGGAAGAAAATGTCCTCTGAGGACACTCCCAAAGATGGGATCAATAGGCTGGTGATATTTGTTTCTGTGTTTCCATGGGGAGATTTTATTGCAGTTTCATGACAGTCAATATCAGATGCAACTTGTAACTTTCCAGACCAACTTTGGAACAAGATTCTCCTTTGTCTGGCAAGGAACCTGCCTCCTGATGCACAAACTAGAGGCAGAAAGGCGATACTCATTTAATAAGTATTAATCTGCTCACCTAAGGTGAGTTATGTGGCCTCCTTGTGACTCGGATTTCCCCTCCTGACATGATCAAGTAAAAGTAGCAACCTTCCCAGCAAGGAGGGACCAACTGGTTCAAATACAACAGAAACCAGCTTGAAACTTCCCCCATAACTTGAACCAAATCCAAAACAATCTTTGGGAGTGTGAAAAATACCTGTTAACTCTTACGGTGTTTGCATGTTTTTCCCCCCTTTCCACCAGGCTCTGCATTCACAGGCGTGGGCAGTATCCTAGTATATAGAGATGGAAAAGACCAGTTCAAATCATTGGCTCTCCCTCTGCAAAGACAGGGTACATCTGATATCTATGTTAGGTACATCTTCTGGCCCCCCATGCCCATAGTAGCTGAGCACGTCACAATCTGCAATGTATTTACCCTCCCAACCTCCCTGGTAAGCAGAGCAGTGTAGGGATCCCCACTGTACAGATGGGAAACCGAGGCACAGAGAGACTGAGTGACGTGCTCACAGTCACACAGGATGTCTGTGGTAGCATAGGGAACTGAATGAAGGTCTCCCGAGTGCCAAACCATCCTTCCTCTCCAACACTGAATCAGAATACCTGCACCAACACATCCCTCTTGCTAAAATATTAGTCCAGACTATTGCCATTTCAGGCTCTGATGGCTGCAACCTTATCCTTCTGGGCTACCCCATCGCCCATCTCGTCTCCCCTACAGTCCATCTAAAACAATTCCCAGACCTATCTCCATTTTGCCCTGCTCTGGGCAGAATCTTCTCTTGCTTCAGACTCTGCACTGGCTTCTGTTCTTCTTCCTGATCAAGTTCAAGCTTGTACTTCATGCATTTTTCTGTCACTGCTTCCTCCTCTTGCTTACCTCCTTTGCCCACTCTCTCAGGTACTTACATGAGCTCCACTATTGAAACTGATTTATGGACTTTATTCTCAGCTGTATGAATATGCACTTTAACCAATATTCTCTCTCTTTTTTAATAAATATTAATTTAGTTAATAAGCGTTGGCTCTCAGTGTGTATTTTGGGAAGATCTGAAATATTCATTGACCTGGTTTTGTCATGTGTCCAGTCCTTTGGGATTGGTAGAACTTTTTTTACATATGATTGACAAGCTTATCGGTAATCCCTATCACATTTGACTTGTCTGTCTCAGCGTGGCTCTCCTACAGGCCAATATCAGAGACCCAGTGTACATTTATTGTTATTTCTTTGTGTTATAGCAGTGCTAACAGGCCTCATTTTGCCAGGCACTGGCCAGACACATAACAGTAGTACCTAGCTCAGATCTGCAGATCTCTAAGCACTTTACAAAGGAGGTCAGTATCATTTCCCCTATTTTAGAGATGGGGAAACCGAGGCACAGAGAGGTGAAGTGACATATGCACGACAGTATCCACGATTGTGGATAGCAAATGGAGGTCACAAAACAGTGAGAAGTGCATTAGTTAGAGGAGCAGACTACTGGAGAACTCCGGTCCCACTGGCTGTTTCCTAGGCCATCCTGCTCTTCCCAGGAGCTCTCAGAGTGTCGTATCAGATCCCACGCTGCTGGCCCGTTGGAGAGTTAGCTTTACAAAGTAATGATCCCCCAGAACTGGGGTCTCTGAAACAAAAGTATCCGGCCCTTTCTGTGCCAGGCAAATATGGCATCACCTCAGGAATACCGAGGGGAACACACAACAGGAGGTAGGAGTGCTCACCAGCGGGGAGGAAGGCAGATGCAACCAGCAGCAGCACCTACGCCCAGAATGGTCCCCCTTGGGCTTCTCACAGCACTTTGCAGGATTCGGTTATATTTAAAGGGCCAGCCCAAGAAAGGTACGCTGGCAAAAAAAGGTCCGATAAGTGGGTTATCCTGGCCTAGTGGGGATCAAGCAGTCGCCAGTGATGAGGAGGGAAAGGAGCTCTTCTGTGCTAAATACCCTCATTATATCACAGTACGCCTCACCGTTTTGTAGGGCAGCTTCTCTGATCATCTCCCACCAGACTTTTCCTGGGCAGGGACATGCTGGCCGTCCCTCTGTCACGCGTGTTATATCCGTGACTGTCCCTCTTCCGCAGCTACTTCCTTGAACAGAGCCAGGAGAGATCGACTCTTATCCCGTAGCCCGCTGGCTTGGCTCTTCGCACTTTCCCGGGCAGCACTGACGGACGATTCTCTTGGCCACAGCGCTCCCGGCATCGCACGCACGCGTTCTGGCCAGACTGCGCCTCAAAGATGCTGCCGTGCTCGTATTTACTGATCACAGCGAGAGAGAGAAATTGAGGCTACGTCTGCACCGAAGACAGCAAGTCCTATGGGCCCGTGGTGCCCATGCTGCACCAACATTCAGGAACATGGGCTTATATTTTCCATACATTTCTGATGTGAACAGTCTCTCTGTTCCCACTTCTCCACTGAGCATCAACTTGAAGGGCACGCCTGGCCTTGTTGTCTTCAGGTAGCGCAACTGTGTGTCGGGAGAAACGGGCGAAATAAGCAGGGTGCTTTCGCGATGTGCAGGCTTCCGGCAGTCTGCACGCACAATGACGAAAATGACGCGGGACTGCGATACAGACCCAGCGGCTTACTGTTGGTCTCCGGCGCCAGGCGGCCAATGCGGCATTTGCGGCCCCCCCGCCCCCCCCCAATTTGCCTCGCTGGGGTGGAGCAGGGCCCTATGCTGCTGGGGGGCTGGCCGCGGAGCTGCCAGTGGTGCTTAGCCGTGCAGGGGCAGAGCGCAGTGGCCCCCCAGCACCCAGGTGGCCCAGCCGTTCTGCCCCTCTCCCCCCACCAGACATATTCACAGTGGCTGGCTAGGAGCTGCTCCAGCGCGGCTACCGCCCCCACCTCCCAGCCCCACCCGTCTCCCACATGGGCCCGGCCGGGGCCCTGGGGCCTGGCCCCTTTCCAAGCCCCCACCCGCCCCAGTAAGCCACTCTGCAGAGCCACGTCATTTTCGTCCCCAGCTAAGCAGACGGTTGAAAGTCCGTGTGTCACGAATTCGCCCACTCTGCACCTTTGCATCTCTCAAAAATAAGGCCCTGATCCAGCGTCATTTGAAATGCGTCCGTAATATATCAGCTTACAAGGCAAGTGTGGGGGGGGACTTGGACCCGTTCTGGGCACCACCAAAAATTATCCGAACCTGGCCCCCCCCCCGGGTCTGCACATGCTGCAATCATGCTCCCGGATTGCCCTGTAGACATAGGAGGCATAAGCACGGGAGGAAATTGATCCTGGAGACTTGAAATGAGCTGGAAAGTCGCCAAGACGCAGTGACCCAGGGAGGGAGGCTGCTGTGGCAGCAGGAACTGCAGGGCCGGAGGGCGAGATCCCACCCCAGCAGAGATTGTTTGCAGGCCCGGGAAGGAGGCTGGTGCTAGACCGATGGAGGGAGAGGAGCAGAGAGGTCTGTGGCCTGAACAAGGCAAATCCTGGGAGCTGATATTTTTAAACAGTTGTGAACAGGAAGCAAGTGAAGCTGGCTACGGATGGAGGATGCTGTGGGCGTCTTGAAGCAGTTTCTGACTCTCCAGTTGGTGCTCTTGCTTCTCCAGTATCTTTGACCCCCGGCTCTGCTTTCTGCGCCCATTCCTTTCGTTCGCTTCCCTCTACCCCGCCACCCGGCACTGGACCAGCTCCTGTGGCAGAGCGTTTGATGGGTCTCTGCCCATCTCTGCAGGTGAGTAGAGGAAGCTATGAAAAATGACAGACCCTCCCTAAGCCCCAGCTTCCAGGGATATCTGATCAAAACACAAAATAAAAGGCACTTCGTGGTAGAGTGAAGTGATGTGGCCAGGCTGGGCAGGGGATGTGCTGAATCAATCTCTCCTCCTGCATCCTCCACCTGCGAGAGCCCTCATGGAACCGCTATGTACTACAAAGCTGCTGTCCCACAGGGGTGACTCCACACTCACCCCTTGGGCACAGCAGATCCTGCGCATGGAAATGAAGCAGAAGTTGCACTTTCCTGCACCAGTAAAAAGCAGAATCAAGCCCAGACCACTTATGCACAGTGCATTTCCTCAGCTCTCCCAAGAGTTCCGTCTTTGGTCCCTTGGATCCTAACCGACGGAGGCGTTACACAGCGCTGAAGGGAAAACGCAATGTGCAGATGTCGCCTGAATCCAGAGGAAGCCTAATGGATTTGCTGACCTCCGCTCCCCTGGCTTTCCGGCAGGCAATGCAGGAGATTCCAAGGGGTGGTTAATTTCTCTGTGACCGCCATGCAGGCATCAGCCATGCCTCGTGAACCAGCCAGATAGGAATCATAGCATGGCAAATACGTGCAAGAAGTAGTGAATTAGCCTGCCCCATACCCCTTCACCAAAGCTGCAGGCCCCAGCTTTCTGTCATGCCTGTTTATATTAGCAGTCAGATCGTATCTGATCAAGGAACAGAGCACAAACCACGAGAGCGTTAAGGAAGCGAAACTCGTGCATAGGTTTGGAACTGGTTCCTGCACAGGGTGAGACCTCCATTTCCCTTTCCTGAAACGCCAATACTATTTGCAACGCCCTGAGTTGATAAGGACTCTGTCTCTGAAGGAGAGGCTTTAAGGGTCGGTGCTGGAAGGACACAGGGAAGTTGGCCTTGTCTCTCAGAGGAACAATTCTGGGGGGGAGAGATTTACTGGGGATAGTGGGGAAAGGAAGAAGAAAGATTGCTGTGCCAACTCATTAGAGGGAGAGTTGACAGTAGGGAATGCTGTGTGGGAAAGGCGGCGTCTCAGCCCCAAGAAGCGATAAGATGTTAACGACACCCTTATTCATTGTTACATTACATAATTCAGTGGCCTGGGCTTCAGATCACGTCATCGCTGGCTTACTTTTGTTGTAACAACCGCCATTAAACATCTTGTTAGCCTTTTATTAAAGATACAGAAAAAGAAGGAAAAGCAAGTTAAAACCTTTGCAATGTAAAAATACGAAGTAAGGCATTCAGTTAAGAGTATCCCTTATTCCTTTTCAATTTAGCTGTAGAGAAAGTTGTCAGAGGGCAAAAAGAGTACTAACGATGGTACTGACTGGGGTACTTAATTGGGGTTGAAGTTCTTGATGCAGACCTGGAGGATGGGGTGGGTTGCACCCTCAGCGAGTTTGCTGATGACACTAAGCTGGCGGGGAGTGCTGGATACGCTGGAGGGTAGGGACAAGATACAGAGTGACCTAGACAAAGTGGAGGATTGGGCCAAAAGAAATCTGTTGAGGTTCAACAAGGACAAGTGCAGAGTCCTGTACTTAGGATGGAAGAATCCCATGCACAGCTACGGACTGGGGACCGACTGGCTGGGCAGGAGTTCTGCAGAAAAGGACCTGGGGGTTACAGTGGATGAGAAGCTGGAGATGAGTCAGCAGTGTGCCCTGGTTGTCAAGAAGGCTAATGGCATATTGGGATGCATTAGTAGGAGCATTGCCAGCAGATCGCAGGAGGTGATTATTCCCTTCTATTCAGCACTGGTGAGGCCACATCTGGAATGCTGTGTCCAGTTTTGGGCCCCCCACTACAGAAAGGATGTGGACAAGTTGGAGAGAGTCCAAAATGATTAGAGGGCTGGAGCACAAGACTTACTGAGAAGAGGCTGAGGGAACTGGGCTTGTTTAGCCCACAGAAGAGAAGAATGAGGGGGGATTTGATAGCAGCCTTTAACTACCTGAAAGGGGGTTCCAGGGAGGATGGAGCTAGGCTGTTCTCGGTGGTGGCAGATGACAGAACAAGGCACAATGGTCTCAAGTTGCAGTGGGGAGGTCTAAGTTGGATATTAGGAACAACTTTGTCACTAGGAGGGTGGTGAAGCACTGGAATGGGTTACCTAGGGAGGTGGTGGAATCTCCATCTTTAGAGGTTTTTAAGCTGCGACTTGACAAAGCCCTGGGTGGGCTGATTTAGCTGAGGTTAGTCCTGCTTTGAGCAGGGTGTTGGACTAGATGACCTCCTGAGGTCCCTTCCAACCTTAATCTTCTATGAACTGCTTTGAGCTGGCTCTCTGGGCACAGACTCACAGCGGTGCTGTTAAGGGTGGCACTGTCTTGGCTGGCTAAGCCAGACTCTTTTTAGACAAAAGCCAAAAGGAAGAGAGAGAGAGATCAGGTGGGGAAGGAAAAATGACACACGAGGAGGTGATGTCAGGAATCTGAATCTGACCTGCCAGGTGTTCTTCAGAATGTAGCTGGTGGCGGAGGAGGTGACGATAGCCTGGTTCCCCTCTGTGGCCCAGTCCGCTCAGAATGCATTTCAGGATCATGACGAAGGCCAAACAAAGTGACTTTTCCAGGAGCCTTGCAGACCCCTTGGCTCTTTGAACCTAAACAATCCAGCACGTCCCAGTCGATTTGCTTCCAATTTTCATAAACAGTTTTATGTACCAGGCCAGGCTGGGCTTTTGTCCTCTCGGACGGGGCCTCTGCACGGCAGGTATGCAGACTGTAACGAGCCCACCTACGGTCGAGGCTAGGTTGACCTAACTACATTGCGCAGGGCAGGACATTTTTCACAGCCCTGAGCCCTGTAGCTAGGTCAGCCTAGGTTCTAGGTGTGGACCAGGCCTTGCTATGTGTTCATACACAGACCACAATAGGGCCCTGATCTAACATTTTGGTGCTACAGTCCTACAAACAATAATAACAGTAGCAATATACTCTCTGGTTATAGAGCACAGGAACAACACAAGCCAAGCCACTTTTAATGCCTACAGTGTCTTCCATATGACTGATCCGATCATGCACTGGGCCCTGTGTTTTTCCAGCAATGGGGGCTGCACACTGAAAACTCTTCACAGAGCCAGATGGCAACTATTAATAGAGGGAAACAAACTGGGCATCACAGGCGACAGGGAGAGAGGTTTCCAGATGACAGTCGAAACTGGATGGAGAGTCCATGAGGAAGCCTGATCTGGGGGACAGGAGGTTGCAGCGAAGGCGGCTCTCGTCCCAGAAGGGGTTACCTTGCTACGGTGGGGCAGAAAAACGGGACTGCTAGCTGAGCAGCGGAGGCAAGAAAGACGCGAGTCTCCCAGACAGGCTGGAGCGAGTGCATGGACAGTTTTCAACCAAGCCAGGCAATTTTGATGCGGCTCCTGAAATGGGTTATTTGGAGCTTAAAAACATTTAACGTGCCTAAGTGATTTAGGAGCCTGAGGGTATGTCTACGCTGCAGCTGTGCCATTGCGTAGATGCTTTCTACATTGATAGAAGGGATTTTACCATCAACGCAGGTAATCCAGCTCTCCAAGAGGTGGTAGCTAGGGCGACGGACGAATCCTTCTGGTGACTTAGCCACATCTACACCGAGGATTAGTTCGACCTAACTATGGTGCTTATGGTACAAAATTTCCACAAGCCAGAGCAATGCAGCGCAGTCAACTGACGTTTTAGGTGTAGATAAAGCCTAAGTCCTGTTGCCCTCAATGAGGTTCGAATTAGGCCGTTACAAGTGGGTCCATAGAAATCTGTCCAGTTGGAATGCACTCTGTCCAGCAGCGGGTGACACTGCAAAGGGCCAGGAAGCAAACAGATACCACATCTTGGTTTTGAGCTCTAGGAAACTGATAACCCGCCAGACGAGGAAACAATCGCTGAGTCCAACAACACTTCCCCAAAAAGGAGCCCCTCTCTCTCGCTTCCCTTCCTGCACTCACTAGTGTTTATGTAACTTTTTTATCTGCATTGTTCTTACTGGATTTCATAAACTGACCAGTTTCATTCAATAAAGTTCCGGGCTGTCAATGTAATGACAGCAGCACGCGCTGCCAATTCCGTTTGTCTGCACAAGCCCAGATAACTTGGGACTTACAGAGCAGATAAGAGAATCTTTATGGCTCTCTGAAGCCATGATGACTCAAGGATTTCACAAGAGGGAGGGCAAAGTTTAGGCCTGGGTGTGTAAATCCGCACCACCTTTCGGGTCCCAGCTCTGCAATTTACTCTGTGCAAGCCGATCCCTGCGTCCATGTACTTCAGCAAGTTGCAGCATCGCATGCATGGGTGGAGCCTTGACGCCAAACGCAACGTTATGCGGCTTTGAATGAAACCAGCCAATCTTTGCCAAGAATTTTTTTTTTGAAGAAAGAAATGTCATTTAAAAATAATTCTTTAAAAATTCGAACTCGCAACCAATCAAAACCCTTTCCTAACCTTAGATGTATTTAACTAGCTTAACAGGGAAGCCTCTCCTTTTCTTTCTTTCTTCAGGCTCATGGTGGGGATACTCTTGCTAAGTCTCCCTCCTGATGGTGTAGTGGAAGTAGCATTTTAATGAAAACTCCGTGGTTGTCTTTTTTTAATCCCTCGCCAGAGTCTAATCAGATCCTGCCGAGATGTATTGAAAACTGTGTGCAAATTGTCACTTTAAATCCTTAGGGATTTCCTGCCTCTCCTTGCAGGCTTGAAGAGTCTCTAGGGCAGCGTGCAATCTGTGTCCTAAGCAATCAGTCTGCAGCGAGCCGGCCTACAGCCAGGTGAGGGACTTTGCCTCTCTGCCTTAGGAGCAGCCTTTTTTGTTGCTCTCTGGTTTTGGTGTTTGCGTTTTAAGGTTCTGGATTCTAAGAAATAAGGAACGGCTTCAGCGCAACCTTCCAGAAAAAGAAGCTAGATAAAACACAGTAAATCAGTCTGTTTGTATGCCATGAACATAACAAATATGATAAGTACGTCTTGAAACGCTTTCCTGTCGGAGAATCTCAACTGCATCTTCAGTAGAAAGCCATTGCCCTTTTAAATGGTTAATTCATGCTGTAGTTCCACATTTTTATACCACTGACCTTTGACTTGCTAACTGGGCTTTTTTTATAGGTGCCCATAAAATATTTTTGATCTGACAAACATCTCTGACTGCACCATCAGCCCCCAGCTTCCTGGCGTGAGGCAGTTTCATGAGCTTTTATTCCTTGCCCCAGTCAAATGGCAACTGGCAGCAATGAAAGGCTAGTTAGCAACAGCTGGGTTTCCGGGATGGTTTCTCAGGATTCTTTGGTCTATTTCTCACAGACACCCCGCACCTGCGTCTCTCATGCTCTCAGCAGTGGCGGCTCCTGTGTCAAGGGCTTTGGGCGAACGCCCGCATATTTATAGACACGGGTGTGATTGCGTGTGTGGCACACACAGGTCCAGCGAACGCAGCACAGCTATAGTGGGCTGTTCTCCACTGCCCCCCATGGTACATGTGATGCGCCATCGGACGGGAGGTGATTTCCAGTGGCTCTTGGGGTGCTGGATTCACTGCACTGGAATGGGTTACCTAAGCTCCATCCTTAGGCTGTGCGGCTGATTGGTTGGGATGATATAGCAGAGGTTAGTCCTGTGAGCAGGGGGTTGGACTAGATGACCTCCTGAGGTCCCTTCCAACTCTAATATTCTATGATTCTATGATTCTATGATTGCGTGTGGCACGCACAGGTCCAGCGAACGCAGCACAGCTATAGTGGGCTGTTCTCCACTGCCCCCCGTGGTACACGTGATGCGCCATCGGACGGGAGGTGATTTCCAGTGGCTCTTGGGGTGCTGGATTCACTGCCCAAGCCACAGGCTGTGATGATTGCAGATTGCGCTACCGTGTCGTGCTCTAACTGCCCCCGTAGACCCTGCTGGTGTGCTCTAAAAGGTAGAGTGTGTCAGCCGGGTCTACCCGGGGCCGTTCGAGCACTATACAGTCACTGCAGCCCAGGGCTTGGGTGGTGACTCCAGTGGCTTCTCCCCCATCACTCCTGAGCTGCTGGGATGAGAGGAGCAGGGCAAACCCGGCAGCAGGAAGGGATGCGGCCAGGGAGGCAAACTCTCCCCAGCATGGGGGGCCCGGTGACAGCGCCCGGTGAGGAAGCTGGTCACAGGCCAGGCAACCCCTTTCCCTCCCTGTGTGCAGAGCATGAGCTGGCAGGTGCCGCCGCTGGCAGCCCAGGCGGGGGCACTCAGTGGCAGGTCAACAAAGAGGGAGCCGGGGACACTGCATCCAGGACCTGGCAGGGAAACGCAGGGGAAGCTGGGGCAGAGCTGGACTCGGAGCCAGGGGGTGTTGGGAGCCGGGTAGCAGGACCACTAAGACAGCAGAACCCCCCAGGGGAGCAGGCGCAGAGCACAGGCAAAAGGCAGCAGGGATGGAAGAGCTTTGAAAGGCGTCAAGCCCTGCTCCCCTGCGCCTCCCCCGAATCCCGCACTGTCCCTGTTTTCCCCCAGCTCGCCCCACTCCCCTCCAGCTCCTCCCTGCTGCACAGGGAAATTGTCTCACTTGCCCCCACGTTCGCCAGCCACCAGTGACTCTCTCAGACCCGAATGGATCTCCGGGCAGAGCTGGGGGGGAAGCGAGCCGCTGGTGCGGGAAGCTGGCTGCAGACGTGGGGTTCCAACACCAAACTGGCCGATGTGACCTGGGAGGTGCCTTCCAGCCGGCAAGCAGGGACGGTAAAGACCAGGAAAATCAGGCCTGGAGGAAGCGTGGGAGCTCAGGGACAGCGCAGCAGGAAGGAAGGATGGTCCAGTGGTTCGCGCGCTCATCGAGGACCTGGGAAAGCAGGGTTCAGTTTCCTGTTCTGCCTCAGATGTCCTCTGTGATCTTGGGCCCCTCAGTTAAGGTTATTAACATCAGTTGTGGTTAGGAGCCTCAATACATTTGAGGACGAGGCCTTAGACTCTCTGACTGGTGCCTTCATACCTTTAAAACTCTGGGCCTCCGTTCCCCAGCTGTGCAGTGGGGGTGCACCGCACGTCTCTCCCGCCGAGGGGGGGTGTGCGGATCAATGAGGATTGGCAGGTGCTCAGGTACTATGGTGAGGGGCACCGTGTGACTACTTCATCTAGAGACGCTTGAGCAGCATTTCTCCATGATCCAGCAAGGCCCGCGTCATCGGGCTGCTCCCTCCTGCGGCAGGGCCATGGCACAACTGGTGCTCCTGCCTCAGTTTCCCCTTCCTTTCACCCTGAGAAGGACTATGGTCTCTCTCTGCCCGCCGCTGAGCATAATTTGTTCATGTTCACGTTCAGTAATCCACTGACCCCCCATGAGAAAAACGTTCTCCCAAATCCCGCAAGTACAAGAGGTTCAATCACGGCATTTTTCCATGCCCCCTCCAGAGCCCGAAGATCCGGGGCACCCAGGCAACTGTCAGTCCCAGGGCTGTTCCCAGCTCCTTTGCTCTTTTCCAGGGCCCCAGCCCATCCACCTCAGAGCTAGAGTCACTTCTTTCCCGCAATGCTGCTACCACGGCCCCCAAGTCAGGTCTCCGGCCAGAGAGCTTCCCACAGCGTCCCACTCCCCGGGCCTCCTCCCTTGGGAGTGCGACCCCAGTTCCTGACATCCACCCTCCAGCATTAAACTTGCCCGGGGGCATCTGCACCAGCTCTCCTGGAGCTCAGTAGGGCTCCCCCGCTCCGGCCAGACCTCCCCGACAATTTGTCTCACCTTCTGTTCCTCCCAACAGGTTTTTTGTACCACTGCTCAGCGCCATTAGCGCTGTCTTTCCCTGGTCTCCCGTGGCTCCCGCCCAGTAACACTTGCCAGATCACCGCTGCTCCGGTCTGACTCTGGTTTCCTCTTCAATTCCTGTCTCTCTTCCTAGCCCAGGTGCCCTCACTTAAGCCCAGCTGGGAGGCTTCCAACCAGTCACAAGTGCACTGGACTCTTAAAGGGGCCAGTGCCCTGGGACAGCCTGGTTGAAGATTGTGAGGTGCTCAGATACTACGGTGATGGGGGCATGTATGTGCTTTACATAGGTGGCCTCACCATGGTGCTGTAAGGGACGTCTCATCGGGCTGCTCCCTCCTGCAGCAGGCCATGGAACAACTGCCTTGCTCATGCCTCGGTTTCCCCTTCATTCGCCCACGGGAAGGAACGCGGTCGCTCAGCAAAGGCCCGCCGCCGAGCAGACCATTGTTCGCCGCTATTAACGTGGGGCCGATGGCAGGATCGTTAGAAACTCCGGCCTGTTTTCTGCCCCTGGGAATTTTTACTCCCAGAACCACTGTGGACACTCATGGTGTTGCCATTCCCTCTGTCTT
Source organism: Emydura macquarii macquarii (assembly GCF_026122565.2). Lineage (NCBI taxonomy): Eukaryota > Metazoa > Chordata > Testudines > Chelidae > Emydura > Emydura macquarii. The sequence continues at coordinate 2,614,917 of NW_027133251.1, read as the reverse complement.
GCTGGGAGCCCAAGCTTCACCTTTGCTTTTCGGGAAGCATTTCCTAGACACTTGGAGAGGCAGGAGAAAGGAGCTGTTTAACGCTGCCCTGGTTAGCTGTGGAATGACAGTGGACTGGCAGCACCCTGACGGTAGCCGGAAGAAAGCTGTTTAAATCCTCTTGTGCAGTTGTGTTGTAATGTAATGCACTACAGCTGCCTGGCAGAGGTCCCCTCTCCAGCACAGTCGGGCTGGATTGCTGCCTCGTGGGCCTCAGGTGCTGTCTCTGCCCCAGCCTCAGGATTTTGCACGTTGAAGAGATCCTGAATCTCCTCCTGCCGCGAGTCCTGGCCAGGGGCCACCGGAGACTCTTCAGTGCTATTCAGAATGGGCTGGGGTTCGGTCGTGGCCTCCCGGACAAAAATCCCAGTCCAACGAGCGCTCCTGAAAGTCGTGTTACTGTCCCCAGCATTTTATAACTCTGCCGGAGCGCCCCTCCGTGGGCCGTGAGTCAGAAGGGATGCCGCCCCTTCGCTGGGTTTGATATTGGGATGTTGCGAAGGCCAAAACTATAACTGGGTTCAAAAAAAGCACGAAATAAGCTCCTGGGGGACAGGTCCCTCAATGGTTATTAGCCAACATGGTCAGGGAGGCGAACCCCTGCTCTGGGTGTGCATAAGCCTCTGACTGGCAGAAATTGGGAGCGGACAACAGGGGATGGATCACTCGCTGATTGCCCTGGTCTGTTCATTCCTTTGGAAGCACCTGGCACTGGCCACGGTTGGCAGACAGGACACTGGGCTGGAGGGACCATTGGGCTGACCAAGTATGGCTGTTCTCATGTTTGGGTTGCACTCCGGTGAGCGCTCTTAAGATGGGACTGGACTCTCTCCCTATAAGATAAAGAAGTCCAGGACTTCAGCACAGAACCACACAGAAGCATGGGGCATGGCTGCTGTAAGGGGTACGTGACCTAGGTGTGAGCACACCTCAAGCTGCAGTAACAATGGGGTGCAACTGGCCATGCACCAGCGTTTCAATAGGGACGTGACAACTGGTCAAGATGACCCTGGAGCAGGAGGGAGCGCACAAGCAGACGGCTAGGCCGACCCAGGTGTGCACCAGTGCAGCGTGGGATAGCAGTGGGAGGACCATCAGAAGCCAAATGGCTAATTCAGAATGAGGATGCGAGCACACCGATCTTATTCAAGAATAACTCGTTCCAAATGTGAGCGAATGCGTTCCCAGCTTGGATTCATTACTGCAGAATGAGCTGTCAGATAAGGTGGGGCGGGGAATGATGTGCGTGTGTGTGAAACCCAAACGCTGTTCATTGCAAAAAACCACCAATTAATCCGAGTTAATTGACAAGTGTAGACAGGCCCTGAACAGACGCCTGAGTGCGAAGCATCCCAACCCCTGCAGAGGTACCACGTGCGTGCCACGCATTGCCTGGCTCAGCGGCGGGCACTAGCCAGCTCGGTGTTTTTCGCCCCCTTCTACAAGACGAGACTCTTTCCTGTCTCTCGCCGCGACCTAGAGTTGCCCCCCATAGTCTAAGAGGGCTCAGCTAAGCGCCTCCTACTGGTGGTGGCAGACGGCAGCTGCGAAAGGATTATCCAGCATAGAATAAAATTACGGCCCTCTAGCCGCTTACGGTACAGCCACAAAAAAAGCCCATGGCAGTGAGTCTCAGAGGCCAGGTCGACCGAATCGGTCTAGCAGCGCCCGCACCACGGGGCTGCAAACTGTAGTGCAGACGCTCCCGCTTGGGCTCTGAGCCCCACGCTCCTTGCAGCCTGAGTGGGAACAGCTACGCTGCTGTTTTTTAGCCCCAGAGCACAAGCCTAAGTCAAGCAAATCAGGCAGTGCTGCTTGTTGCCACAGGGGTTGTTGTTGTGGTTTGTGTGCAGTGTCGATGGCGCTTTAGCCTCCATCTGCCAGGATTCCGTTCCGCCCGCCCCCCCCAGTCCAGCTGCACCTTTCGGCTCCCTCCGCTTTCTCCCCCACATTCAGCTGTCCACCCTAGCTGCACCACCCTCTCTGCAGAAGTACGTGAGGCCAGCAACCCACAAAATACTCTCCTCCCTGGTTTGTTTCCTCTTCTGAAGTTTCGGTTTGCTGTTTGCCACTGCAGCTGTAAAGGGTGCGCCCAGGAAATGCCCCTGCAGTCCACAACTCAGGAAAGCATCCCCTGTAGCCCATTCAAGTGGGTGCAGCAGTGGAAGAACTTAACCAGGTCACACTGTATTACGCCCTCCCTTTCATGCTGCAATGACCTCCACCGCCTGGCTCAGCATGTCACGTCTGTGCTCCTCCCCAGAGTTAGAGTTTTTGAATTCCTGGATCTGCACCTGATTCTTCAGATCAGAATTGATTTGAATACTATCTAAAACAATGGTAACCTCATGAGGATGGCTGAGCATGTATTCAAGGGGTTATAGTACTTCTGAATCCCAAAACTTCCTGATTTGGCCACAGGGGTGCAACCTGCCTCCCTGAATTCTCCTCCCGCTGCTGTTTCAGTTGGATGCATTATTCTTTGACATTTCCTGCTCTAAATTGATGCACAGCGTCACCATGTGCAATTAAATAGCTGCTGTGCTGCTCACCAGCATTTTACTGGTGGCTAAAATGATCCCCGTACATGTAGGTCCTGATTCTGATTTTAACTAAGCAGATTGAACTCCATTTCACTGGAGTTGCTCCAGGTTTACACCAGTGTGAGCGAACTGGACCCATAATGTTGCATATCAGTTTGTTAATACTGTAATTCACTTTGGGAGCCTTGGGAATAAAAAGTACTACATAAAAGATATTACATCTATTCACTTTCTAATCAGGGTGACTAGAAGCACCGTTTCATTGTTGTAGCTGGGAGAATGAACAACAGACATTGATATTCCACAGATCAGTTTGAATCTTCCTTTATCATATCCTAAACCAGGCTGAAAGTCAGGAAAGGCAAGGTAATACTACTTGGTTTCCCAAATTTCTGTAAGGCCAGAAGGGAACATTGTGATCATCCAGTATGACCTCTTGTGTAACACAGGCCCCATGATCAGAATCATAGAAGATTAGGGTTGGATGGGACCTCAGGAGGTATCTAGTCTAACCCCCTGCTCAAAGCAGGACCAAACTCAACTAAATCATCCCAGCCAGAGCGTTGTCAAGCCGTACCTGCATTTAGTCCAACAACTTGCAGTTTAACTAGAACATCGCTTTTAGAAAGCCATCCAGTCTTGACTAAGACGCCCAATGACCGAGAATCGACCAGAACCACTGGTAATCTGTTCCAGTGGTTAATTACCCCCCGGTTAAAACAAAAGTCTGCTTTATAATAGTAGATTTTGTTTTTATTTCAAAATAAATTTATTACAAAAGCTGAAGAGGACATTTACATTTGAACAAGGTGGTGAAGAGTTATCTTCAAAATAACTTGTTTTGAAATTTAAGTATGAAAGACGAGGGAGAGGCTGATATTTTTAACAGTCACACACAAACTGAAAGAATAGTTTTCACAATTCTTTTCTTTCCAGGTATCTAACAAGAATGCAAACAGGACAACAACTTGATAGGAATGCCAGCTTCTGTTGAAGGTGACATCTGAATGTAACATTATGATTTCCTTTCCCCTCTGCAGTTTAATAATATTTCTAAAACTGTGTACTAAGATTTTGTTTATACCAAAAACACTCTCTAATCTGCCATCTTTATAGGTTTACCATATGGATCGTTGTCTCATATGGAGCAGACATATCTTGAATTTGAATCTGCATATGCACCTAGAATAGGGTTAATCTCTTCCAAATTAGACTGAAATGAACGGAGATTCAAAGAAAGCTCTGTTTATTTCTTTTACTATAACTGCTCCTCTGATATAAGCAAGAACATGGTGAGATATCTTATAGAATCATAGAATATTAGAGCTGGAAGGGACCTCAGGAGGTCATCTAGTCATCTTCAGATGATGTTCTTCATTTTTAAAGGGTGTTCAAAGCCAGCATGGGTTCATCTCATCCTGTGTTTTCCCTTGTCTTCCAGCAAACTTATGAACCAATTCCCAGTGCACGCTGTGGCGCTGTCTTCTTGTTTTTATTCATGATTTTACACCTGCAGTAGATCCCTTCCATATCCCTGATCTTTGCAGAGCCTCCCCTTAGCCCCACAAAGTACAATTCAGAAGGAGAGGAATACAGCATGAAGGAAGCACTCAGTATTTTGCCCAGTAAAGTTAAATTTCCCTTTCCTTTTACAGATTCTCAAGAGATTAAATGGGTTGAGAGAACTTTAACACGCAGGTTATTGTCACAGCTGACTTTCCAAGCGTCAAAGTTTACTGGAAACAATTTAAAAAAAAATAAAAAATAAAAGTGGAACAGCCATTTTACAATCTCAGTATTAACACATACACAAAAGCACGAAAGAATACAAAGTTTTACTGGCTGTAAATATGCACTGTATATGAAAAGCAGATTTAAAGGAATTCATGCATTAAAGGAACAGGTATCAAAGGTGTTTCTAATAATATGATGCCATGAGAACCAGAGATTCTTTCACAGCATGGTGTCACTGGTATCAAAGAAGCATGGCATGATGGGAACTAGAGATTTTCTGACGCACTTGCTATTAAAGATGCTGTAATAACACGGCACCCTCGAAACTAGAGATTCTCTGGCAATAGGGCATCATGGGTATCAAAGATGAGCTAATAACATGAGACCATTAGTACTGGAGACTCTAATAACACGGCACCACGGGAATTGAGATGCTCTGACAGTATGGTGCCATGGGTATCAAAGATGTTCTAATAACATGGGTGTTGGATTCTCTCTGCCAACATAACTGTACTTTGAAAACGCAATAAAATGAACACTAGTGTCATAAAACAGGTCAGTGAATAAACAGCTCCCTTGAATTAATTCTTCCTTGGCCTGGTATTATATACATAAAGCTAATGTGAAATTTACATGAACAAATGCAACCTCATTGAGAGTCAAGCACCATGTTTTCAATGAAACATGACCCTACCTGCATTACTTGCACTTTATATACAAAGCCTGGGGTCTTATCACTAATGCATTCAGGAAGGCTGCTTTCCCAGGTAAGCTTCTGGTGGATCAGTGTCTTCCTAAATATTGTCTTCAATGACGTGGTGAGACAGAGAACGCTGAGGATCAAATATACAAGTGAAGTGGGCTTGTAAAGGTTTTGTCCTAATACAAAATTAAAGTCCAGTGCATTGTTGCTTTCTCTCTATCGTGACTTAATACCTCGGAAAAGACTGATTGATGTGGATCTTAATGCTCTGCTGTTAATGGCACGTACTACAGATTTAATGGGCCGCAGTCATCCCTAGTGTAACCCCATTGACGTCAGTGGAATTACATCAGGAATGAATTCGACAGCAGCGTGCAACTGCCTGCTTTTCTTTCGCACTTAGGTAGATATTTTCATTCAGTGATCTCAAAGCACTTGATGAAGGTGCGTGGGAGGAGGTCTCATCATCCCCACCTTGCAGATGGAGAAACAGGTGCAGAGAGGTGAAGTGATTTGCCCAAGTTCACACAGTAAGCCAGTAGCAGAGCCTGATTAGAACTCAGGTTGCCTGAGTCAGGCCTGCGCTCTAACCACTCCCACAGCACAGCCAACCCTCCCTTTACCAGGACAAGACTATATGGTGCCTTTGGGAATGACTCATGGGCAAATTTCTAAAGTAAATGCATCAGGGTGTACAAAGAAAGTAGGGCAGAATATCTCATGAAGTGGAGTCTCTAGTTGTTCTTGAATCTTTCTCTGTCTTCTCCTTCTCTTCTTCGGTTACGGCAGTCCTGTGAAAAGTGTCCGTATCTGCCAACTGTGGGTGGCGACCTCCTCAGACTCTTTCCTTATGCTTCACGTTGGCCAGCCTGACATTCTCCTGCTCCGTGGATGGTGGAGAAGGCTCGTCATGGCATCCGATCATCAACTGGTAAACCAGCACTCCAGCAACTGCCCCCAGGAAGGGGGCCACGATCGGGACCCACCACCAGTGCTTACCAGTACTGAAAGACACAAGGAAATGAGAGATGAGGAATCAGGACTGGGACATCAGCATTTGGAACCAGGATGACCCAAACTCTGGTCATCCCCAAATCTTCCCAACGCCTTTTGGTCAGACAGACACTCCTAAGTGCCTGAGTCCCTTTTGAAAACGGAACTTAGGCTCCTCGGTCATCTAGGTGCTTTTGAAAATGTTCCCCCCTGAGCTCGAAAGACACAGAGAAGTTTTCAGAGGCACTGAGATGCTTTGCCGTCACCCTACCCGAGAGCAGTGACTTCCTAACAGGGAGTGTGAGTGCAGCCTTTTAGACAGTTGTCAGTGCGGTCCCACTCACGTCCGGGTGGAGAAGACTGTCCCACCCCTTTTATTTCCCCATCACTTCCATTTGCTAATAGCCAGGACAGTCATCACAAGGGTGAAAGGTTAGAGAAATGGCTGCACTTCCCACACTTGCGGTAGGCCTATTGCTTGATAGCAATGGCAGGGCACAAGCTCTGATCTCAGGAAAGGGCTCTGCTCCTGGCTGTTTCTTGCTGCTCAGGAAATCTCCAGGGAGTTTAATCCCTTTTAGGAATGTGAATGTGACCCAAAGGTGCCTCAAAACGCAGAGACTGCTCAGGTGTCCCTCTCCGACGGCCCCTTCCAGGAGCACTACCTGCTTGGGTGAGTTACTGTTTGGCCACCATGCGCCATGATCCCATCAGATCTAGGTAATGCACACTCAGTGGAGAAAACACTTACGTGAACACCTCAGAGCCCCAGCCGGCGATGGCTGTGAAAAGGCGAGGCCCAAAATCCCTGGCTGGGTTGACGGCGTATCCAGAGTTGAAGCCCATGGACGTCCCGATAACCAGGACCACAAAGCCAACAGTGAAAGCCTCTAGGCCCCGCGGGATCGGGTTGTTGTAGGGATCCACGATAGCCAAGATGCAAACAATCAAGGATGCAGTGCCAATGAACTAGCAGGAGAGGGAGGGAAACAGAAGTGGTTGAGATTTGACCCGTCTTTTAACAAAGTCACCTGACTACGAGATGAAATGCTGCATGTGTAGAACTTTTCCTCTGGAGCGGCGAGCAGGGGTGGCGAAGGATGTGATCGCATCACTAAAACTGCACCTCCCCCCTGCAGCGCAGGGAACACCGAAGGCAAGACCAAGTGGGGAACATGTCCAGAAAAGAACCCAGCCCTAGCAGCAATGGCCTTATGGAAACTATTCCTTCTGTGGGTACGCCCCGCCCAGCATGGAGTTTAGTGGCCCTGAGTGTTGCAGGATGCTGCTTTTATGGAGAGAAATGAAACCAGGGTTCCGCCCACGTGTGATCATTAAAGGTTCTGTGACTCTTTTTACTAGAGTAGGAGTCTTAGCCCTTGTGTCCTGGCCATATTTTAGTCTAGTTCCATGTGCAGGCCACACTTTGGCCATCTATACTGTTAAACCCTTCTGCTCCCAGGCACACTCCTGCCCTCTGAGCCTCATGCTGACCAATAGATTATTGGGGTCCCGACTGGGGAACGTCACTGATATTAAGTCTAGGAAACGCAGCCTTGTTCCTCTTGAAATTGAGTGAGAAGCCCATGACTGGCCTGCAAGATCTCTTACCAGCCCCTCAATGCTCTTACCTGGTCAAAAAATCCATTCACCACATTCAGATGCTCAGACGGGTAAGTAGCAAAAATGCCAGCGGTGCCATTATCTCCGGTTACGAACAACTGGTTGTTGCCAAAAGCCCATATGGCATCTAGAATGGAAAACAGGGTTGGGTCAGTCATTCATTGCCACTCTTTGCAGCCGATTGTTCAACAGCGCCGCAGAATTCGAGGCAGGGTGAGGTGTGGGCGGTGGGTGTAACGAGTCTTCTGGACTTAAAACCTATTAGTATTACAATAGAGAGTCACCATGTTTTTAGAACATAGGAACGGCTATACTAGGTCAGACCAACGGTCCATCTAGCCCGGTATCCTGTCTTCCAACAGTAGCCAATGCCAGGTGCTTCAGAGGGAATGAACAGAACAGGTAATCATCGAGTGATCCATCCCCTGCCATTTATACCCAGCTTCTGGCAAAAAGAAGCTAGGGACACTTCAGATCATGATTGTGCATCCCTGCCAATCCTGGCTAATCCTGGCTAATAGCCATTGATGACCCTATCCTCCATGAAATTTATCTAATTCTTTTTGGAATCCTGTTATAGTTTTAGCCTTCACAACATCCTCTGGCAAAGAGTTCCGCAGGTTGACTGTGCGTGGTGTGAAGAAAATCTTCCTTTTGTCAGTTTTAAATCTGCTGCCTATTCATTTCATTAGGTGAACCTTGGTTCTTGTGTTATGAGAAGGAGTAAATAACACTTCCTTATTTACTTTCTCCAAACCAGTCATGATTTTATAGACCTCTATCATAACCCCCCTTAGTCATCTCTTTTCCAAGATGAAAAGTCCCAGTTTTATTAATGTCTCCTCATATGGAAGCGGTTCTATACCCCTAATCATTTTGGTTGTCCTTTTCTGTACCTTTTCCAATTCCAATATATCTTTTTTGCGATGGGGTGACCAGATCTGCATGCAGTGTTCAAAATGTGGGTGTACTATGGATTTATAAAGAGGCAATGCAATATTTTCTGTCTTATTATTTAGCCCTTTCCTGATGATTCCCAACATTCTGTTACCTTTTTTGATGGCTGCTGCACACAGTTTTCAAAGAACTATCCACAATAACTCCAAGATCTCTTTCTTGAGTGGTAACAGCAAATATAGACTCCATCATTTCATATGTATAGTTGGACTTATGTTTCCAATGTGCATTACTTTGCATTTATCAACACTGAATTTAATCTGCCATTTTATTGCTCAGTCACCTAGTTTGGTGAGATCCCTTTGTAACTCTGCGCCATCTGCTTTGGACTTAACTTTCTTGAGTAGTTTTGTATCATCTTCAAATTTTGTCATCTCACCGTTTACCCCTTTTTCCAGATCATTTATGAATATGTTGAACAGTACTAGTCCCAGTACAGACGCTTGGCGGACACCACTATTTACCTCTCTCTAGTCTGAAAACTGACGATTTATTCCTACCCTTTGTTTCCTATCTTTTATCCAGTTACTGATCCAAGAGAGGACCTTCCCTCTTATCCCATGACAGCTTATTTTGCTTAAGAGCCTTTGGTGAGGGACCTTGTCAAAGGCTTACTGAAAATCTAAGTACACTATATACACTGGATCACCTTTGTTCACATGCTTGTTGACCCCCTCAAAGAATTCTAGTAGATTGGAGAGGTATGATTTCCCTTTACAAAAATCATGTTGACTCTTCCCCCAACAAATCGTAGCCTTTTATGTATCTGATAATTCTGTTCTTTACTACAGTTCCAATCAATTTGCCTGGTACTGAAGTTAGGCTTACTGGCCTGTAATTGCCAGGACAGCCTCTGGAGCCTTTTTTAAAAATTCACATCACATTAGCTATCCTCCAGTCATCTGATACAGAAGCTGATTTAAATGATAGCTTACATATCACAGTTAGTTATTCTGCAATTTCACATTTGATTTCCTTCAGAACTCTTGGGTGGATACCATCTGGTCCTGGTGACTTATTACTGTTTAATTTATCAATTTGTTCCAAAACCTGCTCTAATGTCACCTCAATCGGGGACAGTTCCTCATATTTGTCATCTAAAAAGAATGGCTCAGGTTTGCCATCCTCAGCCATGAAGACTGATGCAAAGAGATCATTTAGTTTCTCCTCAATAGCCTTATCTTCCTTGAATGCTCCTTTAGCATCTCAATGATCCAGTGGCCCCACTGGTTGTTTATCCGGCTTCCTGCTTTTGATGTACTTTGACAGGTTGTTCTTCAAATTCTTTTTTGGCCTTCCTAATTATATTTTGACACTTCACTTACGCGAGTTTATGTTCCTATCTATTTTCCTCAATAGGATTTAACTTTCACGTTTTAAAGAATGCCTTTTTGCCTCTAACTGCTTCTTTTACTTTGTTGTATGGTGTCTTTAAATAAGTTTCCATGCAGCTTGCAGGGATTTCACTTTTGGCACTTGACCTTTTAATTTCTCTTTAACTAACTTCCTCCTTTTTGAATTGAAAGGTACTTAGTTTGCACTGATTGTAGTCCCATTTGAAACAGGACTAAATTAATGTGAACTAGGTACCTTTTAGGTCATGCCAGCAGCGGCGTCTACATGGGGCACTTAGAGTGCAACACATTAGCACACTCGACTATTCATACCCCTATAGACTTCACCATCCGGCCATGTTGACAAGCCCCAACCAGCTCATTAAATTACGGAAGCTGGTTCAGAAGCTCTGTTAATTACTGATTGTTTGCACTTGTTTATGTTACCTTGCTGTTAATCCTTATTCATTCTTTCCCTTGGCAGTGTAAAACAAGAGCAGGTAACTGTTACAAACTGAGAATCACCCCCGGAGCTGCACTCAAGAGACACAAAAACACCAGGAATGGGTTTGTTCAGAATAGACTTTCCCTGAGGGGACAAACTCAGCTGTCACAATAGTGTGACGTTAGCACGTCGCATCGCATCGTGGTGCCCCATGTGAAGATGTTACATGGAGCCGTGCGATTGATGTCGAAAGCCTTGAATCTGAGATCACCCTGGAAAAGGGAGCGTCAGCCTAGAGATCCCAGGATGACCATAAGCCCCGCTGCAGGAAAATGCTCCGATCTGGATGGCGAAGATATTTTTCACAGCATAAGAGAACACAGCGAAAGGGATGACATAAAAGCCGAGCGGTTTGTTCACTTACCAAAGTACAAACCAAAGACGATGCCCGCTCCTAGGAAAGCACCAATGGTTTGTGCCAGGACGTAAATAGGCAGCTTAATCCACGGCTCCCGGGCCAGGAGACACATAGCAAAAGTTACAGCAGGGTTCAAGTGGCCACCTGTGAAAGAGTTTCTTGTTAGTGCATTCTTGGTGCAGGATCTGGCTCCATAATACATGGAGAGGAACCAACACATTCAGAGAGACGTGCCTACATTCATGTAAAAAGCAGAACTGCTGGGGTAGGCTGGGTCTGTGTGTGTGATCGAATTCACCTGCCAAGACAGCAGCAGACGGCCCACACGTACCCTAAGTCCCCATGAAATCCTCGACGGAGGTGCAGCCACTGAGAATCAGGTCAGATATGTGACCCTCTTCACTGGAAGTTATGGGTTAAGCGACATGCTCAGAGCTAAGCCAATACCTGGTCTTTAGGGAAACGCACTGAGAGGTTATTGGGGGGTTCACCAAGGGAAAGCCCCAACATTTGATTCATTGAAAGCTACACTGGATAAAGCCCCTGAGAATATACTGTAGGGAACAGGATAGGGGAAAGGATTAGCTGCTCTAATAGGCTGTTTTCCATCTCTAATTTCTATGACCCAGTGAAGCTCTCAGCAAGAAAAGCTGTTCTTTCTTTTTATCCCTATACACACCATCCATCCATCCATCCCTATCAAACCATCCATCCATCCATCCATCCCTATCACACCATCCATCCATCCCTATCACACCATCCATCCATCCCTAGACACACCATCCATCCATCCCTAGACACACCATCCATCCATCCCTAGACACACCATCCATCCATCCATCCCTATACACACCATCCATCCATCCATCCATCCCTATACACACCATCCATCCATCCATCCATCCCTATACACACCATCCATCCATCCCTATACACACCATCCATCCATCCATCCATCCCTATACACACCATCCATCCATCCATCCCTATACACTATACACTCCATCCATCCATCCATCCATATTAGCATCATCATCGCAGCATCTGTGTCATTGACTTCCAACAACGACAGTGTCCACTCGTACTGGTTCTCCTGTGCCAGAAGCAGACATTCAGCAAAGCGGGAGGGAGGGGTGGAAAGTTGGAAGCAAAGAGCAAGAGCTATTGAGAAGCGAATGACCAACAAAGGGATCTATTCTCTCCGCAGGGTGGGTTCTTCAGTTGCGTGCACGCAGAGAGGAAACTGTGCTATAAACTCTGAAGCGATGCCCTTTGACCTCTGGATCCGCACCTGCTCACAGGCAGGAATTTAGAGCAAGAGGGAGCCCTCGGCTTGCAGCAAAGCCAGGAGATCGATCCACGTACCTGACACCTGCCCTGCTATCAGAATTCCGAGCATGACCGCAAAGCCGAAGGCCAGGTTCACAGTCAAGAAACTGCCGTGGCTTCCTCTGCTGAGCACGATCTGAGCGACTGAGCCACAGCCAAACAGCTGAAAGAAGAAAAGAATGGATCAAAACTGTCCCCTGGGGATTTTCTTTCAGGAGGGAGAAACTGACCAAGGACTCCTGAGTGGTTCCCACTTCTGTTCTCCAGCCCAACTCCCCTCCGTGCCCCTGTGCTGCGGTACAAATCGGGAAAGGCTGCAGGGAAACTTGCTGGCTTGGGTGGAAAATGCCAGGGAGAATGCTCATGAATTCACCTGGGATTTGACCACCCCCTCTTCTGAAGCCTACAAAATACCAGGATCCCCACATGAGGGGGAGGGGGAAGGTACACTTTACTGGGACCCGGAGGCCCTACAGGGGCCCGGCCCAGGCTACAATCCCCATTACCATGAGGAAAATGATTTTTCATGGCACATGAGATTGTACGTATGGGATAAGGGATTGTGGTATGTGTGTGGGAGGGGGCCTGTGTTACAAGTTTGTACTGAGCCTGAAAAAATGATGCTTGGGCCCTGCAAAATACTCTCCATGCTGGACTTCAGGATCCTCCATAGGCTTGCCAGTTTTCTCCAAGCCCCTTTCTCCTGCCTCAAGCAAATTCCCTGGCTGCTTAAAACACCCAACTCTTTTCTGTCCCCATTTCTCCTTGTTTCTCCACAATGGGTGGTACGTCCCTCCTCAAGGCTGCTTCTACCAACTCCCTTTCCTGCCTATCTGCACCTGGCTGATTCCTTAACCCTTTCCAACTCCATCCCAGCCCAAGACTCAGCTCTTCTCTTTCCCAAACCCTCCCTTTGATACAACCATCAAAATCTTCCCCCAGAGACCTCCAGCTTTCAACAGTCTCTTTTCTCCCTCACCTGCCACACCTAGGGATGCTGTATGAGGCATTTAAACCCACTATACCTCGCCTGCTGTCGCTTTTTATATGGAACTTAAATCAGTGGAAGTTTGGGGTCTGGATTGACAACAGGATCAGCTCCTAGTTTGCCAGCGTTTGCACAGAGGAGTATAATTGGCTGGAAAACACTGCAGGAACAATATCCGTGATATAGGGTGTTTCCAGCAGCCTGGCGGCTGGCCGCAGCTGTCAGCAAGGCAAATTTTGGATGGTGTCAGAGCCACTGTCTGCCATCAGCTGGTACTAGGATTTACACCGCAGCTCAAACACCAGCCTACAGAAGAACCAAGTCATTTATTTTTTCCCTGTCCTGAAACCTGCTTGGGGGGCTTCAAGCTGCATGTGACACAAACCTATCTAAGACGACCACAGCCGTTTAACGCTTCAGCCCAGCCACCTCGTAAATTACACGCTGTCTCTGGCAGTGGGTGAGGCGCTTCCTTCCAAGGGCTGGGGACTCTCAGGCAGTTGGTGTGCGGGCGGTTATTTGTGCAGGGCGATAAAGGCGGTTTGCTGGCAGGGAAGGGAGGAAGTGTGCTGCAGCCCAAAGATGTTTGCTCAGGGCAAACTCTCATTTCTGGCCCATGTCCAAGCGCTACACATCAGCCTCATCCTACTTGCCCCGCTCCACCTCACTAGCAATCTAGCCCATTCCAGTTAAAGCTGGTGTCTGAATCATTATCTTTTATTTAACCACCGGGGGGGAGGAGAGTCCGATCTCCAGTGTATCACCAAGGGCTTCCGTGGCATCACTCCTGATTTACACTGGAGAGTGTCGGGCTGCCTCCTTGTATTACACAGGGGACCCAAAGCATCTATCCTGACTGGCCCCCAGTGATGCTCAGAGCCAAGGCTTACAGCTACCCCATTACTAGTGAGACCTAGCTATCTGCTTGCTTATATGGCTGCTATCCCCAGGGTACCTGAGTGCCCGGCTGACAACACTAGCTAAACTGTTGCATGGGAACAACTTCCTCTTCTAGCCGCTCCTGATGGAGTGAGCGCCTACCCTTTTTCTCAATGGAGAGCTCCCAGCAGGTTTCCTTCAGTGTCCTCCGTACACTGACAGGTCCTCTGCTGAGTGATGCATGGGTCTTCCCCCTGAGGGCTTAAGGATGCCCCTGGCTGCCAGCCCTGGGAGCAAGATAGCAGGACCCAGAATTCAGCCCATGTAATATCTCTCCTCGCATACAATCAGCAGCTAATAAGTGGGTAATAAAATAAACACCATGCCCTGCTAGCCTCCAGGCCAGGATGGCAATGGTCAGATAGACTCCAGGCTGACTCATTAGAAGGACTTCCCACACGTAAGTCCCTCTGAACCAAAGAGCCCACGTCTCCACCAACACAGGCTGAGAGGCAGATAAGCAAAACAAGAAAGGAACTGACAATGGTACTGCAACGAACTGGCTTGGGTGGATGCAGAGCGCCACCCTCTCTCAGAGAACTCCTCGCTTGGGCGGCATGGACCCTGCACTGCTAGCATCGGTTCTCCTTTGCTATGGGGCTGTGAGGCTCCCAGTGCTAACCTCACCGAATGCAGAGTGTGCGGCAGAGTGAAGCCCCAGCCAGCTGACCAAAGACACCTTACAATATTTTGCCCTTTGATGAGTGACTGTCACCCAACGAGATCTCCACCCCTACGCGGAAGGGGAAGAAATTTTATCCTGACTTTACAGATGGGGAGACAGGCAGAAAGGAGGCCTGTGGCAAACCTAGAAACAGACCTCAGGAGCGCTGATAACCACTAACCCAACTTTCCTGTCTGCATCAGTGGAGCAGCAACGGTGAAATCTGACATGCATTATGAAGCCAACAAATAGTCGCAAGTGAGCTAATGTGAGATTCTTCCCTTTTCATTTGGACCCTTAAATCGCCTCCAAGACGCCGGGAGCTGAAGGTTCGGTTGCTACGGTAGCTTGTTGTTGTGCTCCTCTCTCAGGACATGTGGTCCTTCAGCTGTCGTGTCCGGCCACGCAGAAGGAGCGGATCAAGAGCATTAAAAGCTGTAATGTCAGGAGTGTCTTTTCCTTTGTTTTAGTTTATTCAGGGTTATTTTTGTTAGGCAAATATTTATATTCCTCGTGCTTAAGGAACTGGCAGTCCTGCAAATTGACAGTGTTTGCTAGCTATCTACATGCATTGCAGGAAAACAATGCAAAATTGCCCTGCATTTCCCGCTAAGCTCTTTGCTGTCAGCCTGGAGGAATTCAAAATTTGCCAGGAGCCAAGTTCTTAATTCCCATCCCCCCCATGAGTGGTAATAAACCCACCAATCAGGCAAAATGCCACATGGCACCTCCGTATGAGTGCACAAAAGTCTGGTGAGCGAGCACCTGTGCTTGGGACAATCCATTCAGCTAGGGGGCCAATGGGATAAAACTGGTGTAACGCAATGGAAAATCTGGCCCTAGGAGCACAGCCGAGGGGGAGGCAGGGTGGCATTTAAAGCCACATCAAATTCTGCTTTTGCTGTGCGTGTCTGCAATCAAAGGCAGTGTAATGCAGCAGACACACCACTAAGGGGATGCAAAGCAGCAGCTGCTGCACTCCAGGGAGGGCGACTGCCCAGTGCTGTATAGCTGGGTGAGTGCAGCTAGCAGATCGGGTTCATAAACGCCTTTCGGTCATTAGCACGTACGGGAGGCGACGCTGGCCCAGCTCCAACGTGGCTCCTTATGGGGCATGACTAGAGCGGGGCAGGAAAGAGTTTTCCCATCCCAGGAAGATTCATGAGCTATCCCGAGATAAAAACACAGTGAGCTGCAGTTGACACCCTTTCCCACCTGGGGGTGGCCTCCCCTCATTTATCCTGGCCTTCCCTGTGTCTGTCTGTCTGTCAGGATAGCGTATTCGTTACACCAAGCTAAAAACCACACCGCTCTTAGCCGTGAAGACAAGGCCTGAGACTGGCAAGGTCCAGCATTGACTCAGGAAAGTAACACAGGCCTCTGGCAGATAACCAAAATGGGTAAATAATAATGGAGCGATTAGAGAACTAATGGGTTTCTAAACAGGTCTGGAGAATAGTGACTCTGTTTTCACACCCAAGCAGGGATAGAATCACTGCCATTGTTCTACACAACAGCCAGGTGTGCTCTCTGATTAACCTCTGATCTCCCAGCGCGGCTTTCTGCACCGTCAGAGGAGCCACAAAAGGCTGGGCTGTATTTGCTCTGGAGCTTTATCTGGCCCTGATCCCTGCACCAAGCTGGGCAAGCTTTGTAAGATTGGCACGGGCCCCGCAAGAACGTTCTCATCTGAGTGACACCTTTCCTCTCGAGCAGGCAAAGAGAGCAGGCTCGGAGGCAATGAGCCTTGTGTAAATCTAGTCTCCTTGCAGCAATGAATGGGAAGGAACTTCAGGTCGGGTTGCGGTCAAACTGGTTTGCAGACAAGACGCCTGAATGAGGCTGTTGAAAACTCTTGAGCTGGGGTGACAGCTTTGAATGCGGGAGATTTTAAGTGGCTCCACTCAGTACACAAAGCAAAACCCTGAATCAGAGTGCGAATTAAAGCCAGAGCCCAAATGAGGGAGTCTCCCTCCAAATGGGTGAGGCTGGGTAGGTCTGGGGCTCTCCTTCTGCAGCTGGCTGCAATGCCCTCTTCACCCCCTTCTTTTGCAAAGCCACCGCTTAGTTCAAAGCCCGCGGGTCAATGCAAAGCCTCCCTTTGACTTCCAGGGGCTTTGGGTCAGCCCCTTCACAGCTACACGCAGCTACACGCAGCAATGAGTCCGACGGGTGGTTCTGGTGCAGCCGAGGGCAGAATCTGGCGCTACGTAGTTTGGGGAGCAACCCAAGTGGTCCATTACAATGGCTGAATGCTGTGGCATTCTCCGAAGGCAGAATCAGGGTAGAAGCTGCACGGGGCTTTGGCCCATGCTCAGCCTCAAATCCGTCTTTTTCAAGTTCAGATCTGTATGCATTCACAGCTTTGAATTCACAGCTCTTCGGGCCAGAAGGACCCATTAGATCATCTAGTCGGACGGCCTCCCTAGCACAGTGATATTCAGTGTGTTCAGAGCCACACGGCAGCAGATACTGACGTGGAAAGGGGGGATCGAGGGAGAGCCAGTAACAATAAAGTTTGTAATGAATCTTTCTGCATAACAGTCGGAATTCAACCCCGTGCAGAGGCCCAGCCCAAGGCTTATGCACCACTTAAGAATTCAAAAGAGAAGAGGGCGTAAGTGGGACTTCTGTGGTACACAAATCTTGTGCTGGCTCCCTGCACAGGAGTGAATTTCACCCAATGTGAGAAAGTTCAAACACGTGACAGTGGAAGAGTCTGTTGTGACAGAACGCATAAGCTATTTTTTCCCCACGGATGCAAGATCACCCATTCTCACTGATTTCTGGTATGAAGGCGAATGCACAAGATGAGGGGGTCGGGAGACCGGAGTTCCATTTCTAGCTCTGTCACAGACTTCCCATGAGGTCTTGGTCAAGTCATTTAAGGCCTGACCCTGCAGCAAGGAAGTAAGACACTGAGTACAGTGAGCACAGGATCAGGCAGTTAATTTATTTGTGCCTTATTTCTCCCATCTGTAAAATGGGGAAATCATATACTGCCCTTCTTCACTGGTTTGGGGGTGGGGTTGGCCTCAGTAGTGCTTGTGAAGTGCTTTGAGATCCTCAAATGGAAGGCGCTAGAGGAAGGCGATGTTATTACCGTTTCATTAAATGACTTCCATGCCCACAAGAAACACTCACGACAACCACTTTTTTGGCTCTCTGGTAGCATTACCTGCAAGTGACATTTTTGCTGGTGCTGGAAGTTGATTTAATTTACACTTAAGTTTTTAAAACTCTAGCAAAATATTAACATAACGCAAGGACCACACTTAGTGAGACTAAAAGCAAACCAGCCTTTCAAAGTCCTATATAAGCAAACATGTTGTGGCAAACTGCCTAGTATCACTGAGTACCGCTGCCCTCTACTGGATGGAATCAGAACAGCTTAACTATGTTTCATAGGCCCTATACTGCTAGCAACTGAAGGAGATGCTCCTTTCCTTTTATCCCTACCATCACACTATGAAATTTAGGTGTCTATGGTGTGTGGTGTAATTAAACCCATGAAGTTCCAATGAGTAACAGTACAGTCTTTCATCAGACCAGCTCTGTTTGAAGAATGACCAAAGGGAGTCTGACTCAAAACTGCCCTTTGCTCCTTGCTTCCGTCTAAACAACAGTGAAAACCAGCTAATCCAACATGCAAAGTCAGTCCCAGAGCCAAACTTTTATACTAGCCAGATAAACCTCTAAAGGATACAAAGTCTGACCTTTTAGCTAAACTCTGATATTTAACACAGAGAAGGTCTCTCGCAATGCATCAGTTGCACCCTTTTATTTTAAGCAGGGTGCGAAAAGCTGTGCTGATGGAATTTTTCTTTTTTTAATTGGCGGCTGCAGTAATAACACAAACAACAGAGGACTTGTGACATTCGTTTGAGAATTGCATTGCTTAGCTATTGCCAGTAGGTGGCTCTTTAGTCCAGGTAAAAAAGTTAGAAGACATGGCACAGCCTAGGAAGTGAGTTTGAAAGAGAAAAAGATGGTAAGAATTTGGTGAACTGCAGAAGCACTGGGGCATAAATCTCTCCTGCCTAAAATGAGAAGTGAGCTGTCATGGACTGGCATCTTTAAATAAGTTAATTCCTTGGCTTCTTGTGCTACATGATTTCCCTGATGAAGGAGGAACATTTGTTTTTTTTTAACAGCTTCCCTGACAGTATTTTTGTACCTGTACAAAGATACTGGTTGAAGAGTAAGATGCCTCACTCAGCACTGGGATCATTACGCCAGTGAAAGGAGAGAGATCTGTTGGGAAGAAACTGAGATCACGCCCCTTGCCGTTGGGTGTCACAAATCTTCCATTGCAAAGGGCAGGTCTAAATGGGTTGCAAATGTTAAGTGCACAATCCTACTCCTGTTGAAATCGATAGACTCAGTGGGAGCAGAAGCAAGCCGTAAGCCTACCCTCAATCTGAATCTGAATATATACTAGACCTGGAGAGACGGGGACAAATTCAGCCACCTCTGAGCCCGGTCCTACATCCCTTGCAGAGCCCAAAGTCCCACCGTTGTTAACAGGAGTTCTGGGTGCAAATGGAAGCTGGGATCAGGCTCTGTGGGAGATTAAAAACTACCCTATAAAAATAACCATATTACATGGGATTGGTACATGTGATCGGTTCCCCTCCAGGCAGAGCCAGGGTGTCAGTGTCCCAGGATTAACCAACCCCTACTTGCTACCAGGCCTACCTGAAGGGGAAAATATAGGTCATGTTCTCCGAGACTCAGCCAGCCCCCACAACAGAGGATGATCTGGGATTGAGAGCAAACTGGAAAAAGCAAACTCAGGCTCATGAAGGGAATCGTCGGCCTATTGAAATGGACCTTCCCCGTCTCTTCTCTGACAGCCAGAAATCCCACTGCATTAAAGGAGACCAGCCAGCCTCTAACAACGCTTAAAGTACCGAGGGAGACTGAGGCAGCGAACAGCATGGGGTGTGGAGTGGAGCAGCCTCCCTGAGCTGAGTCTCTTTAAAAGATGCTCCTGGCTCCTAACTCCAGACTCCATGATATGGGTGATGTGTCTGTCAGGAGCCCTGGCCCATCAACCACTGGCAGAGACCTGCCATCTGTCCTCGGCAAATATACTTCCAAGAGGAGTTGTAAAAAAGCTTGGGTGGTTTCTACAAACCCTTTAAGCAGGGTGGAGAGTCTGCAAGCCTGACTTGTCTAAATCCTGCCTTAGAGCTCTGTCCAAACCATTGAACCCTGAATAGCTCTCACTTCCCTCTCCCCCACCCTGCCGCTGCTGACTGGGGCTATTAGAACACAACAGGCCATGTGCCCCGAGGGTTATACACTGGTTGCTCCCCTTGCTACTTTCACCAGCTTTTGCCTAAAGTACCTGGAAGAACATACCCGTGGATTTTCCTAAAGTTGTACAGAGTGGGCCGGATCCAAAGCTCATTGAAATCAGTGAAAAGATTCCCACTGATGTCAGGGGATTTTGGATCAGGCTCTGACCAGCTGGAATGTGCTTGATTTTCTTTCCCTGCCAAATAGCGCAGGTGATTCACAGATAGAAACTGCACAAGCATTCAGTCAGCTCCTGCCCACCCTTATTCCAAATAATCCTTTCAAAGGAAAGCACCACCGCTTGGTTGCACATAGTTATCTGCTGTCTGCAGATAAAAAAAAATTTATGTATATGTTATAGGAAACCTAGCTTCCCTGTTAGCATTTTACTGTTTCTCTTGAACCCAGCAGAGAGAGATACAGAAGATACATTCCCCTCTCTGCCCCAATGGGAAACCCGCTGCTTTTTAAAACACAATAGGCTGTGTCCTGCATTTATGAGAGGGGGCTGGAGGAGCAGACAGCTTTGTCAAAATTGCCCCACCGTTAGCTATTCCAGCTACCGAATAACGTCTGAGACAAATTCTGATCTCACTTCAGAGGATGTAAATCCACAGTAACTCAGCTGACGTTGACAGAATTGCTTGGGATTTACACTTGGTAAATAAGATTCGAATCTGATCAAATATCTCCAAAGTGCTGCACATACATTCACCGACCGGTTCTAGAACATCAGCAAACTAGACAAATTACACCTGTCTGCGGTGTCATCCGTACGCCGACCTACCATATTTGGAAGGGCCAACATTTTCAAAGTGGGATGCCTAAAGCAAGACTCCTATATCCATATTTAGCCACCGAAATAGTTGCCCTGATTGTCAGAGGTGTGGAGCACTAGCAACTACTACTGCATCAGGCTTGGTCCACGCTTAAAACTGAGCTGTTCTTCAGGGCTGTGAAAAATGCCTCACCTTCAGCACAGCAGTTAGGATGACCTAACCACCGGGGTAGACACAGCTAGGTCGATGGAAGAATAATTCTGTCAAGCTCGGTACTGCCCCTCAGAGAGGTGGATTAACTACATCACTCCACAGTTGTAGGAAGCGTCTGCACTGCACAGCTGGAGCTGTGCCGCCGGAGTGAGACACACTCTTCCATCGGAGTGGGCAGCCCAGAGATCACCCCTCAATCAGGTCACTTCGTTATGTAAAAGTCCAGATAGAAATGAAGGTTCCTAACTTCAGGCATGAAAGTCTGAATCCTTTGGCCAAGGCGCCTGTTCTCTCGGGGTGGAAGCACTGAATCTTGTGTCTATTTACCATTTACACGTCTGAGGGGTGACAGCTCCCTGATGCTAGACACGTGGCAAAGCAGAGGTAAGCATTCAGCCATCCCGTCAGACCGGGTTAGTATTTTGTATTGAGCCTCAAAAATCACCCTGCTATACCCCTCTCACTTTATCCCATGGCAGGCTGGTGAGAACTGTTATTAACACTTTCAGCAGCAGCCCATTTTTAAATCGATGCCTTAAGAAAACGCGCCAAGAAGAGAAACTTTCCTCTTTATGCATCGTCTTTCCTTCACTGGTGAGATGCTTTAAAGTTCATACAGTTTCAGGACTCAGGAGTAGGTAAATACATAGAGGCGTGAGAACAATTTCCTTCCAGAACAAGTCTTGCATAATCTCTGGTAATACACTTTCTGCTTACACTTGCGCCTCCTTATCGGTTCTACTCTGCTGCTAACACAGAAGGTGAAATCCTTCAATACATCAAAAGATTCACACATCACACTGAACTGGAAGCAACTCTAAAACCGATTGGTTACCAACCTTCGTACATCATTTCACACAGGTCATCACGGTTTTAATAATCTAGATCCCATATGGTGTATTTTCCTAGCGGCTTCTGGCCAGTTTCATCACTGGTGTAAACTCCAGGGATGAATGTGGCTGCTTTGACACATCACTTTAACTTTGCATCCAGATTATTGCAATTAAACAGTACCCAGCCAGCAAGCCAGAAACTTAGCCAGATTCTGTGACTATTAACCTGGTCCTGAATAAGTAATGTACAATGCAGGATGGCAACATTGTATTGTAACTATGCCTTGATAAAAAGGTTTTTATTTAAAAAAACCACATCAGTATCGTTAAGTAGTAAAAGGCTCACTTACCACCAGAATCAGGGTCCCCAGGCATTCGGCCAGCGCTTGCCTGACTAGTTTATTTCTGATCCTCAGCATCTCCCCAATCCTAGCAAGAACTTCCTTTTGCCTGCCCATTGTGGCTGAGATTTCCTTCTAGTCTTGCTTTGGTAAAGAGGTGGCTGGCTAGTTTTCAGCTCGTCTTCAGCTTGGTGTGTAGCTCTTATCCTAACCTGTGTTCGCTTATAAATAAGTTGAGATATCCCTGAAACGCCTCCCCTAAGTAACCACACCCCTCCCACCCTCTCTTTGCATGCAACTTCTTCCGTCTCTGAGTAGGACTGAGTAGGTGGTTTGCTTGGTTTGTTTTTTTTTTTTAATTACTCACATAAGCGGGCTGCAGACGCAGGAGTGTCAGGATCTCTGCAAGGGGGGTGAAAGAGAAGACTGTGTGGAAACCTTCACATCCTGATTGCATTATATCCATGCCCCTCCAACATCACATATGTGGAATCTGTCCCTCTCTCAATTCAGATGAAAGCCAAGAAGTCACACCTATACAAACGCAGCATCTAAACTCGACACATTAAAACGCTTTCTGTTTTCCTCCCTACCAGAGTTGACTGTATGTTGTCAGCTCCCTGGTGACTTATGCTGATATTCGCTGTGGGAGATTGTTAGTTGCCCTTGCAATAAAATAATGGAAAATGAGCCCTTGATTTTCCACTCCCTTATACTGGCATCAAACTGGTGTAATGGAAAGAGAATCAGGTCCAGAAACAGTCCGAACTCGAAACCCCAGATCCAGCTGCACAGCCAAACCTGTTACATGTCTACATAACTTACACACCTCCCCAAGGCTGAAGGACTGGGCAGTGTAACGTGCCTTCATTTCAGCACGACCTGTCCTAGGAAAGCAAAAAGAAGCCGTGAAAGATTCCTGCCACAGAGCAGCTCAGTTCTCACGAGCCACCCATAGGTGACGCCGCACCACACAATCAGCAAACTGTCTGCAACCAAGTGCCTGTGCTCCATGCAGAGCTGTGTGCTGGGGTTACAACAGCACCATTCTGGCACGTTTCATCGAACCTGTCTGAAATGAATCATCACACCCAGTTTTTATTTAATCTCAGCCACCTCTTTATGTCATGCTGTGGAGCGTTTTAGAGACAGCGTGGGGAAAGATAGCACACTCAAGATTGTCCGGTTTGAAGGCTGGCAGCTTAAGCCAGGTGCTGTTATTTACGCCTCATTCCTCTTAGTTAAGCAGTAAAAATTCCAGCATAGGGACCCGATCATATTCCACGCACGTGGAGCCCTGCCTGCCTTCACTGGGGCTCCGACTCCAAGCCAGAGCTGAATAGCAGGATCAGGGCCCAAGAAGTGGAATCTGCCAATTTTACTGGTGAAAACAATTTCCCCTGCTGCGCTTCCCACCCCTTTACCCTCCTTCCCCACCCCACACCCTGCATATAGTCACACCCTGAGCAAAGATTTCTCAGCCTTTTTTATTTAGCCACTGACCTTTCCACCAAACAAGTGGAGATTTTCAGTGCAGTCATTGATAGAGCTTTATTCTGAATGCAAACTGCAGCCAAACAGAGGAAATAAAATGGAAAGACACTTAAAGAGGCAAGAACACAGGAAAGAATCAATCACTGTCAAACCATCTGGTTGAAAATGCAACCACAAGAATGTTTCTTTTCCTCCACATTCACACCGCCTTTGCGTGACTGAGTAACAAAATGGCAGATGAAATTCAGTGTTGATAAATGCAAAGTAATGCACACTGGAAAATATAATCCCAACTCTACATATAAAATGACGAGGTCTAAATTAGCGGTTACCACTCAAAAAGAGATCTTGGAGTCATTGTGGATAGTTCTTTGAAAACATCCATTAACTGTGCAGTGGCTAACAGAAAGCTAACAGAACGTTGTGCATCATTAAGAAAGGGATAGATAACAAGACAGAAAATATCATATTGCCTCTATAAATTCATGGTACACCCTCCTCTTGAATACTGCAGGCAGATCTGGCCCATCTCAAAAAAGATATATTGGAATTGGAAAAGGTACAGAAAAGGGCAAATAAAATGATGAGGGGTATGGAAAAGCTTCCATATGAGGAGAGATTAATAAGACTGTGACTTTTCAGTATGGAAAAGAGACAACAAAGGGGGGATATGATGGAGGTCTTTAAAATCATGACTAGTATGGAGACAGTAAAAAAGGAAGTGTTATTTACTCCTTCTCATAACACAAAAACTAGGGGTCATTAAATAGGTCATTAAATAGGTGATTAAAATGAAGTATTTCTTCACATAATGCACAGTCAACCTGTGGAACTCCTTGCCAGAGGATGTTGTGAAGGCCAAGACTATAACAGGGTTCAAAAAAGAAATAAGTAAGTTCATGGAGAACAAGTCCGTCAATGGCTATTAGTCAGGATAGGCAGAACTGCTGTTTGCCCAAGGCTGGGAATGGCCAATGAGATGGATCACTTGATGATTACCTGTTCTGTACATTCCCTCTGAAGCACCTGGCATTGGCCACTGTCAGAAGACAGGATGCTGAGCTAGATAGATCATTGGTCTGACCCAGTATGGCCATTCTTAAGTTCTCATGTCAGACAATAGTGGGCCCAAACACTCATTTCTTTAAGACTGACGACCAAAAGGTTAAAGCTTTCTAACCATTAAAACACAAATTGGAATCATCACATGTCAAAACGTACAAAGTCAATATCCTTAACTCAAACCCTGAGTTCTCATGCAGCATTTTTCTGGCTTTGCCTCTGTGTAAATTCCAATCCTGATCGATGGAAATATTTTTTCGTCAGTTTGTGCGTGCACGGTGAAATCAACATTTACCGACATTTACCCATGAAGATCGAATCCTTCCAAGCCTAGCTATTTGAAAACCGTTGCAGCCAGTGTTTTGTTTATGTCAAAGAGATTTCAAAGGGCACCTGCACGCATTGGGTCAAGCCCTGAAAGTTGGACTCAGACAAGTCAGCCTGATGAGTTGCCGGGTTGAGCTTTTAAGATTTGAACTCTTGACCCTATCAGGTGTTTTACAGCAAGCATACGGCTGCTCCATTTGCTCAACTGTCCCAGCGTGACCCCTTCATTAGGATTCATTTATTTAAGACTTGATCGCGCCCCCGTTAATGGCAATGGTTCAGGCTCACGCCCATACGAAGGCTATGTCTACCCTTAAGATGCTACCATGAAGCTTCTCACTGCAGCAACAGGAGGCGCAGTCCATACATCGCCCCGAGAGAAGAATTCTTCCATCCACCTAGCACTGTCTACGACAGGGATTAGGTCAGTTTAACGACGTTGCTCAGGGTTGGATTTTTCATGTACCTGAGAAACGTCACGGGGTCAATGTAACTTTTGAGTGTAGACCTGGCTTGCGTGCCAGTGTAGTGCAGCCTCGGAAACAGAGAGGGCACCAAGGAGACAGAGAAATGGGTAGGCGGTAATGCTCTCCGTCCAGGTACTTAGCTGCCTCTCACCCCGTCACTGGAGTATCTGAGCACCTATGCTACATATTGGAAAGCAAGAGAGCAGAAATGTCTCTCTGTGGTTTTCTGGTGACCCTAAATTGGTGGGTGCAGACATACTTGCAGAGGTGGTGGAGTGACAATGGTAGGCTGATAGAGAGAGGCATTAGTGTCAGCATTAAAGGTGGCTATTTCCAACTCTCTAGACATACATGAGCCTGGAGGGATGAGCCCAGGAAGGGAAGGCAAGAAGTCCTGAGTTCTCATCCCCAATCTGCTACACTCTGTGACCTTCAGCAAGTTGCTTCATGGCTCCAGGCCTCAGTTTTCCCCATCAGTAAAAGGGGGACAGTGACATTTGATTACCTCACTTGGTGTTCTGACGGTGACTCACCATAGCTAGAGATGCAGCAGGGCATTAATTAATTATAAGTATAATTAACGAATGAATGCTTGTGCAACGCTCTCTCAGTACACTCAGTGGTTTTATTACCTAGGGAAGCAGATGTCTCCGACGTGTGGGCCGGGGATGATGATTCAGATGAATTTTCCTAAATTTCCCCATGTAGACAAAGCCCTTAGCAGAGAGTCCCAGGCCTGACTGAGCCTTGATGGAAGCTGCACTCCATTCTCACCACCAGCGATGGTCCCCCCAGCTCTTGGGATTGAAGAACACTAGCAGACACAAAGGAAGCGTGCACTGCTGCTCTCCATACTGGGGATAAGGAATATCATCTCCAGCACTTTCAGTCTGCCACCTTTTACTGGCCCTAGCTTTAGACACATCTGTATTTCAATGAGGCCCACAGTAGGACCCTACCAGCAAATTTGGCTGCAACTTCTGATGAGGACAAGATCTGAGATGGGTTTTGGTTTGCATAAAGCAGTTAACCTTTGTTTTTCCTGATTAGCAATCTTCTTAGCTATTTCTCCGCTTGAATAGCTCCTTTTCTTTTAGACTTCATAAAGTAGGGTTGGGGGGACCCCAGGAGGTCATCTAGTCCAACCCCCTCCTCAAAGCAGGACCAACCCCAACTAAATCATCCCAGCCAGGGCTGTCAAGCCATGCCTTAAAAACCTCTAAAGATGGAGATTCCACCACCTTCCTACGTAACCCATTCCAGTGCTTCACCACCCTCCTAGTGACAAAGGTTTTTCCAATATCCAACCTAGACTTCCCCCACTGCAACTTGAGACCATTGCTCCTTGTTCTGTCATCTGCCACCACTGAAAACAGCCTAGCTCCATCCTCTCTGGAACCCCCTTTCAGGTAGTTAGAGGCTTCTATCAAATCCCCCCTCACTCTTCTCTTTTGCAGACTACACAATCACAGTTTCCTCAGCCTCTCCTCATAAGTCTTGTGCTCCAGCTCTCTAATCATTTTTGTTGCCCTCCGCTGGATTCTCTCCAATTTTTCCACATCCTTTCTGTAGTGGGGGGCCCCAAACTGGACACAATACTCCAAATGTGGCCTCACCAATGCTGAATGGAGGGGAATAATCACTTCCCTCGATCTGCTGGCAATGCTCCTACTAATGTAGCCCAATGATTAGGGGGCTGGAGCACAGGACTTATGAGGAGAGGCTGAGGGAACTGGGCTTGTTTAGTCTGCAAAAGAGAAGAATGAGGGGGGATTTGATAGCAGCCTTTAACTACCTGAAAGGGGGTTCCAGGGAGGATGGGGCTAGGCTGTTCTCGGTGGTGGCAGATGACAGAACAAGGCGCAACGGTCTCAAGTTGCAGAGCGGGAGGTCTAGGTTGGACATTAGGAAAAAGTTTTTTACTAGGAGGGTGGTGAAGCACTGGAATGGGTTACCTAGGGAGGTGGTGGAATCTCCATCTTTAGAGGTTTTTAAGCTGAGGCTTGACAAAGCCCTGGTTGGGATGATATAGCTGAGGTTAGTCCTGCTTTGAGCAGGGGGTTGGACTAGATGACCTCCTGAGGTCCCTTCCAACTCTAATATTCTATGATTCTATGAATATGCTATTAGCCTTCTTGGCAACCAGGGCACACTGTTGACTCCTATCCCTTCCCTCCCGCATATCTACCACTTCCCCCAGCTTAGTATCATCTGAAAACTTGCTGAGGGTGCAATATACTACATCCTCCAGATCATTAATGAAGATGTTGAACCACACCGGCCCGAGGACTGACCCCTGGGCCACTCCACTTGATACTGGCTGCCAACTTGACATCGAGCCAATGATCACTACCCGTTGAGCCCAATGATCTAGCCAGCTTTCTATCCACTTTATAGTCCATTCATCCAACCCATACTTCTGTAACTTGCTGGCAAGAGTTCTGTGGAAGACCATATCCAAAACTTTGCTAAAATCAAGATATATCACATCCACTGCTTTCCCCACACCCACAGAGTATCACTTGCACTTGGTGAATCCATGCTAAGTATTCCTGATCACCTTCCTCTCCTCCAAGTGCTTCAAAATGTCTTGACTGTGACATTCATCTAAACCCAGTTCTGGAGGCTATTCTAATATGAATGATAGTGGTTTGGTTATTTGCTTCAGTGCCAATAACACACAGAATTCATTTGTCTTGATTCTTTTGCATTTGTAGGCAACTTGGGGATTACCTGCTCTGTCCATTCCCTCTGAAGCATTGGCCACTGTCGGCAGATGGGATACTGGGCTAGATGGACCACTGTTCTGACCCAGTGTGGGTGTTATGTTCTTCTTATGTTTTGATGGCACTCATCTGTACAGTATCTAAGAACCCCACAGACACGATTGGTTTTACCTTCCCAAGGCAGGACAATATTCCTGACCTCACCTTATGGCTGGGGAACTGAGATACAGAAGGTTTAAGGGCCAGATAACTGGTGTAAATTGGCATAACCCCATTGAAATTAGGAGACAGGCTTTTCTATGGCAATGTATCTCTGGTGACTTATGTCAGCTGCGAATCTACCCCTACGTCATTTAACCAAGAGCATGCTGTGAGCAGAGCCAGGAGCTGAATCCAGATCTCCTGAATTCCAGGCTGGTGCTTTAACCAAAAACCATCCTTCCTCCCCTTGGAATAGCGAGAACATCTCATCCTCTCGCCCAATGAGGGCTTCTTAGTAGCATTCTCCATCTATCCTTTTCTTAAGATCTTGCTTTGCTTGCTGCGGGATGTTGTGATATGCTGCAGGACCCCAACTGAGCCCACGTTGTCATTTCTAGCAGAGGCCCCAAGCCAACACCCGGGATGCAAGTTCTTGATTGACATCTGCGTTTGCCCTCGGCTCCATCTCTTGTTATTTCCTCTTTTGGAGAATTTCCACACACTTAAAAAGTTACGAAACTAGGGCCAGATTCTCATCTGCTGCAGAGCCTCTGTAGTGCCATTGATTTCAGTGTCAGAGAGAAGCTTATTAATCCCTTGACTGCAGTGGAGCGATGCTAATCTACGCCCCCCCACCCTCCCCTGCGTTTAACTTTCCTGTTTCACACTAAGTTTACCAGCCCCATTGAATTTTGTAAAGACGGTTGGCTTGGTTTGGCACGCAGGATGGCCTAACAGTTGGAGCTTTTCCTCATTCAATCCAGATTGACTCACCCATCCCTGGATGCACAGTACAGTACATGAAGGATAAAGCGTGAATCATACAAAGCTGTAATGACTCACTCGTTACATTTACGCATAAATCAGTGCCTGGCGCAAACACCTTTAGGCCGGGGAAGTCACTGGGTCGCAGCATCACAGGATTTCACCATTGCGACATCTCGCTTTGGAAAGCGTCTGTGACCATCGCATTTCCCTTCGTCTCCAGGAGCCTGCTGAAGCAGAAGTAGGAGACATGTAAATCCGTAGATGTAATAAAACGTAAATGATAGGTTGCTCAGCAATATCGAGTGGGAAATAAGGAGTGTTTAATACTCAGTTGGGTCATCTCAGCCCTGCTGAGGTATGTGTGGTTAGGTTCCCAGCTGGTGTGTAGTAATGGGCAAGTCCATGGAGCGATGTTGATTTACATCAGCTAAGGATGTGAGTGTGGATCAGTTTCCTGTGATGGGCTGTTCTGGATGAATCTTTAGAACCTGAAATCCTGTCTGATCTAGGTGAATGTGAAAGACAGCTTTGCCCAAGGGGGTTGCGATGGAGACCTGGCTGAGACACTCATTAGCAGTGTGACTTTCAGCAAGTCCCTTAAACTCTCTGGACCAGATTCCCCCAAGTCCAGCTGATCTGGGCACAGCACAGGCCCAAAGGGGGGGAAGGTAGCCCTAGGCCACCTTTCTATTCACACGATCCTAGTGGCTGAACTATGTGTTATGCCGGCATAAACGGTCCTCTAGGGACCAATCCATCAGCTGGGGAATTCATAGAATCATAGGACTGGAAGGGACCTCGTGAGGTCATCTAATCCAGTC
The DNA here is from genome assembly GCF_026122565.2 of Emydura macquarii macquarii. Classification (NCBI taxonomy): domain Eukaryota; kingdom Metazoa; phylum Chordata; order Testudines; family Chelidae; genus Emydura; species Emydura macquarii. The sequence continues at coordinate 2,584,872 of NW_027133251.1, read as the reverse complement.
TCCTGCACTCAAGGCAGGACCAAGGGTTATCTCCATCCCTGACAGGTGTTTGTCTAACCTGGTCTTTAAAATCTCCAATAATGGAGATTCCACAACCTTCCTAGCCAATTTATTCCAGTGCTTAACCACCCTGACAGGGCGTTCTTCCTAATATCCAACCTAAACCACCCTTAATGCAGTTTAAGCCCATTGTTTCTTGTCCTGTCCTCAGAAGTTAATGAGAACAATTTTCTCCCTCTTCCTCGTAACAACCTTTTATGTACTTGAAAAATGTTATCAAGTCTCCCCTCAGTTTTCTCATCTCCAAACTAAAGAAACCCAGTTTTTTCAATCTTTCCTTGGTCATGTTTTCTAGACCTTTAATCATTTTTGTTGCTCTTCTCTGGACTTTCTCCAATTTGTCCACATCTTTCCTGAAATGTGCCACCCAGAACTGGGCACAATACTCCAGCTGTGGCGTGATGAGCTTTGAGTAAAGCGGAGGAATTACTTCTCGAGTCTTGCTTACAACACTCCTGCTAACACATCCCAGAACCATGTTTGCTTTTTTTTTTGCAACAGTGTGACGCTGTTGACTCCTATTTAGCTTGAATTGCTAGAATACAGTGTATGCTGGCCACACGCTTAGAACACCTGCTCCGCCAGGGGTCCTCAAACTTTTTTTGCTGGGACCCCCTTTGAAAATATTTTAGGCTGTGACGATCCCCCACCAAAAGTGATGACCTCCCCCATGCCATGTCACCCATGCGTGGGGGTTGATCGCTTGTGACTCTTCCAAAACAAGCTCGTGACTCCCTAAGGGGTTACGACCCCCAGTTTGAGAACCCCTGTGCCACGCAGACCTGGGGAATGGCTGTTGTGAAGGTAGTATAGCCAGCTCCCACCTGGCATTTCTCTAGGATGGGGAAGTTCCCTGTTACTCCTGATTTACCCTCATCGAAGGGCTTGTCTACAACAGGGAAACTGACCAGAAGAGCTATTCTGGAATAGCTCCCCGGGGGGACAATCTGGTCTGGAATAAAAGTGACTTTATTCCAGAATGATTATGCTGCTTTGGATGCACCTAATTACTCCAGAATAAAATTACTTTTGTTATGAAGTGGAGTGTGCGCACAGAGCTATGCCAGCCAATTTCCCCAGGCACACAAGCCTTCTACAGACCGCAGTGGAGATATTGCTGATTTACCCTCATTTACTGACTACAAAGTGGCTGCGGCTGATTTAAACTTGTGTGAGATGAGAATCAGGCCCTTCGATCTTCTTCATAGGAGAGGCAGATGCTCAAGTGGCGTAAATTGGCATAACCCCATTGAAGTCAGGAGATAGGCTTTTCCAGGGCAATGAAGCTACTGTGATTTATCTTAGATGAGGATCTGGCCCCAGGTGATTTATCCAAGGTCATACGGAGAGATGCTGGCTGAACTCAGATCTCTCGAATTCCAGGCTAACACGTTAACTACAAGACCAGCCTTCCTCCCCTTGGAATATTGAAATCGTCTCTCCTCCTCTCACACAATTCAGCCAGCTGTGAACTCTCTGTCAGCTGCTGCTTTGTCCTTGTCTCATAGCTCCAACTCCTATAACCCCCACTGGGCCCAGTTCCCCAGGATCCTCTCTAAATCCACCTCTTCTGGAACTATGGATACATGCCCATGTTTTACACAACAGAAAATAAAACCTAATGCACTTGTTCAGGACACCCAATCCCCAGCTGCCTGTGCACGAGCATGAACCCAGGAGGACTTTAGGGAGTTTACGCACTAGATTCTTTTCCCCAGGTAATATAAGTGCAAAACATCATCCTCAAGTAAATAGGCATTAAGGAGCTGCATTGTAATGTACATTTCTGAGATTCCATAATGAAATAAGCCAGTGGGCCCAGGAATTAACAGTCAGAGTTAGTTTTTAGGATTAGCTCCCTAGATGTAATATTGGGTGTGGTGATTGGCCTGGGCAAGCCATCAGCAGAATGCCTGTGGCTGTCAGGATAATAGGACTGTAAACAGAAGGGCCAGACCGATCAGTAGATGAAATACACAAAATCTAAATAGATTTAAGCACCCACTTCATACTTGACCTGGCCCATCCTGCCAAAGAAGAAGCAAAAAAAACTGTACTTTGCCTTATAGCTCACATCCTGGACACGGAACCCAGGGTGGTTTGGAGTTGTGACAAACCGGGTTGAGTTGGATCCAGGTTCCATTTTATACAAAGGCCTGTGAGGGAAGACGAGAATGTGGATATGTGGTTCTGATCTGAGCCCCTCTCTCCATCTGGCTGAACTATGCTGATGCTAGGGTTTGGGTCACATCAAGCCCAGATTGTTTAGATTCCCTGCAAGCCACAATTGGCCGGGGCTACCCCAGAGCTGAAAATCCAGCATTTACTCACCACGATCAACCAGCCAACGATCAACCAACCGTTCCCTTGGCTCGGTCAATAGGTCAGTGAAGTGCAGCCGTGTTGCCAATTCTCATGATTGTGTCACAAGTCTCGTGATGATTATTGTTTTCCTTAAAGCCCCAGCTCCCGGAGTCAAGTGGATCTGTGAGGATTTCAACCCTCGTTCTTAAAGAAAAAGTAAGTTTCTAGCCCTCCTGGCTGTGAAGAAAGCTTCAAAATGTAACCCCCACTGCAGCTGGAAGGCTCAAAAAGCAGAAGACAAATAGAAAGATCAGCACATCTGTTAATTTTTTACATAATCTCACGATTTTAAAGCCAATCTCATGATATTTGAAGTCACGTTTTTTGAACATTTGGCGTTGGCAGTACTGAGTTTGCACCTTCATCCTCACACTGATTGACCCTTGCAGGGAGAGAGAAGAAAACCTCAGGGAAAGTCAACATTTTATGAGCCAAATTCTGCCGTCAGTGGGGTTGCCTCGGAGGCAGAGAGGACTGACAGCCCGGGCAGAAACGATCTCCCCTGGCATACGGCTCTGACGGCAGCTGACCCAATTCTGACCCAGCTCGGTGCTGAGTTGTAGGCCCTTCCACCACTCTCCGTTCACCACAAATGAGCCTGAACTGGGTCCCTTGCCCTGAAGGTGCACCTTAATCCTGACCTGCAGCACTTCCTGAGACTCCATTGCTGCGTCCCCTCCACACAGCTCTGGGTTGCAAGAAAATGATAGTAAGCAAACTGCACCGGCTAAAATGCATGTATCGGGGCATGGGGCAGGCAGCAGGGGGGGGTCTAATTCAGAATGGTACCATGGTGGGAAGCAGATGGACCCTGCTGTGTCTGAGGAAATGGCGTGGATTCACCCTGACTCTGAACGAGAGGCGCTCCTGGATTATAAACATCTCCAGTACATTCTTGGCTGTGTCAGAGCTGTGGGGAACCCAGATTCTGCACTAGAGATGAGTGAAGAGCTCATAGCAATGTCGGCTTTTTCTGCAGGCAGAACATCTCAGAGCAGCCAGCAGCTGCCTGCAGTTCAGTCCTCATTTGGAATCGCTAGGAACTCCTTGAATCTAAGGGTTGATGGCGAACGTTCAGTGCTGACTAGTCGCTCGCCTAGCCCCCTTGGGTCGTTGTGATTGGCCCGCTCAGGATTGCATCTGTTTCACTCCAGTGCTGCAAGCGGCTGCGGTGGAACCTCCTGTGTGTGATTTTGCAATTGGCTTTGGGCAAATATTCGTGTCAGTAAAACGTCACTGCCGATGACTGGCAGAGCCTTTGCAGAATCCCCCTGCTCTGTTTCTCACTCCAGACACGGACAGACTCCCCCTTAAATTAAGGACTCTGTGTATTGTAGTCCAACAGGCCTGCTATGGCAACAGGACCCAGATCCTCACATCCCCACTTAGGTTTTACTCCCTCTGCTAAAAATCTCACTGACATCAACGGCGACGTCTGCTTTGTAAGGGCTGAGTAGGATGGCAGGCGTGCGCAGCCTGTGCCCATTTGACTGAATTACAAGCTGAAATCACTTGCATTCAGTTCAGTTGAGGCGTGGGTAGCAACCTTCCTACGTGTCCAGCTGGGGACGGCCTTGCAAAATTGTCACGAAAATGTACAGGGTCAAAACCTACGCACCCACCTTCCCATCGCGAATATAACTCGCCTGGCAAAAAGAAGGATGGGGCTCCAGCAAATCAAGGGGGGGCTGGGATTACACAAGGCTGCACCAAACTGGAGTGTTGGTCTCCAAACCTCTCACGTTGGCTTACTTCTTAGCCAGAGCTTGTTCAGTTCGCGTGAACCACGAATCCAGAGGCAAGTGAACCACCTCCTGACACCCCCGTGATGAACTGAAATAATACGCCAGCAGGAGTAGGGTTCACTTAAAGAGCTTAGCTATCGCCATATTGCATCCAAAAAGCAGGACTGGCCGCAGACAGTGACCAAGCCAGATGCCTCCGAGACAGGTCTGAGAATTCCCAAGCTGACCAGTTATGGAGCAACTTATCCAGGGGGGAAATTTCTTACCACTCCATAGCTGCAAAAACATTCATAAGGGGCAGGCTGGGTATTATTAGCTCGCAGTCTATTCTTCCTCCGGCCTTGTCTACACTAGAAAGGGTTTGCCAGCATAGCTATATGGGCAAACCCTCCTAGTGGAGACAGTTATACCAGCAGAAGAGTTCTATTATTCTTTATTATTTGTGTTACCACAGTAACACCATGGACCAGGCCCCCATCGTGCTAGGGGCTGTACAAACACAGAAGAAATAGGCAGTTCCTGTCCCAAGGTATAGTTTATAGCAGTTCCCCAAATGAAATCAGCTATACTGGGAAAAGGCTTTCAACCAGTACCCCAGCATCTTCCACTAGGGCTTTTGTCAGCACAGCTGTGTTGGTTGGGGAAAAGGCAAAGCTTTTAAGTGTAGACCAGGCCTTAAATTGCCTTGTTGAATCTGCTTTCCAAGATTGCTCTGCACTGCTCTGAGATTGCAGCGTGCCAGAATTTTTCCCTCCTAGACAACGGAGGTGAAAGTCCCATTCTATGAGACCAGCGTTTCGATCTGGGCCTCTCTATACCAGGAAGAGGCAGTCGACGGGGAGGGTGTTCAAAGAGGAGGAACAAAAATGTTCAGGGGGCTGAAAGTGCAGACTCAGCCCACTAGCCCGGCCAGGCGGGGAGACATGAAACTGCCTGCATGTATCTGAAGGGTCTGATAACTGAGAGGAGGACCAGTTTGGGAGGGCACGAGGCGTTATAACTCGGAGAAATGCAGTAGGATGAATGAAAGACAGGGCAAATTTAGGCTGAATATCAAGAAAAACTTCTTGAGAGGAAGATTCCTTAGATTGCATGTCATAGGGCATCCCACCTCCCATGCGTCCCCTCAAAGCTCAAGATGGCTCTGCAAGCAGATTCTGCCTGTTTCCCCATTCAAGGGGCTTCTTTAAACCCCTTTTGTCCATTTAAAGGGCTCCCACACCCTTTTTGTCCATTCATCTCTCTTCTTGGGGTCTGGTTTCTTAAATACCAAACGTGAAAGCTCTCTAGTCCTCCTCAAGTCCAGCTTCTCCAGCCATAGCCAGGCCTCTCCTGCCTGTCGTCTCACTTCCAAATCCCAGGTTCTTCCACTGGGCCCTACTCACGCTCCCAGCAGCCTCTGTGCTCCACTCTGTTCTCTCTCTGAGCATCCGCCCCCGACCCCTTTCTGCAGCTTCCTGCTGCTCTTTATACGGGAAGCAACTGATCCCTGCTTGGGTTGAGTGGCCCCAGGTCCCTCGCCCTTAAGGGACAACCCCCGTTACACTGTGGAACAGAAGAATACATGGGGTGGGATCCACAGGACGACTGTTCCATGGTTGACTTCAGTGGGGCCAGGATTTCATCCTGACAGGGGTCTGGCCCCATGCTTGGGTGTAGCAGACAGAAAGGGGAGCCAGAGGGATTAAGCAGAAGGAGACGGTATCCAGATCTCAGGGTCTCGTCCATTCTCACAGACAGGCCAGGTCATTAACGTTCCCCAGGATCCTGCTCTCTGGTTCGTGTTGAGGAGGGTGATGAAATGGACGCAGCGCTACGCCAGGTGATGGACCTGGTGATGGACCAGGTGATGGGCACAGCGCTACGCCACTGGAGAAGGGGGTCTTGATACGTCGATTTCTGGATCAACTGAGTGGGTCTTCACTGACCCCTCAGTCGATCCAGAGAAGTTGAGCTGACGGCGGTGAATTTGCCACCATCAGTGAAGACACAGCCATAGTTCGTTCGTTTGCACTTGTGTATCAGGGATAGATAATCCCCTGCCTGGTCGACCGTGTCACAGAAGAGACCCTGGCTACTCAGGGGTACTGAAACCTACAACGGCAAACAGATCTGCACTGCAGAGAAAGGGGGACAGCGTTGCCTAGCAGGGATAGCACCGGAAAGCTCCGCCACTCACTGCCTGCACAGACTTGGGCAAGCCACTTCCGGCTAGACCCACCGAGGTGCTAACTGCCTGGCTGGGTATCCAACAGGTAGGTGCCGCTGACGGTCTCAGAACTACCGCTCAACTGCCGCCGGACCCTGTAGGCCCCCGAGTTTCTGCCGGTGGGCACGTGGAAGCAGCGAAGTCCTGACACCACCCGCCAACAAACCAGTTGCTTGGACTTCATGCCTTACCCCCGGTGGGATTCTCACATGATGCATGGACCTGACTACCTCCCCAGCGGGGCCCAATCCTGTCAGCGTTCCCAAAGGGCATCTACGGGGTTGTTCCTCGCACACGGTCCTGGCTCGTTTAGACAGCTCCCCGCTCAGCTTGCTGGCATCTGAGGATGCTGTCTTAGGCACCTCACCCTCGCCAAGCCTTGTACAGGGAGCCTGGGGGCTCGGTGTTGCTATGCTGAGCACGGCAGTGCCTAAATCCCTTCGTGCATCGAGTCGGTAGCCCGTCCAGCTATGTCACACTACAAAAATGCGCCGTGTTTGACAACAGGCGTTGGAAGTGGCTCCTGCGTGCCCACCACCCCCAGGAGGTGCTGAAACAGACTGTGCCGCTGGTGTCGACCAAGATGCAGCTGGGCAGCTGTCCAGGAGAATGAGGAGACTCGCTTGCTTTGTTCCAAAGAGCGACGAATCTGGCTGACGCCGCTCACACGCAGGGAGACGGCGGGGGTTACCTGTCGCCGGGGAGAGCGATGCAAGAAGCCCTGATAAATGGCGGGAGGATTTTCCTAGATGGCAAAGTGCAGTGGGTGCGTTGGTTCCCGGGCACGCCCCATCGTGCCCCCGTGAGACAAGGAGATACTTCGGTGAAAAGAGGGAGAAGCAGCCATGAGTGATTTGCTAGCCCGAGGCTCCGCTGCCTTCGTGCAGGAGGCGTGCTGCGCAGCCTGCTCGAGACGCAGCTGGCCGATGCCAAGTGGGGATAAACAATTACGCAAGCCCTGGATGACTTGCAAAATGCAGATTCCTTCCCTTGGACAAGCCGAGCGCCCAGGGGGGACCTGTCCCTGTCCTTGTCCCTCTCCCTGGCTGACGGGGGGGACTCAGTTCTGCAAAGCAGCCTCCTGGCCTGTGGGATGTGCAGCGCTTGGAATGGTGCACGGCAGAGATCTGGGGTGGCTACGTTTGCAAGGGGATCCTGAGCAGAGGCTCCAAGAAAGCCGTGGCTAAGGGACAGTGCCGGTGTGTGGGGCAGGGCCCTGGGCTCTGAAGCAGCCTTTGGGTTGCCCTCAGATTCCTGCCCTTCACCCACCCAAGACCAACCCCGTGGGACTCCCTTGCGTCAGCAGACAGGGCCCGTCCCCTGCAGCTCCCCTGAGCACTCGCCAAGTGGCCATTCTTTCCCCACGGCCACTGCTCCGGTTCAGTGCCCCGGTACCAGAGATAATTCCCTGCCCCAGCAGAAGAAGCCGGCACACTAGCCCCGCCTTTAAACCGCTAGCCCCTGCCCGGAACAGAGACAATTCCACCGCTGGGCAGCGACCCGCCCCGCACCCCACGGCTCTGCGGGGAGCCTGTCCTCCCCTCTCCTCTTCCCACCTAGCCCGGGCACCAAAGGGTCATCTCCACCCGTCGCCCTGCCTCCACTCCCCACCACACACCTGCACAGCACAGCCGGATTTGTCCCCCACCCCCAGCAAACACCCACAACGCACCATCCACAGCTGGATTGTCCCCCAATACCCAGCAAACACACAAAAAACACAATCTACAGCCGAATTGTCCCCCACCCACAATGCACAATCCACAGCTGGATTGTCCACCACCACACACCCACAACCCACAGCCAGATTGTCCCCCATCCCCACCACACACACAAAAAACACACAATCCACAGCCAGCTTGTTCCCCACCCACAATGCGCAATCCACAGCTGGATTGTCCCCCACCACACACCCACAACACACAATCCACAGCCGGATTGTCCCCCATCCCCACCACACACACAAAAAACACACAATCCACAGCCAGATTGTTCCTCACCCACAATGCACAATCCACAGGCAGATTAGCCACCCCCCCAGCGCACACACCCCATGCAGAGCCAGATCATCTCTGCTACTCCCACCCCACCCCAGAGCACACATTCTGTCCAACAACCCCACCACCCCACACTACAGAGGCGGGTTATCTCCCCTCCATTGCCCACCATGCACAGACAGAGAGAGTCTGCTTCCCCTCCCCCAGGGACTAACTGGATCTCCCACCAATAGGACACCTTCATCATCCTCCATCCTCATCCCCCCACCCAGGATACACAACTGGATCACACACCCCCACACACACACCCCCACCCTGAGTGCCTAGTGTGCCCCTCCATCACCATGGCCACCCCCAGTCAACAGCTGCATCACCCATCCCTTTCCCCACACCCAGCCGGGCAAGGAGGAGATGTCTATGCAGGATGGGTGGGGCGGCTGGGGGGATGCAGCCGTGCACACTGGGTGAGGGGAGATGGAAGGATGCCCGGTCCTTGCACTGGAGGGTGGTGGTCCTTGGGGCTGGAGACCATATGGCCGCACACAGAGGGGAGCAGAGAAAAATCCAGCTCTGCCTTTTGTGTGTGTGAGAATAGTCAGACGGGTTGTGGGGGGGGGGGGAGAACCAGGGTGTGGGATGGAGCTGTCTGTGCTGTGTGTGTGAGACACAGAAAGAGTTGGGGGAGCGGATGTGTGTGTGTGTGTGTATATGTGTGAGAGTTGGGAGAGCGGCCGGTGTGTGTGTAGAAGGGTGTGTGTGTGTGAGACACAGAGAAAGGTGGGGGAGCGGACGTGTGTGTGTGTGTGTGTGTGTGTGTGTGTGTGTGGGTGTGGGTGGGGGAGAGAGAGTTGTGGGGGCGGGCAGGGTGTCTGTGTGTGTGTGAGAGAGAGCGCGAGCGCTGGGGGAGCAGGCACTCTGGGGTGTGTGTGTGTGTGTGTGTGAGAGCGCTGGGGGAGCAGGCACTCTGGCTGTGCATGGGGTGTGTGTGTGTGTGTGTGTGTGAGTGAGTGCTGGGGGCGCAGGCACTCTGGCTGCATGGGGTGTGTGTGTGTGTGTGTGTGTGTGTGTGTGTGTGTGTGAGAGCGCTGGGGGAGCAGGCACTCTGGCTGCATGGGGTGTGTGTGTGTGTGTGTGAGAGAGCGCTGGGGGAGCAGGCACTCTGGCTGCATGGGGTGTGTGTGTGTGTGTGTGAGAGAGCGCTGGGGGAGCAGGCACTCTGGCTGCATGGGGTGTGTGTGTGTGTGTGTGTGTGTGTGAGAGAGAGAGCGCTGGGGGAGCAGGCACTCTGGCTGCATGGGGTGTGTGTGTGTGTGTGTGTGTGTGTGTGTGTGAGAGAGCGCTGGGGGAGCAGGCACTCTGGCTGTGCACGGGTGTGTGTGGCCCTGTATTACAAACCGCTGCCTATGCTACAACTTCCATTGTTGTTATTTCTGACGGGTCTGGCGGGAGCGCCGACCCACTGCGATACACACATAGGCCACAGAGACGACGGTTACAATCTAAGTCTAAGAGGAGAATCAGCACGTGGATGAGCCAGCCCGGGGGAGCAGGAGGTAACTGTGAGATGATTGTGAACAACATGATCGGCAGCTGTCACAGGGCAACCTCCCCCCAACCAGCGTCCCGCTGCTGTCGCTGCTGGAGAACGACGGACCTCCTTTCTCCGAGTTCAGCAACGCTGAACAATGCGCAGTGAGCACGGATTCAGCGTTTCCAAAACCAGAAGGCAGGTTAGTCTTGTGATCAGCTAGTCTGACCTCCCAGCTAGCACAACCAGAGCCCTTCCCCACAATAATCCCTAGAGCAGATCCAATCAAACACCCTCTCTTGATTTTAAAATGCTCAGCGATGGAGAACCCACCACCACCCTTGGTACCTTGGTCCAATGGTTAATAACTCTCACTGCTAGAAATGTATGACTCGTTTCCAGGCTGAATTTGTCTAGTTTCAGGTTCCAGGCACTGGATCGTGTTAGACCTTCCTCTGCTAGATTGAAGAGCCCATTATTAAACATTTGCTCCCCGTGGAGGTACTTATAGGCTGTAATCAAGTCGCTCCTTAACCTTCTCTTTGTTAAGCTCAATAGATCGAGCTCCTGGAGTCTGTTGCTATCAGGCCGGTTTTCTAATTCTTTAATCATTCTTGTGGCTCTCCTCTGCCCCCGCTCCAATAGATAACCATTGCGGAACAGAGCAGAACACACAGATTTATTGGCCTAGTCAGCCAGCGAAGGCACATGCGTAACTCCTGCTGATGTTGTTGAGAGTTATCGGAGAGCATCAAGAAGAGAACAGAGCCCTCAGACACAGACTACACCACAGCTGTGAGTTTGGGTTCCCTTTGAACTGATTGCTCCCAGTTGTCGCTGGCATCGTTGCATCACGGATACAAACAGTATCCGGTATCCCTTCCTTAAGCAACCAAGACCTATGCGCAATCAAGTAATGCCCTCCAATTAGCTGTGACGAAACAAAAACTTGAGCTGTCCTGCTCATTTGGGGGCCTGCTCACGCTCTTACCCTGGTGTAAATCAGGAGTAGCTTCACTGATGTCAATGGATGTAAATGACAGGAGAACAAAGTCCTTGGTTGTTAAATATGTGACTAAGAGAGATGGAGGGTTCTGGAGGAACTATCAGGTTCTGCATTGAATATGCTGCCTGGTTTAAACCTAAGTGACTTAGGATCCTGTGTTCAGTTTTCAAAAGAGATTTAGGGACAGATTTACAAAGGTATTTAGGTACCTAATAGGATTTTCAAAAGTGCCTGCGGCGGCTGGGTGCCGAATTCTCATGGATTTGTAAATCTCACCGAGTGGTGTTCTGCATCTGTAGGTGCCTAATAACCTTTGACAATATGGCCCTTAAGAATCTTTTGAAAGTGGGACTACGATGCTTTTGAAAAACGTACCTATAGTCCCCTGAAGAACCAACCTGGGGATGTTTGCTATCTGCAGAGCTTTGAATAACTGCAAAACCAGAGGAATCTCATTTGCTGTGTGGTGATTGGAGCAGGGAGGGACTGGGAATCGGAATTCCAGGGATGAAACCCGAGCCCCGTCAAAGTCAATTGGAGTTTTGCCATTGACTTCAACGGGGCCAGGATTTCATCCAGCTGCATATGAGGCCTTCAAAATAGGACTGCTGCTGGATATAGGCATTTTGCAGCCCCCCTGCATTGGGCTGAATTTCAGCGTGTCTAATCACTGAACCGCTCTGTGCCTCAGTTTCTCCACCTGTAAAAAACAGCAGCACTTAGCTACCTTAATCAGGTTGTTGTGGTGCCTAATTAATGTCCACAAAGTGCTTTGAGTTCCTCAAATGCAAGGTGCTCTGGGATTGCAAAATGTTCATTCCTATTTACTTATAATTAATGCAAATAAAATAGAGATGCCAGTTGTTTGTTTCCTTTACCCACTGCTCAGAGGAGGGTGCGGCGTTTTATGACACTAGAGAAGTGGAGCCCAGTTCACCCAGCATTGCCATATGGATATTTTTATTAGTATCACTTAACATAAATATAACGTAAATAGTAATTAACATTCAAAATAAACTGCTCTTAAACAAATGAGAGAACTATAGCTGCCTTAGAGAAACCTACTATAAGGTGGGTACACAACTGGTTGGAAAAGTGTACTCAGAGTAGTTATCAATGGTTCACAACTGAGCTGGAAGGGCATACTGAGTGGGTCCCACCGGGATCTGTTCTAACTTTGATTCAATGTAATAAATAAATGATTTGGGTAATGGCATAGAGAGTACACTTATAAAGTTTGCAGATGATACCAAGCTGGGAGGGGTTGGAAGTGCTTTGGAGGATAGGATCAAAATTCAAAATGATCTTGAGAAACTGGAGAAAGGGTCTGAAATAATTGGAGGAAATTCAATAAGGACAAATGTAATGTACTACACGTAGGAAGGAATCGTCAGCTGCACAGATAAGAAAGGAGAAATGACTGTCTAGGAAGGAGTACTACAGAAAAGGATCTGGGGGCTATAGTGGATCACAAACGAAATATGAGTCAGCAGTGTAATGCTGTTGCAACAAAAAGCAAACATCATTCTGGGACGTATGAGCCAGAATGTTGTATGCAAGACGCAAGAAGTAATTCTTCCGTTCTTCTTAGCACTGATAAGGCCTCAGCTGGAGTATCAGGGCAGCACTGATCTCCCGTCCTCCTGACTAGAGAAGGGAGCCACTGCCCTAGACACCCAGGTGGAGCGCACGGGGCTACAGGACGCGTGCGGTTTCCCTGCTGCAGCCAGAGGGACGGGAGATCAGCGAGGAGGCTGCCTTCCATCTGGCTGCAGTGTGGGAAGGGGCACCGCTGGTGGAGCAGCCAGGACCCACCATGCTTGAGGAGGGGCAGGACTCTAAAAATCAGTGCCTTGGGTTCGGCCTGCACTTAGCAAGCCACCCACCATGCCTTAGCTGCCAGGCCACGTGCTTCAGCGACAGTCGCTCATCAACACTAGTGCTTTGTCTGTGAGCGGGTGACCTCCTGTGAGTCACTTATAATTGTAAAACAGTGCATGTAAAACATGAGCACAGTAGCATCAACATGTTTACTTTAGCTATGTAGCGATTTGCAGTCCTTAATGGTGTGAACGTCAATACATTGTTCATGAGTTGACAGCCTGATGGCCCTTCAGGGTTGCAAAAACGATATTTGGGGCCCTCGAGCCAAAAAGATTGGGAACCGCTGATCTATATCTATCTATCTGATCATATGTTTTATCCCTTTCTCATGGGAACATAGGGCTGGAAGGGACCTGCTGGGTCATCGACTCTAGGCCCTGGTATCTCAGGCAAACCTGTCATATAATCATGTTCATAAACTTATCAAGCTCCGTTCTAAAAGTAGGGAGGTTTCTTGCCCACTCCACTTCTATCAGGAAACTGTTCCAGAACCTCCCTCCGCTGTTGGTTAAAAACCTTCTTCTCATTTCCATCCTAATTTACCCAGAGCCAGTTTATCCCCGTTTGTTCCTGGGCCATCACTGTCCTTTGGCTTCCATAGCTCTTCTCCCACCCTAGTGTTTAACATCCACCCCCTATCCCTTGATGTTGCTCGTCTTCTTAGATTGCAAACTGTTTTGTGCTCTGTGTTTGGAAAGTACACAGAACATTATGGGCATTACATCAATAATAACAGATCCATTAATAATGAACAGTTACTGATTGATACTGTGAACACTGTCACCCTACGTGCTAGTAGTAAATTCTTTCATACAATGGACACAGTTTTCTAATGTGGGGCTCTGTGGGGCATCTAAATCTCCTGATGGCTCCCATACAGCTAATGGGCATTTATGTACTTAAGTCGCACTTCCAGTGCGTCAGTTTGGGATGTAGGTGGACACCAAGCACATTCGTGGCACAGTATACAAACGTTCATAGAATCAGAGAAGATTAAGGTTGGAAGGGACCTCAGGAGGTATCTAGTCCAACCCCCTGCTCAAGCCAGAACCAACCCCAACTAAATCATCCCAGCCAGGGCTTTGTCAAGCCACACCTTAAAAACCTCTAAGGATGGAGATTCCACCACCTCCCTAGGTAACCCATTCCAGTGCTTCACCACCCTCCTAGGGAAAAAGTTTTTCTTAATATCCAACCTAGACCTCCCCACACCGCAACTTGAGACCATTGCTCCTTGTTCTGTCATCTGCTACCACTGAAAACAGCCTAGCTTCATCCTCCCTGGAAACCCCTTTTATGTAGTTAAAGGCTGCTATCAAATCCCCCCTCATTCTTCTCTTCTGCAGACTATACAAGCCTAGTTCCCTCAGCCTCTCCTCATAAATCATGTGCTCCAGCCCCCTAATCATTTTTGTTGCCCTCTGCTGGACATTCTCCAATTTCTCCACATTCTTCCTGTAGTGGGGGGTCCAAAACTGGACACAATATTCCAAATGTGGCCTCACCAGTACCAAATAGAGGGGAATAATCACTTCCCTCGATCTGCTGGCAATGCTCCTACTAATGTGTTACAAATTGATTGTTTGATTATTTCCTCCACTATCTTTTCAGGTACTGAAGTTAAGATGACTGGTCTATAATTCCCTAGGTTGTTCTTATTCCCCTTTTTAAAGATAGGTACTATATTTCCCAGTCCTCTGCAATCTCTCCAATCCTCCAGGAGTTCCCAAAGATAATCACTAATAGTTCAGAGATCTCTTCCCCCAGTTCCTTATGTATTCTAGGATGTCTGCCGATTTGAAGACATCTAACTTGTCTAAGTAATTCTTAACTTGTTCTTTTCATATTTTAGCCTCAAATCCTACCCTATTTACACTGATGTTCACTATGTGAATCGTCCAAACAGTGCTAACTTTTTTGGTGAAAACCAAAACAAAAAATGCATTTTACACTTCGAGCATTGCTGCATTTTCTGTTATTGTTTTTCCTCCTCATTGAGTAATGGGCCTGCCATTGGTCTTTCTCTTGCTTCTAATGTATATGTAAAATATTTTCTTTGTTACCCCATAAATCCCTAGCAGTTTAATCTTGTTTTTTGCCTTGGCCTTTCTAATTTTGTCCCTACATTCTTGTGGGGGTTTTTTATATTCATCCTTCATAATTTGACATAGTTTCCACTTTTTGTATGATTATTTTTTGAGTTTCTGGTCATTGAAGATCTCCTTGTTTAAGCCAGCACGGCATCTTACTATACTTCCTTTCTTTACTATGCTTTGGGATAGTTTGCTCATGTCCTTAATAACATCTCTTTAAAAACCTGACAATGCTCCCAAATTCTTTTTTCCCTTAGACTGGCCTCCCATGGGATCTTACCTATCAACTCTCTGAGTTTGCTAAAGTCTGCCTTCTGGAAGTCCATTGTCTTTATTCTGCGGTTTTCCCTTCCCCCATTCCCTAGAATCATGATCACTTTCACCCAAGCTGCCTTCTGCCTTCAAGTTCTCAACCAGTTTCTCCTTGTTTGTCAGAATCAAATCTAGAATAAATAGCCTTTCCCCTAGTCACTTTCTCCACCTTTTGTAATAAGAAGTTGCCTCCAATGCATTCCAAGAATCTGTTGGATAATCTGTGACCTGCCGTACTATTTGTCCAAATCTGGGTATCTGAAGTCTCCCATCACCACCGAGTACTATATTCTGGATGACTTTGTTAGTTATTTAAAAACATCCTCCTCCATCTCTTCTTCCTGGCTAGGTGGTCAATAGTAGATCCCTATCATGACATCACCCTTGTTTTTTACCCCTTAGATCCTTACCCAGAGACTTTCAACAGGTCTGCCTCCACTCTAATCTCAACCTCACTGCAAGTGTCTACATCCTTGATATACAAGGTGACACCTCCTCCCTTTTTTCCGTCTGTCCTTCCTGAACAAGGTATGGCCTTTGTTCCAATATTCCAGTTATGTGAATTATCCCACGAAGTTTCTGTGATGCCAATTATGTTGCAATTGTGATTATTCAGTAGTATTTCTAGTTCTTCCTGTTAATTCCCCATACTTCTTGCATTAATACACAGACATTTAAGATGTTCATTAGATTTCCCCTTTATATTCCCTCTAGTTTCTCCTTTGTTCCTGCTGTGATTGCCCCTGTTTCCCCCCAGTTTCCAACCCTTCACCCAGGTCTCCATGTTCTGGACTTACCTGTGGGCTTTTGTCTCCTGCCCCCATTGAACCTAGTTTAAATCCACCTCACTAAGTTAGCCAGCCTCTGTCTGAAGATACTTGCCCCCTTCCTTGATAGTTGGACCCCATCTCTGCTCAGCAGTCCTTCCTCTTGGAACAGCATCCCACGGTCAAGGAAGCCAAAGCCTTCCTGGTGACCCCATCTACACAGCCATGCATTCACCTCCAGTATACATCAGTCTCTGCCCTGGTCTCTACTCCTGACTGGAAGGATGGATGAAAACAGCCCCTGCGCCCCCAACTCCCTCACCCTCACACCCAGAGCCCTGAGGTCACTTCTGATCTGCTCCGGGTGACACTTGCAATATCATTAGACGAGCAGCATGGGGTAGTAGTCAGAGGGCTGGACGATCCTCGGCAGTCCTTCAATAATGTCTTGGTTATGGGCCCTGGCAGGCAGCACCTCACCGCCTCCGGATAACAGGACAGCCAGCAGATGGATGCCTCCTTAGAAAAGAGCCACCAACCACCACCACCCTTCTTTTCCTCTCGGGAATGGGGGCTGTGATCGTCCCACCTTGGGGGTCCATGGCGTCTACTCCTCTGTCTTTCGGGGAGATTTCTCATTGCTCATTGCCAGGACAGCCAGCTTGCTCCCCGCGAAGGAGCCGTTTCCTCTTCCCCAGTGGCACTACCGCAGTGCTCCCCAGCTGGATAATTGCTTCCTCAACCCTGGAGTCTCCATATGCATGTTTTCAGGAAGCTTGAACGTGAGGTGGCAGAAAATGGGGAAGCAGCTGAGGAGTTCAAAGAGAGGGGCAATGTAGTCAGATGTGTTTTGTACGGCCCGGAGGAGGGGGCAACACACGTATTGAGACGGTCAGAAAGGAGGAGGCTGCAGTCACTGAGAGGAGAGGTGATGAAAGCCTGGATGAGATATTTAGTCGTGTGGGTGAAAAGCAAAGGTTGGATTGTGGAAATTGTACAGAGGGGGAAGAACTTTAGCCAATATACAACCTGGCTCAAAGTAAAAGCCATGACTATTTTATGCTACCTGAATATCAGGAAAATTCACTGCACTCATAATCTGATTCCTCATATACCGTGGGGAACACATCGGAGGAACAACACGCATAGATCCAGGGGATTTATACCCAAAGTGGTCCCAAGCCACACAGTTTGGATCCCAATATCCTGAAGGTGCAGAGCCAGTTGAATCTGGGATCTTGGTTCAGAGCTCCCATGAGTGTAGTCACAGGCTGCAGTTTATTATTCCAGAGGAACATACCTAGGCTTGATACAAACTGGGGAAAGTGAATGATAGTAAATCAAAGGTACAGCTGACTCCAAGAAGCCAGAATACAGTTAGTACCAAGCCAGCGGTGCTTGCCAGTGGAGACAGGTTGCTGAGCCCTTGGGCAAAGTTTGGGTACCCCCTAATCAGTCCAAAGACAAAGTGCCCAGGAGTGTTCAAAGCAGGAGGCTGCACAGTCTGACGACCCTACAGTCCCCCTGGCTGAGGAGACGGGTGCAAGAGACAGGCAGGCCTCAGAATTCATTCGCTATGGCCTGAGCAGTTTGCAGCGTCACTGCCTCTGCAGCAGGACATCTTGGTTTAGCCTCAGGTTTCATCACTAGCAATGGTGGAGGAACCCAACCCCAGCACTGTCGTGAGGGTGTTTAGATTCTGAGCTGCGTGCCCCCCCCCCAGGATTGCGTTACAGCTCCCCAAGAGGGGAGGCACGTCCATTAAGAGCACAGCTCCCATCAGGAAACCGTTGCCGTTCTCCAGTAGCCATGCAGGGACTAAGACTTCCTGTTTCAAAAACGCGGGTGGCAGGCGGAAGCATGGATTAGGGTTTAAAATTGGATTCGGGATTCCTGGATTTTGCTCCCAGCTCTGAGGCTGACTTGCTGTCTGGCCCAGGGGAAGCCAGTTAACTAATTAGGGCCTTGGTTTCCCATCTATCCCGGGAGGTTTGTGGATTTGATTAAGCCTCAAACCCCCGATGCCACCACAGAACTCGGCTCTGATTAGGCAGGCTGCTGTGGTGGCATCAGAGCTGCCAGAAAATGCCATGTGCTTTCTGTAGCAACATTGCTTCCCAGAGTGGAATGATTTAGCTAAGCTCTCCTCCTGGGTCCAGAGGCTGTCAAACCTCCATCTTTCCAAAAAACCAGTCCCGCCGAGCTGTACTGAACCCAACGTTGTCCCCTGGCCAGGGCCAATCAGGGTGGAGCTCCAGCTCTTTTGAAAACCTAGCCCCAGTTATGTAGTGTAGATGGGCCCTCTGGGTCAGCTCTTGGGTGCTCAGCACTTATCATCAGGTCCTAATGGTGGAATTCGGTTCTCTTCCACCGCTGCCCGCCGTTCCCCAGTGCCAAAGCTTGGAACTGGCGCATGTGCAACACCCAGAGGCAGAACAAACACCCAAGTGTTGATGGCACTTTGAGGCGGCCGGGTGGTCAGTAGGGGAGGAGATCCACAGATAGGCTGAAGAAAGCAGAGTCGGAAGGTAACATGTAGATGTCCACAAATCAGATGTCCAAGTCAATCACATATGGACTCGAGTACAATAGCAGCATCTGCGGGGCCACATCTAGTGACCTTCTGGGAGAATTCAGCCCTGCCCAGACCCCGTCAGGGAGTGCTGCAGGCCAGGACGGTGTGTGCAGTGCTCTGGAGAACCCAGCATTGCAATAGCGGGAGGAGGAGGGGGCAGGAGGGCCGCAGCTCAGGACTGAGGTGCGCTGACAGGAATGTATTCGGGGAAGTTTGCACAGCACCTGCATGTGCACCACGCCTGGCTCCGGCTATTAATCAGGCTCTTTCACAAGCACAGCGGGAGGCACAGAGATTTAGCAACTGCCCTCGCAGCAGGATTTGCCAGTTGCTGCTGTATTGCTGGCAGCCAGCACTGTGCACTCAGGGGCGTATGCCTGGGAAAGGCCTTCCAGCTACTTGGACGGGTTTAGCGCTGATGCTGTGATCAGGAGCAAGTCCCCTTGTTTGAAACAGACCCAACCTTAATAAACCCTTCTTCACCCACAGGGACTTTTCTCCTGGCGCCTCCCCAGTACAACCCTCCAGGGCGCCAGTCCTGAGTCAGGGCCTCCAGGGCTTCACGCCGCTCAAACCAGCCAGCCCTGGCTGACAGACTTGCTGTTGGAAGATGCCAGAGCAGATAAACGATGGGCTGTGAGACAGCAGAGGAGGGTGAGGAAAGCGGGAGAAAGGGAAGATGGTTCAGTTTCACACTTTGCTCAATTGCCTGACTAATCCCCTGGGATACAATGCTTCTTGCACCCAGCAGATGACTCAGAGGGACAGAAAGGTTTCAGCAAGGCAGGAAGCATGACAGTTCTGCTCCAGCTGCTGCATTTACAAGCCCCCACGGCAACCACCCTGCTCCCACCCCACCTCGTCCCTCCCTCACCAAAGCTTCGGCCTGCCTGCCACGGGGTTTGCGTAAGTTTGCAGAGTACTCCAGGGAGCACGGCCTACAGACAATCAGCCACAGGGTACGGGCTGCTTCAGAGAACTACTGAACTGTGGGGCTGGAAGGGACCTCGAGAGGTCACCTAGCCCAGCCCCCTGCGCTGAGGCAGGACCAAGTAAATCTAGACCACCCCTGACAGGCGTTTGTCCAACTTGTTCTTAACAGCCCCCAATAACGGGGATTCCACAACCTCCCCCGGAAGCCTGTGCCAGAGCTTAGCTATGCCTACGGGTCTACACGTAAAATGCTGCATCGGCGCACCGCTGTGGCACGGGGGGGTTAGATCGGTCTAGCAACGTCACTCATGGGTGTGCATTTTTCACACCCTTGAGCAATGCAGTTATACTGATATAGGTCTGTCATGTAGACCTGGCCTTAGAAAGGTTTTACTAATATCTAACCTAAATCTCCCTTGTTGCAAACTAAGCTGATTACTTCTTGTTCTTCCCTTGGTGGACAGGGAGAACAACTGATCGTTATCAATAATAATAGAGCCCAAAATGGGGAGACAGGAGAGATGGGTTCTCTTCCCACCTCTGCCAGCAGTGTCACGTCGTGCGAATTTGGGCCAGACACTTCCCCTCTCCATGTCTTCAATCTTAGGGTTTTATCCCCATCACCGTCGTGTAAAATCAATAGCAGTAGCGACATCCCCAGCAGACTCCACGGAGGCTCTGGAGTTTCTCCCTTTTCAGGATGGAAAACTCTGCTTGGGTTTTCAGTTTGGGGGTGTTTAAAATATTAATTTAATTTTACTGGGTTGGTTTTTTTTAAGATGGATTGCTTTCAGGGGTTTTGGGTAGGTTGGGGGACAAGTTCTTGGAGGCTGGCAGAGTGTTGTTCTTATGGTGGAACTAATTTTCAAAGAGGAAGTTTTTGCAGCATTCCTAAAACCTTGGACTGTGTCTTCACCGCAAAACGGATGTGTTTTTACATAGAGATCAGTAGCTCCGGGTGAAATCCTAGTGAAGACAAGCCACAGGTTGATTTTACCTCGACGTAGCTAGTCAAGGTCAACCCTATCCCTTCCACCTGGGGTGGATCTCAACTAGCTATATCGAGGTACAAGCGACCGTGCCTGGTCTCCACTAACATTTCCAGTGGCCATAGCAATCGCTGGGTAAGAACACACCTTTTTTTTTGCAGGGACATAGAGCCTTGGTGACCCTGTCTGTAAAATGGCGATAATGGTACCTGAGCCACCTTTCTAAAGGGCTCTGACTTTCCTACTGGAATACCCTGCCAGTCCTACTGCAAGGAAAGTTGCAGGACAAGGTGGAGGCCTTCAGCCATTGCGTGCAAACCTTGCCCCCAAACCGGCCCACTCCAGGGCCCACACACCAGCAGCACTAGCACTGACTGAGCCAGCGTGCTAAAAATAGAAGCGTAGCCCGGGCGGCGGGGGGAACTGGCCACCTAAGAACGATCCCCTCCAGGACACTACGTATGCGTTTGGGTGGCTAGGCCGTCCCGCCACTCGCACCACAGGCCCCCTTCTATTCTTAGCACCATGGCCCAGCCAGCACAGACATTTGGCCGTGTCTCCTCGGCCTGGAAATTCCACTTCCAGCTCAAACTGGAGACGCCCCCTTAGAATGCGTGGCCAAGCAGTGACGCTGTGACAGAAGCACCTCTTCTATTCCCATGGCTGGAGCCTGGAAAAACAGGGTTACTTACCAGTAACTGCTGTTCTTCGAGTTGTGTGGCTCATGTCCATTCCACTATAAGTGAGTGCACGCCACCGTGCACGGTCCTACACCCCCTCGTCCCTTCTTTCTGCCAACTCTGGCAGCGGGGACGGGGGGTGGGTTGTGGAATGGCCATGAGCAACACATCTTGAAGAACAGCAGTTACTGGTAAGTGACCCTGTTTTCTTCTTCGAGTGATTGCTCACGTCCATTCCACGCTGGGTGACTAACAAGCGACGAACTGCTTGTAGCCCAGCTCTGCTGAAGCCCACTCCTTCCTGCGCCTTGGACAGAGGCGTGGTGGGACGCAAAGGGCTGTACCGCCAGCCTGCCCTAGCACTCCCGCTGGGAAGGCTGTAGATGGAGCTTGAGCCCTCTTGGGTGAGCTGCGGTGGCGCCCGGAAGCGGCACCTTCACCTGCTCCCGGCCGAACACAAAGCAGGGAGTTATTCACAAGGAGATGCGCCAGCAGAGGCCGGTGAACCTGTCGTCTGGTGGGATGCTGCAAGGAAGAGCTGCGTCGCTCTCCGTAACGGCCTGATGTAGAAGGCAGGGCCCCACTCGCGTTCTAGAAGTGCTGCCTTCTTCTCTCCTCCAAGCCGTGTGGTTCGGGGAACCTGGGGAGAATATATGATTGGTCCACTGAGACTGGGCAACCCCTGGGGCCGGAGGGCCCAGTGAGGTCTCACTGAACTTTATCTTATAGACGACAGTATGAGGAAAGAGCTCTGATCCTGGAGACCTTCCTTGCCAAGGTAAACACCCCAGGAAGGCCACCTTCCCGGATGGCCAGAGTAGAGGGCATGACGCCGTGGGGAGTCCAAGGGCCCAAGGGCCGATAGGTTCCCTTCACAAGACTGATGAATGGGCTCCCGCCGCCTGTCGGTGTGGTACGTGGTCGCTGCACTGACTGACAGCGCCTGCACCTCCCAGCTTTTGATAAAGCGGAGGGACCTTCCGCAAGCCCAGCGAGCGTTTCGCGGGTCTTCTCCTCGGTGTGCCGACGCCTGTCCTTCCTTGGCCGGACGCCTTGCGAGCCGAGGTGAGCGCTGACACGGCACGGTCCCCTTCGCTCGAGGCGGCCGCTATCAGGGTAACTGAAGGAGCCGGTTCCTTGAACGGAACGCCCCTTCCCGCATCCCGAGGAGCCGTTCAGCAGACTCGGGAGGCTCAGGCTTGCTGCTGTTGGGTTATTATTATTATTATTTTTGGGGGGGGGAAGGGGGATTGTAGCCTCTCAGTGTCTGAGCTGCCTGCTCAGACTGTATCCTGGGGCCGTGACGGAAGCGGCCTAGTGTCAGGCTAGCCATCCTCACCCCACTGGTGCAGGCCATCCTGTGCCCTACCCGCTGCCCACAACCTTGGGCTGTTGTCGTCGGGCGTTTGGGCATGTGGCCCATCCTGAGGGACTCGGACCCTCAGCACGGCTGGGGCACGAAGGTCTGGTCTGGTCACGCCCATGCGTTCCGTGGGCTGCACCTGAGTTAACGTGAGCTTTGTGCCTTTACCAGCAGGACCCCGCCAGTCGCAAGACGCCCGACCGGCTCACCCTGCTCCGGGCTTGGGATCTGGGCCTGTCTGGGCCGACCAAGCCCATCAAGCGCGCAGCTACCCCCGCACGGCCTTCAGTAAATCCCATCGGCCAAGTAACAGACCGCGGGGAAAGCCGTAAAGCGTTAGAGGGGGTCGCCCTTATGAAGTGGGGGAACCTTGAGGATGTGCGTCCCTGACATCCGGGGCGGCATCCAGGGCTCCTGTTCCCACTACTGGAGCTGGGGGGACCATGCGAGACCTGAGCCCCTTGTTTGGCATTTTTTGTGCGACGACATAGGTCTGTCACCGTCCTCAAATCCCCCTTCGTTTTTTTGGGGAGGGGGGAGGGGGGGAACGAGGAAGTACCTGGAGAGGGACCTCTCCCGCCATCGCCTGCAGGACCTCTCCCGCTGCTCCTGGCTGAGGCAGCCTCGCCCTCCTGCCTTAGCTCGCCGAGCCATCTCAGGGGCCCAGTGGGCCGAATTCTGGTTCACCCAAGCCTGAAGGAGGGTATAGGCTAGGCCGCTGCCCATACGTTCATCAGCAGAAGGGCCTTTCCGATTGCCCCGTAGCCGAGAGGACTTTTACTGAGGGCCGAAGGAGCCAGTCAGGGTGGGTGGTATTTCCTAAATCCCCTGACTCTGTCCCCTTGCCCGTAGGACGTGAGACGGCCGTGGCTGGCACCTCCGCTGCTGCTGTCCCTGGAGACCTGCCTGACACCTGAAGGTCTGTGGCGCGTAGCAGCCCAGAGAACGGAGCATGGTCTAGGAGTCCCTGAGACCAGGCAGCTCCGCCTCCATGCGGACGAAGAGAAGGCTGACCCGTCCACGGAAGAGCCCCTGATGTGCTGCTGGACCTTTTTGGGATAGCCCGGCATTGCAGCCACTAACCTCCGGGCATGCTGATGGCAGAGGGGATGGCTCTGCCCACCGAATAGGCAGCCACTGAGGGTGGGAAGAGCGCTGGTCTAGCTCCCGCGGTCCCCTGCTCTGCAATGGCTACAGGTTCAGCATCTGCTGCCGGGCAGAGCCTCAGCAAAGCAACTCCCTGAGTCCCCCGAGGGGCTCACCTTCCACTTGCTGGTAGTGCTACTGAATAACGTTTTCCCAAACAAGTCTGGCCTGTAGTCGCCCTGGTTGTCTGGAGCAGAGCCCGTCTGCCCCGCCTATCCCTGTGGCTGGCGGCGACCACCACCAGGGGCCCGGGGCGGGGTGGTGAACAGTATTCAAACCCCTCGGTAACATATTAAAGGGTGTCTGACGCCCCTTTTGTTCCTTTGCCTCCAGCCCCCAGGGGGAGGTCACCTCCTGAGCAGCTCCCGGTGTGCCCGAGAAACAACCAGGGATCGGGAGCGTGCTTCATCTGGCAAGCGGGGGGTGGGGGGGGCAGAAGGGGGTCCTGCAGGCTGCAGCTCCTCTTCCCGCCAACAGGCAGTCCCCACAGAAGTTGCTGCCCGTGGGGCTGAGTCGTCATCCGAGGGCGCATGGTGTCCTTGTACTTGAGGCACTAAGGGCATCCCTGAGGGGTTGATGGACCGTGGTCCTGTCCCCCCTCGGGAAACCCCTTAGGCCCCCATACGGCCATTGGGGTGAGCATTGCCTTTGAGGCCATCTGCCTGGGGTTCCGGCACCTTCGCCGATGGTTGCTCCCCAGGTACTGCATCCCCAAAGGGACACTGAGGCACCGTTGACAGACCACTGCTCGGGCTGCCCGAAGCCTCTTACTGTGCAGTATCATCACTCCAGAGAGCGACCCCTCAGCGACGACCACCTCGACTAGCAAGTTCGTCGTGGGTGCCGCGGCCGGAGCAGGGGTACGGACAATGCTCAGCGAGCTGGGGTGACCCAGGCATCATCCCTGCACCGAGGACTTTTTGCACTCTGCATGTGTCTCGGCGCCGAGGGCGAACTCCTCGGTGCCGAGTCCGTCTCTGGCATCCGGGTTCTGCACCGCCCCAGCTCCTCGGTACCAAGACTGTCTCCGGTGACCGGGATCAGCACCGCGTTCTTGCTGGCAAGCTCTTCGGTGCGGGAGCGGTGGGATGGACCTCACCCGGTGCTGAGGGGTCGAGACCGGTGTCGGGCGGGCGACTTCGCTCTCCACCTCGATGCAGGTTGGTCCAGCGACCGCGACCTGGGATGACTTCTAGGGGAGCGATCCTGCTTTACCCTAGGAAACCGGTCTGCAGGAGATCTTCCTCCC
The DNA here is from genome assembly GCF_026122565.2 of Emydura macquarii macquarii. Classification (NCBI taxonomy): domain Eukaryota; kingdom Metazoa; phylum Chordata; order Testudines; family Chelidae; genus Emydura; species Emydura macquarii. Next base: position 2,559,972 of record NW_027133251.1, on the reverse strand, counting down.
CGTATCGGGGATCTCCTGAGCCATTCAGGGGTCCCAACGCGGGCTTCCCCTTAACGCCAGCCCCTTCTCTCTCGCGGAGGTAGGGGCGGCGATGGCGTATGCCAGGCCAACAAGGCTCTTGACGCCCTTTGGCCACCGAAGCCGGTCAGTGCCGAGGGGCTCCCCCACTCCTCGAGTCAGGGGTTCCCTGGCTGGAGACGCTGGCTCCGGCAGCAGGTCTCCGCGATCCGACCTCGGTGCGGATCGGTGCTCCACCCGCCTGCTCCGACGGTGCGGGGGAATCCGAGTGCTTCCATCTCCGCGGTGCCGTGTCGGGTCAGTGTCGACGGTGCTCTCTGTACCGGCAGCACGCTGGATACCGCAGCGAAGCGGTTGGCTCGGAGCCGGCTCGGGGGTCCATGAGCCGGCTTTCATGTGGATTTTCCTGGAGTCTGAAAGCCTTATCCATCTGTTCTCTCACTTATGAAGAGCTTCCCCCCACCAGTGGGGGTCAGTTAGCGGGAAAGCCTTCCCTCCGGAGAGCACGGCTTGAAGCCATGACACCGGCGCATACCCACTCCCGGTAAAAAAACTCAGCTAGACTATCCTCAAGTGTCTAACTACCACTACAGCAGTGACTAATCTAACTAACTAATTCACACAAAAACCCTAGTTTAAAGTTTAAACACGGGGAATAAAGCGCTAGCAATGGAAGCGCAGGCAGTTCCAGTGACCGCCACGGGCAGAAAGAAGGGACTGAGGGGGCGTTGGGCCGGCAGCGCCTCATATACCGCGGCATGTGCGCGGGACTCCAGGGGGCACCAGAGCCGGCCCCACGGGATCTGCTAAGGGGAAGAACGTTCCGGTAGCCGTGCACGGAGACGTGCACTCACCTGTAGTGGAATGGACATGAGCAATCACTCGAAGAAGAACTGGGCCTTCTCCTCCTTCAGATCACCACCTTGCAAGTTATCTCCCCCTCCAGTCCCACTGTTCACGGGTGGGTGTGGAGCAATGAGTCATTGAAGCTATCAAGGAGCTGTCAGCGCCCAAGTAGGCTCTAGGCTTGCTTGTGCTTTAAAATAACCTCTGTTCCTCTTTGATGATGAATAAGGAAGGCCTGGAAGGTTTGTGTATTTTGTAAAAAGCGTGTGTGGGTGGGAGAAGAGCTGCTTGATTTTTACATTAGCTCTTCACTACTCTGGAAGCGTCAACAGTGACTGGAGCATTAGTGAAATGATGCCATAACAGAGTGAAAGTTTAGCAGTTGAGAAGGGAAAGGAATTAGCTTTTCAAAAACTTTGGGTTTTGGTTGTCCTGTGAACATCTCCTTGATCCAATGCCTAACAAACACTAGGGAGAAAGGACATCCTTGTTAAAGACTCACAACGTATATGCGTGCACACACTTCGGAGAAAGGACAATCTCTTAAAAATTCACACACATGCATGCCCGTACACCTTGCCTTTTTAGTTACGTTTCAAGAGCACACAATATAAATCCCTGAGACCTCCAAGGAGGCAAAGACCAGACTGGATATTCCCAATATTTCTAAGGTGAAAAAACACACAGAAAATCACCCAACTTTTTTTTTTTCAGCCTTTCAGGCCTCCTTTATCCATCACAATGAAAAACGGCACAACTCGTTTTGTTAAAAAATACTTTGTAGGTCACCTTTAAGGCCACCCCAGCTTCCTTCAGTGTCTCTCAGCACTGGCAGTTCCCACTCCACCAACTTAGGTACTTCTATGGTCCCTGCTGTCACCCGCAACTTTGTTACTCCTTTTCCATCCTGAATTTTGCAAAGGGATGCTCAGTTCAACCAAAACCAGCCAAAACGCTCTATTCATAGTTCTGCAGGCTGGGAACTTGCTGCTTTTCTCTGCTGCCTCACACTGGCTAAATAGGCACTAAGGGAATGATGGAAGATAGTGTCATCTCATAATACTCTGGGTAACCCAGTTAACCCTATCAGGACCACTTTATACTGAGCCTGGGCAAAGAATGGCCCAGCCAGCCCAGGATTGTCTTTCACCGATGTCTGTCTCCTTACTTTGTTTGATTCAGACACATCTCTGTCCAATTACCTGCTTGTCAGCACCTCGCTCTTTAATGTATTTATCCTTGCAACACTCTCGTGAGGCAGGGCTATTTATTCACCCCACTGCACAAAAGGGAAACTAAGGCCCAGAGAGACTGAGTGACTTGCCCAGGGTTACACAGGAAGTCTGTGACAAAGCTGGGAATTGCATCTGGAGCGCCTGACCATCACTGCAGTGCTTTAACCACAAGAGCATCCTGGCCAGCCCACATATGTACCCCCCAACTCCAGCACTGCACTCTTGCCCTGTCTTCTCTCTCTGGCAATCAGCCCTCTCAGCTGGGAGCAGTACAACTGTTATAACACAGAAAAGCAAAACAGATGGTAAATAAGGTCTTATCGGCATGACATTTTCCCATGCAGGGCGATCTGGCCATTAACTAGTGAGTGAAAGATGTCTGAATTCTTCCTCACTATTGATTCTCAACCTACTTTTTAAAATGATTTCCCTTGACATTCTCAGCACATTTCCGTTTCTTGTTATCACTATATGTCACCCAAAAGTGTGTTGCCTTGTGCACAAGAGAACATGGCCTCTGCCCCAAAGATCTCCCAATTTCAGGTTTAGAGATGGTCCAGCGAACACAGGTGACTATCCAGCCATCCTCCACTCCATCCAGATACTTACGCAGCCGCCATCCCCACTGTACTCGATCACCTTGATCATTCTGCTTGTACATTGCATCAGTTCCTCCTCCCCCCGTTGTCTGTCCTGCCTATTGAGACCGTACGCGCTTCAAGGCAAAGGCTGTGTCTTCTTATATGCATGTACAGCACCTAGCACAATGGGACTCTGATCCCTGACTAGGGCCTTGTAGCACTCCTGGAATCCAACTAAAGAATGTGTGAAACACCTAGAACAGAAAGAAGGAGATGGGTCCAGGAAGGATGATAGTTACAGTGATGATAGCAGTCACTTTAGGTGTTGTTGACTAATATACGCTGGCACAAACACACACACACACACCCCATATTAATAATATGAATTATCTGCACGATATATATTAGTATACACTGAGCACCAGTAATATTAAGCACAAATATTGCAACAGTGATCTAGCCTAAACTGGCCTATGCTATAATCCTGTTCACTTAAGCTAAATATCCCATAACTCCTTGCATTTGCTGAAGTAATCATTTGGCAAAAGCAGATAGGAAAGGTGTCGAAATCAAGATACATTATTCTATGTCTTAGTACAAGCTGGGGACGAACCTTCACGGATCAACAGCTGGAATGCTAGTATCCAAAACACAGATAAGAAAGGAACAGAACAAGTCAGGGAACTGGGACAAACTGAATGGTTGGATATTAGTGATGTGTAAAGAGATGTGTAACTTGTAAAATCACCATATAAATAGTACCAGCTGAAATGCATAACTTGGGAAACATCTTCTGCATAAGGTGAATGTCATTTCTCTGCCTGAGACAGCTTCCCAGAGACTGGTATCAGATGGAACCTTTTTCCTGTACTAAATCTGACTGACACTGGTTATTTGGTCTCTTGAGTATACTTCATAATGAACCCAAGTATGGTCAAGCAACTGACTATATACCATTTATCAACTGTGTGTGCATAGCTTGATGATTTAATGAGGAGGGAAGGTGCTGGGGGTGATGTACTTCTATGTGCATAAAAAACAAGTCAGGAAAAGACATGGGATAGGGAGCATTGGTGGTTCATTTGCTGTTGGAATCACAGTAGAAGTGGATCTTCGGGTGGGATTTAAAGCCCTGATCCAAAGAATTCTGACGTCAATGGGAGTGTTTCCACTGACTCTAGCTGGTTCTGGATCAGGCCTTAAATGAGTGGGTTGGTAGACCCCAGTGAGGGGGATGGCCCATATGGGGCGGGGGAGGCAAAAACAGACACAGAGATGCTGGAGGGAGAAAACAGACCAAAGAAACATCAAGACTAGCATCACAGGCGGAACGGAGGGGGCAGGAGGTGCCAGAATAGGACACGATGGGAAAGCTGCGCAGGGCCATGACACTTCAGACAAGGAGCCTGAATGCAAGGTAGGGATAGGATACAGAGTGACCTAAACAAACTGGAGGATTGGGCCAAAAGAAATCGAATGAGGTTCAACAAAGAAAAGTGCAGAGTCCTCCACTTAGGAAGAAAGAATCCCATGCACAGCTATAGACGGGGGACCGACGAGCTGGGCAGCAGCTCTGCAGAAAAGGACCTGGGGGTAACAGGGATAAAAAGCTGGATATGAGTCAGCAGTGTGCCCTGGTTGGCAAGGGCCAATGGCATATTGGGCTGCATTAGGAGGGGCATTGCCAGCAGGTCACGGGAAGTGATTATTCCCCTCTATTCGGCATTGGTGAGGCCGCATTTAGAATATTGTGTCCAGTTTTGGGCCCCCCAATACAAAAAGGATGTGGACAAGTTGGAGAGAGTCCAGCGGAGGGCAACAAAAATGATTAGGGGCTGGAGCACAGGACTTATGAGGAGAGGCTGAGGGAACTGGGCTTGTTTAGTCTGCAAAAGAGAAGAGTGAGGGGGGATTTGATAGCGGCCTTTAACTACCTGAAAGGGGGTTCTAGGGAGGATGGGGCTAGGCTGTTCTCGGTGGTGGCAGATGACAGAACAAGGAGCAACGGTCTCAAGTTGCAGGGAGGGAGGTCTAGGTTGGACATTAGGAAAAAGTTTTTTACTAGGAGGGTGGTGAAGCACTGGAATGGGTTACCTAGGGAGGTGGTGGAATCTCCATCCTTAGAGGTTTTTAAGCTGCGGCTTGACAAAGCCCTGGCTGGGATGATATAGCTGAGGTTAGTCCTGCTTTGAGCAGGGGGTTGGACTAGATGACCTCCTGAGGTCCCTTCCAACTCTAATATTCTATGATTCTATGATTCTATGTGAAGTGATGGAGAAGGGGTAGGCCGGGAGGAGGTTCAGAAGAGCTGGGGATATGGTCAGAGCAGCCTGGGAAGAATATGGGGCTAGGTCTGAATCTTGCCGATTCTTTCTGCACAACATCTCTGTGGGCACATCTGCTCTGCAGCTGGGTGCAGGATCCCCAGCATGAGCAGACAGACACACGTCGGTTCTGCGGGAGCTAGTGCACTGAAATTAGCAGTGTAGCCGGGGGTAGCACGGGCAGTGGCTCGGGCAGGCCACCCCAGTGTGTACAGAGGGGGCGTGGGCAGATTTATACTCCAGCAGCTAGTTACCAGGCTATTTTTAGCCCACTGTCTACTCACCGTGGGGGACACGCTCCCAGCCACAGTGTAGACACACTGTGAGGTGCAGTCTTTTCCCCCCCCCCCCCCCGACACAGCTACAACTCGTGCGTCTCACCGAATCACAGATCAGTTATTGCAACATCCTTGTCTCTGGCATGGCAAGTGCAATCTTGCCCTGCTTATATGGCATTCAGAAAGCCACAACAAAAGCTCCTTCTCCTAACCCATTGCTTTGACCATATCGCCCCCCTCTTGGCAGCTCTCCACTGGCTCCCCCTTTTCCATCACATCACACAGGAGCAACTTGTCTTCACTTTCCAAGGCTCTGCCAGACACCGCCCCGCCCTACCGATCGTCTCTTGTTCGCTGTTGAAAGGTGGGCTCCAGTCGGCCCACGATGCCAGCGTCCACCCATGTTCAAACAAGAATCTCCTGTTGCCCCTCATGCATGGGAGGACCTGCCCCTAAACATCCACCCAATGAATGTGTGGTCCTTCTTCAGATCCCTCCTTGAGACTTTCCTTTGCCAGGAGGCCTGCAAAATACTGGACCATGGTCTTCTGAGACCACTACAGATCATTCCGAGCTACCTTGTTTCCTTGTAGTGCCCCCTCCCCCCGTCTATTCCTGTCTGCATCCACCTCTTGTCTCACACTCAGATTGGAAGCTCTGTGATGTCTGTTTTGTTCCGTGTGCGCACAGCACCTAGCACCAGGAGTGCCTGGCCCATGACTGGGATTCCTCGTTGCTACGGTAACACAAATAATAAATCAGATGATAATTTGGCCATCTAGTTTGGGACCGGCTGGATTGGGGTGTCTGGAAAGTCAGAGAGCAGGAGGCTGCAGTAATCAGGATGGGAGATTATCTGGGCATGGGCAGATCTGGAGGGGGAAGAACCAGCAGGGGAGAATTGGAGGGAAGCATGGAAGAGGACCACCAGGCTGCAAGTCTAGGATCCAGAAGGATAGCGATGTTCTCAGCTGAGGGAGAGGAGGCTGCATGGGTGGAAAGATGAGGAGCTCAAGGGAGTCAAATTAAGTGTAGATTGTTGGCAAGACACGCTGGAAGAGATGTTGGAGAGACAGGCTGGGATTGAATTTAGGTCCTACGTGCACTGTATCAGCTCCCGGCTGTTACAGACGTAGTTTGGTCCTGCTGTGCGGATGGGACCAAACTATGTTTTAATCATGTCCCTGAACAGAACTCTGAAAAACGCTGGCACAGACGGGGAGAGAGGGTCTTTCGGTTGAGAGAGTGGATTGGGACTCAGAACACTCAGGCTCAATTCCCTCCTCTGCCACAGACCTTGGACAAATCACTTCATTTCCCTGGGCTTCAGTTCCCCGCTTGGATAATAAAATGAGGATAACTTTATGCTGTCCTGTCTATTTAAACTGTCAGCTCCTCAGGGCAGGAGGGTCTCTCGCTGTATAGCACGCAGCATTTAGCCCCATGGGCCCTGATGTTGGCTGAAGCCTATAACTGTTAGTGTAGCACAAAGAATCACGAATATCGGAGTTTGCTCCTGACTCCACTGCAAACCCAGAGTGTGTTTTAACCACAAGGGAGGAACGAACATGCCATAACTTGAGCCTCCAGCATGTTAGAAATACCAAGACAGACAAGACTGTGCCATAAATGAAACCAAAAATAGCACGCACTTTATTTTCCTTCCTATTTTGTCTTTATTTGGTTTTTGAAGAAGAAAGAGCCAAAAACACTTCTTTTTTAAATAAGGTAACAGGTACCATGAACCGTCAAGCAAAATACAGGTTGCCTGGACTGAACTGACAGCTGGCGAGTCACAGAGGCATTGGCAAATCACTGTGATACGTCCCATGCTGCATGGAAAGTAGCAAACCTGGCATCGCAGTAAATAAAAGCCCAATCCAAACGTTACACCTGGGGCAGAATGACTCATGGGAGAGCTGAGACACCATGGATTTGTTTCACGTGGGCCCCAGGGACAATACAATGGATATTCCTGCCAATCACTATGCTCAGCGAATGTCAGTTTTTCCATCCGTTCTGGTTAAAGCAGCTGCCCGCTCCGATCAGAGGGAAGAGGTGGAGTCTGGGAGCGCCGTGTCCTCAGGAGAGCCCATTTTCATGATCACCTGGCCGTCGAAGGCTGGCATATCTCATTAGCCTGCAACAGGGGATTCAGGGCAGCCCACCGGCTAACGCTTTTCTAAGGCAGCTGCTTCATCAGTGCTTGAACTGAGGGAAAGAATGAGGAGCCCCTCTTCCGCACACCCAAAACAGCCCCAGCTTTTCCCTCAGCCACTCTCCGTCCTTGGCCGAAATTCCACCTCACCTGGCAGTGTGGGGGCAGACATTAACCCGGCTGGTGCACCCCGCTACAAGGGAACAGAGCAACGCCCTCCCAGCCCATAGAGAATTGTGCCCAAAGCAGCCCGCGGCCCCCCGCGCTTTAATAGGCAAGCGAAACACCTCACCTCTGCTCCATCTTAACGCAAGCCGTTTGCCACTCATGTCCAGAGGGAGTATTGACTGAGGGGCTGCCATCTCTGCAACAGGATCCTAGGCTGGGACCTATCACTTCCCCCTGCAGGGAGACCTGCCACGCTGAGACTCAGCAGACCAACCTCTGCACTCACGCTCACGTTGCAATCTGCTCCCTGTGACAGGCGTTAGCAGTGGCCCTTGGGCCCCTGACTTTTTGCCCAAGCAGCCCTTGCCCGGGCGGGGCTGTAGCACAGCTGGGCTACAGGTGCTCTCCCGTTCATGAGCAAGCTGCAAAGAGCTTTGGAGGTGAGGTCAAGAAGCGTGACGAATAATGCACCAGTCGGCAGCAGATCTCAAAGCTCTTTACGAAGGAGGGCAGTACCCTTACCCCCATTTTAAACAGGGAAACCAAGGCACAGAAAGGGGAAGTAACTTGACCAAGGTCAGCCAGCAAACCAGCAGCAGAGGCAGGAATTGAACCCAGCTCTGCACAGTCCTTGCCCAGAGCTCCAGCCATTAGGCCACAGCAGAGGGAATCAAGGAAGGGCTGATGTGCTCAGAGTGGCAGGCCAGGGAGCTGATCTGACCAGCTGCATTTTGCATGGCTCAGAGAGGCGGGGCAGGGTGGTTGTCAGACGGGAGGGGAAGACGCTGCAGTGGTCGAGGTGCTAGATGATGCGGGCCTAGCTGAGATTTTCCATGGATTGGATGGAAAGAAGCTTTTATTTTGGAGACATTAGGAGGGAAGGACCAGCAGGACCCAGACACGGCCTGGAGCTGTGGGGCTAGAGAGAGGGCGGAGCCAGAGCTGGCTCCCGCGTTGTGGGGCGGGATGACATGGAGGAAGAGGGGAAGGACTGGGAGGGAAGACGAGTTCAGCTGTGGCCGTGTTAAGTTTCAGCTGATGCTGAGATGTCCGGGGAGGTGTCAGAGTGACAGGCTGCGGAGTGGGACGGGATGGAGACCAATCAGGAGCAGAATAGTCGATTCACAGGGTATTGGCGCGGAGCTGAAAGCTGCACAAGCAGATGAGTTCAGCTGGGGTGGTGAGTAAGAAGGGGGGGAGGGCCAAGCATAGCGCCCCGTCTCTCTCGGAGAAGGGGAGACACTACAGGAAACTCCAGAGTGGTAGGAAGAGAAGCGGGGACAGGCCAACGTCACAAACGCCCAGGGAAGTCCATTCAAGGCAAGAGGGGCTTCTTGTGTTCTGCAGACACAATGTCTCCGCTCCGCAGTTATAAGCCGCAGTTTGACCTACCAGCCCACCTAGTCCTTTCAGAGAGAAGTCGGGGGTAGCTCCTTCCCAGGGGTGGGGCCTATTGTGCCTCTGGAATCCAGCAAGCTGCTCCCTCGTATCACTTCCCGCCAGGCCCTGCCTAACCTACGTCCAACCCCGAATTCCAGGCTCTGTCTTCCACCTCCAGCCAGGCCTCCGCCTCCTCCACAGGAATTCTCATTTATCGGCAGAAGGGCTTTAATATAACAAGCTGCTGTCTGGCTTTGAAACTCTTCAGACACATTGCGTGATTCTCATCACCTCCTGGCACTCAAGAAAAAGACCTGGGTGTCATTGTGGAGAACTCAGTGAAAACCTCTGCTCCACGTGCAACAGTGGTTTAAAAAAAACCACAACTAACTATTCCAAATTCCTCCCCATCCCTCGCTCACCACTCCCCGCCCGCCCGCTATGAAATCCTCTTGGTATTTCCTGGTTCCCCGAACGCAATATCACAGTTTCATTGCAATCCATTGCGACATGTGATGGCACGATCATGAATTTCATGTGATCTTCACTGGACCAGGATGTACTGAGTGGATTTCCCAGAGGCAGAAAAAAAGCCAAAAAAAAGCCTTCCCCAAGAGAAGGCTAGCTTCACCACTGGGTGTCCCCTTCTTTTCTCTCTTGACAAAGTTCTCTTCTCCTTAACAGAGCACTCCTTCTTGATAGCTGTCACGTCAAAGAGTCCTGTACAGGGAATGTTTCTCTGTCGGCCGTCCAGGTGAATAACCCTGATCCAGAGCGTGGCTAGCAAGCAATAATGCACGCCAACAACCCTGTAAAAGAGTATTCAAACCAAAATCCTCCCCACCGCTTCAATCCCTTTCTTTGGATTTAAAGAAACAAAAATCAGATGCTGCAATAAATAATGTGAGATGAGTTCACTCCTCTGAGAGCTGTTGTTTCAGGCTCTGCACAGTTCAGTAGATGTGGCCAGTGGGGTTTTTAAGGTTTTCTTTGCATCCAGAACAGTGCATGTTTTCCCACGTGAAAGCTGAGATTCTGGAGAACAAGCAGGCAGCATGAGAGAGGTGCTACAACACCCGAGCCCAGTCAGAGCCCCAATCATCTCCCTCACTCGCCCAGAAGAGGCATGTACCAGGTGACATGGCCGCGCTAGCAGTGCGGATCAGCTTGACGGCTATGAAGAATGCTCTGTAGAAGGTCATTTGCTGCGCCCGAGGATATTTTTGGCAGGCATTGGTATTTGCTGGCTATTTCTAATCCATTCGTTGTTCTGCTCCAAGCTGGGCGTGTGTGTTTTCACTCCTTGAGCAAGGACGAGGCGGGGTTCACACATGATATGCTTCGTCAGGCAATATGAATAATTAACATGCTTCGTTAGTTTGGATTATGCCTGCTAGATGCATGAAGCTTTGAAGATCAATTGGATTTTAGTCTCATTTTGCAGAGGTCACGTCTTCAATCCAGGACTGTCTCAGTCACGCTCCGGCTCACCCCATTTCCTAGATCCACTTCCGCCAGGGTCCCATCCAGCTCCTTGAAAAGATGCACATAACAGTCCTGATCTGCCCGCCCCCCCCGCCTCCCTGCCCCTTTGCTCCAGTTTTACAACTGTGTGACTCACCTTAAATGGCATTACTCCGGATTCATACCAGCATAACTGAAACGGAGAGGAGAATCAGAACGAATACCTCTTTCCTTCTCTGACTTGCTGGGTGACCTAGTGCAGGGGTCAGGCTGAGGGCCCCAGAGCCTGAAATCTATTGATTCCCAGCAAGACATACGGCACGTTCCATGACTGTGCAAGCTTCTCCCTGCCCTAGAGACCACACCAAATGTGGAGTTCAGTCTCTGAGCCCATTCACTCTTGGCCTTTCTGATTCATAGATTTCAAGGCCAGAAGGGAACACAGTGATCGTGTAGTCTGACTTCCAGCATAACACAAGCCACGGGACTTCCCCTGTATTAATTCCTGCTTCGAATCCATTAATTGCGTGAACCTGACTGAGCACATGAGGAGACTGTGACCACAGCACTGGTGGTTTTCGTAACATTGGCCAGGGTCTGAGAGTACACTTCGCTCTGCATTTCTTTGGAGGGGGATTCACTCCGGTGGGTTGGCTGCTTTTACTGAGAACTTCTGGAGGGCAGATCCTCAGCTACTGCCAACCAGGATGACTCCACTGAAGCCAGTGGCAGAATGACACTGATTTACATCAGCCGAGGCTCTGACCACTTAACGCTACCCTCTGCAGCTCCCTCAGCATCCTTGCAGTGCCACCCAGTTTGGCACGGAGCCATCTGCGCACCTGTGCCCCACCCGCCGCCATGCGGAGAATCAACCTGACATTGAGTTTGATAATGCACTGAAAATACATTACACAACAAACCCCTGATTGCATAAACCACATTGCACAACAACGGCCACATAACACTCAGGTCACAGCCTATCCAGAGAGCACTCAGCCCTGCTACAGGAGAAAAAGAGACAGAACAAGACACAGTAAGGAAAGAAAAAAAGGAAAAGAAAGGCAGAGACTTCAGGGCAGCTTCACTCCTCTCCTCCCAGCACGGTCAGGCAGGCCAATGGAATGCAGTAGCAACCTGAGGACAGCTTGAGGAAGGCGTTTGATGCTCTTTGCAGACCTTTGTTATGCTAATTCATTACCCTCAGTTACAGTTGACCCCATCCTCTGTTGCCATTGAGGCTGGGTTCACTCCACTGCTGCCCAGGTGGTGTCTGGCGACTAGAATTTCTTTGGGCCTGTCTACCTAGGGAAATTGATCGGCATAACCCTAGTGCAATGATTATTCTTCTACGGCGATGCTGGCATAACTCCCCCAGATAGACACTCTATTCCAGAGGTCACTTGTATAGCTATGCCGGTCAGTTTCCCTGTGTAGACAAGCCCTTTGAGGTGTGACTTGGGTTGCAGGCGTCTTTGCTGTGGAGCAAAGGCATGTTAAAAAAAAAAAAAGAGAGAGATGAATAGGCCAGGTCTCTAACTGTCTCTCTCTACGTAACACACATGCTTGCATGGCCAATACGCCAGCACAGGGATGAAGGACTAAGAAGCAAATTCAGTCTCCATTCCTAAAGCAATCCTGGGCTTCTTCTCTCAGGCTGCCAGAAATGCGCTGGATGTGGTTTGTAAGCGGACCCCAAAAAGGAGATCAAGCCCCCAACTCCTACGCCCCTGGCCAGGTCATCATAATGTTCAGCCACCACTTACCTAATCTGGTGCCGTAGAGATAAAGGGTCCGTGTTCCATCACCAAACCCCTGAGCCATCAGGTCTGCAAGGGGGGGAAGAGGGGAGAGAAAAACTCCACATGAATAATGTTATCCAAACAAGCTTCCCTGCCCTGACTCCTCTTCCATTTGAAAGCGGCAGGAAATAGCCACACAGAACATTTCAACACAGATTCAAGTATCAAGCTGCAGGGTGACAGCTGTAATGTGCAGCTCATGGAGCTGGGACAGACTGTTACAGCCACACAGTTACAACCTAGATCCAGACTAAGGCCATGTCTACACTAGCGCGTTTACAGCGGCACGGCTGCACGGTAAGATCGCTCGTGTAGCTGCACTATGCCGACAGGAGAGAGCTTTTCCGTTAACATAATAAAATCACTTCAATGAGCGGCAGTAGCTACGTGAGTGGGAGAAGCTCTCCCACCAGCATAGAGCTGTGCACACGACCACTTACGCCCATGAAACTTATGTCACTCGGGAGGCGGTCCACACACCTGTACGGTATGCGTTTTGCTGGCATAAGTGCTAGTATAGACATGGCCTTAGATCTCGAATCCCCCCAAAGTTCAAGGGTGCTCAGATTCACAGATTTTAAGGCCAGAAGGGACTGTTAGATCAGCCATCGGAGTATGATTCATACCATGTCAGAGCTGGCAGACAGCCACCCCCTGTCTACTCCTTCATAGGAATACAGGCCCACATTAGACTTGGGTGAACTAAGGTTTGAAATTGAGTTGGGATATTAGCATGAGCGACAGGCCCACGGCATGTGCCCAAAAAGAATGAGAAAGACGAGTTGTTCTGTTCAACTTGAAATGACCCTTTGACACACCGCTTTATCCTATTTAAGGTTTGGGCTAAAGCAGTAAAATAAAACCCAGTTAACTGGGTATCAGGCTCAGTAATAATTGGCTGAATAAGTCTTTTTCATGTATTATAAAAAAACTGCTTCATCTGGCCTTAACTAGGGTCCAATAATTGGCAATGGGGTCACTTGTTTGTTAAAGGGTATAAAAACAGTAAACTCTTAAAGGTTTCATTGCTAATATCTGCCTGACCACGGTGGAGACAACCAATAGATATCTAAGCATCCCTTTTATAAGTATTTATAATCACAGGCTTATAAATGTTTTGTTACTGTTTGGATGTGTTAAATTGCTTATTACTTAGGCTTTTTAGACATGTTTAGAGCAATGGTAGACATACCATTTGGCCTCTAGATTTAATAAAGGAATTTATGGTTAAATTGGCATCATGGTAGAATCCTATATTAATAACAACTCCAACATCTTTGATTGTTATATGTCATCACAGTGCCTATTGCTGGTCTGTCCATTGACTTCAATGGGTGCTGGATTGGACCCATAGGTTGTAAACTCTTTCAGGACAGAAACCACGTCTTCATAACAGTTTCCACAATGCCTACCACAATGGGGTCTGATCATGCTTGGGTCCTCTGGCCACTGAATGAGCATACCAGATATTCCCCTTACTCTCTGGTGTTTGGAAGAGAAGATAGGCTGCCTGTGGACTTGTGCTCTGGATTGTCTGCTCATAGACGCTAAGGTCTGAAGGGACCAATATGATCATCTAGTCTGATCTCCTGCACAATGCAGGCCACAGAACCTCATCCATCCACTCCTGTAACAGACCCCTGACCTACGACTGAGTTATTCAAGTCCTCAAATCATGATTTAAAGACTTTAAGGTACAGAGAATCCACCAGCAAGTGAGCCCTGCCCCATGCTGCAGAGGAAGGCGAAAAAAACCCCAGAGCCTTTGCCAATCTGCCCTGGGGGAAAATTCCTTCCCAACCCCAAATATGGCCATCAGTTAAACCCTGAGCATGTGGGCAAGACTCACCAGCCAGACACCCAAGAAAGAATTCTCTGTAATAATTCAGAACCCCCCATCTAACATCCCTTCACAGGCCATTGGCATATCTATCACCAGCAGTCAAAGATCAGTCAATTGACAAACTAGGCTGTCCCATCATACCATCCCCTCCATAAATGTATCAAGCTGTTTTGAAGCCAGCTAAGTGTTTTGCCCCCACTGTGATCAACCAATACACCCAAGTCCTTCTCCTTTTCTGTCACTTCCAACTGAGTCCCCGGCATATAGCAAAAATTCTTGTTATTAGTCCCTAAATGCATGACCTCGCACTTTCCACTATTAAATTTTATCCTATTTCTATTACTCCAGTTTACAGGGTCATCCAGATCCTCCTGTATGATATCCCGATCCTTCTCTGTATTGGCAATACCTCCCAACCTTGTGCTGATGGAGCTTACCCTGAAAACCTCTCTCCAGTATGAGACCGAGAGAGCAGTGGAAAGAGGCCTATAAAGTAGCAACAGAAGCTGCAGGAAAAAAACAGAGCACAACAAAGCCAGATATGATATGCACATGAAAGATTAAAGCCTTACAACCAGGAGACTGGTTAGAATCTTGGAATCCTAATATTGTTGACCGTTGGAAGGCTGAACCCTATGTCATAGAAGAGAGGTTGCCAGACCTTCCTGTCTACAATGTTTGGCCAAAGGAACAGAGATCAACTGGACAGCTCACCCCGGTACTAAAACTGCAGTCCTGGAACCTGCCCAAAGACCTCCTGTCACTCAGAGCAGGAAGAAAGGTGAGAGAACCCCACAGCTCCAGTGCCACTTCCTGATATAGCTCATTGTCTAGATTCCAACAAGGGCAGTCAGGCCCAAGAGTCAGAGCAAGGGCAACCCTCAGGCTGGGGGTAGCAGAGGAGCTCGTGATCAGGTCCAGGCCGCGGTCAGTACCAAGGGTCAGAGTCCAAGTCAAGTTTCAGGGTCTGAGTCGGGAGGCGAAGTCCAAATGAAGTTGAGGTCAAGCCAGGAATTCAAGAGCAAAGGACGGGAACAGTCATAGCAGCAACACGGTTGCCAGGACGCTTCTTGGAACGCTCCTTGGATTTATATAGGGTAGGGAGCCGGTCAGGAGCCCTGGAGCTGCTGTCTGTCAAATCTTGAGGTGGAACGTCCCATGGCCTGTGTCCACAGCAAGTCATGGGAAGTGGAGGTCCAAATGTCTACAGCTGCTGCTAGGTGGCAGCCAGGAGGTGGCATGAATCTGGTAGCTCTACAGGCCTGGGTTCTAACCCCCAGGATCTTACGTTCATTCAGCTACACTGAAGGAGGAACCTGTCGCTTCTGAAGATGACAAGAAGTGCAGCTTCCTCTGTGGCAGACTATTCTACGAACGCCCCGCTCTGTTGGTGTTCAGGTTGAACGAGCCCTGTGGAGACCTAGCGAACCAGTCCATCCCCGATGCCCCTCAATATGAATTGAAGCTTCCAGCCAAACCCTTGATGCCATCCAGAAGAAACAGCCCTGGACAGAGTGGGAACACCTCCGGAGGGAGAAGTTGTGGTGCCTGAGGTAGGAAATGCCTACCCTGCTCCCACAGAACATCAGGCAATGCTCAGGCACTCTGGTCACAAGGTGAAACCCATCATTCAATTAACCTACAACTCCTCTGGTGTCCCCTCTAATGTGCCTCTTCATGTCACCCGTAAGTGGATGTCAAGGCAGGTTCTGCCCACTATGGATACTCCTGTCTGCTGTCCTCAAGTTTCAATAGGACACTGTACTTGTGCGCATTAATTTCATGGTTAAGTATTACTTTGTGTTTATATTGATGCCCTCAATGGGGATATTAAGTTTCCCAGGCAAGGGCGAGTGTAACACCCCCACTTGGCATGTCCCAGGTCCTGGAACTCTGGACTCAGCTTATGGGGGCCCTACCAAAAGGATTACAACTCTGATGACCATCAGAACCCTGTGACTTCATTTCCCATGATGCTCAGAATCAGAGGCGGGGACAGAAGGAACAGAATAGATGGGGACACAACACATGCTTTGTGAGCGTGTTATACTTGGAAGGGTTTATTGGTCCTGAAAGCCTTTGTACTGATACTTCCAAACCTTTTTTAGCCAGGATAGGCTACAAAGTCTCAGGCCATCTTTTCTTCCGCTTCCCAATTCCCAAACACACACACGGTTAAGTTCCAAGTTGGTTTTAGCAGCAGATCTGTCATGAACCGCTACGGAACTAGAAATGAATGCTTCTGGCCCGGATAGCTGGGATTCTCACTGCTTTCAGATGGGATAAAGCATTAGTTTGCAGCTCTCTAATGGTTTGTGTGTAGCTGGCACTGAAATTTTCCTGGAGCTGAAGTTGGGGATGGAGCAAGATGGTAATCAGAATGGTTTTAAGATCAAATATCTGATGGACTACAAATGAACGCTGTCCTCTTGGAAAGTGGAAGAGCCTCGCTCTCCGATACTGCATACATTCCTAGCCCCAAGGGGTTCATGAAATGTTGGATCTTCAAATCATCACAGGTTCTTCACGCCACAGTGTGCCTCAGTAAAGCAAACAAGGCTGTAATGAATGGAAAGAGGTTTCTCCTTATTGAGTCTGCTGTAGTTCCATCTGACTCTAGTGCTTGTTCTATCTCGTGTCATACCACTGGGTCTCCTGGACTCCAAGCCTGGTCTAAGCAGTCATGGAAAGGATGCTAACTACGCTACAATGTCTAGCACTTCTGTTTCTAGTACATGCCTAGGATTGAATATAGCAGGTCTGGAATCTCAGGCCGGTGTAACTTTCATGCCCTGAAGTAAATTGTGATGGGCTTGGGTGTCGAGAGTGGCACAAAACAACATTTGCGCAAAAATAGTGAATTTTGCAGAATTGATCATTACACCCCTTCCTTGCCCGGCACGTAGTGGGTGGGTGGTGGGTGTTGTATTTGTGGCTCCATCTTCCTTTTCTGGACAAGGCATTTTGTCATATGGTAAGGAGGGGGGAGAATGGTGGTCGTGCTCTTTCGAGCTCCAGCCATAAAATAAGCCCCACCCATGGGCGTCACCAAGATGAGACAATATGGTAGATTGTGCAGCTGCTCAAATGTTCAAAATACGGTTGAGCTTGTTTCCCGCTCAGTGGGGCTTGAATGTGTCCCTGGGTTCTTGGGCTTGGCTCATTCTTGACTGGGGGTGGGGACGGGAAATAAGTAGTGGCACCTCCCACTTGCCAACCAGTTGTGGCACCAGCATGTGCCATTGCACCCAGTAAATGGTGTAGCTCTGTGACCCTCCCTCGCCTTTCTGACATCATCAGTGAAATAGTCAGCAATGAATACAGTTACAGTATCCTCATGGGATGACTGATTTACCCCTCCCTGAGATGACCAGGCAGTTCACACCTCCCCGAGCTATTGCACCAGTCATTTTGCAGACTCTTCTCTACAATGACTCCGCTCGGGTCACATTTTTGAGGTGTTCTTTACAACCATAACAGCTGGCGACTTAGGGCAGGTCTACAGCACAGAATTTCTTTGGTGTAACTACGTCGCTCAGGAAAAATCCACACCCCGGAGCACTGTAGTTATATCCACCTGCGCCCCGGTGCGGACAGCATTACCGCCTCTCCTGTCAGCATAGAGCATCTGCCTTGAAGCGCTACAGCATCGCAGCTGTGTCAATGCAGCGTTGTAAGTGTAGACATGCGCTTACTCAGGATTCGTCATCTTTGTCAGCAGCTCCACATTAAGTGGCATGACAAGATCAGCAATGAGGATATTTGTAGCCGAACCCAGAAGCTGCCTCCATCAGCACCGGTACAGCAGCTTTCTTGGTGCAGGCAAATGAGTAGGAAGGAAGACCAACAAATTGCCAAACCATTGACCAAGGAATGCCAATACACAGCCAACGATCATGTGGTTGGCCAAAGTTTTGGTGGCATGATAAGATTGCCAGTAACAGAGACAGACTACACACCCTGACAGACTGTCTTAAGGATATAACTAGAGACTAGCTGAGTGGCGCTCAATCTGCCAGGAGGCTACATCTCTTTGGGATTTGCCTTGATGATGATGAGCTTCTAGAGAACAAGATATTAGCTTCAGACAGGTGACAGGATGGTGTACAGATGAGCGCCAGCCATTTCTGAGCCCTGGGGCCATGTTGGTATTAATAGCTCCTCCTGCATTAGCCAAGTCGGAGCACTGGGTCCTGCAACACACTCAGCAGCCAACAGCCCCAGCCCTACGCATGGGAACTGGGAAGAAAGAGATGGTGCACAAACGGGAGCATGTGGTGCTATAGTCCCGCAGCTGTTCTCTGCTTCACAGCTAACTGGCAGCAGATTCTGGGATGGAACGGTCAGAGATTTTGTCCCTCATCAGAGACTCAGATCCCAGGGAGTAAAACCACAGAGAACATCTGGAGCTGATTAAGGAGCGGGGGTGGCTGGGAGTGGGGAGAAAATTAAAGGAATCCTGGAAATATGACTAGGTCCACACTAGGACTTTTGTCAGAAGCGCCGGTGTGGACATAGCGGGAGAGCTCTCCCCCGTCGGCATAGAATGGCTACACTGGAGACCTTACAGGAGCGCAGCTGCAGGTCTAGTCCAAGGAGAATGTACTGAGGGTGGCAGGATAATAATCAGCCTCCGATAGAAACAGAGTAAAAGCGAGTCAATGGTAGGTTCACCATGGTCTTGCATGAAGCTAGAGCTGTGAGCGCCACTGAGAGCTGCCTACCCGGCTGGCATTGCCCAGCTGCTGCAATGAGGTGGAGTAGAAGATGCACAAACCATTTACAGGAATGGAATTCTCATGCTCTATGCCTAGTGTCGTGTTCCCAATGACACCAGTGGAGGGGTGAAACTGGCATGGGTATGTGCTGGCTCACAACCACTCTACAGTACCAGGTAACGATCATGCTGTCTCCGACTGGGAAACATCTATCTGCATCAAACAGCCTCCACTGCAACCGAGGTTTTTAACAGCTGTTGCCGCCGCCAGTCTGCGTCGTCATCCCTTTCCCCCAAAAGCCGTTTCTGTTGCATGTATGGGTGGCTTAGCGTGCACTGACTCTTATGGGTTAAAGTTTATTTTCTGACTGGTTCAACAAGTCGGATCTGATTGAAGGGGAGATAATGTTAGGTGGTGTGTGCAATGCAATAGTGAGAGCGCTACTGCACACGGCTGTGGTTAAACTTCCAAGCATGACTAGATGCACACTTAGCACAAAAGATGACTCCAGGCTTTTGTATTTGAAGTAAAATTTGTAGGGAAGAAGGACACCAGCTGTAATATTGTCTCTGGTTTTCTCCTGCTAGTCCGGTTTGTAAACTAGTTCCAACGTGCATCTGGAGAAAGTGTCTCAAGTAATATCAGCATCAGGATCAGTCTCTTACTGTGTGTGTGGAATAGACCTAAACTGGCATTTCCATTCACACTTTCCACAGTATGACACGTTTTCCCTCTCCTGCCTCTATGCCTCACCTACGTCATCCATTCAATGGATCCTCACTGGTTCGAAAGACAACCAGGCTTCCTATTGGCAGTTACACAAGTGAAGATAACAACAGGGGTAATTTTAAGATCATTAATAACGGGCTTGAAGTCCTTACTCACCCAAAGCTCCCATCAAAGTCTACTGAAATTCACTCTAAATGGGTAAAAGGGTTTCCGGGCTATGGAAGAAGATTAAACAGAAAAAGGCACTCGTATTACAGAATAAGAGTGTCCACACAGGGAGATATTGCAGAATAGCTAATGTGGAACAGTTTATTCCACAGTAGCTGTTCCAGTCAATTTCCCCCATGTAAACAGACCCTTAACTTGCATAACAACAAATGCTGGTACCAACCCTGGAGCCCTTCTAAACCCATTCATACTGATTTTATTGCAGAGAAGTAACACGCTCCCTTTTATAACTGAGTTCAGAGAAGAGCCATATACAATTATCAGGGTGCTCCAGGGACTTGCTTAAGGGGAACCGTGGAAAGAGTTCAATGTGTGTAACTTGGCCAAGCTCGGGAACACAAAACAACGGACTGCAAGTGGCTGAAGAGAGGAGAGGAATTCCTTCAGGTGAGACAAGGAGGTGCAACTGGAAGCAACTGGATGAAACTGAGAAAGAAAACGTAGGCAATCAGGAGACGCTTCATGACAGCGAGATCTATCATGTGGTGGCAGAGTCTTCCAAAGAAACACCAGACATGTAAACTAGACAGCACACTGAAAACCCATATAATGGCAAATGATGCCGTGCAGGTTCCAGAAGATGGACTAAATCCATCTCTTATGTGCGGGATGTCCTTTGTGATCCATAAAGCCACTATCTCCTCCTTTAAATCCCACCTGAAGGTTCATTTCTAGCATGATACATAATAAAAGAAATTAAGATCGTAAATTTATGGCAGTTGTTTGTCGTCTTCTAATACAAGTCAGTACAGTACAGAATAGAACGGAGACCCTACCAAGACAGGTGGTTATGGTGCTAGTCACAGAGGTGTTATAAGGATAAATGTCTTAGAGATAGTGTGGTGCTCAGAAACTACAGTGATGGGGGCATCCATCAAGTACCCGAGG
Source organism: Emydura macquarii macquarii (assembly GCF_026122565.2). NCBI lineage: Eukaryota > Metazoa > Chordata > Testudines > Chelidae > Emydura > Emydura macquarii. The sequence goes on along the minus strand of NW_027133251.1, from coordinate 2,539,312 downwards.
CAGATAGACCTGGCTGGGGCCTGCAGGTGCTGCTGTGATGCAGATACATAATAAGTAATGACAGCTGATCCAGGGGCATTTGTGGGGAGTTATTACTTAAAACAGCAAAAGACAACTTTGGTGAGTGGAGCTTAAATTGAAAGCCAGGGGTGGGCAAAATACAGCCCATGAGGGCGGATCCGGCCCGTCTAATTTTTCTGGCGCCGTGCAGGAGTGCTACGCTGCAGAGGCAGGCAGCTTTTGGCCAGTCGCTCCCCAAACTTCCTGCTTTTTTGGGGAGCGACTGGCCGAGAATCACTAAGCTGGCCAACACTCCAGTTGCCAAGATAACTGAAGCATCGGGCAGCTTAGTTTCTCAGCCAGTTGCTACCCGAACTTCTGGCTTCCGGTCATGTGACCAGAAGCCAGAAGTTCAGGCAGCGACTGGCCAAAAGCTGCCTGACGCTCCAGAATCACGTGGCCCTCAAGACTTACCAGAATTCGTGGAGTGGCCCCTCTGCAAAAATTATTGCTCACCCCTGTTGTAAGCTCTTCAGGGCAGGGACTGGGTCATGACGTATGTACGTGTGCGCGCACGAGAGAGATCAGAGTCTTGTGATGCCACCAGAATGCAAACAAGAGAGAATACATTTCTTCCATCCTATTTCCAGGGGAAAGAGCCTGCCAAGGGGATAAGAATGGGAAGAGATTTGTGTTTATGGTGACAATTCACAATTACTTTCACATTAGTTGTTATTTCCCCCACTAAATTATTCAGACAGAATGTATTTGAAACTACCTCTTATTGACATAAAACTGTCCTTTGTCTTTACTGCGTGCCATAAATTAAAAGGCATTTTGTGAGCTCAGAGCCCCACCCAAGGGTCAGTTCCTCAGCTGGGTAAAAAGCACCGTTCCAATAGAGCAACACTGATTTACAGCGGCTGAAGATCTGAGGCACGGCTCCTACTGGCCCCCAGTTTTGTGCCACTCCTTGGCCTGAGAACTGAAGCCTTCCCAGGGGATCTGCAGTAGCACAGTAGAAATTCTTAATACAACTGATTGGCAAGTCTGGTCTTAAAACTTGGCAGAAGCGTCAGGCCTCAGGTAATTATCGACTCGTTGTGGTACTCGCACCCATGTCTTGCCAGGGCATGTTTAGGACTTGGACACAGCCAGAAGGGTGTGCAGAAGAGAAGGCTGCTATGCAAGCTCAACAACTGAGCTGGTCTCCTTCATTGTCTGGAGAAAGCCTTGACTTTTTTTTATGCACTGGTCCTTAGCTTCCCACCAGGCCTTCAACCTTTAACTTCCTCTCTTCAGCCCTTTGATCATAGATTCCATGGCCAGAAGGGACCACTGTGGTCATCTAGCCTGACCTCCTGTATGACACAGGCCACAGAACTTTCTGTGGTTAATTCCTGTTTGAACCGGACCACAGCTTTTAGAAGAACATCCAACCTTGATTTAAGAATCAGCAACGATGAAGAACCCAATACAGCCCTTGACAGAGGGGGTCCCTCTGGTTAATTACCCTCACTGTTAGAAATGTATGCCTTATTTCCAGTCTGAATTTGTCTCTCTTCAAGTTCTAGCCATTGGATCTTGTTAGAACTTGGTCTGCTAGACCAAGGAGCCCATTATCAAATATTTGTTCCCTAGGTAGGTACTTCTAGATCAAGCTGCATTGCACAGCTGGTCAGGCATACGGAGAAATGAAGGTGACACCTCCCTCTGAGACATCAGGTAGCGGTAGCCATGGTTGTACTAGACAGACTGTTGGTTTGATTGTGGAATGTTACATGTCCAATTCCTTCACAGGGTGAGCCAGAACTTTTTCACACCCCTCTCTATCATTTGCACCAGTTTAAGGGCTTGATTCTGCTCCCATAGAAGTGGAGGGCAAAACTCTGAGCCCAAATACATAAATTATGTAAGAGACAGATCCAAAGAATGTTTAATGGTCAGGTAGGTGGGACATGCCAACCTAAGAATATCCTGCACTAATCTATGTAGGGGAGTTTTGCAATTGGGAATTGGGGACTCAGCCAGCTTTTATGCCTTTGAAAAGCTGCCCCTTTGTCTTTACCCCAATAACCAGTCTGGTAAAAACAATTGCAAAGGAACTTGTGGAAGTGGCGCCATACACGGACAAAGTTTATGTTGTTCCTCCGTCTAAAGGCTGGTCCAACAGAGAACGGCCACCTAGTTCTGCTCCCAGCTAACCAAATGATTCCTATAGCTCAAATGACAGAGCGCTGTGCTACAGTGTTGAAGGTCTTGGGGTCTGAGCTGGCAGGGAATTTCCACTGGGAAAATCTAAACAAAATATTTCAAGTCAGGTTGACCCAAATCAAAATGTTTAATTCAAGGTCAGTTTCACATGAATCTGTGTCCCGTAAACTGCTACAGTGTCTCATGGGAACGGTCATGTGGGTGTCACATACCTTCATTCTCTTCAATGGGCTGGGCTCTGACTGGACTATATCGTCTATACTGCACTGCTTCATGAGAGTTCCTCAACCATAGTGCATCATGGGAGAGGTAGTCCGGCCAACGAGCTTGGCCTAGAGAGGAAATGGGGAGCACAAACCACACGACTTACAGCTACCAGGAGGCACCACAGCACTCAGGCGGCTACCGTTCACTCGCGAACTCACTCGAGATGAAATATTGCAACATTTCCTGAATCAAAATTTTGGGGAACTTTCCATGCTGCAGAAACAAAATTAAAAAAGCGATATTTTGACTTTGCATCCTGACGTGGAATGAAAACAAATATCAACAAATATCAATATAGCGGAACGTCCCCACAGGACAGAAAGCTCTAACTGTAGCCCCTATAGGGGCCGGGGCTGGTTATACTGATGGTTACGTGTTTGATGTGTGTCTTTCCCTTCACAGATATCATTACAGAGTCCAAGTAGGTTAACATTTTCCAGAATGACTTTGCTTAGCTGTCAGCTTTCATATCTTGTGCCTTCACAGACAGGGGCGTGTGCAGTGGGGGGTGGGCAAGTAGGGGCACAGGCCCCCCCAATCGGCAGGGGCACAGAACTCCTCCGGGGCCAGGGTAAGGGGTGACAGCTCCTCCGACCCTGGGACCATGCAGGGAAAGCCAGTTGCTCCAGCCGGGGGGAGGCTGCGGGGGAGGAGGAAGAGCCAGATCCACTAGCCACGGCAGTGGGGTACCGGGCGGGGGGACAGGGAGGCCCAGGCCTCCAGACGCCAGCCTGGGGGGGGTGCACCAGCTAGGCCCTCCCGGATTCACAGGGGGCTGGGGGCACAGGAGGCTCTGAGCGGGAGAGGCGGGCGCCACGCGGCTGGTAAGTTCGGGGGTGGGGGATGTGGAAAGTCTCCAGGGCACAGGAGGAGGAATGTGACGTGTTCCCCTCCCTGCAGGAACAGACCTTCCCCTCCCCGGGGGAGTTGGGGGGCGGCGCCGTCCAGTGGGAGCCAGGGACCCCTCCTACGCTGCGTGGGGGGCGTGTGCGGCCTGGTGGGGATATGTGCAAATGTAAGCATTGGCCCCTGGGGACCGGAGACCCACAGAACGCCACTGGGCCTCAGGGCCATAGCGGGGAGCACCGTGCTCCTCTGGTTGCGGGGGGCACAGAAACTGCCCCTCCAAAAGTGGCCACATTTTATACCTGTGCTCTGCCCTGTTCACAGACCATGGTTCTGGAGATGGAACTTCCTGCCCTCTCCGGGACTAATACCCGCTGGGCATAAGATAACTCCTGTACATGGCCTCCTGGCTGCCTTAAAGGTCAGGCTGCCCTGCTCTCCACTGTGCTGTTGTAGGAGTCACAAAGATTTGCACCCCCATGCAGGTGTAGTCACCTCTGCAGTCCCTCCAGCAATCTGGGAGGTGCAAAAACTTTAAATCAGTGACCAACAGAGAGGTGGCATGTGATTTAGTAGGATGTGTACAGAACCTCCCACGGCGCAGCCACCAGTGGGTCGGTAGTGACAGAGTCCAGGTTTAGGGCAACATGAGAAGTAAACCCCGTAGCAATGCTGCTGTAATCTAGCCTGGCGTTCTTCTGTCTCTCAGTCTCGGCCACTGGTTCCTGTCTGTGTCGCAGAGTCAGAAATAAAGTGATCCTTAGTGTCCTACAGGACGGTGGCAACTCTGAACTTCCAGCAGAGGTTAAACATTTCAGGCACAACTATTATTGAGGCGTTGTTATGCCTCTGATTCTGCCCCATTCTTTTGTGGTGCAGGAACAACTGCTTAGCTGGTTCCCACCACTTGCCAGCTGGGCTTGACTATTTCAGCCATCACCTTTTGAATAAATGCTGAGTGATTCCCTCCCCACCCCCAACATTATGTTGGTGCAAAAACTTTAAATCAGTGACCAACATTTAGAAGTAAGTTCAGCATTATCCGTGAAAATGCATTAAAAACCCCATTCCTTCTCAGCTGCCACGTGTTTCTTTACTTCCACTGAAGTATCAAGAAGTGAGAAATCTTAGATCTTAAGAGTGGATTTTTCTCTCTCTCCCACACTCTCTCCCGTGACTAGTCAGGGCTGCCCTGAGGGATGTCTGCTTTCTAAGCGGTATTAGTGTAAATAAAGATATATCTACAGCCTAGAAGGGACAGTTGTAAGGGTTGGTCAACACTTAGTCTACAGACTCTCTGGGGGTGATAATTCCCCCTCCTTTTAAATAACTGGCTGTGAATATTGCTTTCTCACCCCTCCCGGCTTCCAATGGCTGAGTCCCACACATGCTGAAGGGAATTACAATTTTTCTGGAATTAGGGTTCCTGATGAAGCAAATGATTCAGGCTTTTTGGGCTTGTTATTCCAATATTGCAAGGAGACATCGGCAAGGGGTGGGGATGGTCTGATGAAATTGCCTGCAATGGCACATGGCCCATCTGTTCGGCTAGTAGGAAATGCCCCCAATGGCCAGAGATGGGGTATTAGATGGGGAGGCCTCTGACCTCATACAGAGAATTCTTTCTTAGATGTCTGACTGGTGGGTCTTGCCCACATGCCCAGGATCCAACTGATCACCACATTTGGGGTTGGGAAGGAATTTTCCCCTATGTAAGATTGGCAGAGACCCTGGGGAGTTTTCACCTTCCTAAGCAGCATGGGCCATGGGTCATTTTCTGGTTTAAACTAGAGTGAATGGTGGATTCTCTGTAACTTGAAGTCTTTACATCAGTCAGTAACTCAGCCAGAGGCTATGGGTCTATTACAGGAGTGGATGGGTCAGGTTCTGTGACCTGCATTGTGCAGGAGGTCAGACTAGATGATCATGATGATTCCTTCTGGCCACAAAGTCTATGAGTTGCATTTTTATCTTGTCAAATTCTTGCATAAAGAAGAGAAAAAGCCTCTGGAGGGCTGAATCCTTGCTAGTCACACAGGACCATTGGCTAGTAGTTAAATTAGAGTCAAGGAAATGTGGAAGGGGTCCTGGCTCTGTGACCTTGGAAATATCATTTAACCTCTGTGTGCTTCAGTTTTCCCATCTTTAAACTAGGGGCAATCCTTACACTTCCCACACAGGAGTTGGGAGAGTAATTAATATTTTTAAAGGTCAAGCAGGGGTCCCACATCTGAGATATTTAAAAGGTTTTACAAAGCCCACCATGAATGGAAATATTTTCATTACCATTAAAAATAAATTCGGTGAAAACAGAGGATGGGAGGAGTGGCAATTTAAAAAGACCTCACAGCCGTGCTGGGGAGCCAAACCACAGCACTGGCTAATGCATGAGAACCAGAACGTGAAATTGACACGGCTCGTGTAATTGGCTGGTAGGAGCTAGGGGCACCCAGTGAATGAGAAGCAGAAATGGCCACGAGATGGTTTTTTAAATGCTTGTGTGTGGTTGTTCAGTGCTGGGTTGACCACTCTGCAGCGGTGCACGGGCTGTGACAATTCAAGCTTTCCCTCTCTCTCTCCTGGCAGCACACCTGAACCCTCACCTGGAAGAAATCCCTGGGATGGGTGTGACAGGAGCTTATGTGCCATTCAGTCCTTGGCTTCTTTGCCAATACTGCCAGCACAGGGAACAGTCATCACCACTCACGGCTGCTGTGACCTGGATAGCCGTTTAGTGGGAGCTGGATGGAGATGCACCAATTTGCCTTACCGCCAAATAGTTATTACCTGGTAGCTGTATTCAGCCACTAATTGACCTGCATTCAGATTGGTGACCAAGAGGTAACACACTTGCTTAACTATTAGCCGTCCCCTGTGCTAACCGGACCCCGTCAAATGCTTCTGCTTTGACTAATGAAAGGGGGTCTGGCCGTCAGCAATCCAAGACGTGACTGTGACTGTACAGTAGGGTTACAGGTCTTTAGATCCGAGTTTGAATTATACAGCTCACCAGTACGGTCGATTCGCTGGTCCCAGCCTCGCTCCACAGGACCACCACCCACTTTGTCTCACTTGCATCGTCATTAAATTGTCTCGTTGGCCTCCTGCATAACACAGGCCAGAGAATCTTGCCCATGGATTGAGGCCGATAACTTGTGTTCGGCTAAAGCATCTCTTCCAGAAACGCAGCCAGCATTGATTTGAAGACATCAAGAAATGGAGAATCCACCACTTCCCCATGGTAATTTGTTCCCCTGGGAAATCACCCTCACTGTTAAAATGTTGCCCCTTCTCTCATTTGGAGTGGTCTGGCTTTAACTTCCAGCCATCAGTTCTTGTAATGCCTTTTGTAATCACCTGGGTTAAACGGCCCTTTTGTACCTGTTATTTTCTCTCCGGGAAGTTACTTGTTGAGTCATCTCTTGCTCTTCTGATAAGTAAGATAAAGATGGATAGCTTCCAAGGTTGGTGGTTTTTCTTATCAGTTTTCAAAAACAAAAGCGAGATTTGGGATTGAGGACCTGCGTAAAGTGTGAGGGGAAGGACGGTCCACTGGTTAGAGCACTAGCCTAGGATTTGGGAGACAGGGGTCAATTCCCTGCTCCGCCACAGACCTTCCTGTGTGACCTTGGGCAAGTCACTTAGCCTGTCTGTGCCTCAGGTCCCCATCTGTAACATGGGGGTCATAGCACTGCCCCTACCTTACGGGGTGAGGTGCTCAGATACCATGGAAAGGGGGCCATATAAGCACTGTAGATAGACCCTTCAGTGTTGTCATTTATACCTGTGCAAACTGCCTGGAGAACCCTTACAATCGGATGTGGTAGCATTTTAAATCCACTTCTAAATGACTACACAGGGTCCAAAGCAGCGGCGAGTCAGCCCCAGAGACTTTGGCCTTTGACATCCAGGAAGCGGGAAATCACAAGTTCTGTGGCCGTTCCCTTTATCAGTCTGTAACGTGCAGACTCTCTGCAAATGAAAAGTGAATACAAAAAGCCATTGTGCCTGTGTACGCAGTACTGGCTCCAAAAGCCTAACTGCTGAACGTCCCCGGGCCAAAACACAGCCACGCTGCATTTCAGTCAATAACGCCTTTCATCTGGCCATGCCAAAGGGCTTTACAAGCATTAAACAAAATCCAGGCTCACAGACAGCACCCTGGTGGGGTAGGGAAGGGATATTAGATAAGGGATCCCTTTAGCCACCACTCATAACTGCAGCCTCCTCCAGGCTGGGATGCAACAGGTGTTTAACAGCACAGCTGCAACGTTAAATAAGCATTTGGAGCACCTGATATCAATGCAAAACTGATCTGTAAGCATGGACTGAGACATCATTGGCTTCTCTATCATGGTGCAGAATTGGGAAGCGATCAGCGTGTCTAGGAAGTTGCCAAGGTTTGTAAGAGACACAGGTGCTGTGGATGGGGCAGAGCTCATGAGTCAAAAACAAAAACGCCACTGAAATAAAGCTTTGGTCTTTCTAAGTGTAACACATTCCAGGGCTCGTGAGTGGGCGGATGGTTGCCTGAATGCCACACACGGCACGTGCTGGATCACCGAGTCATTCTTTTGGCAACAACCAGGTCAGATCTTTTTTTGAGAGTCAATTACATGGATCCATGGAGCTGTGCCTCTTGTAGACCCAGCGAGAACGGCGGCCTAAGCAGGTCCATAGCGAAAGGCCCTCCCTGTTAGCCAAGGTAAGTGGGGTTAGCAGACCCGAGCTACAGCCAATTCCAGGGGACAACAAGTGAAAACCCAGGGATGGGAGTGAAGGTTATAGGGCAAAAAAATCAGGTGGCCAGAAAGGGACATGGAGCAGTGAGTCTCTGACAGCGCCCACTGCTCCTCAAAGGCGCTAGGGAGTCAGTGGATGCCGCCCAGAGGAGCTCTGCCCAGATGCGTGACCAGACAAGGGAATGGAAATAGGCCCCACAGTCTCAGAGTATCCCTCACCCGGCTTCCTCCTGATACGGTGCAGGGCCATCTTGGCCTGCCCCAGAAGGAGGTTGACAAGGTGGTCCCGGGACTTTGTGGGGCCGCAGACGGGGAATGCAAAACCAGGATGCCAAAGGATGAGACAGTGCGGGGAGAAATGCGGCCAGACCCTCAGTAAGAGGTTCTGGAGGAGCCGGAAGAGGGGCTGCGATCTGATGCACTCTGCACAGCCGTGCACCAGGGCCGCCTCCTCACCGCAGAAAGCCCAGGGGTCGGGGGAATCAACCGGTGAACCCCGCCAGGCACAAGCCGGCGCGCACAGCTCCGTGAAGGAGCCGCCCACCAATATCGCCGGCAGACCAGAGCGGCCCAGCGGAGCTCCTCGCTCTCCGCAGGTGGCAGTAGGTCCTGCCATTCGGTGTCAGGGTGGGACACGAGAGTGGGGAAGCGGGTGGTGGGAAGCGTGTGCAGCTGTTAGCTTGGGACAGTTCGGAGGCGGACCGGCAGGATGGTGGTCTCCTGGCTGAGGTTGCACAGGGCGGGCGGAGGAGCAGGGGCCTGATGGCAAGCTCTGGAGGGCCGGGGTGAGAGGTGCCACAGAAGCTGTTCAAGGAACGCAAGAGAAGCGGGAGGCGGAGCCGCCCTCACCTCCTGGAGCACGTGACACTCACCCCGCCGTGGCAGCCCTGTCCTGCGGGGCTGGGCCCGGCTCTCCACCCCAGGCATTGCCACCTGGGATGTGGGGTCGCAGTGCCGCTCAGGTGTGGCCTGGCCACCCCTCCGTCATGGCGAAGGGGCAGCCAGGCCACATTTGAAGGAGCGGTGCTGTGACCCCATGCGCCAGCTTGCGATGCCACTCGCCCAGATTTTTGCCACCGTAACAAATCTGCCGCCCTCACCATGACCCAGTTACATTTGTGAGCATCCTCAGAGACGGCCGGGCCAAATCCAGGGCCATGATGAATGCAGAACCCAAAGCATTCTGCCTTTCCAGATTCCCCACGCCGTTTTAAATGGACAAGTTAGACACAGGTCCAAAAATGCTGAGCTGAGTCACTGAGCCGGAGGGCTGCTACGTTCCACCCCACATTTTAGCAGAGAGTGAGTGGTACCTGGATATACCCTGAAGTTAATGGGAGCTCCATCACTGAGCTCAGTGCTTGTAAGGTCACTTCCGCGGTCTGCAAGGCCCGTTGAGATCTGTCAGGATGAAAGGGGAACATAAATAAAAGTGTTTTTTAATTTGTCTTTTTCTCTTAATTTAGGAATCGTTGACATTGCATTTTCCTTCTGGTGTTAGTTTAATTCACTGCATTCTATACTTCCCAACACTGTGCAGCTTCTTCCCAGTACACGTTGTCCAACGTTACAACCGGTGTTATGTGAAAGCCAGTACAATATTGATACTGTGAAAAGAGCCAGGAGAAAGACTTGAAGCAACTTAAGATGTAACATGACACAGCAGAGTGTAGAGACAGCTGATTTCTCCGACTCTGGTTGCTTTAGGTTAGAGCTGGTCAAAATAATATTTCAGAGAAAAAGAACGTTAGGAACCATTAGGAAAGGGATAGATAATAAGACGGTAAATATCACATTGCCACAATATCACACCATGGTACGCCTACATCTTGAATACTGCATCGCGTTCTGGTCACCCCACCTCAAAAAAGATACATTACAATTGGAAAAGGTACAGAGCAGCACAACAAAAATGATTGAGGACATGGGGCAGCTTCCATATGAGGAGAGATCAAAGACTGGAACAGTTCAGCTTGGAAAAAAGATGACTGAGGGGGAGGATATGACAGAGGTCAATAAAATCATGAATGGTGTGGAGAAAGTGAATAAGGAAATGTTATTTACCTCCTCGTATAACACAAGAATCAGGAGTCACCTGATGAAATTAATAGGCAACAGGTTTAAAACAAACAAAAGGCAGTACTTCTTCAAACAATGCACAGTCAACCTGTGGAACTCATTGCCAGGGGAAGTCGTGAAGGCCAAAACCATAATGGGGTTCAAAAAAGAACTAGATAAGTTCATGGAGGATAGGTCTATCAACGGCTATTAGCCAAGATGCTATGCCTCTGACTGCCAGAAGTTGGGCGTGGACGACATGTGACAGGTCACTCACTAATTGCCATTCTGTTCAATCCCCCTGAAGCACCTGGCATTGGTCACTGTCAGAAGGCAGGGGACTGGGCTAGATGGATCTTTGGTCAGACCCAGGATGGCCGTTCTTACGTTTCTTATGTTCTCATCAAAAATGGATTTTTTTCTAAAATGAAAATTGACATGAAAAACCATTTATCACCACAGCATCTCAGCAGCCCCTCAGTCACAGCCCAGGTCCCCAATGTGCTGGGCTCTGTACAAACACAGAACAACAAGACAGTCCGCCCGGCTTCAAAAAGCTTAATTGTGACTTTTATTTTTAAATAAAAAAATTGAAAGTTTTTTGGCGAACAAAAAACATTTGACGACATTGTCAATAAAAATATTGCCAATGAAAATTCAAAAAAAAAACCCCAAACGGCTCAATTTCAAACCCTTTCTAAACTTAAACAGTGATATACTGAAATTATTCATCAGATCCCACCTCCCCCGCCCCCACTTTCTTTAAAGCCATCCCTGCTACAAGAGGTTCGGATTTCTTTGTTTATGGACGGAGTTCAGAGAAGTTTTATCTTCGATTCTGAATATAGGTTCCAATCCTGCACACAATTCAACCAGAGGCAGAGCCTTAACCGCACAGAGCACTGGACCTGCTCTTGCTACAGGCAGTTTCTGGGGGCTCCGAATCAAACCAGATTTACTACACTTTGTGCTAAGGGGTGATTTGCCAGCAGTTTATGAAGGGTTAACCATGAGAAATGATTACTGTGTATGGTAAGAAGCAACCTACTGGCCTCCATCACAGTGACTTACAATAGCTGTAAACTGGTCCAATAAAAGATGCTGCCTCACCCATCTTGTCACTCTCCTATCCTGGGACCAATAAAGCTACAAAAACAACGCAAACAACAAAGGAAGATACTGAATTTTGCCGCCTGAGATGGCAACTCCAGACAGGCCTGAAGAGCGCTGTGGGACTCGAAAGTTTGTCTCTTTTCCCAATAGAGGCTGGCCCCACACAAGATATTCCCTCTCCCACCCTGGCCAGGCCTACGCTGCAGACCTAGATCGGTAGAGCTACTATAAAAATCCACAGCCCTGAGCGACGCGGTTATACCGAGCTAATCCCCGATGTAGACAGAGCCATGCTGACGGGAGAGCTTCTCCCACTGACATAGCTACCGCCGCTCAGGGAGATGGATTAGCTACACCAACAGGAGACGCTCACGGCAGAGCTTGTGTCTGTGCCTGGGGCTCCGGGGGAAGGATTTGGGGCTCTCAGGCATCTGCATTGGTCCTCCTCTTGGGGCTTTGCCCTGTGAACCTCCAGAGGCTGTGTCAGGTTAAATTAGCCCAGGCGGTCAGAAAGCCCAATATTCTGATTAGAGATGAGCTCGGCAATAGAAGAAAGCACAAAGACAATTGTGAGAGCATCCGGCAATGGGGAGCCGGGGGGTAGACGGGCATCATTGGCAAAGCTGAGGGGGCAGCCAGCAATCCCCTAAAGTCTGTGAGGTTATTCTAGATTGGCCGTCTGTGCCATTGAAAACCCAGAGTAAAAGCAGAATGGGAGGTTACCATCTGCCTGTCACGCCCATGTAACCTGAGAACAAGCTCCCCCATTGCATTCATTTCTCCTGCTGTAAAGTGTGTGCGTCTCGCACCTGCATTCCCCCACCTGCATCTCTTGGCGTATGCTGTTTTCATTGGCACCATGTGTTCTTGACACACGAATGCATCCTCATCACAAAGAAAAGTCAGATTCCCGCCCACCAGTGTGTTGCAACACATCTGTTGTTGTCGTCCATTGAACAAAGCAGGGCCGTACATAAGGGTGGAGGATTTTCCTCCAATTCCAAGCAAAATATGGTTTGTCTGCCTGCTCGAACAGAACTGCAGGCAGCGTAGTGTGAAACCCAGCAATCCTGGCTCACGGGGACCCATGCAAAATGTTTTGCTATTCTTAGAAGCCATGGAGTGGAGAGAATCTGTCCACCACAGGATGGGAGGAGAGTTCAGATTACAGGTTCCATCTCATTCCCTTCGGTTAGTTTCCCTGCAAAAGGGCTCAAGCCCCTGTGAGTTTTCATCCTTCTTTTTGGCTTCGAAAGTACCCCAGAGCTTCAGAGTGAATCTTTGCTGGCACCCCTGGTTTTACCCCAGATCAGGTTGCAACTGCTACGTTGCTCAGGGGGCCCAGCTGAAGTTTTAAATCACAGAAAAAGGTTCCAAAACTTTGGAGCAAACGCCCAGCAGGCACTTAGGCTTGGAAGGCAACCCGGTTCCCGACTAAACCAGGTGGGAATCGATGGGTCTGGCTGAGGTTCATGTGGAGTTTTCAAGCTCGTTCAAGCCTGAAATTCAAAGCGTCCCTCAGTGGGTGTGACCCGCTCATGCAGCCAAAGTAAAAGGGACCGGATGGATCCCAGGTTACACAGGTTTTCGCCGGAGGCACCCCACTGTCTGGAGGCCCCCACACACCAGGGGTTGGAGCAGCACAAGGGGCTAGATCCACAAAGGTCTTCGATGTTGATGAGGGTTGCAACTCCTAACTCCTAGCTTCCCTGCCACCTAGTGCAATCCCCCCACCGAGATGGGTGCCCGGGCTCCCATACAATGCACAGAGCGAGAGTAAGATGCCTAAGAATGGGACTCAGAAGTTAGCAAGCTGAGCCGTCTAAGCCAACCAGTAGGAAATGCCGAGGAGGGGTGAGACCCACGTCCTGCCCTCGCAGGTGTTTAACTCCAGGCAGGAGGCCCTGATCCCTGCTTGGGATTCTCAGCCGTGAACTCTGTAGGAGTCAAGTTTTTAAGTCAGGTCAGCCCTTTCTCCAAAAAAAAAAAGAGAGAGAGAGAGAGAGAGAGAGACCACCCGCTCCATGATAACAGCTGGGCTATTGGCTGGGGCACTCACCTGAGACGGGGAGACTTGCTGTTCAAACCCCTGCACCAAATCAGACAATGCAGGGATTCAAACCTCGGTCTCTTACGACCCAGCTGAGTGCCCTAACAGCTGGCCTACTGGCTGTACTGGGACAGACCTCCTCTGCCCCTAAAATTCCCAGTCTGGTCGCCCCGGTTGTCTTCTGTGCAGGATAGACATGCTCTGAGAACACCCACCGGAGCAGGCCCCGGAGGCGAGATCGACGGGGGATTAGGCCTAGTGTGAGAAGCCTGCTGGTGCTCAGGAGTGAACTAGGATGCTGAGCAGCTTGGGGGGGTGGGGGGGAGGCAAAGGGGTGTCAGACCGGGGCAGTTCTGCACGCGGCCAGCAGCAGAAATGTAGGCACTTAGGGAACCTGGGCTCCTACAGGGTGAGACAGCAGCTGAGCGAGGGTTTTGAGGCTCTCCGGGTCTGTCTACACTGCGCTCAGAGGGGTGACCGCAGCCCGCGTAGCTGTGCCCGACGTGAGCTCTGGTCTAGCTAGCTCCAGTAACTCGAGCGGGGAAGGAGCTGCAGCATGGGTGGCACCAGCCGCTGGAATTCGTACCCCGGGTGGGCTAGGGCAGTCTGTGCTGCTGCGGCGTCACTGCTCGTGTCCCTGGAGCTAGCCAGATCGAAGCTAGTTCAGGTGCGTCTAGCTGCAGTCACACCCTGGCCGCAGTGCAGACGGGCCCCACGGCGCCGCAAGCGGCAGGAAGGCACCTGAAGCTCTTTCTGTTTCCAGCCCACGGTGCCCGCTTCGCTGGAGAGCTTCCCGCTACCCAAACATGGCCAGGCCAAGCAAGCACTGACCGAGTGCATCCCCAGGGTGCCTCGCCCGGCGGAGTGAGAGGAAACCGCAGAGGAGGCAGCATGACGTCATTTTCCCAGGGGAGCGCGTGGCAGAGCCAAGCCCAGATCCCTCCACTCAGGTGCCTGCCCTTCAATCACAAGACGACCCTGGCTCCGGGGCTCCTCTGGGCTATCTAATGCGCTCCAGCCGCTGCGGGACGGATTCCGCTGCTCCTTCCAGACACGTGCGCGTCCCTTTGCCCTGGGGCCTGCTCAGCTGCATAAAGGCAAGAGACCTTGTTTGGGGAGGGGCTGTTAAGACACTTTTCGTCCATCTTCAGCCACTGGGGAGGTTGCCAATGCCGGGACGTCGCAAGCTGCTGTTAACTCTCTGGGAGCTGCCCCCAGACTCTTTGCGAGATGCTCGCGGTCCTGGGGAGGGGTTTCCTTCGGAGGGGAGTTCAGGCTTCTCAGTCCTGGCCTGCTGCGCCTTGATGGTGGGAGGGATGAGCTGAGGAGCTGGTGGGGAGGATCTGACGCCCGGAGCTCTCCCCTGGCGGAGGTGGCCTACGAAATGGGCCATGGGAATTGGCCGGAGGCTGGGTGGACAGATCAGTGGGGCTGATCCTGAAGGAGCTAAGAAGGGGCAGAGGGCGACATTTGTCAAAGTGTTGAAGTGACTTAGGAGCCTGAGCTCTATCTTCAAAAGTGACTTGTGCATGTAGCAGATAATGGCCACTGTGGAAAATGGGACTTAAGGCATTTTGGCAAATCTCACCCAAAGCAGCCAGAAGCTTCCGCTCCAGCCTAGCATGAACCAGAGCCGGGAGTCGGCTACAGGACGCTGGGAGGCTGGGCCAGCACGAGGGCATGAGCAAGGCAGCTGGCCCTTCTCCGGCGCGGTTCTAACGAGCTGGGCCCAGAGCCCAAATCCGAGCACCACACAAACGGGGCGCTGGCTCTTCCAGCAGGGCCCAGGTGCTCCTGTAACAATACAGCCTGGTGCCCGGCCCTCTGGGCCATGTCTCACTAACAGGCCGCAGGGCTTCCTTGGTCTGTGGGAGACCCACAGCCTCCCAGGGATTGAGGGGAGTTAGGTGCCTAAATACCTATGGGGGTTTGGCCCTAAGTCACCATCTTCTCATCAATAAATAGCTTTTCTTCTCTTTCCTTCCTTTGTTTGACACCTGTCCCCTCAACAAACTGCTCTCTGCCCTGGCGTTCCTGGTCTCTCGCCCCTGGCGCCCTGCACGCGCTGCCTTCCCGTCAAGTCACGGAGAGACGCCGTAACCCCGAAGGTGGTACGGGCCCCACCTGCGGCTGGGGACACCCCCCAATTCTCGGCTTTACTGCTCTGAGACACTACACTTCGCGGCGTCGGCTCTGCCTCCTGCCGAGGGGCCAGTTCTCCGCTTCTCCTGCAACACCGAGCGCAGCCATGGAGCAGCATCAGACACAACATCTAAAAACAGGAGCACCCCACTCGGGCATGCCAGCCGCATCTGCCCCGGGTATTTACCCTGTCAGCCCAGCAGCTACATTGCTACACTTTAGCGAAGACGCCCTCCGAGCCTTCCTTGGGATCTCCTCCTCACGCTGAGGTTTTCTTGGCGCTCTCCCTCCCTGCCCTGCCGCTCAGCCCTTTCACAGAGCTGCTAATGATTTTACGCCACCAATGAGCGCTGCGCAAGCTAGCTGCCATTTGCTGAGGAGACTGCGCTGCAGAAACACTCGGCAGCTACTGCCATTCAAGCGTGGCACTATTTACCCGTCAGCCTGGGAAAACGGGCAGCTTAGAGCTCTCCGATTTCCAGCCTGCCCACGGCAGTGGGACCCGCTGCTGTCCTGACACCTGCTGAAATGCTTTAGCAGCTCATTGGAGCTGAAAAGAGATCAAGTACGTTTCTGCCTGAGAGTCTGTAATGGATTTTCCCTGAAACGCTGCAGTGCATCGAACCGGTCAGTTAGCCGTCCGATTCCAAACACCCACTTGGATTAAAGAGAAACTGGCGGCTTTCGCTTGTTTTAACTTTGTTCTTCGGACACATGCACCTGCACATTAGACTATCATAAGCAGCCTGGAATAGAGGGCTGTCTTGTTAGGAGTATGCTAACGATGTGAGGCTATAATTCACCCCCCCGCCTCATCCTCTCCCCCACAATCCCAGCTCCGCTACTGATTCACTCTGTGACCTTGCCCAAGTCTCTCTGCCTCTGTGCATCTCTGTTTACCCCCTTGTAAAACAAGGTTAAAGATACATGCCTCACTGGGCTGCTCACAAAGATTGTTTCATTAAGGGATCTGATATTTGCGCTATAGACAGAAATGAGTTATCACCATTATAGCACCCAATCATGCAGTAAAAAAACCATGTTTTTCTTATAGACTTTGATCTGCGTGGAGAGGAGACAACAGTAGGCGTGAAATCCACTGGCATGCCAGAGCAAACGGTTGGGAAAAGGAAAAGAAACCGTTCATCGCTTCCACCCCGATTACATCTTGTATGCCAAAGCAAAACCGAAGCCGAAGAGCAGAGTGTGCCGATACCTTTGCAAGGGGTGCTGTGTCGCGCCTTTGAAACGGTGCCCTCCAAGAGTGAGGGGGGTGGGGGGGCGCAGGTCGCAGTGCTGAGCAGAGTATAAAGAAATGACGCTGGTGCTCAGATGGGGCCCGTGGATAGTGGCAGTGGGGTGGAATTTAGAGAGAAGAGGAAAGAACAGGCGGGGGAGGGAGGGGAAGCACTGTATCATGTGCCTCTGCTTGAATGAAGTACCCCGTTTAATCCCAGTGATTTACTCACTCCAAATCAAAATCCAAGCAGCAGCCATAACAGGAGCGGCTGCTTCTGGGCCTTCTAGACATCCAGACCTCACGTGGTTTCATTAGGCACACCGTTCTGTGGCTGGGAGAGTCTCCCACTTCTAGCTCTCCGATGTCCCTGCCCCCCCTCCTTAAAAACCCCCTTCTTGCAGGAACTCTCCTGGCCTTGTTTTTGTCACCAGCAATCACTCCACGCTTCCTCAGCGGTGCGGCTGCACTGTCTCATCTCGTCCGTCTGTCTCCAATGGTCAGCGCTTCAGGGCAGGGAGAGTATTTTACTCCCTGTTTGTAAAGTGCGGTGTAACCTGTGTGCTAGACAGCGGATAATTACTCATGCAAAATAACAGTAGTGACTGAGGCTTATTGAGTGTTACTTACTGGGACAATTATTTTAAGAACAGAAGAACAACCAGTCCATCAAGCCCAGCATCCTGTCTTCCGACAGCGGCCAGTGCCAGGTGCTTCAAAGGGAATGAACAGAACGGAGCAATTATTGAGTAACCCATCACCTGTCATCCAGTCCCAATTTCTGGCAGAGACTTAGAGATACCCAGAGCACGGGGTTGCCTCCCTGACCACCTTGGCTAATAGCCACTAATGGACCTGTCCTCCAGGAGCTTCTCTACTTCTTTTTTGAACCCACAACACCCCTTGCCAATGAGTGCCGCAGGTTGACGGTGCGTTGTGTGAAGTACATCCTCTTGTCTATTTTAAACCTGCTGTCTATTAATTTTCATTGGGTGACCTCCCAGTGACTACCTGACTATGATGATTGGGTCATCTCCTTGATGAAGGCAAGGTGTAAAGTTCCAGAGAGCGTCGCATAGCCCTTGAGTCCTTTAACCCATGCAGCCTAGAGTCAGTCTGGTCCGCAAACACGGCTGAGCCATCAAGCGGAAGGTCCTGGATAGACTTCTGGACTTCTGCCGAGAGACCAGACAACTGCAGAAGAGAAGAAGAGAAGAATGAGGGGGGATTTGATAGCAGCCTTCAACTACCTGAAAGGGGGTTCCAGGGAGGATGGGGCTAGGCTGTTCTCAGTGGTGGCAGATGACAGAAGGAGCAACGGTCTCAAGTTGCAGTGGGAGAGGTCTAGGTTGGATATTAGGAAAAAGTTTGTCACTAGGAGGGTGGTGAAGCACTGGAATGGGTTACCTAGGCAGGGGGTGGAATCTCCATCTTTAAAGGTGTTTAAGCTGAGGCTTGACAAAGCCCTGGCTGGGATGATATAGCTGAGGTTAGTCCTGCTTTGAGCAGGGGTTGGACTAGATACCTCCTGAGGTCCTGCCAACTCTAATATTCTATGATTCCGTGAAGCCACGACACTCTCCTCAGTGACGCCACAGAGGCCATTGACGGTGTCGCAGAGTCAGCCGCATCTGATGCTGCCTGTAAGGAGGCTCGGGCTATTGTCTTTCCCTCCTCCAGGATCAACTCAAATTCCTGCTTGAAGGACTGTGGGAGGAAGTCAGCAAACTTCTCCAGCGATTGCCATATGTTAAAATGGGATCGACTCAACAACACCTATTGGTTGGCCACCCTCAGCTGCAGGCTCACAGTCAAATGAACTTTACCACCAAATAAATCTAATTTCTTGGTGTCTTTGTTCTTCGGTGTTGAGCTCATTTGTCCCTGTCTGTCCTGCTCATTGGCCACCGCGACCACCACCGAGCCTGGGGGTGGGTGCGTACAAGTACTCAAACCCCTTAGCAGGCACATAGTATTTCCTCTCCGCCCACTTGGAGGTGGGGGCAGAGAGGCCAGGGTCTGCCACAAAGTCTTGGCCAGCTTCACTACCCCCTCCTGCACCAGGAGGGCCACCCTGGAAGGGGCTGCAGATGCCAGGATGCCAAAGAGTTCATCTACAGGCTCTGCGAGTCCCTCAGTCTTGAGGGCTAGATTGGCTGCCAGCTGCTTCAACGGTTTCTGGTGCAACCTGTAGTCGTCCAGTGGGGCAGCAGGAGAAAGGCCTGCTACTGACTCCTCTGGTGAAGACGAGGAGGAGGCCGGTAGCTGGGGGCAGCTGAAATCTCATCCCTAGTCGGGGTGGTCGCCGACGGGCTGCCCGAGAGCGACTCCTCGCGGTCCACATCAACATCTCGGATCGGTGCCGTGGTCGGAGCCTTGGACGAGCGCGGCACCGAAGTTCCCACGGACAAAAGCGGATAAGGCACCGTGGGCTGAGGGAACCCCCAAGGGTTCCAGAACTGCCAAGGTCCAGCCCATTGTCCTTGTGGCCAGCCTTTCCCCTTCTGCAGTGGCATAGGGAACCCCATTGGGTGCTTCGCAGCCTGTCCCTCTGGGGAAACAATCTCCTCCTCTCCCAAGTCCGAAGAGGTGCACCCCAGTGACCAGGGGGGCACCGCTGCCGCCTGTTTCCCCGCCTCACTTTGCTGGAGCTGCAGTGTTGGGGAGCGATGCCGAGAGCCTGAGCACTGACTATGCCTTGACCGCGTCTTGTCCTTGGGTTTTCTGTAAGCACTCAAGCTGTGCCGGGGCTCCGGGAACTGCATCGCTCCGAGGATCAGCACCTAACGTCCGGCGAGCAGAGGTGCGAATCCGACCTCTCTCGGCGCCATTCTGGGGATCGGTGCTGAGAACGGCGACCACCCTGGACTGGCAAGCGTCGACCAGTTGACGGGGGGCGCTGCAGTTGTGCTAACACCAACTTCCCCTTTGATGGAGTAGGCAGCCCTGGCATGGCTAACAGGTCCTTCATCGCCTGGAATGCCTCAGGTGTGGAAGGGACCAAGAGGTAGCGCGGGCCTCTGCCACTCCCCGGAGTCAGTGGCGGCACGGGTGCCAGGCTCGATGCCAGTATGGGCCGAGACCTTCTCAGGGTTGATTCCGGTTTCCCCAAACTTTTCTTAGCCGGTTTCGGGGCTGGCGAGTGTTCTCTTGCAGTCTGCACTTTCTTGGGGCGCTTCTTCAGCACCGGGGATGTCAAACGGTGCCGGGCCAACTCCGACACTCGAGGGGTGCTCCTAGTCGATGCCGCAGCGCTCTGTCCTGTCTGCTGCAGACAGGCGGAGTTAAGCAAAACAGCAAAGAACCCTGACTCAGCAAGATGTTGGGCAGGCTTTGTAACAGCAGGGGTTGGAGCGGGTCCTATCCCCGCCGGCAGGACAATGCCCATTCCGTCACGGAGTTGCAGAGTTTAAGGCCAGAAGTGCCCAGGAGATCCTCTAGTCTGACCTCGTGTATATCACCGGCCACCGACACCACCCAGCACCCGCACACTAAACTCAACAACTGTAAAGAGACCAAAGTAAACGAGACCCACGGGAGATGAGGCTATTACGTGCCACAGGCAGGGAAGGGGGGGGACCGAGGTGCACCAGAAGCGTGATGGCAGGGGAATGATGAAGTGAGGTGCACCGAGATCATCCTGAGAAGTGACCTGCACTCACACGCTGCAGAGGAAAGTGAAAACGCCCAAGGTCACTGCCAGGCTGACCTGGGGGACACTTCCTTCCTCCCCCCCCCCCCCCCTGCGACCAGTTAGACCCTGAGCATGTGAGAAAGAACCAGGCAGCCAAGCACCTGAGACAGAAAATGCTCAGTGCCACCTCAGAATCCTGGCCCTCCCTGTCCCCTGTCCCATCTCCAGCCATGGCCATCCCTGATGCTTCAGAGGAAGGAGATTTAAAAAAAAAAAAAAAAAAAAAAAAAAACTCTCCCAGAATTCATTAGGCAGAAAGAAATCCCTTCCTGACGCTTGCCGTTGCCACTGACTAGCTGAAATTTACTCCCCCACATAACACAAGAACCAGTGGTCACCCAATAAAATTAATAGGCAGCAGGTTTAAAACAGACATCAGAAGTACTTCCTTACGCAACACACAGTCGATCTGTGGAACTCCTTGCCAGAGGATGTTGTGAAGGTCAAAACTAGAATGGGGTTCAAAAAAGAATGCAGACAAATTCATGGAGGGCAGGTCTATCAATGGTTATTAGGCAAAATGGTCAGATACACAGCCCCATGCTCTGCGAGTCCCTAGCCTCCAACTGCCAGAAGCTGGGAGAGGACAACGGGGGATGGATCACTCGATGATTGCCTGTTCTGTTCATTCCCTCTGAAGCACCTGGCATTGGCCACCGTTGGAAGACAGGACACTGGGCTAGATAGACCATTGGTCTGACCCAGTATGGGCCGTTCCTATGTTCTTGAATTCTTATGAAACCTGAAGCATGGGCCTTAGGAACACAAGACATAACCCAGAAGCGAGCCCCGGAGCTGTTGAACTCTGCCCCCTATCATCACAAGCAACCTTCTCATACTATTGCACTCAGAAATTTTTCCAGTTCTCTCTTAAAAGTAGTTTGCCCCCACAACTCCTATTAGGAGGCTGTTCCAGAACCACACCCCTCTGATGGTTCGACACCTCCTTCTAACTTCCAGTCTGAATTTGTTCCTGGCTCATTTATATCCATTTGTTCTTGTGCCCATTAAAAGGGCGTGGGTGAGCTGAGATGGGCATTTGGCGCTGGACATCCTTGCATCTGGTATGGCTGTACCTGGGAGATCAATATGGGCTGGCCCCACTGCACTCTCCTGGAGTTACTCCAGGTTCACACCAGTGCAGCCAAGAGCACGATTTGCCCCAGCGGTCTGCGTCACGGTGACAAGCATGCTCCTGAAGAATGAAGTTTGTAAAAGTTACAAGCTCTGGCAAGGTGTTGTTCTCACACGGGCCGCCTATCGCCTTGGTGTACTTCTGTCAGCAGGAGCACAGGACGCGCCCCTGGAATCAGTCCCTCCACCTTGAATCAGAGAGCGGATGGGTCAGGCGCAGGACACAGGTGGAACGGGAGGGACCCTGTTAAATTGCTGATGATTCCACCTGGGCAAGCCTTTAGACAAGCTCATTAATCCATCTCCAAGGCATGACAAAGCGATTTGGGTCAGCCTCTAAGCCTGTTCGTTGGATGGATGTTGTACAGGCCTCGCCCTGTTCCTTCTGTTCTGATCCTACCCAGGGCGCAGGAGACTCAGTGTCACTCACCAACAGCTGAGCAGTTCCACCTGGCGGGATCCACCCCACAGGTGCAGGGGTTGTAACTCCATCAGGCCGAGCTGACACTGTGTCCCAACCTGGTTTTAATTAATTAGCCAGCTGGAGCCACCAGGCACGTCTGTAACGCAAGTAATAATGAGCCGCATCTCGAGAGGAAGATGAATTCAGCCAGAGGCCAGGAAATCCTCACACTCACAGCTTCAGAGCAACGCGCAAATCAGCCTGAACGCAGGGGACAGCCCAGCAAGATGAGAACGGCGAGGCAGAGGGATGAGCCAGGGTACGAGGGCGACTGCCAGCCTCACCCTGTGTCAGGAGACTTTCATCCTTTCTGTTGCTTGATGCAACCTTGAGGTACCTTGATTCTCTCCAACCTAAAACATACACCCACACTCAACAGCCAACAGAGCGCGCCTCGCCTAGTCCAAAAACCTGTCTAGGCAGTTTCAGAGCAGGCAAAGAAAATTTGCCCCAGCTCCAGTCTGGTTTTTAGCTGAGCTGACTAGGAAATACAATTATGGGGCCATGAAAAATTGTGTGTTTTTGGCAAATTTTTCATCACAAATTGGGATAAAAAAGCAAAAAATTACGTTTTTCCCCTCCAGAGCTGTTACTGCACGACACTGCATGTCAGAAACGCTCAGTGCCTCCAACCCGAAATGTGCTCCCGGGCAGTGTGGGACGCCCAACTCCTCGGCAATCCGCCATGCGTGTTACTGAGGAGCCGGGTAGCCTGCCGAGGCATCACGTGACCGGGCAGTTCGGCCTCGTGGTTAGAGCAGGAGTCAGTAGCCAGGAATCGGAGGCGAGGGTCAGAACTGGGGCCAGGGCACGGCTGGGTCCAAGGCGGGAGCCAGGCTGGGAACAAGCAGGCACAGGAACTATCACGGCTGCAGGCAAATGCTTTGGGCAGCCACAGAACTGCTGTTGCCGCTGGCCAGCTCCCACCAATCAGGCCACATAGCCAATTAGGCACCAACTACAGGCCAGCTGTGCTCGTTAGGTTGCCCGGAGACTGGCTCTGCTGCAGACCCTGATTCCTGACACACGCAGCCTGGGACCCTGAGCGCTGAGGAACATGGCAGGAGGGCGGCCAGGGAGCCGGGCAGCCCACCAGCCAGCCTCTCGGCCTGGCTTCCACCTTAAAGTTCCGACACGTGCCCAGGGAACATTTTGCTTTCGTCCAATCAGCGTTTTTGGATGGAACGTTGTCCCGTCAGAAAAAAATTCGCCTGCCTCTCGTGCTCAGCACTAGAGCCCAGTCCTCACTGCTTCCGTATCAGCTCTGAAGGGAGGAATGAGGGATGGGGCCTGCCACAAACCCCTGGGTCCAGACACCCCCCATCTTAGATGACGTTTGGATCTGGTGGCTTCATTTGCTCCACTGTTGCCTGGGAGTTCGGGCCCTATCCTCAGCTGATGGGGACCAGCATTGCTCCACGGGCTGCAACTAGAACTACACCAGCGTGCACTGCAATGAATTTCCTTCTGCTATCACGTAGCACAAGCGTGACATGCAGCAGTGCTGGGGGGAGACTGGGATTTACGCCCCAGCCCTAGTCACACAGCATCAGTCAGGGATACAGAGAGGCTAATACCCATGTCATGTGCTCCTCTGCACATTGTGTACAAGTCCATTAGCACGCTACATTAGAATCGGGACAGTCCAATATACCTAACCGAAGTCATTCGCAGGCCTAAAATGCGGCACTAAATAAGGTGGCCCTGGTCTGTTGCCTTGTGATACCGCTGGTGTAAGTGGAGCTGGTGGAGTTATTAGCATGAAGCCTGACTACACTGGAGGTAGGAGAACCTGCCTCTGTCCAGCTGAAATGTCCCCTCCCATGCTGTAACAGACCCACCGTCTACCTAGTCCAGTAGCCGGACTGCAGCAGTGGCACGGGTTCAGAGGAACGTGCAGTAGGCAGTTATGAAATGACTTGCCCACTGGGGAGGTTCTGATTAACTCCCATTAGTCAGAGACTGGCTTATGTCCAGAAGCAGGAGGAACTCTGGGTGCAGGAGGGTTTATTACAACCCTTCCACCCACTGTGGTTTGAATTTGGGCCGTGCTCACTGTCTGTGGAATTGATCTGCACTTTTCAAGCAACTTAGCACAGACAGGATCTGAAAGAGTCTACTGCTTCCCATCAGTTTTGTGTGGCCCTCTTGGGCTGGAGACCTCTCCGGTGCCCTTCCTGACAGATGAAGGCTCTCTTGGGCAAAATAAGTAGTGAGTTTAAATGATCTGTTGCTAGCTTAACCCGGAATGATGCAGCCAAATACAAGGCACTTTGGATGCAAATGGCTTTAGCCAGGCAGTTTTATTCAGACTTCTCTAAGGCCAAAGCCGTACTAACTTCCCCATAAGTAGTGGGGGAAATGAAAACCCAATGGGCTTGGCTCTCCTCGCACTTATACCGATGTAAATCAGCAGTATCGCCTTCGAAATCAATAGAGTTACACCAGATCAACATCGGCGAGAGAATCAGACCCAAGGCCTCTCTATTCATGGGATGCCAGAGAGTCCTCTACAGCACAGATAGCAGAACTACCAGTATTCCATAAAGTGTCACCATGCAAACGAGCCTGGCGTCCCGTTCCACAGGGGCTGAGATAACATTACCAGTGGCTGATCTCCCTGTATGGTGACCGACATTTCTTTGGTCTGCTCTTTCCCCCCCGTTAGCTGCATTTCTTTTAGACAGACATCCAATTTCGTTGTTAAGACTTCAAGTGATGGAGACTCAACCACATCCCTGGGTAAACGGTGCCAGTGGTTACTGGCTTTCACTGTTAAAAAATTGCACCTTATTTCCAGTCTGAATTTGTCTGGATTCAGCTTCCAGCCACTGCATCTTGATCAGCCTTTGTCTGATAAACTAAACAGCCCTCTGCAATCAGAAGCTGCTCCACAGGCAGGCTTCAGTAAACGAGCATTGGAATAAAACTAGCATTAAGCACTTGACCAGGGTGTTAACAACATTGATTCAGAACAAAAGTACAGCTTTGGTAGCTACTACACTCACATCGATTTCATCGAGTTCAAGGCCAGAAAGGAATCATTGGATCACAAAGTCCAACCTTCTATAGAACACGGGCCACAGAATCTCACCCCCCCCACTCCTGTATCGAGCCCAATGACTTTAGTTAACTAAAGCATTTCAGGTCCCAGGAGACTAAATGGTTGTGAGCCACAGGCAGAAAACAGGAGAAACCACGGTACCACCAATGCCCTGACACCCCTGCTAATGGGAGGGAATTGATTAGGTGAGACATGCTCAGATGCCATGCACCAGGCTGAAGAGGACAGTGACAAACCTCCCAGGTCACCGCCAATCTGACCGGGGGTGAAATTCCTTCCCAACCTCAACTCTGGAGATCAGTTGGATCCTGAGCATGTGAACAAGACACACCAGCCAGGCATCTAAGAAAGAGCATTCTCAGTATCCCCTCAGAGCACTGGTCCACCCGAATCCCTGCACACACAGGCTATAGCATTTCTCCCAGAAACTGGATCAAAGCTGCTCTTTGAGAAAGATATCTAACCTCATTTTAAAGACTCCAAGCAATGGTGATCGCATCACGTCCCTGGTAAATTGTCCCCATGTTTAACCACCCTCTCTGCTAGGAAACGGTCTTATTTCAAGGATAAATTTGCCTAACTTCAACCTCCCGCCATTGGATCTGGTTATGCCTTTGTCAGCAAGATTGTTTATCAGGTACCTTTTCCTTTATCTCTCTCACCCCACTACTCTGTTTATTCTACTGGAATACTTGTTCCTGGTAAATACAGAACCTGTTCTACTCTGCAGCAGCCTCCCTGTCACACACATTCTGAATTGAGTCAATGAAAAACGAAGACATTTTGTGTGTTCCTGGCAAAGTTCTGGGGACATCCCATGAAAAACTGGGACTGTCGAAGTAGAACCAGAGAGACAAGGTGAGTGAGGTCTGCACCTGAAGAAGAGCTCTGTGTGGCTTGAAAGCTTAAACTTGTCTCTCTCACCACAGAAGTTGGTGCATTAAAAAAGATGATATCTCACCCGCCTTGTCTCTTCAGTATCCTGGGACTGACATGGCTACAAGACTGCATAAAGTAGAACCAGGATGTATGGTCACTCTAATGTTACCTGCCTATTCTACATAGACACTTAGATGCAAAGAGCACACTGCAATATGGCTTTGTTTTGTACAGTATTTTTTTATCCAAACCGCACCCCCTGAAAACTTTACAAGAGGTGATCCCAAGAGGTGCTGATCACCTGCAATTCTGAAAATTGCTGGCGCTTATACATTCTGACCAAATTGTAGCACTCTCTCATTAAAGCCAGTGGGAGTTGCGGGTGTACAACGTCAGGCCCTGTAATGATTAGCAGAGAGCAGAGGAAGAAAGAAGTTAGGGGTCCTAGACCAGGGGAGAAAGAGTGTGTGTGTTGGGCATAACCAACTTTCATTCAAGATAAATGTAGGATAAATGAATCAACAGCAGAGCATCCAAAACACGGGGACACAGAAAAGCTTGAGGAGAAGCTGAACCATGAGACCCGAGGGTCTCAAATGCAGGGATAGGGCTTTGACTGGGGGAGCTATTTTTGTCTGTGTGTGAGAGAAGGGGCAGGAAGAGAGAGAAGCAGCCAGAAGGCCAAGCAGACGGTAACAGAAGCGCCGGTAACATGGCCCTGAGAGAAAGCTTTTGGGGCACACAATGCTGGCTGGAAAAGCAGACTTGAAACCACAAGCAAAAGAACCGTCTCCTGCTGTTCGGTTCCTATTGTGTTCAGGGAAACAGGCCTTTGGTCCATGACTATGCATCATGGTAACACAAAAAATAAAGAAAAATAATGTATAAATCTTTGTAAACAAACAAGATTGCAGCAAAGAAAGTACCTGGCTCTATCAATTACTCCTCCTAGCGGGAGCAGCCCACAGGGCCCTGAACTTTGGTTATCGGCTCAGGTCAAAAGCGGTAACAACGATTGGGTGGATGTTCTAGGGACACAGGAAGGTATTCCAGGTGCTAAGAACTGCACAGAAGGCTCTGTCACTAACAGTGATGGGGGGCCGGGAGAGGCAGAGAATATCTGAATGTCAGATAAGCAGTGTTTTAAGTAGAAAGAGACAAGATCTATTTTAAAATGAAGGTCATTTGGAACACTATGAGACTTTTGTTGGAAACAATCCTTCATTGGTGTTAGGCCTAGTGGGTATTTTCCATCTCTAATGCCTGATTTGACCGTTTTTTATTGGGTCTTAAGACATAGGCAGCCTGTTGTCTGAGGACAGGGGTGAGATGGTCTTATTCCTTTGTACCCTGCAGGAGGCAGGCAGCAGCCTTTTGCAGACGCTGGCATCTGAAGAATTTTTCTAGTTTTCTTAATCTCTCAAAAGGTTGAGAATCCACAGCAGTACTAGCATAACCCAGATTTCCATGACTCCTGCGCATTTAAAATGTGAGCATGTGTATCACAAATTGATAGATCTTCACCTTCAACAGCTAGCCCAGCTGATTCCTATCTGCTTTATGAATGCCATGCAAAACCCACTGGATACTGTCTACATTGGCCAAAGATAATGACATGGCTCAGAATATGTGAATTGTGTTCAGGGGATGCCCTCTTCATCTTGATAGTACACACACAAACAATAATCCATACAGCAAGAGATAATCGCACTGTTTTCATCACCCTGACAGGTTGGGAAAGTAGGTATTCATTTCCCAAAGGCTGTGTTTTCCTGATCTTTCGCTCAGATGAATCATCGTGGAGGTTATCTGTCCTAAATTGTAATTAGATCAATTATTCCTGCACTTTGTCATGCCAGGACAAAGCTTGTCAGCAATGAAATGATCCCTTTGAAGTTGTTTACCAAGAGCTGTAACCACAGAATTGTGACAGCCTTCCCTGCCATTTCTGACTTTAGCTGATCTACGAATGCAATCTCCTTTAAAAGACTTGATTAGCTTGATTAGACCTGAACGACAGGGGGCATGCTGCTAGGGGAGCTCGGAAGACCCCAGGTGGGGAGAAACAGTCTATCCTGAAGTATATATAGAGCATCTACAGATCTAGAAAGGGCCCTCCAGCCTCTATCTCTGCCAGGGCAGGATTGCTCCTGTTGTATCATTTAGCAGGGTTCCGTCCCCTTTCAATACTTCACCTTTCAATTGTTAAGAAGTCCGCAGTCTGGCAGCATGCCCCATTACCAATTTTCTTCTCATGCAAAGACAGCTGCTCAGACATGGGAATTTAGGCAAGGTTGCCAAAAGCGAATAGTGATTTTAGGTGCTTAACTTGAGACACCTTAAAGCCGCCAGATGGTTAGAGGGCAAGTGCTCCGAACTTCTGCAAATCAGGCCCCTTTAAGGAGTCTCAGATTGGACAGCCAAAAATAGGAGGCACCCAAGAATCACCTTGAAAAATCTTGGCCTCTAAGATCAATAAAGAGCTACTGCTGGAACTTTTAAAGGGCTAGAAAACCCTGCCCCATCCAAGCCCTGAGCATTTCTTCATGGCTATGCCATCTCAATACTCATCACTTCACTATTGTTCTTTCTAGTTTTGCTTCCCTTAATCTTAAGTAAAAGTCACTCCAGTGAAGGTCGAAGCTGCTCATTGTGTATGGAAAACAATGGAACAGGCAGGGGGGTCCCGATCAAGAACTGAACTTCTCAGCTTTTTGCAGCAGGAGATGTATCCATTTAATCTGACTTGGCCTGGATCTGAGTGGGTTCTTACTGTCAATGGGAGGAGGCAGCAGTGGGAGAGTAAAACGATCTCTTTAGCACTCAAGGGACTAGTTATCTGGTGTAAGATCGAAGATAATGATACTTCCCTGCCCCCTGGGGTGTTGGAAGAATTAGTTGGTGTTTTTGCAGTTATCTGAAAAGTAAAAAGCGCTATTAAGCATTGTCACGGACTCAGGGGGGAGAACCCCGCCTGTTGAGTCACCATCACAGCAAGCTGCACCAGTGGGAAGAAGATTGTCAGTCTCTAGGGTCCATGCAATTATTTGCTTTGCTTCTGCGATTTCAGCACTGCTAAGTAGTGGCAGTGGCTTTGGACCCGGCCCAGCCACCCCATTAAGAACTGGACTGAGATACACTAGGATCTGGGTGTGTTTACAGACCAGAGTTCTCAGCAAAAGAGGCTCCGGCTTCTGGGTAGAGAGGGAGAAACCCCCCCCCCAAAATTACAGGTTGTTTCCATATTATCAACCCCAAGTGTTTTGAAAAATCAGGTCTCAAAAAACTAAGAATCATGAGACTGGATACACAAAGACTTTAAACGAAAACAAAAAAAACCTACATTGGGTTTCATTTCATTACCCTTTTGGCTCTTGCACCTTTAGGTTACATTCAAGTCACATTTCCAAACTGCCTTTCGCAATCATGGGGGTTAGAAACTTACTTTCTTTTTCAATTGTTGTATGAAGCATCGTTTGTAGCCATGCTGCTCCCAGAATATCACAGAGACAAGGTGGGGGAGGTAACATCTTTTATTGGACCAACCTTTGCTGGTGAGAGAGAGAAGCGTTCGACCTTGCACAGGGCTCTTCTTCAGGTGTGAGCTCGAAAGCTTCTCTCTCTCACCAGCAGAAGTTGGTCCAATAAAAGATATTAACCGCACCCATCTTGTCTTACCTTTTTAAGGGAAAGCCGAGATTCAGCTCTAATCATGACTCCAGGAGCTGGGGCTTTAAGAAAAGGTTTAAAGATTGAGAGACTCATGAGAGTTGGTCACACTGCAGTTTGATACCAGTGACAAGAATACAAAGACAAGAGAGGAGGAAGCCAGATCCCTGAAGTAAAGGTGCATGAGAGGGTAAAGTATGGACATAAACCCAAAATATTGCTGGGGAAGGTAATCTGGGACACCTATAAGGCTAACCATGTCCCTTTAATCAACTGTTTAGTGGCTGGATCCAGCACACCCTACAGTGGAAGTCTTTTACCTTTTGTCTTGGCTTCCCTGTTTATGGGGAGGGCGGGGGGGTTGTGCACAGCTGCATCATGGGAGCACAGCTTGTGGCTTGAGACATCCCACCACGAAAACTCGCTTCTACACCTTGGTGGAGCATTCAGCGCTGGGGACAGGCGCTGGGGTGAAAGCAGTGAACCATGAGCCCACACCCCTGTGTGCCAACATCTAGTCGCTGCTAGCACTTGGGGTATTTAGGAAGGAAAACAGGGACCCAGTTTTGAACGTACTGAAACACTGGAGGGGGGAGCCATTGGAAGAACTGGGGGGAATGTGGCAACTCTTGGCTCCAAAACAGGGACTGTCCCCCGCTTAAAAAATCCACAGGGCAGGTACAGCACAGGCTGCGGCAGGTCTGAGTTCTCTCTATGCCCTACCCCGCTACTGGACCTCGGCCTGGACCTGGCGTGGAGCTCACCCTCAACGGAGCAGTCTAGGGTTTACCTGGGCCTGCTAAGCACAGGTGAGAACTACAGCTGCCTGGTCTGCACCAGAATATTAACCCATTAGAAAAACCCTCCTTGCCCTAGTGAGGACGAGGCCACAATTGGGGAGAATACAGTCCCTCCCACAATCTAAGTGGGCAACAGAAGACAGGTGGTGGATACAAACAGACCAGGGAGGGAGCTCATGGGACCAGGATGAGAAGCAATGGTCCCAACACACCAGCTACCCTCCCAGTGTTTTGTAGGCCTCCCGGCACAGGCATGTTGTAAGGAAGAATCTGGAGCAGCCCAGTGTGAAACAGGCCGATTTCAGTTTACAGGGTGCTCGTCCCATGCGTTAAGTGCGAAGGAGCTGCGAGGTAAATGTGACGAAGGAACAATTAAGGCCGGGCTGGATGACTCTACACCATCCGTGAGATGATTAGCCAGGGCGAAGATAAGCTGTAAAGGGCCTTAAAAGGTAAAACTTAAAGTAACTGCTTCCAAACTTCTTTTAGCTGCTCATGGCATTGGCTAATGGAACTCAGCATGGACCTGTCAGCATCTCCCCATTTCAGAAGTCACAGCAGAGGCAGAAATCAGCTCTGCTCTCAGATTTGACACAGGTACGGTGTTTTTGACATTCAAGCTAAATTGCACCAATAACCCCTGGCACATAGTGCTGTGGTTGTGTGTGGGGGTGGGGTGGGGTGGAAGAAACATGCTTCAACAAAGGGTTTTTTTACAGGCAATTTAACCCTTTGGGGGTGGCTTAACGCCTGGCACTTGTAACTCCTCAAAAACATTAACATACCCAACATTTAAAAATCACGTCTGCCTCACGAGACGCGTTCGAACTTCCAAAAGGAACTTCTGAGAGACAGCAGCATAGGCGTGGCCACGTTACGTCAGAGCCGAGGTCCACTAGCCCTGTGTCCTGCCTTTGACAGTGGCCAGCACCAGCTGCTTCAGAGGAAGGTGCAAGAACCCTGCAGTGGCAGAGGTGGGATATAATGTGCCTCCATATTGACTCTTACCCTGATCTCCAGTAGTTAGAGACTGACTTAAGTCCTGAAGCTTCAGGTTTCACGTCCCCTCCAGAACGCTTGTTGGCAGGAACTATATGGATATTGAGAACATTCAAAGTGGTGTGTCCAATCACTTCTTGAATCTTCCCAAGCTTTTGGCCTCAACGACATCCTATGGCAGTGTGTTCCAGAGTCTAATTACACACTGTGTGAGGAGGAAGTATTTCTTTTAATCAATTCCGAATACCTCACCTTCTAATTTCATTGATGTCCCTTTGTTCTCGAGCTACGAGACAGGGGTTTGGTCTACACTGCAGCAGCAGTCAACGGGAGATACGCAAGCTATGTAGAGTAGCTTGCCTATCTCCCGTCGACTTCCTAACTTCTACTTACCGCAGCGTCCCCATTGCACTGCGCCAAGGGGAAATGCCCTCCAGTCAATGCAGCGTTACTCTTCTTGCGGAGGTGGATTAACGGCGTTGACTTCCAGGTTCAATTGAGCAGGTCTCCACAGCCCGATCCCGCACTGCCAACAATGCCACCGGCAGTGCAGACATACCCGGGGAGAACAGAAGCGCCCGGTCTACCTTCTCTAGCCCATTCATTGTTGTATGTACTCTTATGGCCCCTCTGATTTCTCTCTCGTACTTTAAACAACTCTGGGTAATCTTGCTCTCCCTACAAATGCACACTTTTGGGACAGTGGTGGTGGAGTGCTCTTACCACAGAAATGCTATTTGTGACAAAAACAAAAGCAGTTGTTATAAATAACTCTTTATTATACTAGGAAATGCCCTTCCCGTTTTACATCCCAGCAGGTATGAGAGACATGGAAATTGTATATCAACATTCATCATGATGAACAAATAGGAACATTTATGAACAATTCATCTCACCCTGAGATTACTTCTTACTCTGTAGAACAGGGATGGCCAAACTTACTGATCCTGAGCCACATATGATAATCTTCAGAAGTTTGAGAGCCGCAAGACATGCACAATCTTGAAGTATTTCCTGGAGCCCCCCATCTCTCCCCTCATTCTTCACCTACCAGACTAGGAGAGGGGGGCCTGGAGCCCTGCGGGGAGTGGCCCTGTCTCAGTGGTCCCCCACGGTTAAAGCCCCAAAACCCCCACCCTGCAGGGCAGAAGTCCCTAGCCCCACCACCCTGCCACAGAGCAGAGGCCCCAAGCTCCCGCCTTCCCCACCCATCTGGTAGGTGGAGAATGGGAGGGCAGGGTGTGGGGGGCTCCGTGAGCCGCATTTCAATTGTAAAAGGGCCACAAGGGGGCTCGCGAGCTGCAGTTTGGGCAGCCCTGCTACAGAAAATATTATCCCTTTTCAAGGGCAGCAGTGTTTCTATGAATGAGACGTGTACAAGATAAACAGGATTAGCGATATTGCTCAAGAATAACATTTTCCTCCCCCAAACAGATTTATAAACAGAAAAGGTTACAGGTATGGTACGAGAGGCCTAACAAGAGCTCTCAATGGTTTTAGATAGTCCATTTCTCTGTACGTGCCTCCACTGATCTGACCAGACCTTCTCCCAGGATCTCAAAGTCTTCTAGGATGGCCTCCACGTTGGGAACGGTGACTAGCTCCTCGTTGAGAGTTGCCATCACTCTTCCTTTCATGTTGGATGCCTGTAACACACATGCATGTGGGTTGAGCTAACCAACCTCTGCCTTTTATGCCCAGCAACGATGTACACTTCTCCGGAAATTAAAGGTGTAATGCAACCCCCCAATTCTGCAGTGAGCCCAACATGACAAGGTAAATGCTGCCATTGTCCAAGCTGTCTTGTCTCACTACTTCTCTTCCAATCCTGTCCCTTTTGCTAGCACTACGTTCACTTTTAAGAACTCCCGTTATGGTCAAGTGAGCTGCATGATACACAGGGTAAACCAGCGGGCTGCAAGAGCGTCCCCTTCAGAGCACACACAATCAAGCAGTCCCTCAATGTATCAAGGATTCAATACCCAAATCACAACTGCCCCTTATGTGTGCATTCTGAACACTGGAAAATTACTCACTGAAGATCTTAGGAGGTGAGGATGGACCCAGGCAAGCGATGTGTAGAAGGTGCCTTAAAGGTCAACGGTCAAGGACAAGGTGTCTGATCTGCCTTTGCTTTGATCTGTTACTGGGGGGTTAAGAATCCAAGCCAGCAAACTACTGTAAGCATGAGTTATCCCACTGAAATCAATAGAGCTATTCAGATGTGTAAAGCTAGGCACGTGCTGGAGGGCATCATCTCATTTCATCGCTATGAAGAGCTAGATTTCAAAGCAGCAGCACGGCTGGGTAGCAAATGCCCCAGGCGTAGAGAGAAGAGCTACACATCATCCTATGGAATGAAAGGGAGGGCAGTTGCCAGAAGAATCGTGGGCCATTAATCACAAGTTCATTTGCATCGTTGATCAGTTCCTCATATAAAGCAGCATGAATCACACCCGCACCTGTGCATCGGAGCCACCTTTACCATCCCACAGGGACTCAGCCACACCTCTGCTCCCAATAGCTTTGCATGTTAAACAGCATGGCACAAACTCAGCATGAGCTCTGGGGTCCCAGTGCTGCTGCCCTGGACACCTACTGGTCCGGGGGAGCTATTTGGCACGTCTGAAAAATCAGGCCCTGGGGTGTCAATCTGGGCCACCAAAAAACGCAGGCTTCTTTTGAAAATGGGGCTCTTTGTCTCCATTTCCCTACCTGTCAATGAAGACAGCACTCACCTACTGTCCAGTAAGGAGTATGTGCGTGTTAGTGTTGGTCAAAAGATGTGTGTATAGGGAGGTAGCATTGCCTAGTGGCTAGAGCACTGGACTGGAACTCAGGAGACCTGGGTTCTGTTCCCAACTCAACCGTTGGCTGGATGGCCTCGGGGAAGTCACTTCACCTTTCTCTGCCTCAGTCCCGAGTGTAAAACGAGGTAATGATGCTGCCCACCTTCGTAAAGCATTCTGAGAATGGTTATGCAAGAGTAGGTGGCACTGGTGTTATTACAGTCCCCTCCACACTTCCCTCAACACTACAACAAACAACAAGAAACTAAAGAGCAGAGGGTCAAAAACTCACCTTGAAAGGCTGGGGCTCAAAGCTGGAGGGTTTCCACAAAACTCCAATCACCTCCCCACCATGTGAGTCATAGAAGAACAAGGCTAGGTCTCCAAAGGCCTCCTGGAAGAGGATTTGAAAGGAAGTCATGTCAGGTGTGGCTATCAAATCCCATTAAGCACTCCCCACGAGGGAGCGCACACCAAGACAGTGGCTCACGGTGAACTAGGATCCAGTGACAGCCCTTGAAAGCGCAGATTCTACAACTGTTGCATGGACCACAAAATCCCCACTTCAATTTCAATGAGAATGACCCACTATCCAGGGGCTGGCAACCGAGCTCTCTCCTGCAATGAAACCATACCAATTTCAGTGCACTGGAGCTGGTCATGCAGGAGGGGGTGGGATCTGCCAGCCACCAACTCTGCAGTAATAAAGTTCATTATGAGGCAGCAACACCAGGGAAACCGCTACAAGATGTAACCGCTCACTGGAGCGTAAGGGAAGCGAGAGGGGCGGGCAGCCAGCCAGCAGCACCCCCATGATCCAGGTTTCTCTTTTGCTTCCTACAGCAGCGTAAAGGCAACATAGGAAGCGCCTACAGCCTGGTCAAAGATCAGTGAGTGACTTCAACCCATACCCAAATATCTCTTCTAAACTAAGTCATATTTCCCACTCCCTGGCATGGCATACATGGAGCAGACTGAACATTTAATAGGCTCCAGGTGCAGTCCAGATGACTACAGTTCCCAGCATGCAGTGCTCCCCTTGATAAATTGAGGAGGTTTGCAATTAGCCTGCGTGCCATGCACTGGCCTTCCTTGCTATGAAGTTTCTGCTCTAGTGAGACTAACTCCTTCAAGAGGAGAAAGTTTTCTTTCTGCTGCAGGTTGCTCTTGAAAGAAGGGTAGGAAGCCAGCTCATAGCTTCAATCACTAGATCTGAGTACCAAAGCTAATGAAGATCCTTCCCGCAGCTCTTTTTCCACATAGCAAAGCTCCCACACAATGCTACAGAGACGCTGCCAGCACAACCCTGAAACTGTAAAATAATTCCAAGGAAAGACTCTTTCCCAGCAATACAGCACCTGGGGTCAGGGGAACTAGATAATTAAGTTTCCTTTTAAAAATCTGCCCATTAAAATGGCTGAAATACTACATGGGACTCTGCAGAGGCTTGCTCTCATGGCATGAATACATCAACAACAATCTGAATGACCACTAGGCCTGCCTTCTTCCAGCCTCCTCAGGCGGCTGCCTGAAACACTTGCAAAAGACGACTAAAACCCACAGCTTGATCTCCCCAGGGTGGCAGGCATGTGGGATTTCACTGCTGACTTAAGTAAACAACATCCAATGTGGGTCTAGCCAAACACATGTCCCCAGACACTTGGGAAAGAGGGATCAGATCTCAGACAGGGATAATTATAGGAGAAATCCACTTGGAGCAACACCAAGGGCCACACTCACAGGAGTTGCTGCCAGGAGTAGATTTATCCCCCTTACGGTTAAAAGTGAATTCTGTGCTGGGGCTGGACTGATAGTCCTTTAGATTCATAGATTCCAAGGGCAGAAGGGATCATTGTGATCATCTAGTTTGACTTCACCCCACAATAATCTGTACAGCAGATCTTTTAGAAAAACATCCAATCTTGATTTTAAAAAAAAAAGGGTCAGTGATGGAGAATCCACCAAGACCTCTGAGAAACTGTTCCAGTGGTTTATTACTCTCATTGTTATTCAGACTTCCAGCCATGGATGGTGTTATGTTTTCTTCTGCTAGCCCTGTCAACTGAAGTCCACTCCTTCCATGGGCAGTGGCAGTACAAGCTTCCCCCTGCCCACTCCACCTCCCAAACTACCCTGCTTATGTGACACAACCCTGATCCCACGTGGAGAAGAGCCCCTCTAGGAATGTAACATAATTCCATGCCATGCCTATTCACTTCTCTGCTGAGACAGCCAAGAAGGGGCTAACAGTGGTGGCATTTGCAAGGTGGGCACTTGCCAATAAACTTTGGAAACATAGAAGATTAGAGTTGGAAGGGAACTCAGGAGGTCATCTAGTCCAACCCCCTGCTCAAAGAAGGAGTAACCGCAGCTATATCATCCCAGCCAGGCCTTAAAAACCTCTAAAGATGGAGATTCCACCACCTCCCTAGGTAACCCATTCCAGTGCTTCACCACCCTCCCAGCGAAAAACGTTTTCCTAATATCCAACCTAGACCTCCCACACTGCAACTTGAGACCATTGCTCCTTGTTCTGTCATCTACCACCATTGAGAACAGCCTCGCTCCATCCTCCCTGGAACCCCCTTTCCAGGTAATTAAAGGCTGCTATCAAATCCCCCCTTATTCTTCTCTTTTGCAGACTAAACAAGCCTAGTTCCCTCAGTCTCTCCTGATAAGTCTTGTGCTCCAGTCCCCGCATCATTGTTGCCCTCCGTTGGACTCTCTGCAACTTGGCCACATCCTTTTTGTGATGGGGGTCCCAAAACTGGACACAATACTCCAAATTCGGCCTCACCAGTGCCGAATTCAGGGCAATAATCACTTCCCTCGATCTGCTGGCAATGCTCCTACTAATGCAGCCCAATATGCTATTAGCCTTCTTGGCAACCAGGGCACACTGCTGACTCATCTCCAGCTTCTCATCCACTGTAACTCCCAGGTCCTTTTCTGAAGAACTGCTGCCTAGCTCGTCGGTCCCCAGTCTGTAGTTGTGCATGGGATTCTGACCAAGCTTCCACTTCTTGTAAGCTTCTTTTTTGTCTTTAAGATCACCAAAGACTTCTTTGTTAAGCCAAGCTGGGCGCCTACCATATTTGCTATTCTTTCTGCATATCAGGATGGTTTGTTCCTACACCTTCAATAAGGTTTCTTTAAAATGCAGCCAGCTGTCTTGGATTCCTTTCCCCCTCATATTAGCCTCTCAAGGGATCCTGCCCATCAGCTCCCTGAGGGAGTCACCGTCTGCTTTTCTGAAGTCCATGGTCCGTGTCCTGCTGTTTCCGAAGTGTCCCTCGTCCCTCTACCTAGCTGCTACACTGACCTGATTCCTTATACACATCACAGTAGGAGTGGGTCTTAAGAAGGGCTGAGAATGAGCAGCAGCCTGGCCAGCCATCTCAGGAAGGAACTTTTAGGTGCAGGGGCTGGCATGGAAGAAAATAGCCCATTGTGGGAGGAGCAGGTGAACCAGGCTGGCATCACCAGCACTAGAGCAGAGTAGGTGGGGGGAATGGAGTCTTAAGAGGCAAGGCAAGAGTGGATAAACAGGGAGCGGCACGGTCATCTGAGGCTTGCAAGGCAGGTCTACAAATCTGAACTTGAGGTGGTGCCGAAGGGAGAGATTTAAAGCAGAGAGCAACGTGCTTGGATTGATGGGATGGAAATGGATTAATTAATACCTGCCAACTCCACCCATCGATAGGACTTTCACTCAGGCTAGGCTGGTCAGGGGACATCTTGCCAAACTAGCGTTGACATCAGTGCCCCCAAACCAAAGTATCCACCCACTATTATTAGAATTGGGCAAATCTAGAACATTCAGAGGTAGGTCAATGCCAAATTCCTCTTGGGTGAAAGACTAACACCACAGAATGGGCATGAAGGGAATTCCGTTAAAGGAATACATTTCAGCACACACTGAACATGCAGTGCATGTATGTTTCAAACCAGGGAAAACCATCCTTCCTAAAAGGGAACAGGGTCTCTGACAATCTGCAAAAAGCCCTGGTTATTCAAAGGGATGAGTTCCAGAGTAACACACAGATGCCTATGTGCAGGGCTCAGAGGTGATACACAGGCATATCTGGCTGGACAAGAGACATTAGCCTTCACAGGATACAGCAATGAGATTATTTCCCAATAAAGTTATTACCCTGTACATACATAGCATCCTTCATCTCGGTAACGAAGGCCAGCAGGGACGTTACAGGGATAGTACCTGGTTAAAAACCCTACGGAAAAGCAGATCTGTGAACCTGTGTTACTAACATCACCTGAAATCAGAGAACATTTGGGCCGAGATTCAAAAAGCCACCTAGAGGACGTTCAGCTACCTGAAAAATCACAGTTTTAAAGGTCTAATTTATTATTTGCAGCCTCTGTGCTGTTTGTAGAGTACCTGTGTCTCACTCAACATGGAGAGCGAAAACAAATACGGTCAGTTTCCCCCACTAGCTGTTTTAACCCAGTACTGTCATTCTGGGGGTAATTCTGGGGTTGCAAACACTATGGGTTTGGTTTTAGAAGTCCATTAAAAGCTCTCAGTTAAATGATTTTAGGGAACCAAAAATTAACAGAACCTAAAGTGTTGGGCTTCCACTACCTGGGAGCCTCTGATCTCAGGAGTGGGGTGGAGGTGGCAGGACTTGTGCTGAAGGGTGGGGGGCAGATTGTCTAGAGAAGGGGTATGCAGAGCATGAAGAATGATTTAAACTGGATGACCTTGTTTTTCTAATCATCATTCACCGGTTCTCCTCTTAACTTCCCTGCTGCAGCTCTTACTCTGCATCATGCCTGCCTTCAGACGGGGAGCTCCTTCAGCAAGCGGTCTCTTATTCTGTCTTTGGAAAGTGCCCAGCACATTACGCTACTATCATACGAATAGTAAATACACTAATTAAGGTTTGTTCGGTGCTTTGAACACGCTAAGTGCTCTCATTAACAACCTACCTATAAATCCTCATTAAAATTAACTGTAGCTATTTGCTTAAGATACTTCATGAAAGCTACTGCATTTGCCATTCATACTCGGCAGGCCTCACTGTTTGGATAATCACTATCTTGACTGGCATGATGAGGTTCAGGAGCACATCTGGAACTAGTTTTCCCAGGGTTAGTGAGAAGAGCAAGTTGACAACACATAGGCAGCCAGCCAGGGGATTTCTTCAGTATCCCAGGGCATTATGGAGGGGATTGAAAGAAACCAAGAAATTTGAAGGACAAATCAGAAGAGCTACCATTTTTTGGGACACACTAAAAACCAATATGTGGGCTCCCATGGCTTCTAGGCAGAGCAGATAATGCATAAATAATATATGCAGATAAATATGCAGATAATGCATAAATCCCAGAGATTTGCACCGGCCTGCTGACATACTTTTCTGTGTGCACCAACTACAGAAGGAAAACATGTTCTTCGAGCTGCATTAAATAAAAGGTTGCCAAGTGAGTCAGCGAATTGCACAAGGTAGAGGTGGGAGAGCCCCAATGATCCATCTCTCGGGCAAACGAAGGATTGTTGCCTCTAGTACGTTTACTGGTGCACTGTGTTGTCTTGTGCATTTCTTACAATTGAATTTTCACCCCTTCCTTTGGAAGGTTGCGCCACAGAATCGGTAAGGATACAGAGAGCGTTCTGCAATCTCTAGGAGTGTGTTGCAAACGGTGGAGAATAAAGAATAACAAGTGACTAATAAATATCCTCTTACTGGGGTTAACATCACAGAGAATGCGCAAGACAAGTTGTTCTGATATATGCGTGAGTGTGTGTACATACACACACCAGCACAACTGCCTGTACATTACGAGTCATGTACTTGTTTTGCAATGTGAAAACAGGGAATTTGCTAAAGCCGCTTGCCAGATTCACTTGTCAGAGGGGCCTTTGTTCAGGATAGGAAAACTTCCTTTCTTCTAGAGGGAAGGTGACCCATACCTTTCACCATACCTAGAACCTTCTTCATCCCCAGAATTGTTTTTTCTCCTCTCACAAAGTATGAGCATATATATTTGCCCAACGTGTGTTAAGGCAAAAATAAAAGTTGCTCTGCAGTGGAAATGTTCATATTAAAATTTCTGAATTTCACTATGTTCAATAACTGTTAGTTAATCCTTTGAGAATTAATTGCATGGAAGCATCTAAAACCTGGCAGGGTCTTCAAAGGGCTGGCCACACCCATCCTGCCCTGGTAGGTCTGGTTCTGCCTCTCGGCAAGCTGCTACAAGAAGAGACCCACTGTAAGGGATCTGCAGGCCTGCCCACCAGAAGAAAGGAAGATAAAGAAAACCTTTCTTCCGCGAAGGGAAGATCCATTGGTCCCTTACAGTGGGATGTCCAGTAGCAGTGTGTGGTCAGGGAGGGTACAATATAACAAAACTCTCTACAGCTGAGTAAATAGACTCAATCTTGTCACTGTGGACCCACAATATGCAGAATCCTTTACTCAAACGCTACCTCTGAGAAGCTTGTCACACTCAAACTTGTGGACTGATGACAAGGTGGCTACTTTCCATCTCTCTTTGTAGTATGTATAAGATCTTTCAGTCCAGGAGGTAGCCATTGGGGGAGCTCTGAGGTTTCTAGCCCTGTAAACTTCTGTTTTGCACCATTTTATCTACCTGGATATCGATGTCCTAGATGTTTTCTTATCTTTCACCAAAGGATGGAATAAAACAAAAGGCATCAGTGATTTCCTGAAAGCTTTTGTATCTTTGATGTAGATCTTCAACTCTCCCCTGACATCCAGGATATGCCAAAGTTTTTTAGTAGCATGTGGACAGAAAGATGGGCAGGACTCTCTTGCGTCCTCTGGAATACTGAATTTACCTTGGACTTGAAAGCTGCATTGCTTCTTAAAACTTCGTCCTGATGGAAGGTGGCTCTACTGAGAAGACTTCTAGTTCTGAGACTCTTCTTGTGGCAGTGGCAGCAACAAGGAAATCCACTTTTAAAGAAATAAGGACACTTATGACAGAGGTTTGAATGGATGAACTGCGTTGGGGAGCATTGCGAATGGTGGAAAGGCATACAGCAGCAGTCCTTCCAGCCGTTTGAAGAGTGCATCCATGGTTATGGCTGAGTGAACCCTTCATCAGGAGCAGAACGTGGGAATCTTTGCACTGAATCTGGAAGCAAATGGGTGATCTAGGGCTTTAAGTATTGTGTCGAAGACCTCTGGGTGAAGACTCCACTTCTATGAATCTATCCTGTCTGCTCAACCAGTCTGCCTGCGTGCTTAACTCTCCTCTTATGCCAAAAGCTCAAAAGGACAAAAGGAACATAGAGGTTGGTTTCTCATAACATGGCTGTGGATCTGGAGCCTCCTTGTTCACTACATAAGCGACTAGAGCTGTGCTGATGGGCATCATTAGAACATCTGTTGCTAAACTCTGCGGTTAGCGCTATTAGATATAGATAACTGCTCTGAGCTCAAGCCAGTTAACACTAAATCATGTCAAAGCTCCTTGTCCATCCATGACCTTATAAGAATCTATTCTTTGAATGAGCTCCCCCTTTTTAATTTGAGACTGGCATCGACTGAAGAGAATTGTGGTGACAGCCCTGAAATCTTGGGACCCTGAGTATCTTGACTTCCAAGACACCAGGATAGTGATTTCACGGCGGAGCCTTACCACTCCTTCTGACATGAGAGTCAGCCTTCCAAGGGCTTAACCGTAAATGAAGTGTGCAGCAAGGCTGTATTCCACTGCCCTTGCCATAACTGAGGATGTCGAGCGAAGCATCCGCGACACAGGCTTCTGCTAACGCAATCTCTCTTGAAGTGGCTCCCATACAGAAGGATTTTCTGACTTTGAAAGGGACTGAGTCATTTAGGCAATCAGTCCATGCCAGGTTCTCACTGGCAAAGGATAGAGAAGCCAGAGCTACCCAGAGGGCTGCAGAAGAGACTTCAAGTTCCTCCTTAAGAAGGGGGAAATCTTTAGAGCTCTGCGTGGATACAAGTATATGGATCCGCATCCACAGGAATAAACTTTCACCTGACCCGCAATCCGCCATCCCCTCTTTTAGATTTACCTATGTCTGCACATCAGCTGTTTTGGAGCCAGCAGTTGAGCCCGCCACCCCAAATAGCGGATGAGCCCCACCTGCCTAACAGATGATCAGGTGCTCAGCCCTGCCAACTGCCTAAGAGCTGATCAGCCCCCCCGACCTCTGTGACCCTCTGACCGTGATTCGCAAGAAATGGTCTGCGGATATCCGCATCCAGGAGGCCTTATCAATCCTCCCATCTGTCTGGTCTTTGAGGAGGAAATCACCCTCAGCTGCGATCACCAGGTTTACCTGGCAGTAGGGCAAGGCCTGATACGACGCTTAAGATGGAAACAAAATTGAACCAACTCTTGGAGGTTCCTCCTCCAGGATTTATTCCTGGAATTAAAAAAAAACAAAACAAAACAAAAAAAAAACCTGTCTCTTAACAAGAACCAGATACTGAAAAGCCCCTTCTTGATTTCATCTCCTCCTTTGTGCCTCTCTCTCTCTCTATGGAAGCAGAATAGCCTCTCCATCTCTCAGCTCCAGGCATCAAAGTCTGGAGAATAGCTCCCCACACTCAGTCTGAAAGCAGAGCTGCTGATATTGAGACACTTGCCATCCACCACACATCTGGAAAAGGAAGCTTGTTGCACACTTTTTGGTGGCCTTTCCTGCTTCCCCCTGCCTCTCTCAGACTCTGAGGTGGAGAGAGTGATAGGATTTTCAGAGCAGTTTGACAGAGGGGTCCCTCCTGTAAACGTACAGAGCTTGCCTTTTTCCCTGGGTGCAAAGGCTTGACTCCCCAGGATCTGTATCTCCCTATTTGGAAACAGGATTGGACTGGTGAAAGTTCCAGAGGGGTCGCCGTGTTAGTCTGTATACAGCAAAAACAACCAGAGTTCTGTAGCACCTTAAAGACTAACATTTCTGTGGGCATACGATGCATCTGACAAAGTGCTTTACTGCCCACGAAAGCTTATGCCCACAGAAATGTGTTAGTCTTTAAGGTGCTACAGGACTCTCGTTGTTAGGATTGGACTGGGACGCTTTTACCCCTGAAGGCAGCTCCATGGCTCTATTTGCCTCCCAATAGGAGGTTTATCAGAGGGAAGAGGATTCTTGCAGGAAGGGAGAAGGGGGGAAAGAGTCAGTCTCCAATCTGGCTGCCTGGAGAATCTCCGGTAGTGGGAAGCCAGGGAGTAAACAGGCTGCCCCTGCTCTCTGGCTAGGGAAATCTCAGAAGATAAACGTTGGGGGTTCTTTGGCCCCTTACCACTTGTCTGGCTGTCATCGGAGCACCCTGGCTCTCTCCCCCTCTTGGTGAGGTTTTGGGATGGAGCAGGGGAGGAGAGGGGTCAGAGTTGAGGAGCTTGCAGGGGCATGGTGCCCTCCAGCATGAATCAGAGCTCTTAGCCCAGGGGCCTTGTGCCTTTTTTCTCCAGACCTGGGAGCCGGTTAGCTGCTCTTCCCAACAGCCTGCTCCGCATCTGGAACAGGGAAGGGTGCAGTCTGGTGGAGAGGAGAGTGGTAACTGCCTGGCCTTGCCTTGTCCCTGAGCCCTGCTGAGTCGGGGAGCAGTCGGCTAGCCCTGGCAGAGCACACAAAGGTCCCTATCCACACACACTGTGATTGG
The DNA here is from genome assembly GCF_026122565.2 of Emydura macquarii macquarii. NCBI lineage: Eukaryota > Metazoa > Chordata > Testudines > Chelidae > Emydura > Emydura macquarii. Next base: position 2,495,523 of record NW_027133251.1, on the reverse strand, counting down.
AGCAGAGTATCCTAGGCAGAGTTCTTGCCTGTGTTTCTGCTTCCACACCATGAAGCAGCCACATGGCTGGGAAGGAAGCCACCACTGGGGCCTCTGACTAGACAAGCACTAAAGAGAGCTGAGAGAGTTCTGCAGTCCTTCCCCGGAATAACATATGCCATAAGGATAAAAAAGACAGATTAATAGCTGATCTGCACAGTGGGTCCGGTGGAATCTGCCTAAAACCCCTAGAGACAGAACTGACGGGTCTTCAAAGGGCTGGCCAATCTCATCCTACCCTGACTGGTTCTGCCTCTTAGCAAGCTGCAACAGAAGAAGAGCCCTGTACAGGATCCGTGGTCCGTCCCGGTCTGTATGTTGACAGCAGTCAAAATATTTATATTTATTAATCGCTCTGGACAAAATCTGAAGAAAGCGTGAGCACGATGGGGGATGGCATCAGCCCAGTGGTTTTCAACCTGTGGCCCACAGATCCCTGGGGGCCTGTAGACTATGTCTAAGGGGTCCATGAAAGGATGATGTTACCACAGATCAGTGGTTTTCAACCTGGGGTCCTTGGATCCCTGGGGGCCTGCAGACCAGGTCTAAGATTTCCCAAGAGGTCCACACCTCCATTTGAAATTTTTTAGGGGCCCGCAAATGAAAAAAAGATTGAAAACCACCGCATGAGCCAAGGCAAGGCCCGCAACATCTGAAAACTGGTCTTTAAAATGTCAGCCTGGTTTTGGAAGCTCAGCTCTTGAAAAGGACAGGTTACTGGCGTCACACCTGCCAGTCACATTGTGCACATGATTTGTCATGCAAAGAGGGAGCCACTCACAGACCCTTCCCGAACCAGAGTGCTCCTCTGCCCAAAGAGCTCCTCCACAGCAGCTGACAAGACAGGGCCGGGCGGCTGCAAAGCATTTACCGCCCAGATTTAACGTTGCTAACCAGCTGCTGCCATGTGCCCATTTGGTGGCAGACACAAGTGGGGCGATAAGGGCTTTGCCAGCGTGCACTGATGATGAAATGTGCTGCACTGGTGTCCTCTGTTTACCACAGAGCAGGTTTGCCTCATCAACGTGCCTGAAACCAACCCTGGAGAGACCATGAGCGAACAGACGGCTGAGTTGGTCCTTAGCTTCTGTGCTGAGATTACCACAGGGCTAATTCGTGCCAGCTGCTGTGATTTCCATGCTGTGGACACCCGCAGCATCTAGACTCATGTCACACAGGCCACCCAGCAGCCATCACATGCCTCCCTGCAGCATCACCTACAAGAGGACAGATCCCTCTACCCGTATCCATCCTGTGAGCCACTCATCCCCCCTGATCTTGTGCTCCATTCTTCTATCAGGCCCTGGAAGAGAGCTCTCTGCAGTGATCCAACTGCTCCAACACCCACCACGGGCAAGGTTAGAGGACCAGAAACATTACATTCACTGAACGGGAAGACACCCTTAGGGAGATCATTTGCACTAGGATTGCAAGGTCCAGATGCAGGGCTCCAGGTGCTATCTACTATGGTGATTCTTTCTTCAGCTGACATCTGCACTCCCATGGAATAGAGATGCACTTACTGGGGCTTTTGGATGAAATAAAGATTTCATGTAAGTGTGGAATAACAAAAACCCCAGGATATGCAGAAGATGGAGAGGTTCCAGTATCCAACTCCTGCAGTGAAAGCAATCTGCACACAAGATACCCCCATAGAGAGTATCAAAGCCACACTTACCCTCAGCTCCTGGAGGTAACACTGCACTGGATCGTAACCCACCACTGGGAAAACGAGGGTCTTGACTGGAGCGTCGCTCTTCAGCATTCCCCGGCTGAATGACTTCGCTGGTCGGTCCACGCCCTCCAGGTGCCTGGGGATATGCTTGGCATTCAGGTGGATGAGGATGTCATAGAAATCCAGAGGTGGGCGGAAGACCATCTGCAGAAGGGGAGGAGAGGGAGACAGAGGTAATGCTGCTTGCATTAGGCAGGATACAGTGCAGGAATCTTGGATCTCATGCCCAGGTATCCAGGAGGAGGAAATCATCCTCCACCAAGTTCCCTGCATCATTAACTCTCCAATGTGTCATTTCAGGCCAGCATCTGGTGCAGCGTGTCAGTGCCTTTACTGAAAGGGCTTTTTAATCAACACAAGCGGTTAGAGTAGGAGACCGGGAGTGTGATCTAGTGACTGGAGCAAGGAAGAGGAGTCAGGACTTCTGGACCCTACTCACAGCTCGGCCACTGACTTGCTGCAAGACCATGGACAAGTCACTTCGGGCATGTCTACACAGCACAGAAAAACCCACGGCTGGTCTGTGCCAGCGGCCGTGGGCTCGCAGGGCTGTTTTATGGCCACGTAGACTACCAAGCACGGGCCAAGAGCCCAGGCTCCAGCCTGAGCCCTGAAGTTTACACAGGTATGAAACAGCCTCGTGAGTCTGAGTCGGCTGGCATGGGCCAGCAATGGGTGTCTAGTGGCTGTCTAGAGACACCCTTAATTTCTCCTTGCCTTGGCTTCTCCCTCTGGGAAGTAGGATTAATTGTGTCTACCCTGCAAAGCATCTTGACAGCCTCAGAACGAAAGATCCTAAGAGAAACATGTTATGATTACACTGCCTGGATTGGTGGCATGTGGGACAGTAACTACATGCATGTCACTGCAAACAAAGCTTCCCCATGAATCAGATTCACACTTCAGGGAAACAGAGCAGCCCTCACTAATGGGTGCTGCAGGAGTACGGGAAAATCCTCCAGTGGGGTCAAGCAACGTGGATATGCTGATGAAGGGATTTAAATCCAGTGTCTCAAACAGCATGGGAAGTTGGGTCGGTCTCTCTCTGTAGGACAGCAGCTGCATTATTCACTCAGGGCATGTCTGAGAATCACTACAAAGTAAAGGGAGCAGGAATGGAAAGGAGGTTAAGATTACTCATCAGCAGGCCAGGGAAGAAAAATGCATTTTGGATGCTGGGTTATTTCTGGTGGGTCGCATGCTCCCGCTTCCTCTCTGAAAAGGAGGTTACTTACTGTAATGGATGGTTCTTCGAGAGGCGTGGTCCCAATCTTGATTCCATATGTGGGTGCATATGCGCGCCATGTGCCGGAACCGTTGAAGTCTTCTCCATCAATCCGCACGCTATGCGTGGGCCCTGTGATGCATCAGAGGTCTTGTGCGGCTACGTGGGTCGACACCCCCTTAGTTCCCTCTTACCAAAAGGCTTTGAGCCTGTGGCAGAGGGGACGGGGGGAGGGACTGGAATCCAGATAGGGATCACGCCCCTCGAAGAACCATCAGTTACAGTAAGTAACCTCCGTTTCCTCTTCGAGTGCTGGTCCCTATGTGGATTCCAGACACGGGTACCTGACGACTGGGATATGGTGTAATGAGCAGTGAATGTGTGGATGGAGGTACTATGTTGCCATCTTACAAATATCCTGCCACGGGACATCTGCAAGCAGGGCCAACGTGGTGGCCTGAGTCCTGGCAGAGTGGGCCGTAATGCCAGGTGGTGGAGAGTCTCCTGAAAATGAGCAGCAATCCGGGATGCAGTAGGCGATCCATTTGCAGATGCCTTGTGATGAGAAAGTGTGGCCTCTACAGTTCTCCAGTATAGTGAGGAAGAGTCTGGGTGCGGTTCGGAAAGCACATGTGCGCTCGAGGTAAAAGGCCTGTGCGTGGCAGAGGTCAAGGGAGCGTAAGGTACATGCTCTGGCGGAGGCGCGTGGTTTTGGATGAAAGATTGGGAAATGGATGACCTGATTGAGGTGGAATGGTGAGGCTGCCTTAGGGAGAAACTTGGGGTGGAGCCATAGGGAGACCTTAGCTTTATGGAATATGGTGGAGGGCAGTTTCGCCATCACTGCTGCCAGTTTGCTGACTCTTCGGGCAGAATTGATGGCCACTAAGAAGATAACCTTCATGGTCAGGTGGGTGAGCGAACAAGTGGCAAGAGGCTCAAAGGGTGGTTTGGTGAGGGCTGAGAGGACCAGGTTGATGTCCCAGGTAGGGGGTAGGTCTTTTGACCATGGGAAAGGTGTTAAGGAGACTGTTTCCGGGAGGTGTGGCCTCCCTCGGAGATTGAAGGTGAGGGAGAGCCAAACCCCCCCGGGAGTACAGCACCACCTGACCGGAAAGAGGTAGGCAGGGCAGGAAGTATAAAAGGCAGGCCTCCTCGCTCAGTCGGGGAAGGCAGCCAAAGGAGAAAGACGTCTCTCCCTTGGTGCCGGAGCCTGGGCCTGCACCTGCCCGTTACTTGGAAGAGAGGGTGCCGGAGCTGCCCACTGCCTGGGGCCCTGAGGACCTGGAGGAGCTACCCGAGCTGCCAACCCCTGCGAGCCAGAGGAGACCCCAGGACCCTACGACCTAGAGGTACTGCCCTCCGCAGACTCCGAAGAGTTCCTGGACCTGACGAGGCCGAGGGATTCTGGAACTTCCCCCGGGCAGAGTACCCTGAGGAAACGGGAGCAACTCGAGGGACTAGGTACTCTAGGGAGAAGGTAGGATGACGTAGCCCACGGGAGCGGACTACGGTCCAGCTGAGCTTACACTCGCACCAAGTCAGCCCGTTTCGGCTGGAACCCCGCTGACCCAGTGACGGGACACCCCATCACTGCCAGGAACCCGGGCTGGGACGCAGTGGAGTCGGGTGGGCCTGCATCCCCCTCCCCATTTCCTACTCCAGCCTAGGGGTGATAGCCCGCTAAGGGCCAGAGCCTGTTCCCCGCTGCCTGCCCTGCCCCAGGGCTGGGCATTGGACTAGCTACTCGCCTTGCTAAGGGCTAGAGACTGTTTCCCCGCTGCCTGCCCGAGGGCCAGGCTTTGAACTGCTCACTTGCCCTACGGAGGGCTAGAGACTGCTTCCTTTCGGCTTGGCCCGCCCTGCCTGAGGGCCGGGGCCTTAAACTGTGTGCTCGCCCTACAGAGGGCTAGAGACTTCGCCGTGTGCCTGGTCTGCCCTGCCTGAGGGCTGGGGCCAGGAGCTGCTTGCTCACTCTACTGAAGGCCAGACACTTCTTCCCCATTCGCTTGGCCCACCCTGCCTAAGGGCTGGGGCCTGGAACTGGGGCTCGCCCTACTAAAGCCAGGAGATGGTCCCCCTTTTTTTTGGACTCCCCAAAGGCCAAACGCCAGGAGGTGTGGCCTCCCTCAGAGATTGACGGCAAGGGAGGGCCACCGGCCCCGCCCACAACAGGGGACCTTTACAGAGACCATGAAGGAATCAAGCCATGGTGGGATGGCTGAAGACAGAGAAACCCTCCCCAGGTGGGAGGAGCGCACTGACAGCTGCCAGGTGGACGTGAATGGAGGAGTGAGCGAGGCCAGAAAGGCAAAGGTTGTGTAGATAGTCAAGGATGGCCGGTATGGACACTGTTTGTGGAGTGATGATTGCGTGATGCTCACTCCATAAAGCATCGCCACTTGGCTTGGTAGCAGGCCCTGGTCGTGGGACAGCGGCTATGAGTAAGTACATCCCATACCTGTGCGGAGCATACATTATCTATTCACCAGCCCCATCCAAAGACCAGGCCGTGAGGTGAAGCAGGTCCGAACTGGGGTGGTGGATTTGGCCCTGTTGTTGTGGGAGGAGGGGAAGGCAGAGGGGTGAGTGCACGGACAGGTGAAGACCTGTGAACCCGTATTGACGGGGGCCAGAAGGGGGCAATGAGTATGAGAGCTGCCCGGTCTCGCCTCACTTTGTGGAGCACTTGTGGGAAAAGCAGAATGGGAGGGAAGGTGTAGCGTAGGTCAGGTGTCCAGGAAAGGAGGAGACCAACCCCCTGCGAGCCTGAGGGGAGGCTTGTGGCTGTCGGGCATTGCGAATGGATCCCATCATGGTGTGCTCCACCAATGAAATACGCCGTGGAAAGTGGGGTCGTGCAAGTCCCACTCGTGGTTGCAGTGGAAGGCACGGCTGAGGGTGTTTAACAGATTCGAAGGCCAAGGGGAGAGGTGTTCCGATGCTGGCCATGCAGCGGTAAGAGGGAACTGAGGGGTGGGTCGACCCGCGCAGCCGCACAAGACCTCAGACGCGTCACATGGACCACGCACGGAGCACAGATCGACAGAGACTACTTCAAACAGTTCCGGCTCTGGCGCAGAATCACCCACGTATGGAATCCACCCAGGGACCAGCACTCGAAGAAGAAGGAGAGGTTTGTGCCAAGTTCAAACAGAAGGAGCAGGAAGCGATTAACCACAACAGGATTCCTGGAACCCTGCTCAGTGCTGCCTGTCCTCATCAGTCGGGGATTCTCTCTGCAGCCCTTGCTGTGCTGCGAGGCCACCTGGCGCCAGCCACGAAGAAGGGACTAAATGCACCGCACAGCCGCTGTCACGCCATCTGAACTCTCTCCCCCACACACAGCTTGAGAAGAGCCAGCCACAACCTGGCCACATGGGATGATGGGGGCAAGGGAGAGGGTGGCTGCTTCCCACGCCAATCTGTGCCCCCAGGACTGCTGAGCACCCTCACTCCTGTGTTCTGGCCAGGGGTCGGGAAGGGGCCAGTTGGACTCTGCTTCTCACTCCCCAGGCCCGCTGAAGCTGGGAGCAACGCGGATCAGCAACACCACTCGCTCCCCGGTGAGGCAGAAGGGAGCGCCAGACCCTCAGGCAGCCCTGGCCGGAAGATTTGAGAATGGCTTTCCCAGGAACCCAAGCATATCCTCTCCCATCCTGGGTTTGAAGCCGGTGGACCCAAGGGGCTTCCTTCATGTGCGTGTGGGTGAGATGAGGGTACGGCCTAGAAGAGAGAAAACTGATTGGGGGAGGGACTGAATGTCACGGATGCCTCCTTACTGCACCCCTGAGGCACCAAAGATCGCTGAGGTCGAGGGTGACATTGGCTGAACAGACACAGAGGACGTAGAGCGGTGCAGACCCCCGGCATGCAGAGGGCAGGGGGAGCTGCTCTAAGCTGAAGGGAGTCTTAAGGGCTATGTAACACAGCGAGACAGTCTCCTCCCTCAAAGCCACTCGGCCTCTGCGCCCCACCAGGGGTTGGAAGGATTCCCTCTCAGACTTCCACTACCCCAGTGCTGCAGCTGGTCCCTAGGAGGACAGTCAGTCAGTCTGCGTTCATGCACAGGGGGAGGAGGGGACAGGTTTATTATTAACAGAGCAGAGCGATGCTGGACGGATAAATATTTAGAGAGCGGAGATGTGGGGATGTGGCCACTGCTGCGTTAAAATGGAAAAAGCAGCTCCTCTGCGGAATAAATGACGTCGTCACCCACAGACCCATCAGCACAGAGCCACATGGGTTGGGGAACGCCACCCAGGAAGGTGTGGGCTAAAAATATCTGCTGGGCTGAGAGGCTGGTCAGTAGCCAGGCTTCGTGGAGGGTAATGATTGCACAGCCTGTAATTAATTCTTAGCTACATTGTGGCCCAGCCTGCAGGGCCAGGAAGAAGAGTTACTCCAGCCTGAGCCTCCTCCCCTGGGAAAGGCTACAGCAGAGCACCCGCCAAGGTCCCTTTGCAGAGGGAGGCCTCTGGCTTGCTCCACCCTTATGGAGCAGGAAGCTAAGAGAGAAGGAGGTTGGCAGGTGGTCCTGTCTGAAGAACAGGGCCCTGGGAAGCCTGGATTCTGCGGGAGAGGAGATTTGATGGGAAGGAGATGTTCAGTGCTGCCTCCCAAAGGACCCTGAACAGCTAGGAGGCTAATGGAGAAAGGCAGGTGGCCTGCTGCCCTACACAGCCCAAGACAGAGTTCTGGGGCTTGGACAGAAGTGATGCTTAGCCCCATGGACAAGTCTGAACTGCAGCCCCACGTGTCTCAAAACATGTGAGAGGTCAGGGTGCAGCACCACCTGGTTATGGCATCCACTCCCTGCTTTGCAGTTGGGCCCTTCTGGAGGAGGGTGCAGTTTGTAATGCATTTTACAAGGCGTTTTTTCCCACGGCCCTGAAAACAGACGGTTATAGCTTCTCTCACGCTGCCCTGCTATCATGACTCGGGTCTGGAGACACCACCTCGAAGACAGGGAGAGGAGTTCCATTTCCACGGCCCATTCAGTCCTCAGCCTCCCTGCTGAAACTGCTAACCAGGGCAACAATGAACGCCAAGCCCCCTGACGGGGGCATGGTGATGTTAATATCCATCCACAGGGAACTCAGTCCCACCAGCTCCTTTCAATAGCCATGGCTTTGGTTACCTCTGCTCTATCTTCCCACATGCAGCTGAAGTTTTGGTCTGAGTGTCATATCAACCACACAGAGCTAATTTTTAGGTATGGCCAGGCCTCGCCCAGCCAGCATCCAATACAGAGGAATCTAATTTAAACCAGTCTACACACAAAGCTGAAGCAGTTTAACAACAGTGTACATCAGCAAACCTTCAGCTGAAATAGGTTCAATTCTGGTGTGCAGACAAGCCATCAGTCTGAGGAAAGGGATTAGCCACACTCTGGCTCTTTCTTTTACTACAGCTGCCCTGCTTCTGCTGCTTGGCTTCTCCACCACTAGAAGTTTGCAACCAGAGTAGCCCATTCTGCGAATCTCTTTGTGGATGAATAGTCCTTTTGATTCACCCAGGATACCACATCATCCATACAAGATCTTCTTTTTCTGCCTTGTGTTCCTCGACCATTAATTTTCTCTTCCAGTGCCCATAAATATGCATCACCCACTGAACCTCTTAAAAACGTACCCTGCAAATCACATCTCTTTTTCCGTAAGATCTCCAACTAGCGTTTGCTGAGATCCAATCATCTCCGATACTTTTTCACTGTTTGTGCGGTCTATCCACAATATTTTCAGAATTCTTCCATAAACACCATAAATCAAAGGATTGTATCTTTTTTATTCTTGATAGTTTCAATGTCCATGTTTCACAGCCGTAACTTAACATGGACCAACAGTAAGTTTTTAAGAGTCGGAATTTAGTCTTCAGATTTGTCTCTTCTCATCAGATGTTTATTCCTCCAGAATGTGTTTTTTGCTCTTAATATTCTCATGATGACTTGAGTATCCGATCTTCTATCTTCTGTAATAATGTTTTCTAAGTAGCAATACTTTCTCAGTTGCTATATGGCTGTGTTGTTCACTGGAATATTGCATGTTTTCCCTTGATCCTTGCATATCACCATAGTTTGTCTTGTCCACATCCAACTCCAGACCATACTCCCTTGCCATATTCATTTATAATCTCCACTAACTTCATCAAACCTTCTGAATCAGCCAACAGCACTGTGTCAATCTGCATAGCAAATGTTATTAACCCATTTCCCATTCACCTAAATACCTTTGTTTCTTCAATTAATTTTATAAAATACTCACTGTACATGTTGAATAAAAAGTTGGTGACATTACACAACCTTCTCTCACTCCTCTCGATCTCCCATTGCAATCACCTTCTGACTTCAGCATAACTTTTATTAGAGCTCATTTCTATCAATCCCTACAGGTCTTAGTACATTCAACAATTTGTAGTGGTAGATTTTGTCAAATGCTTTCTGGAACTCAACACAAGTACACTGTTTTCCCCGTTTCGACTGATCTTTCTAATATGAGCTTCAAGTTCATAAGTGTTTATTGTGTCCTTTCCAAGTTTGAAGCTGTTCACAGATTTACTTATCACTCTTCTCTTGTATTCAGTCTTAAACAACTTGCGAAAGTATCTTAGAGGCCTGTGATACTAGGCTAATCATTCTATACTCCCCAGCATTGTTCTTTTGGGGGGATTTGAATATACAATGAGGTTGTAAAATCTTCTGGCAGTTCTCCCATCTCAAACAAATGCTTCATAATCTCTGACAGGGCTTTCAAGCCTTTGTTGCCTATGGTTTTTAATAATTCAGCCTATATTCCATCACTTCCTAGTGTTTTTCCATTTTGAGGACTTTTTACTGTTTCCATGATTTCTTTATCCATTACTAGTGTGCTTACTTGACTGATTTCTATAGTTGAGGTTTTTCAGGCCCATCACCACCATATAATTCCTTGATATATTCTCACCCTCTCTCGTTCTTATCTTTAGGGTCTGTCAAACATTGTCCATTTATGTCTTTAAGGGCCATATCGATCACCTTTTTCCTGTAAATAAAGGCTCTTTTCTTTTTATACATCTCACCTTATCTTCATCCAATTGTTCAACTTCTTTGCATTTCTCATTCAACCATTCAGACTCTGATAATCTACATTTATTCTTTATCATTGTATTAATCTCTGATATTCTTTATCTGTTGTTGATCTTTGTGCTTTTACTTTCCTCTCTTTCGTCTATCAAAGCAATGATTTCATCGGTTATCCATGGGTTTTTCTTAGCTAGTAACATCTTCCCGACATGTTTATCTGCAGCTTCTTTTATAGCATCTTCCAGATGTCCCAAATCATTTGGTGCTTGACTTTGCTGAGCTGCAGACATTGCTTAATAGGGATCATATTGCTCAAGTCTTTGCACCAGGGAGATTCTGATTCTGGGAATAAGTAAGAATTTCCAAGCAACAGCTATAGTGAAAAGAAAGCTGAACTGGCAGCTAGAAAAAGATTTACTAAATAAGGCTACATATTAGAAGAAAGCTGTCACTTCCAACTGGCCCCAAAAGAATCCTTATTAAAATGAGTTTTCACACATACAGATCAACAGGAAGGTTTTGATTTATTTTTTACTTTTACAAAAAAAATCCTGTTTGTTAATCTTCCTCGCAATGTTTGCGACCCAAACATAACAGCACTGAATGAGAACCCAAAAGGAAAGTTGACTAGAAACTTCTTAGACACAAAAGTGAGAGGAACTAGTCTATTTTCATTGCCCAAGCTGAGACACATGCAAAAAGTGAGCTACTACTGTCAAAAATACATTTGATTTTTAAGGTTCTCTCAGCTTTAATATCCATTACTTGTAATACCGGCAGAGGATATAGTTTTCCTGGGTTTTTATTTTCCTTTAATACACAGATTGAGATTTTCAAAGCTGTCTTGGGGATTCAGACATCTCTTCAACTGACATTTATGGTTAATTTCTCTAAATTCCCTAAATTGCTTCTCTACGCAAAAGAATAAATGGACACAAATCAGACATCAAGAATGGTAACATCCAAAAACCAGTAGGAGAGCACTTCAATCTCCCTGGACACTCAGTAACAGACTTGAAAGTTGCCATACTTCCACAAAAAAACTTCAAAAACAAACTTCAGTGCAAAACTGCACAGCTGGAACTCATATGCAAAGTTGACACTATCAGACTAGGTCTGAATAGAGACTGGGAGTGGCTAGCCCACTACAAAAATAATGTTCCCTCTTGTGGCATTCACACCTTCTCATCAACTGTTCTGAATGGGACTCATCCACCCTGATTGAATTACCTCGCTAACACTTGCCCGCCTCACTGTGATGTCACTCACCCATCCTTGCATGTGTACATATATCTACCTAACTGAAGTTTCCATTTCATGCATCTGATGAAGTGGGTTTTTGCCACAAAAGCTTATGCCCAAATAAATTTGTTAGTCTTTAAGGTGCCACAGAACTCTCGTCGTTTTGCTGAAAACAGACTAACACGGCTACCCTTCTGGAACTAAATTGCTTTGAAAATCTCAGCCATGGATTTTTCATCTGGCTGGGGCCTCTTAAGCAAAACAAGGGGTTTCAAAATCATGCCCCCATTCCCCCTGTATCCATGAAAGGTGCACACAATTCCTGCAATGGAAGTCAATATTTCACTGATCCTTAATCACACTGGGTCTGCTGGGAAACGAATGGAGCTACCAGAATTGCAGTGTCTGGGAAAGACACAGATTTTCAGAGTTGTTGTTAGCTCCATTCTAATGTCAGCTCCTCAACTTCTTTATTTTAAAACTAGTACACTTCACAGCACCTCTGGAAGTCTGGGTTTCATGCCCCAGTCTGATTTGTCTGGCACGGCAATCCCGGCCAAGAACATAAATCAGGTCAGCATAGCTGCTGCATGACAGATTTGTGAGCTCAGAAATTTGCTTTTTCTCCAGCTACTACTATGAACAGCATCTCTGCTCTGAAGTCTTTGTAGTTCCTGCCTGTTGACCTTCACAGGTCAGCATGGCTTATTGGTTAGTATCCAGTTCTGCCAGTGACCCACTGGGCAAGCGAGTGCATCTTTCTGTGCCTCAATTTAACCAGCTGTAAAATGGGGATAAAACCTCTCTCGGGTTTTGAGACTTAATGTTTGCACATTGCTCTGTTGTTATTCATTACAATCTAAGTAGGCAAGACGGGGAAATAGCATCACACACAGGGGAAGTGACTTGCTCAGCGTCACATGGAAGGGAAGTGACAGAGCTAGTCTCACACACACTACCCCAGTGACCTGACAGTATGGAGAGAACAGGTGACGTGCAAGTATCACTTATAAGAAATTATACAGCCCATTTCCTAGGGATTCATCTGAGCCTCTCAACCACTTTGCACTGAAAAACTGTTCAGCCACAAAGTGATGGTGCTGCTGAAGACTGACGACAACTCTCTGGTGACTGCAGCCCAGCCTCCCCCCCTCTCCACCCTTATCCTCACTTCCAACCACTCGCACAGCCTCAATTTAATACAAATCGTTGCCCCTGCCTCCTCGCTAGCCCAAGCAAGTTTGGGGCTTGTCCTGCCTTCTGTCAGTACAGACACCATCGCGTGCCTCATTCAGGGAACCAGAGTCAGCAGCAACGGCCAGAGCAGATCTGGCATGGAGCTGGGGGGCAGTTTCCAGCCAAAGAGAGCCAGGATGGCGGGGAGCCAATGAAGACGAAGGGGGCAAGGGGGGGGAGGGGGTTACTGGAGAGAGAAGCAGGTGAGGAAGTGGAGAGGGCACCCCCTCAATAGCTGCTGCTGCTTTCTCTCAGCTGCAGCAGTCCCTCTTAGTAGAGCGCTAGGACCACACTCAAATGGGCCCTGCATGTCAGAGCTGGGTGTTTCCCTTGGGCAGCCATTCTGGAAACCCCACCACCTCCAGATACAGACTTCCGGGTGTAGAAAGAGCTCCACTCTCGTGCCAGGCCATGGGGGGGGCTCAAGAACCACACCGGCTGGATCTGCACATCCCTACCCCACATACTCCTGCAGGCAGCACCAGAGTCCCACCCCTGGAAATACGAAGCAAACTTCATGGGAGTCGCCCGTATCCACCTCCTTTCCCACGTCCTGCTTCTGGATGCCTTTTCTTTCCAGCTAAGTGGTTTAATATAAAAGCCAACCCAAGCCAGAGGCAACCTCCTCATGGAAACAAAACAGCAGCCAAGAAAGGTGGCTCCAGAGAATTATTCTAGGCAGCTTTCCACTAAGTCCAACAAAGAGAGACGTCAAGACATATCAAGAACCAAACTCCCCAGTGAGCAGGGCCCAGGCTAACCATGGAAAAAAGCTGCACAAATACCCAACAGCAGCTGTCAATCCCTGACCCAATGGAATGCACGGCCGCGCCCAATCCACCGGGAGCCCTGCCAAGGGCTGGCTCCATGGAATACCTCCACCTGCCTCTGCAGCAACACGGGCCGAGTGACACAACCAACCGCTGGAGGAGGGGCGGGAACAAGGGGTGTGTGCACAAGGGGATTACAGATGGAGCATTAGCAAAAGCTGGAGTCCCAGCTGGCCAAGTCTGCCCATGTTAACATCAGTCCCAGTCACTCAGGACTTTCTGAAGTTTCCACGGCTCAGGGTGGAGTGTTCCAGGCTTGGCTTCTGCCCCACAGAAAAATTGGTCATGTGTGCATGCAAAAATTTCAACAAGAATACTCGAGCCATTTCTGGGGGGGGAGAAAGAAGCGATTACAAGTTCCCCAGTATTAAAAAAAATTTTTTTTATTCTCTTTTAATTCTCACCTCCACCATCTGTAACATCGAAGCAGGAGGGGCACACGAAACAAAACATGGCAGGGAGATGGACAGCCCTCACTCAGAAGGTCTTCAGTGATCTAGCAAAGACTGGTTCTGACTTCGCAGTGAGCGGTCCACCATTAGCTATTATTTTATTTTCTTAAAAAAAAACCAAAGCTACAAGGACGTTAAGTGTAAACCTAAAAAAATATTTTCAAAAGCTACCCAAAATTAGAGGCATCTCCAGAGGCCCAACTTCAGACACCTGGGGCCCGATTTTCAGAGGTTCTGAGCATTCACACCTTCAACAAGAGTCATCAGGAGCTGTACTTGTGCTCAGAACTTCTGAAACATCTGGCCTTGTACGTCCCAAGTAGGGCATGCAAAGTGAAAGTGCTCAAAATTAGAAGACCCCCCGGAAAAACGTGCAGTGTCCATGAAACATCATGGGCTGAGGCAGGAAACGTACAAGAGTGTGAAATTCACGGACATGGATGCCACAAGTTAGTTAAGACACGGTCCCATACAAAGCATATGCCGCCTTGCACATGCACGTAAATCCTGCAGTCCTTACTCAGGCAGCACCACCAGTGAAGTCAGAAGTAACTGAGATAAACTTACGTACAACTTGACAGCACAGACAGTATGAAAACAACACTTATGCCCCAGGCTGCTGGAGCAGCAGTTGTCACAGGAACCAATTCTGATGCTTTAAATCTCAACTCTGATTGGGGCATTCACATATTGTTTTGCACTTAATGTCTCCTCCCGCAACTCCTCTTGGTTTCCTATTTTCTGAGGAAATTGGCTGCCAGTTCCCACGCTGCCATTTAGATGAGTAAGAAATGCAGGCAGGATTAAACAAAAGCCAGTTTTATAGAGAATCTTTGAAACTGCACGTTGTCCCTGATAATAAAAATTTAATTAAATTCAACTTTACACCACAACTTGTGAAAACCCAAGATCAGCTTGGATTCAGGAAGAGGATTCCCCGAGCCTCGTACAGCTGCTACAATAACACAGTCTAGAAAAACAAGAGACGTTTGCTATTCTTTAGTTGTCGCGCTTAGGTAAAATTAAGCCCCGATCCTGCAATCAGATCCACGCAGACACCTGTATCTATGCAGCACCCGTTTGCTTCCCAGTGGCACTCCACATGGAGTCAGTGCTCTGCAGTGTGGATCAGTTCACAGACTGTAGTCACTGACCCAACCTGGGTATCCTGGAAGACCAGCCTGGCTGGGCATCCTCAACCACATCAGAGTCATTTATTTTTGCTTTCATATTTAAAAAGCTTAGTGTAAAGGGTCTATAAACACAAGTTTAAAAAGCCTGAGTGTTTTGCCAAAACAGACCGTAGAGCCCAGCACTGCAAAGTGTGCAGGACCATTAATTACTACTTGTTTGTACTGCAGCAGTGAATCAGAGGTTCCTTCTCTGATCAAGCCAGGAGCTCTACAAACATATAGAAACAGACAGCCGTGCTGAAAAGCCTTGCAATCCAAAATGACAGGCTAGGCGAAGTCCTGGAGAAAGAAAGAAAGCTATTCTCCTCATTTGACTGAGATCAGCAGAGATTATGGCCCAGCTTTGTGACGTTATTCAGGGGTTGTGGCACTGAACACGATACTGAGCGGGCCCAAGGAACTGGCCACGGTCACACAGGACATCTGTAGCGGGCCTGGAAATGGAACCCTGATCTCCCGAATGCCAATCCACTGTCATAACCACAAGGCCATCCTTCCTCTTCAGCCCGACTCGTTTCAATGAGAGCATCAGGCCCTGGACGCTTGAAAGAGAAAAAAAGAAGTAGAAAATGTTCGGGGCCCAATCCTGCTCACGCGTACTACCAGGCACAGGCCCAGATTTTGAGAGGTCCTCAAGCCCTGCTCTGCTCAGAGCTGCAATGCCCACAAACCAACGTCTCACTGCACGGCAGTGACACTTCAGCTCCTCACTTTCCAAACTGGCACCGACTTGGGCACGGCAACACCCAGCACTGCAACGCCGAAACACCTTTAAGAATCTGGGCCTAGGCTTAGCACTGTGACCAGCCTCATTAGAGGTTGCTAAAGGCTACTCATAATCAGAAGCCCAGTTCCCCCCTCCCCCCAGTAACATCCTGCGGGTTCAATTAACGTTCTCCTCCCTTGACACCACAGTATCCAAAGTACAGGGAATTCTACTGGGTAAAGCTCAAGATAAAGCACCCTTTTAAAAAGCACTAGCAACCAACCAATTAATTTCCTTTGAAAACAAGTCTTCGAGGAATAAGCAACTACAAAGGGGCCTCCCCTCCCCAGGGCTGCTCAGAGATCGGAGGTTTAAAAACAAACCTGCTCTGGAAATGGAAGGGGGGGGGGGGGTGACAGAACAAGAGCCCACAGTGTCAGTAAAGGACTGCAGGGTAAAGATAAGGGCAGCCAAGTGAGCATCATGTGTTCATGCTAATCCAAGCAGGCTATGATGTGGAATAAACCAGAGGGTTTAGACATATCTCAGTGGAAAGAGGTGGTGGGGAGAAAGTAAGTGCTCACAAATGATGAAGAGGATGGAGTTAATGACTCAAAATGGCTAAGACACCGAACCACATTTTCAATTTCAGCCAAGGAACAAAATGACGATGCTAACACAAGCAGGAAGTCCTTACCAAAAAACAAAAAAAACAGCTCGTTCTCCAGGACATTCTGCACTTAGGACGGAAGAACCCCAAGCACTGCTACAGACTGATGGGCTGAGCAGCAGTTCTGCAGAAAAGGACCTGGGGTTACAGTGGTTGAGAAGCTGGATAGGAGTCAGCAGTGTGCCCTGGTTGCCAAGAAGGCTAATAACATATTGGGCTGCATTAGTAGGAGCATTGCCAGCAGATTGAGGGAAGTGATTATTCCCCCCATTTGGCATTGGTGAGGCCGCATTTGGAGTAGTGTGTCCAGTTTTGGGACTCTCACTACAAAAAGGATGTGGACAAGTTGGAGAGAGTCCAGCGGAGGGCAAAAAAAATTATTAGGGGGCTGGAGCACATGACTTATGAGGTGAGACTGAGGGAACTAGGCTTGTTCAGTCTGCAAAAAAGAAGAGAGAGGGGATTTGATAGCAACCTTTAAGTACCTGAAAGGGGGCTTCAGGGAGGATGGAGCTAGGCTGTTCTCAATAGTAGTAGATGACAGAACCAGGACCAATGGTCTCAAGTTGCAGTGGGGGAGGTCTAGGTTGGATATCAGGCAAAACTTTTTCACTAGGAGGGTGGCGAAGCACTGGAATGGGTTACCTAGGGAGGTGGTGGAATCTCCATCTTTAGAGGTTTTTAAGCTGCGGCTTGACAAAGCCCTGGCTGGGCTGATTTAGTTGGGGTTAGTCCTGTTTTGAGCAGGAGGTTGGACTAGATGACCTCCTGAGGTCCCTTCCAACCCTCATCTTCTATGATTCTGGATGGTTGAACCATATGCCTGAACAGAGCCCCACTGACTTCAACAGGGATCTCACTACACAGGGAAACTAGCAGGATTGGGACACAGCACTTAGAGAGCAGATAAGGGACCACTAGAAGATCTGAACCAATCAGTGACATGCACCCTAAGAGAACGAGCAAACAAACGTATTGCACCCCTGTCAGTTATATTTGAGGAGACATGAGAAACTACTGATGGTGGGCAGCCTAAAAACAGAAAAAAAAAAAAAGGAGACTCAATACAGATCTTCAGGAGAAAGTGTGACCCTGATGATTACTGTTGTCTAAGTCGAATCAGTTCTCAGCAATTGAACAATTCCTTAGTGTAGACAAGGCGGAAATATCACTTAACTAATTTTGCTGCTGAGCGTTTTAGCAGAAATGGGCGGCTACTCTGGACTTGGAGGAGGAGTTCAGGACTGTGGCCAAGCTAGGGCAGAGTACTGCCGCTTCCTACATGCACACAGGTACAATCCAACTCTCAGATCTCCCTTGGACGTCTCTCGCTGCACGCAGCTGTACTGATCTCAAAATGCACCTATACCATGGTGCATTGTGCTCCAGTCTTAAAAGCTAAGCTAAATCCAGCTAGGCAGGTACTTGTTTAGGAGACCTCCCAAGAACCCCTTCTGCAAGAAGCGACATTGGCCACGGAGTAAGGGGTGCTCCGCCTTCTGACTCATTTCCAGACAAATACCCAAACCTAGTTTTAGGGGGTGCTACTTTTCTGTTGATAGTTTAAAAGTGAGATCCTTCTGCAAGAGTCAGGGCATTAGCCCCAGTGTCTGGGCCACATTCTTACTCCAGTCATTGCATTCTGCCTCCCTGAATTCCACCTGCACTTCCAGTTAGCTACACGGTCCTTCCCTTCCCATTCTGAACAGTAGTGTAATGTCGCTGGGCTGGAACGTGAAACTGCTGCCACGCTGCACCCCAGAGGTGGCTGTATTTCAAAGGTGGAGGAAGAAATTCTGTACATCCCGTACCTACCACACTGTAATACTAGTAGCTTAATCCTCCCCTGAGGAGCTTCAGGCTCCTCTGAGCAATATTAAGCAACTCCAATACCGCAGGGAACAGCTACTGAAGATCATTACTGACCCCACATGGCTCTGGCCTAGCATGAAGAGTCTTTCATTTACACAACGGCGGTACTGTAAATGTAATCATCCTCACTTTCCCAAAGGCCAAATGCTTATCGGAAAGAGGATCCAGTTGCCTGAAGCAAGAGCACCCTCTTCTGGGCTCTTCAGAGAACAGACACTTCCATAGCAGTTGTTTTTCAAAATACAGCCTCTTCTCCTCCACGCCCCGTGCTGCCACGTAACTCAGATGTGCAGCAGAATGAGGAGGAGGAGGAGGAGCAGGGCAGTGAGCTAAGAGGTAACAATTTGGCACTGACTGCACAGAAAAGCAGCCCAGCACAAGGCAGCACCTCTATGGGGAACCCTGACAGAATCCCACAGGGATCAGCCTTGGCTCTATACTCTTTTCTCTCAGCTACATCTACCCTTGTCTTGGGTCTAACAGCGGGTGGAAATTTTTCAAGCCTGAGAGATTTACATACCAAAACAAAGGCCTTTTTTCAAAAACGATTGATTTTTGGTTTTTTGCTAAACATTGTTAACACCATTTTTTAAGGGTTTTTCCCTCCCTCCTGCCCACAAAATGTCATGTCCAATGAAATGAACAGGCAGCTGGGTTTAAAACAAACAAAAGGCAGTACTACCTCACACAACGCACAGTCAGCCTGTGGAATTCACGGCCGGGGTGTTTGTGGAGGGTAAGTCCATCAATGGCTATTAGCCAAGATGAGCAGGGACACAACCCCTTGCTCTGGATGCCCCTAAATCTGTCTTCCTGGATGCCAGGGGACTGATCACTCGAGAGACTGCCCTGTTCTGTTCATTCCCTCTGAAGCACCTGGCACTGGCCACTGTCGGAAGCCAGGATACTGGGCTAGGTGGACCATTGGTCTCACCCAGCATGGCTGTTCTTATTAAGCATAGGCAAGGGATGCAGGCAATAACTGCAGCTGCAGAGACCCCTGGAGGCCTCTTGTCCCTACACTGCCCCTCCAGGGCAGGGGTGAGGCACAGTGAGGCGAGGGGGAAGAACTTGCACTGCTGCCGTCCGTGCTGTACCCGTTCTGGGGCACCGGATTCAAGTCGCCAGAGGCTCCGTGCTCTTTTCACCAGCACCAATTCACGGCATGCTCCACTCAGGCGCCTTAGGGAACTACCTTCACATCCTGGCTCCCAAGCGGGTCCGTGAGCTGCTTCTCCAACGCCCGCAGCGATTCCAGCGCCAGCACAAGAAGGCGCTGCAGGATCTGAGGAGGGGCAGAGAGTTGGAGGGTAGAACCAAGGACCCGAGACATCACATAGCCCCTGCACTGCAATGGGGATGCCCCGCTAGCTGCAGGGACGGTGTCCTGCTCCAAAGGGGGCAGGGGAGATATCTGTCCTCAGCCAGACAACAGTGCCACAGGGAGGGGCTTGAGGAAGGGAGGGATAAGGACTCAGGTACTGAGGGGCATTGCTCAGGTGAAGGGAAGGGGGTAAATATAGCCTGTACAAGGCTTGCACCCTGTACAATGCCAGCTCTGCAGCAGGCCCAGCAAAGAGCTGACTCTGGAGTAGCCCTGACAGAGGAGATGGATGGGAATCTGAGCATGCTAGTGCAGGGATGGGAGAGTGGGAGCAGAAATGACCCCTGGCTGGTTGCTGACGGGCACCCGAGCGTAGCAGAAAGGAGGAGGAGAGATGCAGCCTAGCTCACCTGTGTTGAAGGCTGCTCTTTTGTCCACACTGAGCTCCGCTGGTCTCTGGGGGTGGAGATGAACATGACGGGGAGGTGAGATCGGGCAGCCACAAACTCGTTCCTAATCTCCGTGTAATCTGCATCTGGAGAACAAACCCAAAACCACTATCAAAAACCCTGTCCATCACCCACATCCAGGCGCCCGCCATGGGCCTCTTCACCCCCAGCAGCCCTGCCCAGCACACACAGCATGGGGAGCCACCTCTCAGCGCTCTGCAATCTCACCACAGGAACACAGGACTGGGTCACCGAATTCATTCCCATTCTATCATGGGCCACCCAGTTTTCACAATCCCCTGGATAAGCTTATCAAGCTTCATTTTAACCCTAGATAGGTTCCAGAACCTCCCTCCTCCGTAAGTTAGGAACCTTCTTCTCAATTCCAGCCTAAATTTACCTAGAGCCAGTTTATCCCCGTTTGTTCTTGGGCCAACGTTGCCCTTTAGTTTCCACTGCTCTTCCCCCTCCCTGGTGTTTGCCCCCCTAGTGTATTTACAGACGGCAATCAGATCCCCCTCAGCCTTCACCGTGCTAAACTGAACAAGCCACACTCTTTCAGTCTCCTCTCGTAGGTCAGGCCCAGGCATCTCTCTTGAACGTGGGTGTTCAGAACGGGTCACCAAACGCAAAGCTGAGCAGAGAACCGTCTGGGACGTGGGCACAGCCCTAGCTCTGCATTTTCTGACCCTCTTAAGTTGGTCAAAGCCAAATGCCTGGATCGGGGCAGCAGAGCGAGGAGACAGTGGTGGTGTGAAGAGAAGCACAAATTAAATACAAAGCCCACAGACCAATCCTGACCAAGATGCTTCCACTGGCATGGTTCCAGGGTCTCTCACTGCCCATTTGAGGTCAGGGACACACACAGCAGTATCACCCGCTAGCGTGGAATTTGCCTGTACCACTAACCCCACAGTCAGTGTCTGATGCCCCGTAGCTATCTTTGATGCCAGCTGAAATAGCTTAAGAAATATAACAGCCTCAGCCGGCACCCCTGCCAATGCCTGGCGGTGCCACTTGCTCCTCCGCTCTGTGTCTAACAACTCTGCGCAGCAAAAGGAATTGGCTACAAAACCACCCTTCCCGGGCTCACCAGACTTTGCATGCAAAGTTTCAACCCAACACACCTGAAAACAACTCAGTAACAAGCCCCATAGCAAAACGTTAAACACTGAAACGTCAAGAGTCTATAAACTACTGCAGCACTGCCACTGAGGCACAGAGGCTGGGGGAGGGGGAAAGGAGAAGCATCCCAAGGGATCCCTTTCCCAGTGCCTACACACTTACAGTACGTTTACACTGAAAGAGAGGGTGTGACTGTAGCATGGGTAGGCGTACCTGTGCCTGCTTTAATCTAGCTAGCTCATGTAACAACAGTAGCGTAGATGTGATGGCACGGGCTTCAGCACAGGCTCCAGAGAACTTACCTAGGGTCCCTGGCAGGCTTGCACTCACGCAGCGAGCCCATGAAGCCGTGTCTACACTACTACTGTTACCCAGGCTGGCTAGATTAAAGCTAGCCTACTTGTGCTACGCTCACAACCCCAGGGTAGACATAGCCTCAGTCATGGCCTCAGCTGCCGTCATCAGGCACGGTGCTCCTTAGGAGGTGCCCAGGCTCTTCAGGAAGCGTCCTCAACAAGAAGCGGTTTGGTCTTTACAAGCCCAGCCCATGGGCCCCTCTCTTGGGCAGACACACTACAGAACAGAAGAACGGCCATAGCGGGTCAGACCAATGGGCCGTCTAACCCAGTATCCTGACCGTGGCCAGTGCCAGATGCTTCAGAAAGAAAGAACAGAACAGAGCAATTTCAAGTGATCCATCCCGTTGTCGTCCCAGCTTCTGGAATTTGGAGGTTTAGGGACACCCAGAGCATGGGGTGGCGTCCCTGATCATCTTGACTAATGGCCACTGATGGACCGGTCCTCCATGATCTCATCTAATTCTCTCCTGAACCAAGTTTTACTTTAGGCCTTCACAACATCCCCTGCCAATGAGTTCCACAGGCTGACTGTGTGAAGTACTTCCTCATGTTAGTTTTAAACCTGCTGCCTGTTAATTGCATCAGGTGACCCCAGTTCTGTTATGTGAAGGGGTAACACTCCTCTATTCACTTTCTCCACACCGTTCATGTCCTCTATCAGATCCATCCTCAGTCATCTCTTTTCTAGCTGAACAGTCCCAGTCTTTTTAATCTCTCCTCATATGGAAGCTGTTCCATACCCCTCATCGTTTTTATTGCCCTTCTCTGTACCTTTTCCAATTGTAAAATATCTTTTTTTGAGATGGGGTGACCAGAACTGCAGGCAGTATCCAAGGTGTGGGCGTACCATGGAGTCACATAGTGGCATGATGACATTTTCGGTCTTACTATCTATCCCCTTCCTCCTGGTTCCTAACGTTCTGGTAGCTTTTTTGACTGCTGCTGCACACTGAGCGGCTGTTTTCCGAGAACTATCCACCATGACGCCAAAATCTCTTTCTTGAGTGGTAATAGCTAATTTAGCCCCCCTCATTTTGTATATATCGTTTTGATTAAGTTTCCCAATGGGCGTTACTCTGCATTTATCAGCACTGAATTTCGTCTGCCGTTTTATTGCCCTGCCACCCAGTTCAGTGAGATCCCTCTTAGAGCCCGTTCGTAAACGAAACACATGACCCGTAAACACAAAACCCTTCATCACACCGTCACAGACCAAGGGCAGAGCAGCTGAGCTCAGACAAATGATAAGTGAAAAGGGGAAAAAACAGGCTGGAAACCTGGCTAGGGATATCATATGGAAAAGAGGATCTGGTCCCATCTCAAGAAAAACTGGACTGTTCCCTGTGGGATATTCCAGGACCAACATACGTCTCCTAGATCCCAGAGAGCATGAAACAGATAACACAAAAATCTCATAAATATGAGTTCTGCTTAAATTTCATACAAACCAAGGAACAGGATGGATCTATTTTTACTCATTGATTTAAATGCATTTTTCCTCCCATTCTCTCCCTGAGCTGGACCAGGCCTTGGCATCATTGTATTGGGATGACTGCTCTGTACAATGACCTTACATTTCACCTCCACAGTGCTGGTTCAACTACAGCCCACGTGGGGCACTACTGCCGAGTGGCCGCAACATGAAATAAATTGGTGGCGCTCAGTCCAATCTCCATAGGGCAGACGTGCCACAGGGCAAAAAACTGTATGTCACAGGTAACCCTACTGACCGTCACAGCAGAAGCACCAAGGACTAAACTTCCCTCTGACCTCCTAGGGGTGGTCACTGCAGAGCAGATTTGCAGCTCACTAGGAGGGCAACGGGAACTTAAAATGGAGCCGTGTATGTAGAACCAATTCTGCAGATCAATAGAGACCTTCCGTCACCAAAAGCGGACAGGCTGGAATCTTCTGTCAGTACTAAATTCACTCTAGCAGTCTATGAAGTGCTGTACCAACTATGCTCCGGGATCACACCACTGACCACCGAAATGTAGCCACCGCAGGGCAGAGCCTGGCACCTGATGAACAGCGTACAGCAACACGACGTAATCATTTTTAGGAAGCGAAGTTTTCTTTCAAGTCCCTTCCTAAAAAGACCTGTTGCTGGTGCAAAATGGCTGCTCTATCCCACGCAGAGGCAGTTCGTTTAGCGGGCGGCGATACATTTAAAGGATGTAAAAACTTTTGGGATGGACGATGCACAAGTTACCGTAATAACTAAAGCAGCACAACTGGGCGATGCGCCGATCCGGCAGAACTGTTGAAATTCAATACAGCTACGCAAAACCTTTTCGTCTACATTTTTTTCCTCTGAAAAATGGCTTTTGAACCAAAACAAAAACAAACAAAAAAAACTTTTTTTTGTTTGAAATTTTCTTGGTTTAGATGGAAAAAAAATTAAAAAATGAAAAATCTTGTTTGGGTAAACATTTTTGATTTTCAAAAAATACAGTTTTTCCTCTAACCAACAAAACACAAAAAAGCCTACCTTCCACCACCCCCAAACTCCTGGGGGATTAAGACAGTAAAACCTACAAGGGAAAAACAGAACAAGAAAGCAGAGCACACACCCCCATGCTTTGAGTCCCAGATAATCTGCTGCTCGGGTTCCCAGCTAATCACTCCAGCCAGGAAGGCATTCCCAGCCAGAGAGAGGAGCTTTGGCGATCGGTAACAGGATACGGAGGCTTTCAGCTTCTGCATTCAAACTGGCTCAGATCAGCAGCATCTGAAAAGCAGCTTCTCCTGACACAGCCGTTCGGTGGCAGCCTCGATTTGGCTCCTAGAAAGGTAACTGCTCCCACCACAAAAATGGCAACCCAACTAGCCTCTGTGAACAAGCGGAGTCCCTCGCCTTTCCCGTCTTCCCCAGCATATGCACAGGGATCATCCAACCCTTTCCAGGGGATTTAACTGAGGAGACAAAACCCTCAGGCAGGACGATTCATTCAAACATACAAAGGGTTTCCTCACATGGCCCAGTCAACACACCTTTCCCCTGCCATGGAGAGGCCACCCCATGGAGAAACGATAAGGAAGAGGAGTCTCCATGACAGTCACAGTGCTATTAGGGCCAGCTGGGACAATATTTTTCTCTCACCTGTCCATGATGAAGTGAGATCCATCGATCTTATTCCACAGGGGCTGCCCGCCTGGGTCATGAGCCCCACAACCTTGTGGCGGAAGGTTCCGTATACCCCATTACCAACCGCCCAGAGCCACCCAGTCCCCACACGGTGCCACGTGTTAGCAGTACTATCTGCAGGGCTCTCCCTGAGAACAAGACAGGGCAGGATCCGCTGGCGTCACTCACCTCCTCACAGCCACACCTAAGCTAAGGGCAGCTGGAGGAGGCGCTGCGCAGCTCCGTGGGCCACACGGGGCCCCATCGACTCACCTTTGAGGTCGGCGTTCAGGTTAACGATGAGGGGGCTGTTCTTCCAGTCGAAGGAAGTCAGCAGGTGGAGGAAGCGAAGGAAGCCCACCTGAGGGGAGCTGCAGGCAAGACAGAAACCACTTTAATGGGTGGGCGAGAGACAGCAAGAACACACTACCTGCAGAGACAGGATCTCAGGGCCAGGGCGTGGTATGACAACAAGCCAGGCTCTGCAGAGTCCCTAACAGGGAGCCCCAGCTGCAGGAGCTAGGAAGGAATCTCATCTCTGCCAGGGACCGTGGGCAATTTAGCCTCTCTGGCCTGTTGAGTAGGGACTGATCAATAAAGTCAGGTGGGAGCCGCTCCCATGGTCACGTCCTTGCAGTTGAAAATGAGGATAGGGCAAAACGTTCTCCTCCGTCCTTCTTATCTCCTGTGTCCGCCTCTTCCACAGAGAGACAGTTCTGTCTAGTGGTTACAGCAGAAGGGCAAGTCACTTCACTTTGGCTCCAGAGCGCGCCAAGAAGACAGGAGGGAGTTAATACAACACAAAAAGCAGCAAAGCCAGGTATCTCACCTTGGCAGGGTGAAAGGTTCTGGGTGCAGGAACAGAGATGCCGCCAGCAGATCCACGCACTCGTCCGAGAGGCTGTCACTCAGCAGCTGGGCACGGACCCAGCGCTTGGCTAGCCGGGAGGTGCCGCTGAAAGCAGGATACTGCTGCTGGAGCCTGCAGGGAGAAGGAAGAAAAGCAGCAGGCATTACAAGGCACAGCATCACCTCAATAGTCCAGTCACCCATGCCACCCAAATGGCTACTGATTGCAGAGCTGTGAGTGAACAGATCATGTGCTGTAAGCGTGCTGCAAGCATTGGATGTGCTGGAGTTTTCTGGAGAGGGAAGGGGGAAATGGGTCAGTCTCATTCACTCCGTAGTCTTCCTGCTACATCTTTGGTACTCAGAGACCAACCCACCCCACCCACCCATCCATCCCTTAACTGGAGGGGAAGGTCTTTCAGATCTAGCAGAAAGCTGCCAACCAGTTCCCTACCCACAATGAACTACTCTCCCTCCCTCTGCCCCCACATTGCTCTGCCCATTCAAGCGTAGAGAGCTAGAGGACCAATTCCCTACCCACAATACACTCCTCTCCCCCTGCACGATTCTCCTCCTTCCTTACCTGGGCAGAGAACTGGAGGACCAGTTCCCTACCCTACACCCCCTTCCTTACCCATGCAGAGAGCTAGTCAGGTAGGGTAGGTGGAGCGTCTCCAGCTCCAGCCGCTGAGACTCCTCTGTGTCTCGGTACTTCAGCATCCCCTCTGGGGTGACCACCTCCTTCAGGATCTGGGGCTCCCTGTGATAGGCCACTTGAAGACGGAAAACATAGCCATCCTGAGAGAGAGAGAAGGGGGGGCTGCAGAGTGAACTATGGCAGGTGGGAGCAGAAGCCCAGAGCACCGGGGCAACATACACAGTCTATGCCTTAAACTTGGCTAAGGCCTCTGAGACAGGGATGTATCCCCAAGGAAAGGACGCAGACGTTACTTATCTTATAGTTACTGGCAGTTCTGGAGAGGTCTCGTCCCTCTCTGCTATCCACTGTGGGTATGCATGCGCTCTGCGTGCTTGGAGCTGGAGAATTTTGAAAATAGCGACCACTAGTCTGCACATGCTCCCTGGCTCACCTCGTGGCTCCGACCAAGGAGATAAAGGGTGGGGTGAACTGACCACCTCTCCAGTTCCTTCTCCACCACAAATCGCAGTAGACCCAAGTAGAGGGAGAAGGGGAGGGGGTTTTGGAACACATAAGGACCACACATCTTGAAAAACCTCCAGTTACTACAAGGTAAGCAACTTTCTCTTCTTTTTTCGAGTGCTGGTCCCTAGGTGTATTCGACTGTTGGGGACTGAGAAAGGACTCCAAAAGGAGGAGTGTGCGAGGTTGCAGATGGCAGAGCCGATCCAAGGACCACCTCTCCAGTTCCTTCTCCACCACAAATCGCAGAAGACCCAAGCAGACACCTTTTACCTGCAGAGAACAAGGCAGGTGAATGGAGCTCCATGTACCTGCCTTGCAGACATCAAGTAAAGGCACTTCTTGAAGTGACGCCACAGATATCACTGGCGCTCTAGTGGAATGAGCTCTTACCCCATGAGGAAGGGGAAGATCAGACAGCAGCATGGGCTGCATTTTGCTCTACTGAGATCCATTTAAAGAATCTCTAAGAGGATAGAGCCTGACCCTTTCCACCATGGTGACAAAAGATCTAGGAGAGTTTGACTGTTTTTGTTCTCTGCAGGTAAAAGGCTATGGCTCGCCGAACATCAAAGGAATGGAATCTCCTTTCTTCTGAGGGTGAGAGAGATTTTGGGAAGAACACTAGTAAGCAAACTGACTGGTTCAGATGAAACAAATTACTTTGGGGGTGTATTCAGGGTGTAAACATAATGAAACCATGTCCATATGGAATATAGTGTAAATAGGATCCACTATCAACACCCAAAGCTCATCAACCCTCCTAGCTGAGGTGATGGCTACTAGGAATGCGACCTTCATGGATAGGAGAGATATGGCACAAGAAGCTAATGGGTCCTGATTGTTTGGGAGACAAACAGGTCCCTGGTGGCATTCCCCCCAGTCCCGAGTTCACCACAGAGAGTCATGCAGCTCCCCACTCATGATCAACAGCAAAATGTCTGCTGAGAGAGTCAACTAGCACATTCTAGTTTCCTTTGAGGCAGACTGGTGAAACTGTTCCACAGACTGACGGCTTCTGCGCACAGGGGAATGGATCTCGCTCCTCCCAGTTTCTTGATACAAAAGATGACTGTGGTGTCGTCCAATATTATGACGGCACAGTGACCTTGAATGAACGGGAGAAAGGCTTCGCAAGCCCTTCGAACAGCATGCCACTCCAGAACATTGATGTGCACCCTGGACTCTCTAGATGTCCAGATGCCCTGTGCAGTAGTTGTTCATGTAGGCTCCCCAACTCAACGGGGATGTGCTGGTAATGAT
Organism: Emydura macquarii macquarii; assembly: GCF_026122565.2. Taxonomy (NCBI): domain Eukaryota; kingdom Metazoa; phylum Chordata; order Testudines; family Chelidae; genus Emydura; species Emydura macquarii. The sequence continues at coordinate 2,467,605 of NW_027133251.1, read as the reverse complement.
CGTTGTGTCCAGGGTAGAGTCAAGAAACGGAACATCAACACATAGCTGCCAGGGATTCTTCCACTATGACAGGGACGATATCACTTTGACAGGAACAGTCACTATGGTGTTTATGAAGTGCCGGTCTGGAAAGTACACTCTTTGAAGCCACACATGTTGGCAACAGAGGCAACAAAATGGCATGACGTAAGTGCATGAAGCCCTATGACCTAGGAGAGAGAAAAATCTTGGCAGGTCCTTGGGGGTTGCTTATGACATGGTCTATGAGATTGGTCATAGCCTGAAACCTGTAACTCGGCAGGTAAGCCCTTGCCATGACTGAATTTAAGGATGCCCCAATGAAGCCTAAAGTCTGCAAGGGGTGAAAATGGATTTTTCAGCATTTACACTGACCCCCAAAGAAGAAAGGAGTTGCAGAACTGTCAAGTCGATGCACAGATCTCTTGGCATGACCCGGCGACACGGAGCCAATCATCGAGGTTGGGGAAGACAATGAAACCATGTCTGATATAGGCTGCTACCTTGGTAAAAATCCTGGCTGTGCCAAGAGAGAGCACTCTTTGTTGAAAATGGTCGGAGCCCACCATGAATCTGAAAGTGTCTGTGAGTGGGGTTGGTGTCCATGTGAAAGTAGGCGTCCCTCATGTCAAGAGCTGTAAGCCACATTTCCAAGGATGGAATTATAGATGTCAACGTGACCATGCAAAATCTGAGTTTGTGAATAAAAGCGGTTGAGATGGCAGAGGTCGAGAATGGGTCTCCAACTGCCTAGGAAGTACATCAAGTAAAAACTCCTCCTTTGGTACTGAATAAGAACCCACTCTCTCTCTCCTCACTGTAAGAGGGATTCCACTTCTTGTCTGAGAATATTTCTCATGAGGGTGGCAGCCAAAAGTGTGGGTACGGGTGCTTTGGAGGGAGTAGAGAGGCATACATTCTATCATGTAGCCAGAAGGAATGACCTTCAGCACACATTTGTCCATTGTTATTGCACTCCAGGTACTGAGAGAGCCAGAGGGCCTCCAAAGGGTGCATGGCCTCAGGAGGTGAAGGACTCAGTGGTCTGCAGCTCTCGAGCTTCCATCAAACCACCATGCTTAGCTGAGGGCTGGGATTGGGATGAGGAACCTGCTGTAGCAGGTGCGGGCAAGCACGTCTTTCGGACCCTCTGCCTCTTACAGGGTGGCACAAAGTCTCTGGTGGTAGAACAGCTGAGCCATTGGTCAGGCTTTTTACATGGTTGCCAGTGGAATTTTCTCTTTGGGGCAGGTGTATATATTCCCAGGGAGTGGCAGGGTGGCCCTGGAGTCCTTGAGTGTGTGTATGGACTCATCTGTCTTCTGATTAAACAGCTGAGTCTCATCAATGAGTACGTCCTCAGCAGTGCTCTAGACCTCCATGGGAAACCCCAAGCATGGATCCAGGACTCCCTGAGCATTATGATGGCAATGGTCACAATCCTGGAAGATGTATCAGCTGCATCTACCGCTGATTGGAGAGCAATCCTGGCAACCAATATGCCTTCCTCTAGGAGGGCCTGCAAACTAGGGCCACGCATTTTGAATAGTTCAGGAAGTTGTCCTTAGCCATTAGTGTAGTCAACCTGTGGAACTCCTTGCCAAAGGATGTTGTGAAGGCCAAGACTATACCAGGGTTCAAAAAAGAACTAGATACGGTCATGGAGGATAGGTCCATCAATGGCCATTAGCCAGGATGGGCAGGGATTGCTGTTTGCCAGAGGCTGGGAATGGCCAACGGGACGGATCACTTGATGATTACCTGATTCTGTTCATTCCCTCTGAAGCACCTAGCTTTGGCCACTGTGGGAAGACAGGATACTGGGCTAGATGGACCATTCGTGTGACCCAGTAGGGCCGTTCTTTTGTTCTTACGGTAGTTCACTATCCTGAACTGGAGGCTAGAAGAAGAAAAGACCTTCCTTCCCAGTAAGTTGATACACTTTCCCTCCTTATCAGTCAGAGTAGATCGTAGGTATTGTCACCTAGATCACTCCATGGCAGCCTGGACTACTAGAGTTAGGGGCAGGGTGAGAGAACAGAAATTCCACCACGTTGGCTAGGACATAGTACCATTTCTTTGCTCTCTTAGGGGTATGGGCACAGTAATTAGGTAGAGATGCCAGACTGCTTTAGCTGGCTCCAGGATGGCTTTGTTAACGGGGAGTGCTATTCGACTGGAACCAGAGGACTGGAGGATGTCTAGGAGCTTGAGGCTCAGGATCTTCAATACTTAAGAGGAATCTACATCTACCCTGCACTTCTGCAAAGACGTTCTTGGAAGTGCTGATAGTCACGAGTGGGGGGTGGATACACTGGAGTCACCACCTCATCTGGAGATGGAGAAAGCAATCTCATCAGTTTTGGTGCATACTCCTCCTCAGTTGGATTGGGGACAATTCCAGTTGCCCTCTCAAAGGGAGGGAAGGGGAGACTTCCTAGCAGACCAGAGGGACTCTGCAGGATGGTACTGGTTCCATAGCCCCCAGTATAACCAATAGAATGGATCAAATGGGGGTTACGGAGATTCTCACGGCAAAGGGATACGGACAGTTCCAAGGCAGGTAATGAAGTGGAGGTTGGTCCCACCTTCTAACCGGGAAGGTGTGTCTTGGAGGAAGGAGTTCATTGGGCGGTTCAGAATCTCCTGATGAGGAGAAAGCTGATTCTGGATCCGACAGCAGTAACGACAGTGCCACTGGAGGGAAGTCATAGCCCGAAGAAGGAATGGGAGACAAACTCCCCCCAAAGGTCAGTTCTCCTGGTGGAGTCCTAATCTCTCTCTCAAGAGGGAGGGACCCGACACCTCAATGTTCTCAGGAGGAGCATAGCTCTTGGCTCTTCCTGCAGTGAGAAAGATCCTGTGCCTGAACCCCTGGAGCCACAGTAGAGACAGTGTGTGCCACTGCCATTGAAGACAAGGATGGTACTGCAGGTAACCAATGTTCTCAGTGATCTGTCTTCAGTCAGTGGCCGCAGATCCCAAGGTTAGTGCTAGGAGGTACCAGTGCTGCCGGATGGCCATCCGGTGCCGATGGGAGGCCTAGATTTGTAGGCTTTCTTGTTATGCCACTGAGACCTAGGACGTACTAAGTTTTTTTGGGCTGAGATTAGAGATTTGCTCAGTTTAGGCAGGGCTAAATCAGACTTCCTTCTTCAGAGCAGATTTGGAGGAAGACTTACACCTGGTCTACACTGCCGCCGGCAGCTTTTGTAGCTTGAGTACCCCCAGTAGATCCCTGCAGCCCTGGCAGTGTAGACATACCCGAAGCCTCATGCTTATGAGAATGCTCCCTGCTCTCCTGACAAGACCCTGCCGAGGGATCTGCGGGGATAGACTCCTTTGCTCCTGAGTCAGACCTTGTGGCAGGAGGCATACTCCTTGCTGAGTCCGGCCGATGTACCGGGGGGGAAGAGGGGAGAGCCTTCCCCCAGCCGGATCAGCCCAGAGTCCTGCGCATAGCCCAGTATGAAAAACAGGGTATGGGGATGGGTTAGTGGAACGGGAGCGCCCCAGTTAAAACTAAAAAACACTAAAAATTATCAGATAAAAAGCTTTTAAATCCAAACTTCTAAAATCTGTTTACAGATAATCTAACTACATGTTCACAGATAAAGGAATAAAGCTGAAGCTTCAGACAGTGGAGGTTCTGACTACAGGGCAACAAGAAGCAACTGGGGAGGTGATCACCCTTTATCCCGAGGTGAGTCAGGGCATGTGTGCAGACCAACAGACTCTGCTTTCAACATTCTCCAGCTCCTGGTGCACATGTACCCACAGGGGAATACACACAGGGACCAGCATGCCAAGAAAAAGAGCTGTATGCCAGCCTGACGCCTGGGAGGGACTGGCAGTCCCTGTGATCTGTCAGGGAGAAACCAAGCTCTGCTGCTGGCATGCCAGCCACTGAACCCACCCCCACAGCCCCGTTGGCTCCCACTCAGGAAGCCAAGCACAAAAGATCCTTGGCTCCTGAGACCAGCCCAGCCCATCAGAGAAGGATCCATTCCTCCCTCGCCCAGGTTGTACCTTGTATACATCTGTGTGGGTGGCCGCAGGCCGGCAGAGGAGATGGTGCTGCTGATTGAGGAGCTCAGCTAGCCGGAGGTGGAAAGCAGCTTTGACACGTTTGATGGCTTCTTTGTCCTGCGGCCACTGGCCGCTCCCTTCCATGTGGCACACGACTGAGGGGTTAAATCAGCAACAGGAACATGGTGAGCCTGGGGCAGCAGTGAGGAGCCAGGACACAGCGCAGAGGGACGGGCAGTTCAGTGGCTAGAGCAAGGCACCGGGAGCCTTCCCAGCTCAGATGCAGATGAGTGACTCCACATGTAACCTTGGGCAAGTCATTCCCCCTCCCTGTGCCTCAGTTTCCACATTTCATTCAGCTAATGCTCCCTCCTCACTACCCTACCTTTCATTGGGGCTATATACGCCGGGCAGGGCTTCTCGGCCAATGGAAGCAGTGACTCCTTATCCTTGATTCTCTCATGGTAGGAATAATCCGGTTTCATGGGGGTTGGAGCGAAGACCTAGGACACAGCCAGACTGGAGTAAGCAGGGTGCACACAGCAAGGCGGCAGGCCCCTCCTGAACAGTGCCATACTTGTGCTGCCCATCGCAACAGCCAAAAGCACAGCCACGCAAGCAGATGTGCACATGACACCAGCCTCTTGCTCCTGAGCACGGGGAAGCTGCATAGGAGCCAGGACAGCAGATGAGAGAAGCCACTGGGTCCGTTGCTCCGTGGCAGCTCTAGGATGCTTGTGAGCAAGTATCTAGGATGAGAAGAGCCCAAAGTCGACGGAGATTGTAAGCTCTTTGGGGCAGGGCCATGCCTTCGTCTGTGCGTGTGTGTGTGTGTACGTACAGCACCCAGCACAGTGGAGCCTCCTACCTGATCAGGGCCTGGGAGAATTACTGCAGTATAAACAACGGGACCAAAAGGAGACAATTCCCCATCACGGTAGAGTCAGTGTATTGTTCCCACCCACCCGGCAATGCCGCCGTCCAAACCCCAGCTGATAGGGGCCTTAGTGAACTCCATGCGAGACCCAGGCTGGCCTTCTGAACCTGGTCTTCTGCCCCCTGGGGCAGCCACGGGGAGTGCTGTGAAGGCCGGGGGCTCAGCCTCTGGAGGGAGAAGGGAACCTTGCGCTGCTCCCTAGTGAACCCTCTGGCCAGGTTGGGTCTGAAGCGACCGCAGCAGCCTCAGGACCCTTCCAGCACCTCACAGCAGCCATTCCCTGTCCCCTGCTACCAGCTCCCATCTCCATCACGCTTGGCACCTCACCACGGGTAAGATGTTACCCAAGCCCCCCCATGCTGAGCCCACTGGAGGGCGAAGGGGGCACAGTGTTCCCCATCACTCACGCTCCCCCCAACCCTACGTCAGACTCACGTCTGTGTATCTGAGGGCCGGATGGGTCCCCTGCACAGCTGTCACCGTCAGTGGCAGCCCCTCCAGGTTCCAAAGCTTGCGGCTCAAGTCGTCATAGGAGCGGACGATGCTGACCATGGCCTCCTCCCCAGTCCCTGCAGGCTGAAAACGCCCCAGACGGTCAGATGGCACCCCCCTTTGTGAGTGCAGGTACAACTGAACCAACCAGAGACCCCTCCCCTCCCCCAGGTTGGCATCCCCAACCACAGCAGGGAGCTGCAACCCTCCTGCTGACTCTCCCATTGCTCAGCTCTGCCAACCCACTGCTTCCCCCACCAATTTCTCTCCATCACCAAGCCAACACCATCGGGGCAGTGGGAGCTGTCTGCATATTAGCTGCTGCTCTCTGCAATCGCAGCTCTGCTTGACAGGGAGGGAAAGGAGTACGAGGGGCCAAGAGCAACGCTGCTGTGGGCTGTTCAACAGCTGCCATGTCCCACCCCAGAAGTGGCTGCTTTTCAGTGGCAGGGGAAGCGATCCCTATGAAAGGCACTAAAAGAAGCACAAAGAATTATACTGTACACACTAAGGGAGAAGCTGAGGAAGTAGCAATGCTTTCTGTGGAAATTTCTGAATGTTGATTAAAAAATGCCCCAAAACCAAGTTATTTTGTCTAAAACCTGAAATATTTCTATTTAGATATCCTACATCAAGAGAGTTGGGTGCCTCATGGGAATTGTAGTTGGGTTTCCCACATTCCCATTCTTCTCTAGGGGCTAGGACTCCCATGACGAGCAAAGGAGATGGAGACACTGTGGTGCATCATGGGAGATGTAGTTCAACCAGAGAGCAAGGCCTATAGAGGAGAATGGAAATATGAGGAACCCGGACTACAACTCCCATGAGGCAGCACAACAGCATTTTCCAATTGAAACGATGCCAGTTTTGGCTAAAGTATTTTTGCTTTGGATTTTTCACCAAAAAGAAACCGGGATATTTCAACAATGTGCTTCGTGCTGGTGGAGAAATCACACAGAGCCTTCCCTGTGGTAATAAAATCAGCCTCACCAGCAAAGGCAGGAACAGCTTCCCAAAGACAGAAGCCCAGCTGCTGAAGCCAATGTGTAGAGCAGCAATGATATTCTAGATACGACACACAGACCCAGGGAAGCTCTGGAGCACGGGTTAGCAGGGGCAGTAGAAGTCATGGATATACTGCTATAAACTTACACAGCCCTTCATCACTACCCTGAAGAGCTTAATATAGAAGAGACGAGAAACCTAGGCTATGAAGGTCCCAGGATGGCTAATCTCAAAAGGGAGGGAGAGAAGGATTCCCGGAGGAAAGAATGTGTGCAGTGAGTTTTAGGGAGGGCTTTGGAGAAGAGCGACAGACAGTGCAGGGTGCAAATAAGAAGCATGAGACCTTCCCTGGCACAGGTAGCCTGGCTGGGATGTGAAAAGGAGACAGCGGTGAGAACAGGGAGGTGCACAGAGAGCGAGAGGGGGTGAGATCACATAGCTCCTCAAAGGTGAAGAGGAGGCGCATGGCTTGGATGGGGGCAGAGATGGGGAGCCAGCAGGAGGCTGAGAAAGAGGTGGCTAAACAGCTGGAGAGGAAGAGGACTTTAGCAGCAGAATCCTGGAGAGAGTGGAGGGGAAGGGAAAGAGGTTACAGGAAGCAGAGCAAGGCAAACTAGTCACAGACCTGGAGATAAGAGGCAAGGTGGAGTTCAAAGGAGAAGAGCCTCAGCGTTGGAATAGCAGGAGGATTCTGGGTCAGGATCGAGGGCATCAGCAGGAGATGTTTGTGTGGGGAGCCCCAGGGCTGGAATAGCCCGGGGACTGGAGGAAAGGGTTATGAGACAGCCACACAGCCAAGGAATTTGCTGCACTGACTCTGGGCCTCGCTGAGCGTTCAGACAGGTACGTTCCCTGTCCTTTCGTTAACCTCAACATTTAACAAGTAGCAAGCCAGGAGTCTCTGGGTCCCAGAGCACAACCCCTCGCACCCTGCCTCCTTCCACAGACCCGAGAAAAACCCCTTACCCCAGCCCTGGGATTTTAGAAAAGACCTCACCTCTGGCCCAGCTCTGATCACCGACTCCAGCACGGCTCCCATGTAGCAGATGGAGGATGCGGGAATATCTGCATGGCTAGAGACAAAGCAAAGCAAGAGAAGCTGTGAGATGCATGGTACCCCACCTACAGAGGACCAGCCGCCTATAGATACACCCCCCATCCCTGGCGAGTGCCTGCGGGAGCCCTGTGAATTCATCACTGAAGGAAGGTAAGGGTTATGAGATGGAAGGGGTCTAGCAGATCCTCTAGTTCCTCCCCCGCCCAGGACAAAGACATGATCAGGGACACGCCCAAAGGGGCACGGGTTCAGAACGGCTGGAAGAACTTAGCAGGCAACAGTCTTGTTGGTTTCACAGCCAAACCTCCCCACCTGCAGGCTGGACTGCAATCCGCAGCTGCTGTTCTGGGATCTCTTCGGGGCAGGGGCAGAAGGGATAAGTAGAGCCAGGGGAAGCTTTTAGTTCGGGGTGAGGGTCTCATTTTTGGAGACTAAGCCTGAATTGACAATTGAAGCCATTCAGAGCACTGGATGGGTGAACACCCTAAACGGATACAGCATCTGCCAACTTAAGGTCTCAGAGACCTCTACAAAAGGGATTGTACCCCCTTTTAGAGATAAGGAAACTGAGGCACAGAGGGGTGATGTGACTCTCCCCCCTAGTCACACAGAGCCAGGGGCAGAGCTAGGGAGAGAACCAGGAGTCCCTACTCCCAATAGCCCTGGCTGTATCGATGGAGTAACGCCATCTAATTGCCATCAGCATCCTCAAGAGTTAAATCTCACCCAGTTAGCTCTGTGCTGAGCCCAATAACTTGTGTCTGAGAACAGCATTAAGTCTTGATGTGACAAGGGTTTACAGAGCTGATCCAGGCCACGGAGAGCAAACCCGGTTCCATCCACCTGCTAGTCCACCAGCAGATCCCGGCCTCCCCCCCCATATCATTCCTGGTGCAGAAATCAGGCAGCGTGGCATTCACTCCACAGCCACCATACCCTACTCACAGCCACAGCAGATGCTTGACAATCTGCTCGGGGATGAGGCGCTTCTGGCACATGGTTTCGGCGCCCCACAAGACCGCCTCGCAGATAGCGCCGTCCTGGAACCGCCTCAGCTCCGACTTTTCCCCCCAGAACTTCCGGAACTCGGCCGCCTGCAGAGAGCCGCAGGAGAGAAAAGTCAGAGCGCTGCAAAGCACAGCACACGGCTCAGGGGAGCAGGCCAGGGGTTCGAATCCAGCCAGTGGCAACTGCAACCGCCAGCTGTTACCACCCCTTGTCTGGTCAGCTGGGTCTCAGGCTAGTTGCCACTAGACAGGTGTCTCCAGCCCAAGAGCCACCCCAGTGGTCAACCTTGCTAGAAAGGCATGGAGACTGAACTCCCATCATCCACAGAGGCAGGTGCCCCTCCAGGTTGGAGCAGGAGAGACACTGGCAGGGCAGGACAGGACATGGAACGCTCAGACTGTGCCCTGGGGCACAGCTGAGACCAGCAGCCACTACAATGGACTGAGCAGAGTCAGGCACATGGGGCGGTGGGGAGGGTTGGTAGGCAGAAAGAGTCTGATTTGCAGGGACCACAGCCCCACAGATTCCAGGGATGCTCCAGGATCTGGCTAAAGCTGATGCATCAGAGATCCCCCTGCCCATCCTCTAAGGCCTGAGGACTGCTGTGATTTTCCCTATTTGGGATCCCGATCCCAAGGGGTGTGGAGGAAGAGATCAGGTGCAGGGTCTCATTTCAGCTCCAAGTTTCCTCTTCCCGGCTCGTCGCTTTGACAGCCCCCTTTTTGCATTCTTCCCCTGGCCTTCCCGCCTCCAGCACAAACACACACAGCATATTGCTTCCCGCACCGCAGCTCCGCCAAACCTACCGCCACCCACACACCGATACCGAGGGCTCAACCCCCACCTCTGCTTTGCCACTGATGCCAGCCACTACGTCCAACTTCCTTTGAAACACCTGGGCGCTTCCTCCCGGCCTGCCCCTATGGTGGGAAGGCACTCCATGCAAATATCCACAAAGCCACCATGCTGTCCTCCTTCAGATCACTCCTCATCTCACCTCCACTGCGATGCCGTCAGAACACGCGGCAGCATCTCAGCAGCCGGTGGGCCAGGACTGCTCTTACTGCAACGATCATCTGGCTGTTATCACCTGCTCCCCACCCGCATCTCCCTGCAATCTCTGGTACTTGCATCATAAGCAGTTTGTGGAAGGGAACCAGCTTTGTCAGCCCTTTATACAGCACCTAGCACAACCGGACGCTGACCGAGGCTTCTGGGGGCTACCGCAATAACAGCGCCATCCCTGGGCAGGAAGCAGTCTCGTCCTCACCTCTGGTCGATCTGCCTCCGGTCCCTTCTCCAAAATACTAGCAGCAAACTCAGGAGTGAGTAAAAGCCCAAACGACAGGTGTCCAGCATCCTTGTGCTTTGGGGGCTCTGCGCAGATAGGCCACTAGGGAGAAAAGGGAAACGCTGCATGAACGGAGCCACCCTCAATAGACTGGCATCTGCCCAGGCACCCCTCCTTCCCCCCCCCGCTGGGCAGATACACCCCACAGTGCTGCTCCACAGAACCCCTGTCCTCTGGAGGATCTGATCTCTGGGGCCAGGCGACAGGGCTGCCATGCACTCAAAAGCTCTGCCCCATGCAAGAGTCCTCCCGCCTCCCAGCTTTCGCTTCTGCTGCAGTGCTGCTGGGCAGGGTGCCTGACAGCTACGGTCCGGACAGCAGCAGTGCAAGTTCGCTCACTACCCCCATCACCAATGAGCCTCAACCCCTGTCTAGGAGAGACTCCACTAAGAGAGGGGGTGGGGGTGTAATCCCCCTGGCCTTTCTGCTGAGACCACCAAGCCAGGACAGCCGGAAAATGAACAGAGCTCCACCTGACTCAGCCAGCAAACAGCTACTGGGGGGCTACAACTTTTGACTGTGGGCTAGACATGACTCAGCAGCCTAGGAGCAAAATGCTCCGCAGGCTCATCTCAATCACCTGAGCAAGCCAGCCCCCTCCGAGAGCGGCACAGGGCAAGGATCCCACCTTTCTCTGAGCAGCACAGCAATGGAAGGAGACAGGAGACCGCAGGGCAGAGTCGGCAGGAGAGGGGGCACCCCAAGAAGGGGAGATTAGAGAAGTAGCTGCTGTGTTACACAAGAGGCGCTGGGAGGAGGAGAGTTACCTGCGGTGCCTGGGGCAGGGAGTGCGTCAGCAGCAGCACCCTCTCGGCCAGCCCTCGCGCCAGCAGGGAGGTGACAAAGGGCAAGGCCGCAGCTACGTAGTTGCCGCCATGATCCATCAGCTCGTTCAGCAGCTGCATCTTCTTGCAGGTCCCCTGCAGTTTGGACACGTGCTTCAGGCTGCAGAGAGGGAGGAGAGAGCCTCAGTCACCCTGGGAAATGCCCCTACCAAGCCGCTTCTGCAGCTGTGCCTGCAGGATGCTCCCAGGGTAGGAGGGATGCTGGGAGGAGGGCATAGGCCAGGAACTGGGCCACAGAGACAGGACCAAGTGCTCACAGCATCATCCAGCTGGGAAGGTAAAGGCTGATGCAGAGTGGAGCAGCTAAGCTGGGATTCCCAGCGCCCTCAGGTGTATACCAGGAATTCCCAGCGCTCATGGCTCAGGAGAGATCAGCCCTTGAAATGGCCCCTGCTCCCTCAGGCCCCTGCTCCCTCATGTGCGGCAGCCTGCCCTGTCCGAGGCAGGGAAGCAGGATGCTGCCACCCTGAGCCTGCAGGGGCCCGCTGGGGGCGGAGGGTGACCACAGAGCTACGCGGGACACGTCCGTGCTGCGCTTTTGCCAGGATCCTGCACAGAGCCTGGGGTGGCCATTCCCCGCACCACCCCCCAACCAAGGCGACCAGACTCACTGGAAGACGTGGTCGAAGGTTCTGATCAGAGGCTTGGGGGTCATGAGAAGCAGCTGGAATCCATCCACCCTTCTGTCGTCCAGAACTTCCATCGAACGCTTGGCTTCAAACTGGACCTGAGGGAGGAGGAGTTTGTTCCACAGGCAGCTTGATCATAGGTCTCACATCACCCAAGAGCACCCTGGTCTACAGCCCAGCTGCAACCCACACCCCACCCTGTCCCTGATCTGGGGGGAGCCCAGAGGGAGTCCTGGCTCGGAGCCCAGCCAATTCTCAGTCCCTCAGGACCAGATATCACTGGTGGGAAGGAGGCAGCCTAAATAAAATGACTCCAGGTTGGTGCCAATTCAGCTTCCTGGGGAGAAGGCAGAAGGCACCAGTGCTGAGCTCTCGGATCCATCAGACACAGTTCTGGGGCTAGAGCCAAGAACAGCTGTGCCTGGGGATGCAGATCCCTCGCCACATCCAGTGGTGCTTGTGCATGGCCAGCTTAAAGCAGTAGTTCCCCATCCCCCCATGGCTGGTTATCTTGGGCCCCAGACATTGACCTCTTATTGCCCGTGGGGGTGGCAGTATGTTGGTGCGGTCACAGCTGTTCTGCACATCGAGGAGTTCAGTCCTCAGGGCTATTAATCTAGAGACGTTCCCCAGCACTATACACACTTTAAAAACCCACCGAGAGATTTGTAAATAATGGCCTTTTGCCTTAGAAGCTCAAAGCAGCTTACACAACACTGACCAACCCCACCTTCTGACACTGGGAAGGGTCTGAGTTACCTACACCACTGAAATGCAGCCAGCTCGGAGGTGGAACACAGCAGCTGTTTAGCTGGACTACAGCAACGTAACATACCCGGGCATGAAAACTTCAGCACTTAAGTAATTCTAACTAGTATAAAATGCTGCCACGTCTCATCTCAGCAACACAGACTAGGGTGAGCACATCACACCCATTCTCCACTCTCAACGCCGACTTCCCACAGAATTTCTAATCAGGTTTAAGGTCTCGGCCCTTATCATCCAAGTGCTCCAGGGCCTGGACCCAGGGTACCTAAAAGGCCGTTTACAGCTCGAGGACGAAGACCACAGTTGACAACTTCGCTCCTCCGGCACAATGGAACTCTCAACAATTAGGGGAAAGCACGTCTGTGACCTGCCTTCTCCAACATGAACGTAAGAATGGCCATACTGGGTCAGACCAGTATCTGGTCTTCCAACCGTGACCAATGCAAGATGCTTCTGAAGGAATGAACAGAACTGGACAATTTCAGGTGATCCATCCTCTGTCATCCAGTCTCAGCTCCTGGAACTTGGGAGTTTAGGGACACCCAAAGCATGGGGTTACATCCCTGACAATCTTGGCTAATAGCCACAGATGGACCTATCACTTCATGAACTGATATTCATTTTTTTTTTTTAAAAGACCCTTGCTTCTTGTGTTAACATGAAGGGCTAAATAACATGTCCTTATTCATTTTCTCAGCACCATTCATAGTTTTATACACCTCTATCACATCCCCCCATAGCCATTTCTTTTCTAACAGTTCCAGTCTTTTAATCTCTCTTCGTACTGAAGCTATTGCAGACTCTTAAATATTGTTGGTGCCTTTTACTGCACCTTTTCCAATGCTAATATATCTTTTTTGAGATGAGGCAATCAGTACTTCATGCAGTATTCAAGACGTGGACATTCCCCGCACCCTGTCACAGCATGGTCAGACCAGGTTGATTCAGCCCCCTGCCACTGATGCCCTAATTAAAGGGAATGGAAAAGGCTAAGTAAACCCTGCACGGAATGGATTACTGAGGAGCCACTGTGGGGCTTGTTAGGCCAGGCACCATAAAGGCTCCCAAGAAGGACATGCTAGGGGTAGGGACAGCCAGCAAAGGGAGAAGGGGCAGCAGGAGGGTGAGCTTCCCTTGACCCATGGCTGGAGCAGTGAGGCTCCGGGGCTGGTAGGCCAGACTGTATATTAGTAGATGGTGGTGGGATAGAAGTTGTAAATAAAGAGCACTGGGGGAGCACGAAGCTGACGTCTGTGCGTGGTTTGTGGGCGCAGAGGACCTGATCAGCAGGGGAGCCTGCGCAAACCTGCTCCACATGAATGCATATAGTCGCATTATGAAATTTCTTGTCCTATCTATCCCCTTCCTGATGGCGCCCAGCATTCTGCTAGCTTTTTTGACTGCCACTGCCACTGCCCACTGAGCAGATGTTTTCAGAATACTGTCAACGATGACTCCACAATCTCTTACGTGATAACAGCTAATTTAGACCCCATCATTTTGTATATATAGTTGGTTTCATCTGCTATTCTGTCGCCCAGTTTTGTGAGATCCCCTTTGTAGTTCTTCAGTCAGCTTGGGGTTTAATTGTATTGAGTAATTCTGTAACACCTGCAATTTTGCCACCTCACTATTCACCTCCTTTTCCAGATCATTTCTGAATATGTTGAACAGTACTGGTCCCAGTACAGACCCTTGGGGGACCCCGCTATTTACCTCTCCATAGTGAAAACTGACCATTTATACCTACCCTTTAACCGGTTTCTGATCCTGGAGAGGACCTTTCCTCTTATCCCATGACAGCTTACTTTGCTTAAAAGCCTTTGGTGAGGGACCTTGTCAAGAGCTTTCAGAAAGTCCAAGTACACTATATCCACTGGGTCGCCCTTGTCCACCTATTTGTTGATCCTCCTCAAAGAATTCAAATAGATTGGTGAGGAATGATTTCCCTCCACAAAAATCATGTTGACTCTTCCATAGTGTGCTCATCTATGTGTCTCATAATTCTGTTCTTTACTATCGTTTCAACCAATTTGCCTGGTACTGAAATGAGGCTTACCAGCCTGTAATTGCCAGGATTGCCTCTGGAGCCTTTTTTTAAAAATTGGTGTTACACTAGCTATCCTCCAGTCATCTGATACAGAAGCTGATATAACCGACCGGTTACATACCACTGTTAGTAGTTCTGCAATTACATGTCCGAGTTCCTTCAGAACTCTTGGATGAATACCATCTGGTCCTGGTGACATATTTATCAGTTTGCTCCAAAACCTCCTCTACTGACACCTCAATCTGGCGTGGTTGTATGCAATGTTGTAGCTGTGTGGGTCCCAGGGTATTAGAGACAAGATGGATGAAGTAATATCTTATACTGGATCAACTTCTGTTGGTGAGAGACACAAGCTTTCAAGCTTACACAGAACTGAAGAAACTTGTTGGTGAGACAGACAGACATAGAGGATTTTCTTCAGCTCTGTGTAAGCTTGTGTCTCTCACCAACAGAAATTGGTCCAATAAAAGATATTACCCTCACCCACCTGTCACCTCAATCTGGGACAGTTCCTCACATCTGTCACCTAAAAGAATGGGTCAGGTATGCGGATCTCCCCAAAATACTCTGCCGTGAAGACCATGCAAAGAATTCATTTAGCTTCTCTGTAATGGCCTTGTCCTCCTTGAGTGCCCCTTTAGCACCTTGACCATCTAGTAGTCACGCTGATTGTTTGGCAGGCTTCCTGCTTCACATGTACTTAATGTTTTGCTGTTAGTTTGTGTTCGTTGCTCCTGAGTTTCTTTTTTGGGCTGCCTTATTGTATTTTTACACTTGACTTGCCAGACTTTATGCTCCTTTCTATTTTCCTCACTGGGATTTGACATCTAATTTCTAAAGGATGCCTTTTTGCCTTTAACTGCCTCTTTTACTCTGCTGTTTAGCCATGGTAACTTTTTTTCAGCCCTCTTGCTGTTTTGTTGGAGGGGAGAGGGAGCTGGAGTATAACTTTAGTTTGAGTCTCTATCATGTTTTTTAAAGTTTCCAGCATGCAGGCATTTCACCTTTGTGACTGTTCGTTTAATTTCTGTTTAACTAGCTTCCTCACTTCTGTGCAGTTAAATGTTACCGGGGTTGGTTTTGTTGGCATTTTTCCCCATACAAGAATATGAAATTTAATTACGTTATGCTCACTATCCCCAAGTGGTTCAGTTACATGCATCTCTTGGACCAGATCCTGTGCTCCACTCAGAACTAAATCAAGAATTGCCTCTCCCCTTGTGGGTTCCTAGACTAGCTGCTCCAAGAAGCAGTCACAGAGGCTGTCTAGAAATGTTATCTTGAGGTGACATGTACCCAGTCAATATTAGGATAGTGAAATCCCCATTACAGCATTTCCTGCCTTTATAGCCTTTCTAGTCTCCCTGAGCATTTCACAATCGCTGTCACCATCCTGACCCGGTGGTTGGTAGTATATATTCCTCCTGCTAGCTTCTTATTGGTCAGGCAAGAAATATCTAGCCATAGAGATTCTATGGCACAGTTTGATTCATTTAAAATTTTTACTTTATTTGACTCTGTGCTTTCTTTCACACATATTCCCCCCTACACCACTAGCATGACCTATTCTGGCATTCCTATATATTTGGTACCCTTGTACCCCATTGATTATCCTCATTCCAGCAAGTTTCCATGATGCCTATTAGATCAATATCCTCATTTAATGGCAGGCACTCTAATTCACCCATCTTCATGTTTAGACTTCTAGCATTTGCACGTTTTGTCAATATTCAACGACTTGCCTTCATGCGTTCTCTCTGAATGGGACTCTTACGTCTGACTGCTCCTGCCTCGCTCCTACCTGTTCTTTACCAACTTCTTTTCTAGGATATAGAGTTCCACCTTCCTTCCTGTACAGGCTCCTCCTTTCCCAAAAGGTGCCCCAAGTTCCTAATAAACCTAAAACCCCCTTCCCCACACTACTGTCTCATCCATGCACTGAGACCTGCAGTTCTGCCTGTCTTCCTGGCCACGTGCAGGAACTGGAAGCATTTCAAAGAATGCTACCATGGAGGTTCTGGACTTTAATCTCTTACCTAGCAACCTAAATTTGGCCTCCAGGATCTCTCCCCTACTTATCTCTGGCATCTGCATGTACCACGACCACTGGCTCCTTCCCAGCACTGCACATAAGTCTGCCTAGATATTTTGAGATGTTTGCAACCTTTGCACTCAGCAGGCAATTCACCATGCGGGTCTCCTGCTCATCACAAACCCAACTATTTATGTGTCTTATAATCAAATCCCCCATTACTATTACCTGGCTCTCCCTAGTAACTAGGGTCCCTTCCCCCAGAAGGGTATCCTCAGTCCGAGACATCACCTAAAAGAAGGGTCCCAACTACAGGATTGTTTCCTTCTGCTCTAGCTTGATGTCCTCCTTCCCCGAGAGTTCATCCCCCTAACAGCACAGAGGCTGTCAGACTGGGGGTGGGACCACTCTGTTGTGACCCTGAAAGTCTTATCTATGTACCTCGTCTCCCTTAACTCCTCCAACTCAGCCACTCTGTCCTCAGGCACCAGTACCATGTCTCCAAGGGCCATGAACTGCTCGCAGCGTAGGCACCCACAGGCAGGTAACCGCACAAGGTGCACTCAAATGCAATAGTTCTCTCATCTCCGCTCTAGTGCGGGACTTCTACCTGCCTTGTTTCCACTCTTACAGGAGTTTTGGGGTGGGACAGGAGGGGAGGTGACTGGTCTAAGATTAGAGAACATTTGTTCGGTGTGTCTGCCTCTCACACCTCTGAACTTCCTCACAGAACTCCCATTGCTGCTCCTAGTCACTAACCCAGCAGGCTGCTGGGCTCACCCCACCGCCCCCACAACACCCCCGCTATAATTTTTAATCAAGCAGGCACATGGCAAGCAAGCACACAACTAACAACCAGACAAACTCACCTCAAGGGTCACACCTTCACCTGGAGAACTCCCTCGCAAAACTCCCATTAGCAGCTCATTTGTTAGCTCCTCTGGTCGCTTTTTAAACCCCTGTTCTCCCCGAGTTAGCCCCTGTAGGATCCCTTGATGGGGGTGGGGCTAAGGATCAAAGCACAGCAGGCTACCCCCTGGTCAGTGAGCTCTCAACCTATCCAGCTGCTCACAGCAAAAAGTACATTTAACAATCACCTCCCCCCCTACCAAAACTAGACACTCCAGTCCACACATTCCTCCCTCCGCAGAACGACCAACACATGACACCCTAGTCACATTGCTTAGTGCACTACTGGAACACTGCAGTGTCTGAGAGCCCAGACTGCAGTATAAAAACCTACGTGGATTAGGACAGAACACCAGGGTTCAGGAGAGGAAGAATCCCGCCTTCCCGGAGGGCTGGGAAGGCAGATGTTCCTACTTGGACCCCAGTTCCCGTGGAAAGAATCCAAGGGTCTCCGACGACCACGAGCAGGCAGAGCCAGGTTTTACCCGTCCTCTTAAGATGGTACTGTAAGCTGCACAGCGACCTCTAGAACATGCTGGGACACTAGCTCAGCTCTCACTTGATAGGAAGAGCACCACCGAAGACGTACATACCTGAGTGTTCCTCTGAGGTCTCCCATCCAACCACAGGCAGGGCCTGACCCTGTTTAGCTTACTGTGTAGGGCACAGCACAAGCGGCCAATGCACAGGCAGCATCTTTCCTACGCTTCCTTGTCTCTAATACACTACGGCTGTGACAAAAAGCCTGGGACTTTGAAAGGGAATGGATGACCAAGGCACGAGGAAATCTGGCTGCTAATACCAACCAACAGGTCTGTGCCAGGACAAAGCCATTTGGCAAGACCAGCCTGGAAACGGCAGGCAGAGGGAGCCTGGCCCCTTGGGGAGGAAGCTGGGAGAGGCAGGACACTAAGGGGACGCCCAACAGTAACACCGCCGGTACCTGCTTGTACTTGCTAGCAGTCATGTCGGCACAGAGGTTCACCAACCCCGAGGGGTCCACAAAGACAACTTCAAACGCCTGGTGGAAGTCGGCCAGGGTGGGCTGGAAGAGAGAGCATGCAGCTCAGCACCCAGGAGCAGCACCTACAGAGATAGGAGCAGCGACCGTCTCTGCGCCGCCCGGACCCTGACAGTAACAGCAACATGCAAACGTGGCGCGCAGCCCACATGCCGCACAGGCAGTTCAGCCACGCAGCACTGCGGGCAGGTGGGCATTTGCACCACCGGACAGAAAAGACCAAGACAGAGAGGCTAAGTGACCCGTCCAGAGTCATTTGCTGAGTCAACAGCAGAGCCAGCAATAGAACCCAGGAGTCCATACCCCGTCCTAGCCACCAGCCCACATTGCTGAGCTACCCTTGCTCCTTACCAGCGAGCTCTCTGCGTCCTTCGAGAGGCTGATCCCAGTTGCAGTCAGGTCTGTGGTAGCTGTGAACAAAGAAGGGATCAGTGCTCTGGGGAGGGTGAGTCTATCTACAACACAATCCTGGGGTGCGGTACAAATATTCTGCTGTCTCCCTGAACTGCCTTTTAACCCTGTGGTGTGAGGATCTAGGCTGCAACAGGGTGCATTTTGCTGTAAGTTTCCGGACCAACGGATAAACAGGACTGTCACCCTTCCCCACTCTCTCTCTCTCTAGGGATCAAGTCACAGGGCGTCATCCTGCCTTCACCCCGGGCTACAAGGATGTGGCTTGTCTTGCTCACATGCTCAGGATTCTTACCATTCTGCCATGGGACATTTAACAGTAGATCCTACAGAGACAGACACGTCCATCCTCCAGATCCCTCAAAGCCCAGCCAAGGCTGTGTGGTGCACAGAGGTTTATGCACCAGCCTTACATCTCTGGTTCTAGGCTTGGCTACGATCCAGGCGACAGGCGCTGCCAACGCACCCCCCCACCCCCGCCCTTCCCTGCTCCGAGAGCCATTGGGGAGCTCACCCAGGAACTGCAGCACACTCCTCAGCACCTGGTAGCCACTCATCCCCTGGCTGATCTTGTGCTTGGCCAGCAGGTAGGCAACCAGCATGGAGGCCAGGAAGCCATTGAGACACCCCAAGCCCTGTTGGGAGACAAGACACAGGGCTAGGGCAAGCTCCAGGTCTGGCCTGGAGTCACGAGCTGCCTTCGAAAATGCATCGGCACCTCCAGAGAGCCCAAGAGCATGCAGACTAAGCCCCTGAAGGGCCAGGCTCAGCTAAGTAATGATGCCAGCTTCTGCTGCACTTCCCATAGCAGTGCCTGCATGAGAACCCTTGCCTCTTGGACTGCTCTGGGGATCTGAGCGCTGTCCATCTCCCATGGCTCCAAAACCCCTTCCCCTGGGAGCCAGCACAGCCACAAAGGGAACATGGCAGGGCCGGGCGCTGATGCCAGAGACCACCACTGAACTGCAGACAGAAGGCAGGCTGAGGGCCAGCTTGCCCCAGGGCAACACACGGCTCCCCAGCCAGGGGAGCAAACCAACCACTTGAACTAGGTTGTCTCAAGCATCATGGGATCTTGAGGCACCAAACACGGCCAGGCAGCTCAGCCTTATGGCATGACAACCCTGCATGTCCCCTCTCCCATCTACAGAGCAGTGACCCAGGAGGGCAGGTGCAAGCAATTAGAAATCAATCTCTACCACTCTACAGATCAGTGGGAAGCATATCAGGCTGGTGCGCCTCCCTCTGTGAAAGGCAGAGTGGGCTGGTGACAATGCACCTCCCTCCCCATGCAGGAATAAAAGGGGCCAGACCCCACGCATGCATTGGAGGAGAGAGCGAGCTGAGCTGAGCAGGCCAGCCCAGACCCCTGACCAGACTACCTTGTCCAGCTCCCGCTGGTGCAGCCAGACTTTGAGGAGGGTGACTCCATCCCTCATGCCTGGGAAGTCGGCGCCGGCCCCGGAGAGGAAGAGCAGGTTGGACTCCAGCACCATGTCGCAGAGGATGGAGTTGTTGTAGTGAGGGGTGGGAGGCTCGGCGGCTCCTGCTGAGGGAACAAGCCAGCCCGACCCAATGAGTTACTGGCACTTTTCACCCAATCCAACCCTCCGCAGCCTTCTCAGGTCAGAAGCTTTCCTAGAACCTGCAGCGCTGCGAGGGGCTGGCTGCAGCCCCTTGCACCAGAGCATTGCAGAGCGGGAGGCTGCAGACGCCAACTGGTGCTGCCTGGTAGCCTCCCCTGCCTTGCCTCCCAGCTCTGGCAGAGAAGTGAAGGAGCAGCCACTGCTATTTCCCCATCAGGGTGGGGGAAGGTCTTGGCCGGACTGCAGCGAGCAGGGAAAGGAAACAGGATGCAATGCGAGGGCAGACCACCCAGTGACTCGATGCCCCTTTACAGGGCGTACCGAGCCCACTGAGCAGACAGGATCCAGCAGGGAATGCTGATAGGTCCAAAGGCCCTTGAGGGAGCGAGGAAGCCACATACAGATTCCTTCTCTTGGCTCCACCATGACCTCTGCCTGCAGGAATGCTGCTCCCTTCCCCACATGACTTGTGTCCCAGGATCAGCTGAGCTGTCTGGGTGCCCCAGTGCACCCCAAGCCACAACACAACTCTGCATGCCCCAGCCCTACCTTCCCCAGGGGAGCCCTGCTCCAGGAACCAGGCCGTCCGGACGTTGTTCTTGCTGGGGTACAAGCGGCTGGGCTTGAAGAAGCCGGGGGCAGGGCAGACGTAGAGCCGGACAGTCACCAGCTTCTCATCTTTACCTGCAAGCACCAAAGAGAAGCGAGGTCAGAGAGAGTGACCAGGGGTGGGTTGGGGGAAATATGGAAGCGCCAGCCTTTTCCCTTTATTCCTTGGAGTTCCCAGTGAGACCCAGCAAGAGACAGAGACATTGGTATCGAGGACGATGCCTCAACAGAGCCAATAACTCACCCTAGTTACCCCCCTGTCCATGTCTCTAGCCACCCCGCTCTCCCATAGCCAGGAGGAGCCAGGGGAACACACAGAACATGTCTCATTCACCTTTCCCAGTACCCTCGCTCCCTGTCCCCCATGCTCTCTCTTTGCCTGACTCTGTGCCTGCAGGATCAGGCCTTCAACTCCCAACCTGCCACAGACCCACAGGGACGACCAAGATGACGCCTGGGAGCAAGCACCACACCCAGCAGGGAGGGCCCGAAGCATTAGGCCCCAGGATTAACCTGGCTCCCAGGCAGGGGTGGGCCTTTTCCAGCTGGCCTGGAAAGTGCCATGGGCACAGAGGGTGCTGCATGAACAGCAAGAGAAGGGGGACCAGAAGGGGGTGCAGCAGTTCTGCACACAGTGGCATTTCACTGGGGTCCGTGCCATTCTCTAGCACTTTGTTAAAGCAACCGAACAGACTCCTACCTCCTGGAGGACCCAGGAAGGCCCATTCTCCACCCCCGAGTGGTCTGCCCGGGCACCTGGGCTACTTCCAAAGCCCTGAGCAACCCCCTCCAGTTAGCGCCTCTGTTTTGCCACTTCCTGCTGATCACACTAGGCAGGTAACAAGGCCAAGAGGCCGAGTCCAGCTCCCAGAGTGATTCAGCTCAATGGCGACTCCAGACCAGTTTTCTCCACGGCCCCAGTGGCTGGAGCAAACAAGTACCAGTGTCAGACCCTTGAGCACAGGCCTGCCAGTAATGTGAGGAGTTTGCAGCATGAACGCAGACCTGGCATTGCCTGATGTGACAGCACCACATGCTGGCCAAGTATGCAGCTGTCACTGACAAGATAAGTGGAGCACCAGGGATCAGGAGGCCCTAGGGGAGAGAGGGATGGGTGCAGAGTTCACAGGCATGGTACCTGAAGGCTGCAGGAGCAGGATGGGCTTGAGGTGGTTGCTGTTCATGTACGTGAATTTCACGCTGCTAAAGAGCTTTTCCTTGGAGAAGTGATGAGCAATGTGGGCCAGGTACAGGGCTCTCTTCCGGTGGTATCGCTGGTTCAGGTTGTCTTTGTCCTGGAGGATTGCCTGAGCCAGAAGGAGAGAGAGGAATCATTTCTGATGCTTCCAGAGCCCAGTTCAGTGCACCAAGCGTTGGCAAACCAAGGTGCAGAGCTATTCTGCTGACTCACCCTGACAGCCAGCCCGGGTGGGACACTAACTCAAAGCCAGGCACATAAAAGGCAGAGCGGTTCTGACGAGGGAGCTGAAGAGATGGATAGAAGTCCCGGTATGGAAAGGGCTCTTCTGCAAGTTCTTGGTCAATAACCTACTACTAGTGCAGGTGAATGGTGCAAAGGCTTCACCTGCTCTTTGACACAGATTCAGGAAGAGGCCAAGGGCAATACGTATGGTGGCTAAGGAAGCCAGACCCTAGCCAAACTCACTGGCATTAAGGAAAAGGCCCAGTCCCTACCCAGGCAGAGGGAGCAGACAGGAGAAGAGGAGAGGTCGTTTCTTCAGCTGTGCTGGAAATTCAGCATCAGGAAGCATTGATCTGGTGAGATTCTGGAGGGGAGGAGGGTGCGGGAAATGGGGTCCGCACAGGACGAGATCCAGCAGCAAGCCTGGCACATTAGAGAGGGAATCCGGGGGCGAAATACACTGGGCACCTTTACCCTGTGATAACACTCAGTGTAAAGCTTCTATAGGACAAGACATCAGCCACGGAGCATGGGCGGTTGCAGACTCAACTGGGGCAGCACACCAACCCCATGCCTGCCAGGCGTGCTCGGACTCACCCGGGGCATTGTCAGTGCCACGTCCACGTTGATCTCCGGCTTAATGCACGTGCCCAGCAGGTAGCTCCCCACCACCTTCACCGTGGCTGGTGGCAGGAAGCGGAACTTCCCCTTCACGCTGAAAGGCACCTGAAGGAACGGGACCTTCACATCCTTTGGGAGCCAGGACTGGTCAACAAGCTGTGAGAGGCAGAAAGAGGTGAAGGGCAGCCTGCATTCCAGGCCGAAGCAGCTACTGAGCTCACCCAGGCGCTAGCAGGACTCGGCTAAGTGAATGAGCATTTGAACAGTACTGCACCACCCACCAAAATACTGCTCAGGGCATCAGAGGGGGAGCGTAGGAACATGCGCAAGGCTATCACTCAGGGCCGGAAATGGATCTTGCAAGGATCCTCCTCTGTTTCTCACACCCCAGCTGTGAGCTCCATGGACCCTTCAGCTACAGGGTAGGGACGGCAGGATCTATGCACCCCCAGAAACATACTCATGCGGGGGAGCCGCAGTACATTCAGCAGGTGCAGCAATGGCTGCAACGCTCGGCCGAGGCATAAACACGAGAAGTGAAACACGAAGGGCAAAGCTGGTTGGAAATGGCTCGTTGCCAGCCCCATTCGTTTATAAGCAGACAGCCCCAGTGCCTCTCCCAGCCACGCAGGACGTACATCAGTTTCTGGGGTCTCCGGGACAGCACTCAGCAGGGTATTGATTTCGTGGAGGAAGGCATCGATCTTCTGCTTCTTTTTCTCCTTTAGCTTCACCTCCTTCAGCAGCTCCTCAACCTGCAAAGAGAAGGGAAGACCATGAAAGGCAGCAACAGAAATCACTGCTGACTTTTATCCTGCCCTTGGATGGGGATTACCAGCTTGGACCAGAGCACAACGCTCTCTGAAGGGTGAGAGAGAAGAGGGGCTGGGAGTTCTCAACAAGTTTCTCCAGCTCCCAGACATATAGGGAAGATGGTTGCATGACACCAAATACCAAACGTTACTCTCCAAGCAGGATACTCCACTGGCCAGTGATGACTCACATTAGGAACTTGCAGCAGCACAAGGGCCAAACAGCATGGAAACTTACAAGTATCAGTTCCGCTCCCATCTGATGATCAGCTGGAACAAAGGGGTGCCACTGACACAGGTTTCACTATGACTGGGACAGGTGAAAGGAAAGAGTCCCTGGTACAGCAAAAGATGCTGCAGCATCCAGGCTCCAGAAGCTAGGACTGAGAGGTAGCTGTGGGGGCTTGCCTGCCTGGCCATCAAGCTGGCACAGAATGTGGGTCAGAACCGCTCCTCTTAGATTGGTAGAGTTTAGGGACAGAAGGGACCCTTAGATCATCTAGTCTGACCTCCTGTCTATCACAGACCATTACATTTCACTGAGTTACCCCTGTATTGAGCTAATAACTTGTGTGTAGAGTTTTCCAGCCAGGATTCATGTGGGATTTGAACTCCAGGCCTCTGACACCATAAACACAAGGCAAACCACTAGGCCACTGGGCCATTTTATCTAGCTCTGTGACTAACTGCAATTCTACAGTAATTGCACACTCCAACACCTCCAAAAAAATGACAAATGCCTCCCTGCCCCCAACAGGCAAACATGCCCCACCCACACCTGAGGTATCCCAGTGTGCTATTCCCAATTCCAGGTGCACGTACAGCACTCATTCATAAAATCAACCCAGTGTCCAAACAACAGCCAAAATCAAGGACCTCCTTGATTTTCTTCCCCCAAATTGAGGGCCAGACTCTGCAATAAGATCCCTTCATGCTGACCCACATGACCTTGCAGAATCCCAAAGCAGCAGCAAAATCCAAAGCTCAGCACCCTGCATTTCATTCGATGCTACAAACACACAGAGCACACAGCAACAACACAGTCTTTGTGATATCATCATGAAAATTAGCACCTCAGGCACAAAATCTATTTTACAAAATTCTGATCCATCAAAATTCAGGTTTTTTTGGGGCCAAAATTTTCATACATTTTTCAGCCAGCTCCACTATCCACCCATCACGTCAAGGGAGAAAAAAATCAGAGGATCATTTGTTCACCCGCTGAAAATGAAATCACCCCAGATGAAGAAACCCATCAAATTTCCTCCCAGTACCCTTGCCAGGAATTCAATGTTGCTATCCCCATTATACAAATTGGAGAGATCATGGGACTCGCTCAAGGTCACAGCATGAGTCGGGGCAGAGCTGGGAACGGAGCTTGGCAGTTCCCAGTGCCGTAATTCATCTGCTGCTTCCCAAGCCTCCCTAGTCCCCAACATGCACTCCCGGCTGGAAAGAATCAGGCTACCATATCGAATGCAGCACAAGATGGGTCCTATTTAACTCGTTGGCTTTTCCTGACCTGCAGGCGGAGAAGGCTGGAATGGAAAAGGTTCTCTGTCTCCTTCAGCTGGTTCAGCTCCTCGTTGGTGGGCGGCTTGTACAGATCAGCCCGGCTGATCTTCACTGGCTTCACAATGCCGTCTGAGGCTGAAGCCCTTTTCCTTCCTTGAAGTTTGCCTTTCTTGGGGAGATCCTGATTCTCCTCCTCTGCCTCCATGTCTCCCTCCACATTGTCAATTGCCTGCAATGATGAAAACGATGAGCCATTAGAAGGTGCAAGCATCACCAGCAACCAGCTCAGCTTCACCAAAGCAGAGTCAGTAAGAAACCTCAAGGTTTGGTGGGTCTCGGCCTGGTTCCTAATGGGTCAGTGACCTTAATGCCCAAGCTACCTCCAGGACTGGCACCGACAGGCCTCCTTTGTAATAGTCTAACAGAAAAGACAAGGACTAAACAGGCCATGGAGACCGAATGCCATTCTCTGCCTTAAACGAAAGGGTTGAAAGCACAGACAGCATGGGGTAAGGAAGCTTGCACAGCCACTGGAATGATAAATTATATACCCAGTCAGACTATCAAATGTGTTTTACTTCTGATGCAGAGCTCTGCCATCTGGAAAGTGCTTTACAAACAAAAACACACTTGAGAGGTCAGTAAATGCTATCCCCATTCAAAGAGGGGGAAACTGAGGCACTGACAATTTAAAAGCAAAGTCACTTCAGTCAGGCTGTCTTCTCTATTACCGTTACACGCACTAACTATGATCAGTGTAAGTCACATTAGAGAAAAAAAGCAAGGTGGTTTTCTTTCTGCATTTGCCACCTTGTGTGCCTGCATTTGGGTATCAGAGTGCTGGAGCAGCTCACATGCTTTTAGTGTCTTTACCCTCACAGCCCCATGTGAGGTAGGACCGTGTTGTCATCCCCACGGTACAGATGGGGAAATGAGGCACAGAGAGACTAAATCAGTTGCCCAAAGGTCACACAGGAAGCCTGGGATAGCGCAAGGCATTCAATCCAGGTCTGCGGCTAGCGTCTTAATAGTTAGGTCATCCTTCCTCTGCAAAGCACTTCGGGACCTTTCAGAAGGAGAGGTAGTTCTGCATGGATTAGATGACTTCTTGCCCGATACTCCCATGCACTACGTAGGCCCACACCTAGAGAGGCAACGTGGGTTGCAATCCATTGCACAACTCATCCCCGGCGCACACTAGCAGGGTGTTTAACAGAGAGCAGAAATGGGCAGCGCTGGGAAGAATTTCACCTGCCAGGCAAACGACCCACGATCTTCCTGTGTCTCACAACTGTAACACACACACACACACACACACACACCCAGCTAATTAACATCAAGGGGGCCCTGCATCCCCAGCACGCCGCTCGCTCTGGGACTTTTCACTGCACCCTCCTCGGGCAAGGCACGTCCCCTCGGCCCGGGGGCAGCTCCCGGGAGTGCCGGGTAAACGCCCCGAGGGGGAACAGGCTGATCGCGCCGGAGGGAGGCCGCCGTGACCCCCCCCCAAGTGTTGGGCGGCGGCCCAGGCAGCCCCGCGAGCCGAGCGAACCCCGGATCAGGGCCACCCCCGGCGGCAGCTCTGCGGGCGGTTCGCGGGGCGGGCGGGCACCACAAGCGGCGGCCACGTGGCCAGGGGGTACGGGGGGGAGGGGTGGCTGGGGTTTCCCTGCCCCCCCCCCGGATTCATTAGCCCTCACCCACGCCCGGCCGGGGGGGTAACGACGGGCCCCCCCAGCAGGGCTGGACAGGAGGGGGCGGGATCCTCCTTCCCCGGGCACGGTGGGACATGGAGCCCCGCCCCTTACCCGGCCGCCGCCCCCCGCCGCTCGCAGCTTCGGCTTCGTCTTCATCGCCGGCTCCCCTCCGTCCGGCCGCCCTCACGTGGACAACAGCCCGCCGCCTCCCCCCACGTGAAATTCAACCACCCCTGCTGCTGCTGCTGCTGCCGCCGCCGAGCCTCTCCCGCCCTCTCCCAGCCGGCTCCCGATTGGCTGAAGGGACGAGTCCTCTCCTCTGATTGGCTAGTTTGGCAACCCGGCGCGGGTGTTTTCCTCTTGGCCCCGCCCACGGGTGCCAGCGGCATTCAGCAAGTTTGCCTGAGAGAAAACGGAAGGTTCCCCCCGCCCACCCCTTCCGCGATTTCCGGCAATTTTGCGACGTGTGCGTTTGGGAGGGGGCGGGGTTACAGCTTTACGGCAGCAGGGTGGCTGCCTGAGAGCCCGGCCTGGCTGAGGTAGCTGCGCCCCGCCGCTGGCTGGGGGTGGGGTGAGGCTAGGGCGCTGCGCTGGGGCCGGCCCCCCTCGAGTGCCCCGCGCCCACCCGCCAAGACGCTCGCCTCAGCTCCCGGCAGCCCTTGACGGCAGGCCCCGCCCCCTGCTTTTCGGAGGGTGGGCGGGGCTGAGGCGAAACGCGACCGCCGGGGGGGGGGGCGAACGAGCGCCCGCCCCCGTGAAGAGCGCCCCAAGGGGGAGGGTCATGCTCATGCTGGTGGGGGCAGGGCGGTATGCACGTGCCAAGGGGGCGGGGGGTCACGCCAAGGAGGGTGGGGGCAGGGCGGTATGCACGTGCCAAGGGGGCGGGGGTCACGCCAAGGAGGGTGGGGGCAGGGCGGTATGCACGTGCCAAGGGGGCGGGGGTCACGCCAAGGAGGGTGGGGGCAGGGCGGTGTGCTCTTCCAAACGGCCCCCCCCCCCCCCCCCCTGCAGCAGGACCTTGCACGTGCCAAAGAGGTGAGGTCATGCTAGGGTGACCCGAGAGGAAGTGTGAAAAGTGAGGACAATGTTTTTGGGGCGGGGGGAGGGTGGTAATCGTTGCATGTATAAGACAAAGCTCCTGCTATTGGGATGGCCCCTATAATATGGAGATGTCTGGTCACCCTAGGTCACACCAAGGGGAGTGGGGTCAGGGGAGTTTTCGTTTCAAAATGGCACAACCCCTCTCCGCCCCCCCTCCCCCGCCCCGCTCCCCCATGCAACGTGACTTTGCACGTGCCAAGGGAACGAGGTCTTGCCGGTCCCAGAAGCACCGGAAGGTCCAGTATTCTGAGAATATGTGAGTGCCCCCCTGAAACCTCCATCTCACCTCCAGCAAGTGCCCTTGTGGTATAAGGCCCAGGGAGTTGCCACCCTCCCACTGGGCTGGAAGCTGCCCTGCTGGAAATGCCAGCAGCTCTGCTAGAACCCTTTTTCTGATCCTCCTAGGCACCCACTAGAAGAACCATAGGCCCTAGGTACCATTAGCAGTGTTGACAACTCTCATGATTTTATCATGCACCTCCAGATATTGAGGTTTCTTTTGAAGCCCTGGCTCCTGGAAGCAAGTGATTACATGGGACTCTCAGCTTTTGTTTAAGAAAAGCAAACAGGTTCCTCGCCTTCACAGTTGCACAGAAAAGCCTGACATTGTGAACTGAGAGCACCCTGAAGGCAAAGAAAAAGAACATAATTTGTAAACTAATATTGTGATTTTTGGGAGCGCAACATGACTTGTTAGTGCTTGGAGTTGGAAATCCTGCTCTAGCCCCACAAACTTGTTTGCTTATGCCAAATTGCTTGGGAGCATTAAGGGTATGTCTATACTGCAAAAAACATGTGGCAACGAATCTCAGAGCCCTGGTCAACTGACTTGGGCTCATGCTACAGTGCTGAAATTAGCAATATAGCTGTGGGATCATCTGCCAGGCCAAGTTTTCAGAGCCTAAATAGGAACATCTACACTTCTACTTTTAGCCTCATGGCATGAGCCCAAGTCAGTTGACCTAGGCACTGAGAGTCACTGCTGGGAGGGTTGGGTTATTTATTTATTTTGCTGTGTAGACATACCCAAAGAGCCAGTTTCCACTTGAGAGTTCCCCCAGGGGCCTCTAAATTAATCCACATAAGATCCTGCAAACCAGATTTATGAGACACATAATAGACCTCAATCATTTTCATGAGATTTTCAAGAGAAAAATGTTTACTACATGGGATAACACATGTATTGGACTCAGATTTTCTATCCAGTACAGAATTACAAATGCCTTGGGAATGGAGGTTGTTTGTAACTCTGAACAAAACATTATGGTTCTTTCAAAAGTTTACAACTGCACATTGACTTAATACAGCTTTGAAACTTTACAATGCAGAAGAAAAAAGCTGCTTTCCCTTTTTTTTAGTAGTTTACATTCAACACAGCACTGTACTATATTTCCTTTTTCTTTTTTTTCTGCTGCTGCCTGATTGCATACTTCTGGTTCCAAATGAGATGTATGGTTGACCAGTGAGCTTGTAAGTCTGAGGTTGTATTATATAATCTGGTGTTACATGATATAGGACAAAGACAAAGGTGTTTGTATCCAGAGGTTAGGTAAGGTTTAGGTTTGGTGCTAAACAAAGGGTTCAGATTGGGTTCATAGTGGATGGTGCCAAACTCTTACCAGAAAGATCTCATGAGATCTTGGCCATCAATAGGAATCTTGTAAGATCAGCTGCAATTTACAATGTTTTCACCATTCTAGGCAACATCTGAACTGAATCCAGAAAACAGGCCTTCTCCAGCTTTGTGTCTAAACTGGAGTGGAAGCCATATAGGACACCATAGCAGTGGTTTGATTTTGGCAAATGCCTCCCAGAATTCAAAGCACAGAGGAAGGATGGCCCAGTTGTTAGGGTGCTAGCCTAGGAGACCTGACTTTAATTCTTTGCTCTACCAAAAATTTCCTGCATGTCCCTGGATAAGTTATTTAGCCTCTCTGAGTGCGTCTACACTGCTATAAAAACCCATGGCTATGACTGATCTAGGTCAGCTGGCTCAGGCTGCTGGGCTAAAAATTGCAGTGTAGACACTTGGGCTTTGACTGGAGCCTGGGTGCGAGGGTCTCAGAGCCCAGGCTCAAGGGGAAGTCCCAGCATCTACGCTGCAGATTTTAGCTCTGCAATCTGAGCCCCACATGACGCAGTTGACCCAGGCTCCGAGACCTGGTGCCGCAGTTTGTTTGTTTTTTATTGCAATATAGACGTACTCTTTCTGTTACCCTCCAGGTCTTAGTTCCCCATCTGTAACGTGGAAATACATTGCCCTGCATCAGAGGGATGTAGTGAGGGTAAATATGTTAAAGATTGTGATGAGTTTGAGAGTCAGGTAAGATTTCTGAGTTGAGGGGTTGAGTCTGAGCCATCTTGAATTATGATAGAAACACACAAATGTTTAAAATTAGGGGAAAAGAATTGTTTCCTAATGCACACAAAACAGCTTGATTTAGAAAAATACAGTTGTTAGACCATATCCATTACTGCATATTTGAGACCATGTAGCTCGAACTCAGGGGCTGAGTGCACTCTGCAGAATTAGAGCCTGGCATTTCATGATTAATGTGTGTAGACATCCCATATCTAACCTGCAGAGAGCACAAAGGAAAGACTGATGCAGCAGCAGCCTGGCTTGACATGGCAAACTCCCAGAAGGGCTGGAGCACACAGGGCAATCTGGTCCAGTTTACCTGCAATCTATACATGGCTTTTTAGAGGGGGGAAAATACACTCTTAAGATTAATTTATTCTGAGTTAGAGAAGAGACTGAAATAAAAGCCCAAATCCAACCACCCCGGGACTTCCAGGATATTTAAAAGCCCAACCAAGCACTGTGCTCCAGTGGATACGGAATAGAATTAGGAAAAACAATCTGGATTTTAGTTCTAGTAGCAACAATTCAGCTGGCTTTTCGGGTGACTTGAACATCTCACTTAGCTTTTCTATGCCTTGGATCTATAAACTGAAGGTGTGACACTAACACCATATTTGAGAGGACCAGTTCTAGGGGCAGCAGGGTCGCCTTGGGTGCCAACTTCCAGGGGCCACTGACCTGCTGTTGTCGCTGGGCTTTTTAAAAAATGTATTTCCCTCCCCTGATTAGTCAGCTGTGCATGGTGGTAGGTTGTTGTTGTTTTGGCTCGGCCGCTAGGGGAGGGGTACCGCAAACCTTTTCCACCCTGGCTAGCAAAATGGCTAGGGTCACTCCTGGGTGGATCGGAACCAGGAGTGGGAGTCGGGAAACTGGGTTCTAGAGGCCCATCTCTGCTACAAACTGCTATGTGATTGGACAAGTCACTTCACTGCTGTTTCCTGTCCCATCCTTTGTTTATTTCGATTATAACCTCTTGGGGCAGGGACTGCCTTGTGTACCAAGCACTGGACTGGGACTCAGGAGACCTGGGTTCTATTCCTTGTTCTGCAACTTGCCTGCTGGGTGACCTTGGGCAAGTCACTTCATCTCGCTATGCCTCGGTTTCCCCATCTGTAAAGTGCTTTGAGATCTACTAATGAAAAGTATTAGGTAAGAGCAAGGTATTATTATTACTAGGTGTTTGTACAACCCCTAGCACAATAGGCACTAATAAAAATAAATAAATATTACCATAAGAACAGCCATACTGTGTCAGACCAATGATCTGTCTGTCTAGCCTAGTATCCTGACTTCTGGCAGTGGCCAGTGCCAGATGCTTCAGAGTCAGAGGGAATGAACAGAACAGGACAATCTTGAGGGATCCATCCCCTGTCATCCAGACCCAACTTCTGACAGTTGGAGGTTTAGGGACGCCTGCAGCACGGGGTGCATCCCAGTACATCTTGGCTAAAAGCCATTGATAGACCTATCCTCTATGAACTTATCTAATTCTTTTTTTTAACCCAGTTATACCTTTGGCCTTCCCAGTATCCCATGGTAACAAATTCCATAAGTTGACTGGAATTATGTTAGTAATAACAAAATAAGTATGGGCCAGGTGTTTTGAGACAATGTAAATTCCATATGAGCTAATCAGATCTGATATTTTTCAGACGGCCTTCTCTCTGTATTAGGGACCAAACCAGGTCCTTAGTGCAGAACACCACCCAAACTCCAGGGAGTTTATAATCCAGGTCTTCAAACCAGATCCAAATTTTGCAGCATTATTCCCTCTGTATTGCACTTAGGTTTTGCTAAAATCAAATTGGGGAAATATTAGAGGAAGTATCTCCAACTAGAAAAATACTCAGGCATGTTCACGACCTATGATAAGACACCATGAGACAAGAATCTAGTTTTCCACATACAATGTTATTGGTATTACAGTAATACCTAGAGGCTCGAAGTGAGATTGTGCTAAGTCAGGTTTGTCCAACGTGTGGCCCGTATGATATATTTATGTGGCCTGCATGACACATTCAGATTTTTTTTAAAGCAAGTTTCTAGTCCTCATTCATGCAGAGGGAACCTCCTGAATACAAAATGAGTATCAGCCATGCAATGAGGTCTGCCTGAGTATGCAGACAGCCTGAAATGGATATTCAGTGGGGTTTTTGGTCCTACCGTTTACCATCATCATCAATGACCTGGAAGAAAATATAAAATCATCACTGATGAAGTTTGAAAATGACATAAAAATTGGGGGAGGGGTGAATAATGAAGGGGATAGGTCACCAATACAGAGCCATCGGGATCTCTTGGTAAGCTGGGCACAAGCAAACAGTGTGTGTTTTAATACAGCTAAATGTAAATGTATACATCTAGGAACAAAGAATGTAGGCCATGCCTACAGGATGAGGGACTCTATTCTGGGAAGCACAAGATGAAGTTGTATTAGCAGAATTATGTTAGAAAAAATTACCAGGTCAGGGGTTGGCCTTGTTGGCAGAATCAGAGCCAGCCTTCAGGCCTCATCAGTCCACAGCCCTTCCTGATATGAGGGATGTCGTGGAGAATCTTAGGCTTTAGTCCTTGTCTTTGTTAAGAGTGTTGAAAATGTAAAGCAATATAACCTGATGTCAACTGAGCACTAGAGTTGGAAGTTTGTCGTTGATTTTCCCTGAAGATCCCCCTTCACTCACAGTTCCTAGTGCAGCCTCGTAAGGATAGGGTAACCCTGGTCCCAGAGCCTTTTGAACTTGGGGAGGAAATCAGCTCCGTGTATGGCAGTGGGAGACTACCGATATCATCCTGGTCTACAGTCTAGTTCAGTAGGGTCTTCAGGACAATAGGCAACTGTTTAAGTGAGGAAGGAGTAGGTCTGCAGTAATTAACAATTTAAAGCAGGGAAACATGCTTAAATGATGGGGACGAATGCATCTGTTTAGTACATACCAATGATTATACTGTATACATGCACTGACCTTTACAAAGAAGCTAATATTACAGCTCTTACTCAGCATATTTTGACCTGCATTTTTTTTTAAACCACCCCTTGATGATAATCTTACATAAGTCAGTTTCCGACTTTATTCTCTCTAACCTAAAAAAGAGATTCTGGTAGTTTTAAATCTCATACCAAGTGTTCATTGCTTCCTAGCCAGAGCTGTTTGTGTGGTGTTGCTGTGCGCTGTTTCAAAGCGGTTGTATTTCACATTCTAGCCTTGAGTAGCATCACTGCTCTGTGCCTCAGTTTACCCAGCTATAAAATGGGGATAATAATGCCTACCTCACATGTGGTGCAAGCATTAACCACGACCAGCTGACACAGTGCTGGACACCACATATACCTGTGTATATTGATTACAAAGTTGTGGTCAGCATCATGTTAGTTAACACAGCTCCTTAAGTTCATGTTCTAACTTGATGTCATGTTTTAGGTGAAGACAAGGTCTTGGAGTTATTCTTGTTCTCCTCTTTTAACCTCCTCAAAGAGGCACTAGAGGAAAAAGAGGATCTGGATTCAAAGAGCCAAGAGGTAGACTTCCTGCTTCCAGGTGCAGAGGTAAAGGATTTGAAAGGCTGGAATTTGCTCTTATATATCCTTGTCTTTCATCATTCTTTAGATGGCGCCATACTACTGACTATACGGAATGTTCGTCGGGATGGCAGAAGTAGGGGATGAATGATGATACTTCTCATTTGTGTTTGTAATAGGGTATGAACCCCAGACAGGGGCTGAAGGTGTTAATGTGGGCCCAAGAGGCCAATTATGGTACCTGGAGGGACAACCAGGCTTACCTAATCATGAAGTCCAGCTGGGTAGGAGCAGGCTGGTTAGTATAAAGTCAGGAGGCTGAGAA
Source organism: Emydura macquarii macquarii (assembly GCF_026122565.2). Lineage (NCBI taxonomy): Eukaryota > Metazoa > Chordata > Testudines > Chelidae > Emydura > Emydura macquarii. Next base: position 2,433,472 of record NW_027133251.1, on the reverse strand, counting down.
CAGAAGAGGGCCTAAGCTTAGGAGTGGCTGGGCTGGGCTGGGCTGGGCGGAGCGGATGGATGGATGGACGGACTTTCAGCTTGTGCCTGCCCACATCCTGGAACCCAAGTAGTACCTAGGCTGGGAGAGGCTGAGAGCTGGGGCTTGGAACTTGGGAGTGGCTGAACAGAGCTGGAAATACAGACTGAGAGGGAAAGATTAGAAGTAATGTTGGAAAATGAGAGAGAAGCAAGAGATGAGGAATGGTTTAGATTCGGAAGAAGTAGGGTGACCATATGTCCTGTTTTGGCCAGCACATATTTTAAGCCCTGTCCCTGACGTCCCAACTAATCAGTTAGCAAGAGCAAATGGGACAAGTGCCCAGTTTTGCCAAAACGGAGGAATGTTCAGAAGGTGAGCAGCAACATTGTGGGGGGGGAAAAGGAGCCTGGCTGAGGTATCTCTATGCCCTGCCCCTCCAATCAGGGAGCGATGGGGTGTCATGTGCTCACTCTACAGCCCAATCAGAAGCCCAAACGTGTGTTTACCTGCTTCAACCTTGTAACCTCTTATTTCTTAACTTAACTAAATATTTATTGTCTATCATAGGATTGGCTACAAGAGTTGTCTTCAACGTAGGATCTAAAGAGCAATTGACTGGTCCTTTGGGCCTGGCAGTAACCTGACTATTGCTGTGATTTTTGGTGTCAGGGACCATCTGTCACAAAGGCAGGCTTGCCTAGATGGCAGGGTAGATCGGAGTATTCAAGGGGGTTGGCTGTGACCCCATGTTAAGGCTGTTGTAGTGCCTGAGGAGTTCACACTTGATACTTGGTTGGTGAAATCTAAATTCAGCAGTCACAACCAGTTTGGGGTGTGTGCCCTGCTTCTTGACAGTTCTGCCCTGACATTGGTATTCACATTCCTGAACCACACCAGACAGCTTGACACTGATCACATAAAATATGATTCATTGGACAACCTTTCCCTATATCATAGACACAGGTATAAAGAGGTAGTGGACCAAGTCTCTTCTTGTTCACATGGGTTTAAACAGAGCTGTCCTAACACTTTCAGAAGGGTCTGTGAGAACGGTTTTTTGCTGCTCTCCTCTCTGAACGCAACCAATTCCTGCCCACCACTACCACCTGACTCTGCAGAGTGGGTTTAAGGAGGGTTAACAAAGCAATTCATTGCAATCCCACACCTTGAACGCAGGCCCAGATACTGATACCACTGAGTAGCAGGGAGACTTCAGTGGGACCATTTGTTGAGTAAAGCCCTACACAGCGTGAATAAGGGTGTGAGAGTCTGACCCACTGTGAACTCATTTGCCATTCGAAGTGGGAGGATTCTGAGTCTCCCCCAGTCTCTGGCTGCAGCTGCCTGCTCCGCTCAGCCTTAGGACGTGGCTTAGCCCTGATAATGTGAATCAGTGTATCTTTGCAAGGTAGGTGAGCTGGTGCACCCTGTCTCCAGGAGGCACTGCGCACACAGGCACAGTCCAGGGGGAGGGAGAAGCCACCTTTGCCCCCTTGACAGTCCAGTCTGGTTAGGGAACCAAAATGGCTCCCAATGTCATTTGACCTGCTCTAGGTTATGGCAGCCCTGCCTGGTCTGCCCATGGGCAAGTCTGTAACCTGGAACTGCCTGGAGGGAACTAGTCTGACTTGCTTAGCCTGAGGACCTTGCAAAGGGTAAAAAGTCAAGAGCATAAAAGAAAAGGCAAATTAAGAAAAACGATGAGCTTCCTGCAATCTGCCAAGTAATAAAGAGTGCCAGGATCTGCCCAGCAAGTCTAATTGGTCATTAATTGTGTGCTGCCCTGCATTCATAAATTATTTGTATTTAACACCACAACAATAATCCTCGTTCTTATTTATTGCTCTTCATCAGCAGATCTCAAAGCACTTTACAAAGGAAGTCAGAATCATTATCCCTATTATAGCGTAGCACGTACAGACTTCAACCCAGATTAGGGCCTTAGTGCACAAGGCACAGTGTAAATGGAGAGAGAGACAGCCTCTGCCCCACAGCACTTACAGTCCAACATGACAGTGGAAGCAGATGGGAGATGACTCACCCACAGCCTTGCAGCAGATCAGTGGCACACCTGATCTCCTGCGTCCAAAGAGCAGACCTTATCCACTAGGCCACGCTGCCTCTTTGCGGCTCTGCTGTCTGTCAGCCGAGGATCTCATAGCCATTTAGAACTTATTTCATTAGCCTTCAGAAATCTCCTTCATGAGTCTCTATCCCTACTTCACAGGTGGGGAAACGGAGGCGCAGAGAGACAAGTCTAGCCCCAAAGTCAGTGGCAGAGCCAGGCGTGCCGACTCCCAGCTTCATGCTAACCACGAACCCTCACACCTCCTCCAACACGTCTCAATTTTTCATGAGCTTCATCTTTCAACACGAGGCTGCTTTGATTTTCTTCCGTCCTTTCCTCACTTGCTTTTGCTGTTTTTATAAGCATCCCTTACTTCATCACCCATGTCAAAGCTGACCGGATTTTGTCCTGTTTCTCTTGACTAAGGATGTGTAGATTTGATAAAGGGACGGAGGCTTTTTGCAGCCTCTAGCTGGATTTCCCCCCTCCGGGTTCCCCTCCCCCTTTTCTTTCTGTTTCTCACTTCTTGTTTGATCCGGAATTCCTGCTGTCACCATGCTGCACCATGGCTGTTTTTTCCCCTTGCATTCCTCAGGATCAGAAGGGGGGGGGGGGGTTAGCAGTGGTTCTGAGCCATCCAGCATGCTGGGATCTGTAGCCTTCTGTTAAAAATGACTGCAAAGGGGAAGAAAAAAGAGGTTTGTCATCCCCCCCCCAATCTTTTATGATTATGATATAGAAAAAAGACCTGGCAGTTGTTTGTGTGTCTTAAAGGTGGCCAAGTCCCCTTCTTTTCCCTTCACAGGTCACCTCTAGAGGGGAAAGTGGCTGCTGCTCCATTTTATGGAAATTAGGGGCAGCCCTTGGACTTTTGACAATTCGTCCATAAACTCTGTTGGGTGATGTTAGAAATTCCCCTGCTTTGCTCTGTGCAGTGGTGAGGACCTTGCTCCCCCTCAGCAGATATGTAAACCAGGTAAATAAAGGAGATTATATGAAGACGTGGTGATAAATAAATAGAACAGGATGTGGTTCCCTAGAGCACCTTTCATACCCAGCCCAGCATCTCATCTTACTAGCGATGGGGTACGGTTAGAGTAGTGGGACAGATCCTCAGGCTTCAATGGAGTTACTCCAGATTTACACCAGTGTAACTGAGATCAGACTCCTGCCCAGGCATCCCAAAGCTCTTTACAAACACGGAGTTAAATAGCAGCAGAGCAGCAAGTATGTTAAGGCAAGTGCAGCTAGCATTTGGTAATCTCTTGCCTGCAGCCTTGGATCTTTGAACCTGTTTTGTTGAGAGGGGACATCAGCCAGAGTAGCTGCTGGCATCCCAGCCATCAGCAGCTGCCAGCTTGATCCATTAATACGCCAAGTCACTAGCTCTTACAATTAAGAGGCAAGAAGCCCAAGATGGAAAAGGCTGCTCTGTTGCCCCCTGACCATACGTCACCATCAACCATCCCATGCAGAGCACTGTCCCCCCTGCCAAGTTCCACCTGTGGACATGCACTCACACTTGCACACAGCCCCCTGTGCCCGCTCTTGTCATTTTCGCTTTCTGTGCAAACACTGCAGTCCTGGAAATATTTCTGTTGCTCATTGTAGGACGGGTGGCCGTCCCCCCTGTCAGTTTCAGAGGGAGGCCACACCCACTCCCTACCCTGCTCCGGCAGGGGCTGGCCCAGCCTGGGGCAGGGGAATGGACTCCGGGCTCGGGCCGGGCAGCCCAAAGGCAATAGCCCGAGTTCCAACGGGCAGCAAATAGTCCAGTCCAATGGGCAGCACACAGTCCAGAGGCCCCAGACTGGGTGGTCAGGGAAGGGGGAGGGGGACGCAGGCCCACCCGACTCCACTGCGTCCCAGCCCAGGTCCCTAGCCGTGGCAGAGGGGTTTGCCACGGAGTCAGCGGGGTTCCAACCGCAACACGCTGACTCACTGTCTGGTACCATCCAGTCGACCTCATTGGGGTAGGCACCCAGGGGCAGGTTGCAGAACCCCTCGATATTGTCAGGGGGCAGTAGGTCAGGCAGCTCATCAGGGAGGTTGGCGGGGGGCAGTTCCTCCAAGTCCGGTCCGGTCAGGGCCCGCACCTCATCGTCATCCTCTGGCAACTCCAAGGGCAACTCCTCCAAGTCTGGCCTCGGTATGGTCACCTCCTCCTTGTCTGAGTCCGGTAGCTCCTCCAGGTCCTGGCCCTTCTGGATCACCGGGTCCGGTGGGGGGGGGGGTCGTCAGATCCGGGGATACCTCTGGGCCCCAGGCCACGCGCTGCTCGTTTGCCAGCACCCGGACCTAGGCCCTGGTCTGCTTGCTTGGGTACCAGGCAGCTCTGGAGGGTGGGGAGGGAAGTCCTTCCCCTCCAAGAGTTGGCCACCAACTGAGCTCCTGGGCCTCTCTTTTATACTTCCTGTCTCACCCACTCGCTTCTGGGTGGGCCGACAGACAGTCTCTGGCTCTGCCCCCACAGGCCCGGCCTGTTCTCCCTGTCAGTTTCAGAAGGAGGCCACACCCACTCACTACACTCATATATGGTGAGAGATGGGTCTAGAGTTGCCTTACGCCATCCCTTTAAAAAAATCAAGACTCCACAGGCTGGCTGCATAGTATAATGCCATGGTGTGAAAATGCCAACACCTTCCCCCTCCCAATTTCAGAGCCAAAATCAAGCCTCATCCATTGTTTAGAAAAAGGGATTCTTTCAATATTTGTATCGCCAGTCCAAGGAGTAGGTTAAAGCACAAGCACAGTGAGAATGATGCTAGAACTGCCACCCCAAAGTTATGCTCTTATTGATCACTGTCCTATTTCCACCCAGTATGTGCAACAATAGAAAAATTTCATCTCTGCTGAATCAGACCCTACATCACAACCTATGGCATGCAGGACCTGGAATAGGAGGCTAACAAAAGGCAAGTGCCAAGAGCTGGCAACCTACGTGGAAACATGAGTAAGGTGCTAATATTACTCCTCCATTTGGGATGAGACATAAAACCAAGGTCCTGACCACTCATGGGCATCAAAGCGCCCATGGCAGTTTTCCCAAATTCTAACTCGGGTAATTGCATTCTGCCTAACTAATTCCTCCCTGCAGTTTCAGTTGCCTATGGCATTGTTTCTTACTTCCTGTCCTAAACTGTAATGTAGTGTTGCTGTTAGTTCCAGTCCAGAAGATGATGCATTTCAGCTCTGGGGAAAAAAATTCCTCTAAAGTTTGTAAAGTGCTTTGGGATCCTTCAGGATGACAGTTTTTTGTCTGGGAATGATTAATAATCATGTTGCACAGTGTACAGCACTATACATCTGTACAACGCGATTATTAATCATTCCCAGACAAAAAACTGCTAAAGTGGAGAGTACTTATCAGGAGTTTAAGGGTAAGACAACATTACAAGAATGCAGTAATTATTCCCCTAACTTAAGTCCAAATGTGCTATATTATGGAAATACACAACTGAAGCTCCCAGACAACTCTAACTCTGCCGATGCCACAGAGGGAAAAAATATGTACAAAACTAATTCTTTTTAAAAATCAGTTCCAGCTACTCTACCACAAAAATACCAAAGTGCCTTCGGTCACACTTCAGCAAGGTACTTAAGCATCTGCCTAACAATAATATAGAGAGGACAGTACTTGACTGGGACTCAGGGGACCTAGGTTCAATTCCCTGCTCTGCCGCAGACCTCCTTTGTGACCTTTGGCAAGTCACATAACCTCTCTGTGTCTTAGTTCCCCATCTGTGCGCTGGGGAGAATAGCCCTGTCCTAACTCCCAGGGGGATTGAGAGGACAAGTGTATTATAGATGTTGAGATGCTAAGGAAATCGGGGCCCAAAGAGTACCTGAGATAGATGGGAGTATTCCTGCTGAAGTCAAGTTAGACATGTGCCCTGCTGAATCAGGTAGTCATTCGGCTGGAATGGATAACCTAGAATCGTAGAATATTAGAGTTGGAAGGGACCTCAGGAGGTATCTAGTCCAACCCCCTGCTCAAAGCAGGACTAACCTCAGCTATATCATCCCAACCAGGGCTTTGTCAAGCCTCAGCTTAAAAACCTCTAAGGATGGAGATTCCACCACCTCCCTAGGTAACCTATTCCAGTGCTTCACCACCCTCCTAGTGAAAAACTTTTTCCTAATGTCCAACCTAGACCTCCCGCCCTGCAACTTGAGACCGTTGCTCCTTGTTCTGTCATCTGCCACCACCAAGAACAGCCTAGCCCCATCCTGCCTGGAAGCCCCTTTCAGGTAGTTAAAGGCTGCTATCAAATCCCCCCTCACTCTTCTCTTCTGCAGACTAAACAAGCCCAGTTCCCTCAGCCTCTCCTCATAAGTCCTGTGCTCCAGCCCCCTAATCATTTTTGTTGCCCTCCGCTGTACTATCTCCAACTTGTCCACATCCTTTTTGTAGTGGGGGGCCCAAAACTGGACACAATATTCTAAATGCGGCCTCACCAATGCCGAATAGAAGGGAATAATCACTTCCCGTGACCTGGCAATGCCCCTCCTAATGCAGCCCAATATGCCATTAGCCTTCTTGACAACCAGGGCACACTGCTGACTCATATCCAGCTTTTTATCCACCGTTACCCCAGGTCCCTTTCTGCAGAGCTGCTACCCAGTTCGTTGGTCCCCAGTCTGTAGCTGTGCATGGGATTCTTCCTTCCTAAGTGGAGGACTCTGCACTTGTCCTTGTTGAACCTCATTAGATTTCTTTTGGCCCAATCCTCCAGTTTGTTTAGGTCACTCTGTATCCTATCCCTACCTTGCAGGGTATCTACCACTCCCCCCAGCTTAGTGTTGTCCGCAAACTTGCTGAGGGTGCAATCTACCCCATCCTCCAGATCATTAATAAAGATGTTGAACAAAACCGGCCCCAGGACCGACCCCTGGGGAACTCCGCTTGTGACCGGTTGCCAGCTAGACATGGAGCCATTGATCACTACTCGTTGAGCCCTATGCTCTAGCCAGTTCTCTATCCATTTTATAGCCCATTGTGTCTTGCCTTCCCATTGTGTCTTATGGCCCATTGTGTCTTGTCTTCCCTCTCAGTCTCATGTCAGCAGGCAAAAGGAAGCATTTATCTTCTCTGTTGAATCATAGCAATGCAGGATCACCCAATCTCATGCTCTTCTATCATATCAATGGGATACAGTTACACCAGGGTACAAAATATATCGGAAGGACAAACTAGGTCGTATTTGTGGGGGAGTGGCACTATATGTGAAAGAAAGCATAAAGTCAAATGAAGTAAAAATCTTAAATGAACCAAACTGTGCCATAGAATCTGTAGGGATAGTAATTCCATGCTTGAATAATAAGAATATAGCAGTAGGGATATACTACCGACCACCTGACCAGGATGGCGATAGTGACAGTGAAATGCTCAGGAAGATTAGAGAGGTTATAAAAGTAAAAAACTCAGTAATAATGGGGGATTTCCACTATCCCCATGTTGACTGAGTACATGTCACCTCAGGACAGGATGCAGAGATAAAGTTTCTGGACACCTTAAATGGCTGCTTCTTGGAGCAGCTAGTCCTGGGACCCACAAGAGGAGAGGCAATTCCTGATTTAGTCCTAAGTGGGGCACAAGAACTGATCTAAGAGGTGAATTTAGCTGAATCGCTTGGTAATAGTGACCATAACATAATAAAATGTAACATCCCCATGTGGGTGGGAAGGGAACTCCAAAGCAGCCCACCACAATAGCATTTAATTTCAGAAAGGGAAACTACAGAAAAATGAGGAAGTTAGTTAAACAGAAATTAAAAGGTCCAGTGCCAAAAGTGAAATCCCTGCAAGCTGCATGGAAACTTTTAAAAGACATTATAATAGAGGCTAATTTTAAATGTATAACCCAAATTAACAAACATAGTAAGAGGACCAAAAAAGTGCCACCGTGGCGAAATAACAAAGTAAAAGAAGCAGTTAGAGGCAAAAAGGCATCCTTTAAAAAGTGGGAGTTAAATCCTATTCAGGAAAATAGAAAGGAGCAGAAACTCTGGCAAGTGAAGTGTAAAAATATAATTAGGAAGGCCAAAAAAGAATGTGAAGACCAGCTAGCCAAAGACCCAAAGTAACAGCAAAAAAATGTTTAAGTACATCAGATGCAGGAAGCTGCTAAGCAACTAATGGGGCCACTGGACAATTGAGATACTAAAGGAGCACTCAAGGAAGATTAGACTATTGCAGAAAAACTAAATGAATTCTTTGCATTAGTCTTCATGGCTGAGGATGTGAGGGAAATTCCCAAACCTGAACCATTCTCTTTAGGTGACAAATCTGAGGAACTGTCCCAGATTGAGATGGCATTAGAAAAGGTTTTGGAACAAATTGATAAATTAAGCAGTAATAACTCACCAGGACCAGATGATATTCACCCAAGAGTTCTGAAGGAACTCAAATGTGAAACTGCAGAACTACTAGCTGTGGTGTGTAACCTATCATTTGAATCAGCTTCTGAACCAGATGACTGGAGGATAGCTAATGTGATGCCAATTTTTAAAAAAAGATCCAGAGGCGATCCTGGTAATTACAGGCTGGTAAGCCTAACTTCAGTACCAAGCAAATTGGTTGAAACTATAGTAAAGAACAGAATTATCAGATACATAGTTTAACTTGATTTATTGGGGAAGAATCAGCATGGTTTTTATATGGGGAAATCATTCCTTACCAATCTATTTGAATTCTTAGAGGGGGTCAAACAAGCATGTGGGTAAGGGTGATCCAGTGGACATAGTGTACTTAGATTTTCAGAAACCCTTTGACAAAGTCCCTCACCAAAGGCTCTTAAGCAAAGTAAGCGGTCCTAAAGTAGGAGGGAAGGTCCTCTCCTGGATCAGTAACTGGGTAAAAGATAGGAAACAAAGGGTAGGAATGAATTACCAGTTTTCAGAAGTGAGAGATGCTAATAATGGTGTCCCCCAGGGGTCTGTACTGGGACGAGTACTGTTCAACATTTTCATAAATGATCTGGAAAAAGGGGTGAACAGTGTGGTGGCAAAATTTGCAGATGATACAAAACTATTCAAGAAAGTTAAGTCCAAAGCAGACTGCAAAGAGTTACAAAGGGATCTCACAAAACTGGGTGACTGGGCAACAAAATGGCCGATGAAATTCAATGTTGATAAATGCAAAGTAATGCACATTGGAAAACATAATCCCAACTATACATATAAAATGACGGGCTCTAAATTAACTGTTACCACTCAAGAAAGAGATCTCAGAGTCATTGTGGCTAGTTCTCTGAAAACATCCACTCAAAGTTCAGAATGTTGGGACTCATTAGGAAAAGGTTAGATAATAAGACAGAAAATATCATACTTTCACTGTATAAATCCATGGTACGCGCTCATCTTGAATACTGCGTGCAGATCTGGTCACCTCTTCTAAAAAAAAATATTGGAATTGGAAAACGTACAGAAGAGGGCAGCAAAAATTATTAGGGATATGAAAAAGCTTCCATATGAGGAGAGATTAAGAAGACTGGGACTTTTCAGCTTGGAAAACCAACGATTAAGGGGGGATATGATAGAGGTCTATAAAATCATGACTGGTGTAGAGAAAATAAATAAGGAAGTGTTATTTACTCCTTCTCATAGCACAAAAACGAGAGGTCACCAAATGAAATTAATAGACAGCAGGTTTAAAATGAACAAAAGGAAGTATTTCTTCACACAATGCAGAGTCAACCTGTGGAACTCCTTGCCAGAGGATGTTGTGAAGACTAAGACCACAATGCGGTTCAAATAAGAACTAGATAAATTCATGGAGGATAGCCATCAATGGCTATTAGTTGATGGGCAGGGATTGCTGTTTCCCAGAATCTGGGAATAGAAGATGGGATGGATCACTTGATGATTACTGTTTTGTTCATTCCCACTGAAGCACCTGGCATTGGCCACTGTCGGAAGACAGGATACTGGGTTAGATGGACCATTGGTCTGACCCACTATAGCCATTCTTATGTTCTCATATTTTTTATTTTCCTTAAAGCCCCACCTTCTGCAGCTATGTGATTATGAGACTCTCCGCTTTTTTTTATTTGAAGTAAGTTTCTAGCTCTCAGGGGTATGAAGAAAAGCTTGAAAACATGACCTCTACAGACTTAAAAATCTGAAGGCAAATACAGAGAATCCCCAAATCTATTATTTTAAAGTCTCATGAATTTTAAGCCAATCTTATGATTTGTGGGAGAGAGGGGCTGATTCAGGATTGTTAAGGTTTAGGGTCAGAAATCTTAGAAACTACATTCAGAGAACAATGTGACCTGAATTAAGTGGGGGTAGGGGAGCTAATGGAATGGCTCAGAGGATTAGTCATTGCTAAGGAGGTTTCTCCTGTCTTTTTTTGATTTGTTTACTTTGTGACCAGACTTTTCACCTTTTCTCATGCATGGTCAGTTTCAGTTTTTCCTGTTGTTGGCGGGACGGGTCTTTTACACATCACCAGTGAAGAGCAAAACATTTTTTAAAATGACCATAAACCCCCGAAAACATGACGAGGGACTCTAAGGGAGGCATAGGACCTGGACCTACTGTTAACCCATTTCTGGAAATTGTTTGGTTCTGAAGTGGATGGCATCCCTTTAAAAGGATCATCTGACCTAATTGGATGAGGAGTCCCCCGAAATAAAACTCCGCATTTTCTCCAGAATTCTTATTCTTTTTTCCCGAAATAACCCAGGCTTTTTATTGGTAGGTGCAATTGCTAAGATTAGATTTTCTTGGAAAGACTCAAGAACATGCAAATGCTGCATTTATTTATGTATGCGTTAAATCAGCTGCTGCCAAGTTGGCCGGCAATCTGGGTCTACTTGCTTGCTGACTCACTCCATTCTCTTCAGGCAAAACCTGAGCCGTATGTGCTTGCTACTGTACAATGCACAGCGAAACCCTGGCTAGATGGCCTTTGCTCTCTGCCTTGCCGCCGTTTGCTGAAACATAACGGAAATTGTGTATATGTGTGGTGCAACAAACCATGCTGGCCCCAATGCTTCCTACTTCCAAATATTAACTGTGCTCTTGGCAGCTGGGAGGAAGAGGGAATCTGCCACCTGCAGCCTGAAAACCAACTCCAGCAGCACAAATGTGCTAGAATATTTACATCGCTCTAGAAACCCAACACCCCTTTTACTCCCAAAGGATCCCAGATCCCTTTGCTAAGGATATAGAGGCAGCACCTCTGAAACACAGCCACTTCTGGGGAGGGTGGCAGCAAACGAGATGAAAGTCAAGGGATAGAGGGAGAAATTTGGGCAACAGCACTAAGATAAACCCCCTGCTTCTCCTAAAAGTACCCTGAGATGATGATAAATAATAATACAGTTATCTTACACTTAGCACTTTTCATCTTCAAACTGCATTGCAACCATTAGCAATGAATCCTCACCAATTCCCTTTGAGGGAGGTGAGCTTTTATTCCTGTTTTGCAAATAGGGAAACTGAGTCAGAGAGGGTCAGTGACTTGTCCAATGTCATGCAGGAAGCCAGAGTCCGAGTTTGCATGAGGCTTTGTCTATCTTGTGCAGAATGGACAGAAGCTCAGTTCTGAAGGTCTCTGTAAGACCCACCCATGGGAAATGCAGAGCTCAGCTTCCCTGCCTTAGCTAGATTGGGTGGGGGGGTTCAATCAGTCTTGCTGGGATTCACTCATGGTCCAGGAATCTCAGTCCTTGTTGCTTATAGTATGGGCGCCTCCCTCTAAGAAAAGGATAGGTACAGATTAGTATCGTGACTTCAAATTGAAATAACCCTCTCCCCCACACTCCACAAGATTACGCTGATGTTATCATGCAACATCTAACCTCCCACTGACTTGACAGGAGCGGAAGCAGGCCCGAGTCTGTAATGGGAACGAGTCAGAAGGCACCAGAAGTCTGCAGGTCAGTATGTCTGTATTATCAAAACTCTGAGGAGTTTGAGTTGGAGTAGAAGGTGTGTGTGTGTGTGTAACAGCATTGTGCGTACCTGTCAAGGCCTGGCTGTACCATTACTTGTGATTGTGTGCATAGGTTCATGTGAGGGTATATTTTCTTGTGTATGTGTCTTGATGGTGTGCACATAAGCACATTGTGATTCCCAGTCTGAGGGGAAGAGGCAGACACCCCTCTTTGAGAATCCAGAAGCAGTTCCAAAGCAGCTTTGCCTCCAACATCCAGAAATCTTTGAGAAAGCCTATAGAAGAGTTCCCTACTAGATGACGCTGGGAATCTGAGAACCAGGAGTAGGAATCCAATCCATGTGGCATCTTCAGAGCCCAGATCAGCAATAAGTGAAAGCCATTATTAGCATTCACACCCTAGGGGTGCATGGACACAAGGATGATGGGTACACTTTACATTCTTGGCTAGATGAATAAACCCCAGCAGGCAGCTGAATGCGCATTACTAAATCAAGATGGGAAATATCATCCTTAGCCCAGCCGTTGATTAGCTTGTGCCCTGAAGCATAAAGATTGCTAGCACCCATAGTTTTATCCCATCAGTGCAAATTAATAGACATGTATCTAATCCTCCTTTAACTTCTAATTAGCCAGTTGCCTCAATATGCAGCAGTGAGTTCCATAGTTTATTATAATTCTCTCCTATTTTTATAGCATCACAGATGTGCATGGCCCATTAGAGAACAAATAGACAGACTTCCTGGCCAGGAGACCTTACAGTCTAGATAAAGGGGATAATAGCAACAACAGAGGAAAGGGGATAGGGAAGAGGGAGCATGAGGGATAGGACAATGAGCTCACTGGGGAAGCTAGTTCATGTCTCTTGATGGAATCATAGGACTGGAAGGGACTTCCAAGTCATCTAGTCCACTCCCCTGCACTTATGGCAGGACCAAGCATTATCTAGACCCTCTGAGAGAGGTGTTTGTCTCCCCTGCTCTTAAAAATCTCCAATGATGGAGATTCCACAATCGCCCTAGGCAATTTATTCCACTGCTTAACTACCATGACAGGAAGTTTTTCCTAATGCCCAACCTAAACCACTCTTGCTGCAATTTAAGCCCACTGCTTCTTGTCCTAGCCTCACACTTAAGAAGAACAATTTTTCCTCCCTCCTCCTTGGTGATGGTTAATTTTGATTGATTGTTTTTGGAACAATGAGTGTTTGTTGCAATTCTTCATGGCTGGCATAATTCCACAGGCTTCGCTACAGCGGTCCTCAACCTTTGCCCTACGGTGACCACATCCGACAACAGAAAGAAGTTTTTGGACTGCTCTCCTGTCTAGCCAGAAAGAAAAGCAGGGTAACTATGACCTTCTGGCATGGTCAGGACCTCCAACTTGAGAGCACCGAGGGAACACCAGTGTGTCAAGCTCATCCCTGGCTTAGCTCCACTGAAGCCAATGGATGTTCACCACGGCTGGAATAGGCCCATTGTTGAGACTAGCTCCCAGCCCAGGGAGGTTATGCTGTAAATTGGAAAGGGGCAATACATTGAAAGGGTGAGGGGCAAGGATTGGAGAAGACAGAATCGCAGCTGAGCAGCAATGGAAGGTGAAAGAAGTGGAATTTAAAGAGACCTGGAAGGGGGAAGGAGGGTGCTTGATGCTCAGGCACAGAGGGGACGGGGCTGTTCCAAGTGGATGGGACAGCATGCAAAAAGGGAATCAAACAGACAGGGGGATGAGAAGAGTGAAGGACTAGAGATGGGGATGGGAGGGGCCAAATTCTGCTAATTTACTCTGGTGTAACACGGTGATATACACCAGTGTAATGGGAGCAGGCTCTGATCCTAGAGCCGAGATGCAGGCAGGGGTGGAGCTAGGAGTAGCCATGGCATAGCAAAGGTCAACCTGGCTGAGCTGCGGTGTTTCCAGTTGTGTTGCTAAGCAAGGATTTCGTCATGGGCACGGAGCCTGGCGGAGGAAGGAGCAGGACTTGACGAGTGATGTAAAAATAAAGCATCAGGCTGAGCCAGTTCAGCCAGGGTCCTTGAGATAGGATCATTTAGCATGAATAAGACTGGTGTGGAACCTTGATAAAGGAACAGCTGCTTGCTCTCCAGGGGAGAAGCCTTGTCTGAAGGCCACAAGATAAGGGACAAGCAGAGGCCGGAAGAAAACTACGCCAGAATCTCTCTTCATTTTCTTGACCTGGAAAGCAGCCTGAAGATTCTTTGAGTGTAAAGAAAACAGGCACTGAGCAGTTACGGCAGCACGTCAAGCGTCCCAATGCAGCCGCGTTCTACGGGGCAAGACAGGACCTACTTCTGTCCTGCTGTCACTACTGAGATTTCCAGTGGGGTCAATGCTGATGGTGGGTTTGGAAATGAAAGCACTGCACTGGTCGCAGTCCGACTGAGCTGCCCCAATTTCTGAATGGCCAGCAGCTGGTAATAAGTTTTGATCACTTGGACTGGTTTCAAGGCTGTACCTAGGAGGTGAAGAAATATCATAATCCCTATTACCTTCCACTGCCCTAGTAAGGAATAACGAGGCCATACCCTTGTTTAGCGCTTTGCATCTGTATATCACAAAGCACTTTACAGAGGAGGCAAGTATCATACTCCCCGTTTCACAGCTGTGAAGAGCTAAGTGAAGTGACTCACCCAAGGCCACGCAGCAAGCCAGTGTCAGAGATTGTAACAGAAGAACCCAGGTGTCCTGAGTCCAGGTAACATGGGATGTGCTCCTTTTCTTCCCAGTAAGATACAAGTTTGGGTTAAACATTTTCCAATATGATGAACAGGAGCCAGGAGACCAATTCCTGTTAATAAATAACTCCTAGGCTTACCTGCTTTGCAAAACATTTAGAAATACATCTCCCAGGGAGAGAATTTCCAGGCGGGCCACCTGCTTATAAACATTGCAAATGCATGGTCCAGGGAGTCTCAGATAAAAGACAATTCTAATATGTTTATTACTTATTAATCATCAGAATAGTAAGAATAACAGCAGGGCATTTTCATAGCTCTCTTCTATCAGCCACCATGAGTCCTGCATGAATTTTAAAAGAGCATACTAGATTTGAAAGAAAAAAATTGTCTGTCTTAATTTGAATGGAATTACGTTACATACAAGGACAAATCAAACTGCGGAGCAAATGTACCATAAACAGCAGGATCCTACCCATCACCTCCAAGGAGAGAAGACAGAACAGAACAGGAGAGAAGACAGAAAGAGAAAGAGCAGAAAGCTTGTGACTCCTTACACCTCCTTTTAACACTAAGGGGAAATAGGATACTGACAAGAGTGTAAACACCCAGGTGTGACAGCAAATGGATAGGCTGGGCAGAGAGAGTATAAAGAGGAGCAATGTGATGCAGTTAAGCATCAACAACATAGGCTAAATATCAGGACAAGTTTCCTGTGGGTGAGATTGTGTTCTAGTCTCCCAAGGGAAGTATCACATGTCCCCACATGGAATCATGAAACTGGCCTGGAAAGATTTCTATCACTAATCAGAGAATCAATATACAGCTCAGCCCTGATGTAGCTCTGCTCTGCCACAGACTTCCTCTGGGACCTTGAACCAGTCACTTAAGCCCAGATCCTCAGAGGTATTTAGGCACTTAGCTCTTATCAAAACCAACAGGAATTAGGCACCTGAATGCCTCTGAGGGGGCTCCAGCCTGTCTGCCTAAATTCTCCATCTCTAACTCAGGGCTGATAGCACTTCCCTACCACACAGGGATTTTGTGAGGTGCTCCAAGATCTACTAATGAAAAGCACTATATAAAAACTAGCTGTTTCCCAAGCTGCCCACATTGTATGTGCTCTGTTGCTATGCATAGGACTCGAGTTCCCAGGGCTCTCATTTTAGCATCTTTTACCAGAGTTGCACTCAGCATAAAAAATACATAAACAGATGCCAAGAGAGGAGCCACATGTATTTGAAGAGAAGCATTTTCAGGGGTTTTTATTCTTTGCAGCATTTTGAGGTGTGCTCGGCAGGACCGGTCCATTGCCTCTTCTTTGGAAGGTGTAAGAACTACCTTACCATAGGAGTCTCAGTGAGTGAGATGTTTCCCTTCCTGGCATCATTGCCTCTGCCACTCTGCACCCTTGCTCTGTACACAAAAAAAAGCAAACAGATACTTTGTCAGAATGACCTTTACTCCAGATTGAGAGCAAGAAAAAACAGAATGATGTTGTCCTGGAGAGGGCACAGAGACCATGTGACCTTTCTGTCTGCACTGGGCCAGCCCCTGTAGATACCAAAGTCCAAGCAGGGAGCATGCGGATGACTGGCTCTGTAATCGGTCACACGGTAGGGTGGGATTAGGATTAGGCCAGGAAGGGGAAGAGGAATCTCTTAGGTTTGCTACACTAACGTGGAAGCCAATGGAAGGCTAGATGTTGAGAGAATTCTTGTTCTCTCGACACAGGATCTGTAAAAGCTAGTTCTCCTAGGGATGGACAGGGCTTGGTGCTTAGTCTTCACTTTGGTTTCCTTCCTATGGATCTCACCTTTATTGTGGGAACTGGCATAGAAGAGCCCAATTCAACCCTGGTGCAAGTGGGCCCAACTCTATTTACTCCGTTGCATTTATAGGCTACAATGCACCTACTTAAAAATGAAGAGTGATAAATGTCATTACCAAGCCAATTCTATCGCTGTCCTAATGGCTAGAGGGGAACTCTTTCTGTTGAGTTCTCTAAGCATTGCAAGGGATTGGCGCTTCTGGAATAGTGAACCCCGACTAGATGCATTGACAGGCAGTGTCTGGTGACAGCACCTCTGGAGGCAAGCCCACAGAGTAACGGCTATGGAGGACTCTTTAGCTCAAGTGGCAGAGGCCGTAGTTTCTGACACCAAAAGGTCCTAGGCTCTGTCCCCACCGATGACCATGGTGTTGGTCTACACACAGCACATGGTTTCAAGGTATTGAGGCAGTTCTTTCAATGCATTTGGCTTTGTTCCATCCGTTTTCTTTTTTGCATAAGGCTGCTGCTATTTGTGCCTGTTCAGGACAGGAAGAGAAGTACTCCCCCCCTTCCTCCCCAAAAAAGTAGCTGTTCCAAATGCCAGTGTTTGTGAGCAACCCTGAGCTGTCTGGCACTGCCCCTCCCCTCCCCTCCCCACAGCTGTTCCGCCAGTCTGTGGAGTCAATCCCTCCCAATGCCTTATTGCTCATGAAGTCCAGATGGCGAGGGTGCTGGAGAGACAGATAGGTCACAGATGGTCTGGCAAGCAAAACTGCATGACTGCAGCCCCACACCTGCTCCTTAGCGTCCCCAGGGAGCTTCCTGCCTCCCGCTGAAAGTCTCAGGCACTGCTTCTGGAAGCTTTCAGGAAAACCACAGAAGAGCAACTCAGTCCCTCACCCTTCGAAGCCCTCCTTGTGTCTCCTCCCCCTTAATCCCCTCTATCAACCCTGACTCCAGTAGCCACCACATGCCTTTGATATCCCTGGGCACTGCATTGCATCTCTCGGAGATGACCGCACCTCCACAGAATTAGGAAATCAGAAGAGAATTGAAAGGGAGGCAAAGCCCAACCTTGAGAACTGGGATATTCTGTTTTCAGAGACACCTGCTCACTCATCCATTTCCTCTCCTCCCTCTTGTACAGATGGCTCTCACTAGCTGGCATATCCCACATGGCTGGGCATGGCAGAGCAAGCTCACCTCCTTTTGGCACCCCTACTAACAGCCATTCTAGTGCCGGGGGGGAGGGGGAGGGTCTGCTTCTTTTTGCAACTTGGCTCTCCAGCTGGGTCAAGCAGTCCCTTCTCTTCTGGAGAGAACCAGGAGTCCATTGAACAAGTCCATTGACCTCGCGTGAGGCCTTGGTTTCAACTCCAGACTCCCTAGCCTTTACCCCTGGTCTGATGTGCTTCCATAGCCCTTGTATCCATAGGTTTCTGCACCGCCTTCCTTAACAGGTGGTGGAAGAAACCAGGCCATCCCTCTCCTCTGGGCAGCCAAGACTTAGCCACACAGACCCATTGCTACCTCCCTGGTCCACTTCCTACCTTGCCTTCTCTTAGGCCTCTCATACCACCTCTTCCCCAGGCCCTCAAGGTATCAGCCCCTCTCGCTAACCTCTTCCCCAGACTCACCGCAGGGTTTTTCAGCACTTTTGGTCTTCCAGCTGATTCTGCTGCAGGGCCATTTACTTCACTCCCTGAGCAGGGCAGGGCTGTCTCTCACCCAGCAGGAGTTTTCCTGCTCCCTTAAGGCCCCTTGGCATACACAGAGAACCCCAGACAGACTCATTTCCTTCAGCTTTCCTTCCCCACAGCCTTGTACTCCCCATTGCAGGCTCCTCTACATTCAAGGAGCCCCTGTTTACTAGTAGTCCAAGTCAGCTCCTTTATTCTAACCAGGTTTCTCTCACTGAGTTAAAGCCAGCAATCTGCTCTGTTCCCTTATCAGCCCTCACCTGATCCCCTTTAAGTCCTTCCTCCAGGCTTGACCCCTTGGACAGGTGTAGAAGGTTGAGGCTGATTGAGCCCACAGGCTCTCATTAACCTCTTCTGTCCCAGGTCTATTTGAGTACTATTTGTGCCCGCCCACAGCTAAAAGCCCCTCCCCCAGCCTAAGGGGAGGAGCTACGGGACCTGGACTCAGCTAATTACAGGGGACAACGAACGAAAAAACAAGGACGGGCATGGAGTCGTCTGGCCCAGTGTGGGGTTGGCACACCCCATCACACCCCTCCTGTCTTCCTTCCTTCACTATCCCACACCTGCTGACAAGCTACCTCCTGTCCCCAGAGAGAAAAAGGGGATGGGAGGCTCAGGAGACTTTCATTCTAGGTCACTGGTTTGAAGGCAGCCCTGGTTACTAAAAGCTGTAAATATCTGATGGTTGCTCAGTGACCTGTGAGACCTTAGTCTGGTGTGTCTCAGTCCTATTCCTAGGGCCCTGGTGCCCACAGTACCAAAACCACCATCAGAACTGAGCCCATCCACAGTCTTTGTAGTATTCCTGCTCATAAACAGTTATTTCCCCTGTATAGCAGTTTTGCAGATGCAGTGACCATCATTTTAGCCATCACTGGGGATTGAACCAGGAACTTCTGTAGATAAGAGCATAAACCTCTGCAGCTTGAGCTAAAGGGCAGATTTTTAAAGGTATTCAGATGCTTAACTCCCATTGATTGGAGTTAGGGGCTAATTTCCTTTGAAAATCTGACCCTAAATCCTTTAGCTGTCCGCTATAGCAGACATATTCTTCTGTGGGGCAGGCACATGGGGTATGACAGCCACTGACCAGTGGTTTACACAAACATTTTGGAAATGCAAGCCATTGTCGGAGGGCTTTCAGGAGAGACATCAGGACATAATCATCCCAATCGCAAGGTCCTGGGAATCACAGATAAAATAGCATTCTCATGTGCTTATTATTTATTAATCATCACAATAATGTGAGTAACAGCAGGGCATTTTCATAGCTCTCTTTTATCAGCCCCTCTGATGTACCTCATGAATTTTAAAAGAGTAACCTAGAGTTAAAAGGAAAGAAAATATATAACATAATTCCATTCAAATTAAGACAAGCAGGAAATGGGAGAAATCAAAATAAGCAAGAAGAAATGAAAGCCATTTTTGGTTATTGTTCTTCCTCTAGTTTTTTCTTGGGCTTTATCTACCAATTTCTCTCAAATTCACATATTCGGGGGTCCCATTTTGGCATCAATAGGTGCATGTGACATCCATTAGCATGAATAAGTGTTGAGTAATTGTCATAACAACACTGTTGCATTTCTATTGCACCTTATGTCTGAGGAAGATTGCAAAACGCTTTACAAAGGTGGTTTGGTATCATTAGCCTAGTTTTATGAAAGGCGAAATTAAGGCCCAACGGTGAGTTGAGAACAGGACCCATGTCTCCTGCATCTCAATCTCTTAAACCCATCACTAGATAACTCTGTATCCCAAACATAGTAACTCTCATATTGATGACAAAATCTACTGTTACGGCAGAAGTCATCAGCTGATGCTGTTAAACAGTCTTAAAAGCTCTTTTCTTTAGCATGCGAACAGTGTTCAGTCTTTGAAGAAATGTTGTGAGGTTGTCAGTTTTATGAAAGGGGTTCTAATGGGGGAAGACGTTGCAAACAGCGAAAGAGTTTACTCTGTGCTTTTATCTCTCTAACTAGAGTCAGTTCTTGGGGCAGAATTGCTCCCTGTGTACCAGGCTTCGGTGTGTGGGCTGAGATTCCTGAAAGAAGGGTTTGCCTGTATGCTGCTTGTGACTACCTCCACTCCAGGACTGGCATATATAGTGTAAATAAAATAAGTTGCATTAATAAAATACCCAGACTCCACGTCACAGATTTCTGCTCCAATAGGAAATCAACCTGCAAAGCCTCAAAATCTGCCAACATTTGGCAGATGGGCAGCAATAATCTCTGGACCAATCCTCAATATGAATCTCACACAGTTTCTGAAAAGCCTTTAGGAGGTTCTCAGAGAATCTACAGAACTGAGCCATTCATTACTCTGTCTGATCTTTTCAATCACAGGAGTACTCTCCACGCTGCCTGATAGAGGTGAGGCGGTAGTGGAGGGGGGCTGGGTGTGTGAAGATTGAACAAATGCAGCATAGTCAGTAGGAGCCTAACCAAACCAAACCATCCAATAAGCGAGAAAGGAAACAGGGAGAGAGAGAAGAGACGGTGTCATTTGGAGTTTCAAGAAATAGGATGTTGATAACCCTACGAATATTTGAAGGGTATAAATATCTAGGTGACAAATGTTTGGGGAGAGCAGAGTAATGGGGTGAAACTGAACACATGAAAACGTAAGCTAAATAACTGGAACAACTTCTTGGGGGTACCATCTATTAGGCTGGGTTATAGTCTCCTAGAGGATGCTTCAGTGTTTGAATTATTCAAAAAATGGATTGGCTAAAGCTCTGAAAAATATGTTGCAGGGGCAAATCATGCCCTGGTCAAAGGACAGGCAGGAAGGGGCCTTACCAATCTTTCCCAAATCTAATATCTATTACTCTATTAATTGATTGGGCGGTAAAGATCTTTAGCAGCAATGTAGCACTTTGCATTTTCAAAGCGGCCTCGTCTGAACCTGTTCTGTTGCTAAGCAGATGATCTGAGTCTCAGTTTGGCATCTTTCACAAGCAGGCACTCAGGAAAAAGGAAACAGAAGAGAAGGAAATATATTAAAAATAGGTGATGAGAGAGAAGCAGAAGTATTTGAAGAGAAGCTTTTATCAAAGATCTGCACAATGTGCCAGCAGAATTTCAATTCCTGTTATCAGGACCAACCAACCTTGAAGCTGGGGGTCTGCAGATCAGCCAGTGGCGTACCGAGGGTCTCCGGCGCCCAGGGGCCAAGCCTAAATTTGTGTCCTCCCCCAGGCCTCACGCCTCTCCCCCTCTCCCCCCCCCACGCAGGGCAGGAGGGGCCTTGGCACCACCCCCCAGCTACCCTGGAGAGGGGGAGGGTCTGTAACTATGCGGGGGGGGTGAGACTTGGGGGGGGGGGTGCAAATGCAGGCTTGGCTCCACTGCCCCCCCTCCCCGCACTTACCCGCCGCAGGGCGCCTGCCTCTCTCATTGTAGCCCCGCAGCCTGGTGCTGGCTTGGACGGGGTGGCCACACACCCCCGGCCTGGGGAGGGGGGCTGGGCTGGCCCTTCATGACGTGTGGGCAGGGGAGGTGCTGAGGGACCCTCAGAACCTTCTGCGCCCCCCCGCCCATCACGAAGGGCTGGCCTAGCACTGACTCGAATGGGGCGGCCTCACCCCCGCCAGCCTGGGGGAAGGCGCTTGCTGGGCCAGCTCTTCACAACGCACAGGGGCGCAGGAGGTTCTGTGTCCCTCAGAGCCCCTGCGCCCCCTGCCCATCGTGAAGGGCCAACCCGGCGCCCCCGCACTTGCCTGCCATTCCAGTCCCGCAGCCTTGGGGGGAGCACCAGGCCAGCCCTTCACGACATGGGGGGGGAGGCGCTGAGGGGCGCCCCTCCGAGCCTCCTGCATCCCCCACCTCCTATGCTCCTGAAGGGCCAGCCCGGAGCCCCCCCCGCAGGCTGGCGCCTGGGCCCTCCCTTCTCAGTTCCAATCCTGCACCCAGGAGCTCATGGACAGTAGCAAGGACCGGGCGCCATGAAGCCCTACTGGGACATGAACATCACACCTATGCTGTGATGGGGAGAGCTCCAAGGGTTCTGATTGGGCTGCTGCCCCTATTTAAGCTGGAAGAGGAAGCAGGAAGCTGTTTGCACAAGTGGGTTCTTTGCTGCTAAGGAGTGCTTCCCTGGTGATGATTTGTTTCTGCCATCTAATCGTGATGTGACTCTACCTACCTCCTGACACCTGTCTCTTGTTTCTGGCACTCTGATTTGTCACTCAGTTCTGATCTCCTGGTGTCCCGATCTAACCTGGTTCCTGGCAATTGGCTCCTGGCCACTGGATCCTTGGCCTGTGCCTGATGGTAATCCCTACAGCTGGCCACCCGTGCCCTGGCCTTGCCACCTTTACATAGTGACAGGTTCTTGATCAGCTCATTGTAGATGAATTGACTACATACCCAGTTCTTCTTGCCAGGTGCAATATTTTTCTCTTTCCATTCCTTGTCTTAGTGCCTCTCACATTTTTTGCCCTCTCTCTTGTTACGCTTTCAATACACAAAAAGCAAACAGAAACTTTAAGTCAGAGTAACACTTAAGTCAGACTGAGAACAAGAAAGAATTAAAATATGGTCTCCAGGAGAAGGCACTCAGTGTGCATAGTGGTGGGGAGTGTCTCTTCTAACAGTCTGCACAGGAACTGGACACAATATGGCTGCCAATCTCTGCAGCACATAGAAGCCTCCAATACATAAAGGTGGGAAGAGAAAATTTAAATTCGAAAAATTCCAATCACAGTGTCTATTGGGAGTTGTAGTTTGGGCGCCTCATGTCTCCTTTCTCCTCTATGGGCCAGGCTCCTTAGCTGGACTACGTCTACCATGATGAATCATGCTTTCCCTTCTTGCTGTGCAACCACAAGGCATCATGGGAGATGTAGTTTGGCTGGGTAACCCAGCCCACAAAGAGAACAGGGGCATCAAGCACCCAAACTACAACTCCCATGAGAACCTGTGGCAGCCACTCAGAATTGAAACTTTTCCGTTTTAGGCCAAAAACCAAAACATTTTTGGAGTATTTGGTTTCTTGAAGAAGAGGCTGCATTTTCTGTGGAAAGCAGACACTTTTTGTGAAAGATCTCGTTGTGTCAAAACCCCCAATTATCTGTCTAAAAGCAGCTTTGATGGAAAATTTTCAGCCAGCCCCCTAGATACACCAGAACTCTCTTCCTATTCTGCCTCACACAAGTAACTCTGTTCCCACATTCTAGAATGGCAGCAGGCTCAGCTAACTCATGAATAGCCGTGAACTCAACTTTTCCATCATTCCCAGCAGCAGGCTAGTTCAGTCAGCTTTTGTTTGAGGCTGGCAGCAATGAAAGGTGCTTTGATTACTGCAGAGATAGGGACAGCTCAAGCCAAAAAGAACTAGACTCCAGACAGTTCAATCAACGAAGTATTTCCCCGAAGGCCCAAGTGCAGAGAGGAGCCTCTTTGATCTATTTCACAGCAGTTTGGGAAACAAAGTTAGATGAATTGGACAAAATGTGCAGGTAATCAAAGTGCAACATCAAGGGTGCAGGAGGCCACATGGCCCAGTGGACTAGACCTTTTGGAACTGTTGCCCTTTCGCTATGTCAGATTGGATCACTATAGACAGATGTGAAGCTCTCTCTTAGGGCCTGAGGGCTGTTTCTGCCGCACTTCCAGCCTTGGCCAAGGCCCTTGGCTATTATAGGGATGAGGACAGTATAAGAACCTACATAGATCAGAATAGACTGCTTCTTCAGAATCCAGTTCAGATCGTACATGTTATAGTACAATGTACTCCCAATAGATCTGGACACTAAGGGATCGAATATTATTTACCGTATTGAGAGGCCAGTTAGGAATGCACAGGGAGAAAGACACATTGTTGGATAAACCGGAAGGGATCTATTTGAAAAATAAAGAGTAAGAAGATAGAACTGAATGCTCATCAGCAAAAATATCTATCTACCACCACAATGCACAGTCTAATCTCCCCAGAATGTACAGCTTCTCTGATAGGTGCTGCAGAGTGTCCACACTGACAGCTGATGGGTATGTGTGTACTTGATAGCTGCCACAGGCTCTGAGGATGAAGAGTGTGAGAATTGGATTAAACGAAGACTCTTACTACTGTCAACGCTTTCATGTTAATGGCAGAGCAAATGCTTTGGAAGACAGTGACCCCAGCTTTAATCCCATCAGTAATTATGTTCAGTAATTAGGTGCATGAATAAGTATATCTGGGACCTTTAATGGTTCAGAAAACATTGCACCTGAATATGATTGCTCTCATCCATGTAAATCAGGAAGCACTCCACTGCAGTTGAACTGGTGTCAGAGAGAAAAGACTTAAGCCCATTAACTTGTGACAGTGGGAGAGGCTTGTCTGTCAGCCTTTTTGTGGGAACTCAAGTTTTGCTTGTGGCCTAGAGGAAGGCTCAGAGTCTGCAGGGAAGCCTGGGTGAAATGTAACAGACACTCCTCTGGCTTGTCCTCCTGCAGCTGCTCCTTTCACTCAACAGCCGAGAATTCATTCAAGGACATGGGAGACTTGGATTCTAGCTCCAACTGCAATTTTCACCAGATGTAGATCTCACTTATTTGCAATGCTAATACAATACAGGTACGGATCTACATCTAGATTTGGGCCTCATGTTTGGGTGTAACAATAATGGATATGGGGCCAGTGTTAGGGGGTGGCAAGCAAGGCAATTGCCCAAGGCCCCACGCCACAGGGGACCTCCCAGAAGCTAAGTTTCTTGGGTTTCAGTATCAGACGGGGCTTGGGCTTTGGCTCTCTGCCCTGGGCCTTAGCGACTCTAAAGCCAGTCCTGAATGGACCTGTTTAGCCTTAAAGTTTAGCTAGAATGACAACTTTAACTGCTGATCCATGGAAGGCAAAATCAACAATGATCGCTCATGAGTTGTTGAACAGGTGATCCCACACCATGTTGGAATCTTACTGAATTGTACAGGGGGAATCCATGGCTGATGCTGACTCCTCTGGGATTCTGTGTGATGCAAAGATGCTCTTATGTTTGCCAGTCGCTGTGTTAGTTTTTGTGTTTCTCACGTTCTCTAGCTCAAAGGAACAACTGCAGTAGCCCGACTACAAGCACATGGTTTTAAGCTGCTAAAAATGGTGGCTGAGACAGCAGATCATGGAGAACGGTGAGCACGACAAGTGAGCTTGTCTAACAAATTGGACCTTTTAGAACCTCAAAGCAGCTGCAAGTCCCCCTAAATCCTTTCCTGCCTTCTTCTCTTCTGCCCACCTCCACAGGGATTGAGGGACCCAAACCTTCACAGCCAATCCTCCACCCTGGGCCTACATATTCCTGTCCGCCCGCCTTTCTGCGAGAGGTCCACAGGCCTCTGTCCTTGGTCTTCTCTTCTCCCTCTACACCTTGTTTCTGGGTAATCTCATCTGCAAACACAAATTCAACTACCCCCTCTATGCTGATGACTCAGATCTACCTCTTCACATCAGCCCTATCTCCTTCTGTCCAAACTATAATCTCAACTTGTCTCTCTGGTGTATCCTCATAGATATTTAACCATCAGATCAAACTAAATATGCCTGAAGCAGAGCTCCTAATAGTCCTCCCTCCCCACGACCTCCTTTCTCAATCACTGTGGACAACAGCAACATCCTGCGGGTCACTTAGGCTTGTAACCGAGGTGTCCTCTTTGACTCAGACCTCTTTATAGGGCCTCACATCCAGGCTATATCTAAATCTTTCTGATTCTTTCTGCAGAACATCTCTAAGATACAGCATTTCTTATCCATCCACATTGCTAAAAATCTCATCCAAGCTCTTAGCGTCTTGTGTCTTGATTACTGCAACACCTTGTCTCTGACCTGGACAAATGCAGACTTGCCTCACTCCTGTCCATACAGACTGCTGCTGCAAAGCTCATTTTTCTAACCCGTTGCTTTGACCATTTGACCCCTCTTTGAATTGCACCACTGGCTCCCCCTTCTCTATAGCATCAAACATGAACTGCTTATCTTCACTTTCAAGGCCTTTCATGGTCCATCCCCATCCTACCTATCATCTCTCCTTCCCTATCAAGCTGTCGACGCTCACCTCCACTCAGCCCCTGGCACCAGCCTCCATCTCCCACTTGTGACATTTTTAAACTAGCTTTGTGCTTTCTCCCTTGCTGCCTTTCACACCTGGGGGACGCTCCCTGTGAACATTCACAAAGCTACCACCTTCAAATCCCTTCTCAAAATGCTCCTTTGCTGTGATGCCTTCAAAAATCCTGACAACAATGAGGCTGCCGGCATGTTGCGACCACTGTCTATCATGGTGACCGATATTTTCTCGTTTCCTTGTACTCCCCCATCTATTTGTATCTTTCTGGTGTCTATTGTTTTATACTTAGATTATAACCCCTTCGGGTAGAGATCATGTTTTTATTCTGTTTGTACAGCACCTGGTACAATGAATCCTGGTCTATGACAAGGGCCCCTTGGTGCTATGTTAATATAAATAAACATAATAATAAAATGGCCACTCTCTTCGGCCGTCTCATCCATTCTCAGATGACTATTGAAGAGAATCAGCTGCTGGTGCTGAGTACCAAATGAAGACTTGAGATTCCATCTATAACCCAGGCTTCCCAAAGGACTACCCCACACCCACCACCAACCCACAGCCAGAAGCTGCCATCCTACTGCCCCTGGCCTCTCTGGGTCTCCACCCCACAAGGTAGGCACTCACTCAGCACCCCCCCACTCCCACAAAAGCAGTTTCACAATTCTCCCTCCCATCACATGAGTCTGTCAAATGCACACATAAGAGAGGGAACCAGGCAATTTAGATGAATCCAGCCTCACCCTGCTGTAGTTGGCAAACAAAGGTTTGATGCAGCGAGAGTGTGTCAGGAACTCAGCTGGCTCTGGGTGAGGTCACGTGGCAACCCAATGAGCCCGGCTGGGCCCAATAAGCTGCTGGCTTGACTCCGGTTCTGCTCTGACTCTTGGCTCCAACTGCTGGCTTGACTCCAGTTCTGCTCTGACTCCTGGCTTGACTCCGGTTCTGCTCTGACTCCTGGCTTGACTCCGGTTCTGCTCTGACTCCAACTGCTGGCTTGTTTCCCCACTGCAACTGGGGTTCTGCCTTTTGGCTGTGCTCCAAGCAGGGATCCTGGGGGCTGGAGTAGTGCATGCTCTCCCCGCACTGGAGCCCTGTGGGGCTTTGTCTCCTCCTCCCAGTTGAGGTCCAGGGAGGCTTTATGCCTTCCCCTGATTATTGGGGGAGGGGGGCTGTGCCCCTGCTTGCCCCCTTGTGCACACCCTTGGCTCCAACCACGAGGTCTGACTCCTGTTCCAACCAGTACATCACCCTGCCTATACCTCAGTGTGCGAAAGGGTGTAGAAGATATATCTATTAGTTACGCTAATGCCATGCGATCCTCGTACCTCTACGAAAGTAAGCAGTGGAGGTAGGGATAAGAGGCGGGGAAAACAAAAATAGGTACATAGAAATCGCCAGACTGCCTCACACTCCTAGTCCATCTCGTGCTGTATTCCATCTCCAACAGTAGCCAGGAGCAGTTGCATCAGAAGAAGGTGCAAGAACCTTGTAGTAGGTGTTGTGGGATAATCTGCCCCACCTGAATGACTCAGCTTAATCCCTACTAAAGATGGTTTAAAACTTCAACCATTAGATTTCCTATCCATTTCAATACCCTTTTGGCATTGACTGGATTTTGTTACCTATCTAAAGGGCCAGTCTCTCTTTGATTCTTGCTAAATTCTTGGCCGCGTCACCATCCTGCAGCAGTGAGTTTCACAGTTCTAAGAGTTCCACTGGTGCAGCTGTACCGGTGGCTGCGAGCGGGGAAAACACCGGTGGATCCATCTAGACCAGAGGTTTCCAAACTTCAGTCTGCAGCATTGCCCATTCCCGTAACGTTCTCTGGCTTTAATCAAGACAATCCCCTCTGCAGACAAGGCCATGCCGCCTGGGCCAAAGCTCTACACAGCTGCAGCTGGAGGTGGCTGTTACCTGGCAAGCGATAATGCCAGCCCCATAAAAAGAGGGAACCGGCCCCCTGGGGTGGGGAAATGATGGCCCCAGGGTAGGAGCCAGGATCAAGCAATGCAGGCCCCAGGGGAGGGAACCATGAGATGTAGCACCCCGGGGCAAGCGGGGTGACTTGGGGGGGGCAGCCAGAAGGGTGACCCTCAGAGAGGGGGTGGGGAGGGAGGTTCTCTTCTGCCCCTCAACAAACCCCTGGCTCTCCACGGGAGGCGGAGGGGCAGGAGGCGGCTTCTTTAAGAGGGGGCGGGGCCTTGTGGGGGAGGGGAGGTGGCCCGAGGAAGGAACAGCTGCTAGGTCAGCTGTCAGGGGGGGTCGGTGTGGGCGTGGCCTCGGCGGGGGAGGGGGAGCGGTGTGGGCGTGGCCTCGGCGTGGAACGGCGCGCTGAGGTCAGCGGCTCCGCGCTGCCTGCGAGCGGCGCCGCCGTCACAAAAGGAAGTGGCGGCCGGCCGCAGGGGGCGGGGGGGGAGCGCCTGGAGCCGGGCGCGAGCGAGTGGCGAGCTGGGCCGGAGGCCCCGCGGCGCCTGTCCCCAGGCAGCGGAGCGGAGTCGCGCGCGCGCGCCCCCTCCCCCCGGCTTCACGCGCAGCCCGAGGGCGCGGGCGGAGCGCGGCGCGGTGCCACGGCGGCGGGAGGCAGCGGCGGCGGCAGCAGCAGCAGCAGCAGGCGGGGGCCCCGGGGCGGCGGCGGCCGGGGGCGCCCCGGGCCCGCTTGGCGCCGCGCCATGGCCCAGCAGCAGGTGAGCAGCTCGCAGAAGGCGCTGATGCTGGAGCTGAAGTCGCTGCAGGAGGAGCCGGTGGAGGGCTTCCGCATCACCCTGGTGGACGAGTCCGACCTCTACAACTGGGAGGTGGCGATCTTCGGGCCCCCCAACACCCTCTACGAGGGCGGCTACTTCAAGGTACAGGGCCCGGCGCCGCCCTCGGGGCGGGCTCAGCCCCCCTCTGGGTGTGCCCGAGGGGGGGCGCGCCGCGGGGCTGTCAGGTAGGGGGGGCCCCCAGCCCCCCCCCTCTGTGTGTGGTGGGGGGCGGGGCTGTGAGGTAGGGGGTCCCCCTCAGCGCCCCCTCTGTGTGTGTGTGTGTGTGGTGGGGGGCGGGGCTGTGAGGTAGGGGGTCCCCCTCAGCGCCCCCTCTGTGTGTGTGTGTGTGTGTGTGTGTGTGTGGGGGGTGGGGCTGTGAGGTAGGGGGTCCCCCTCAGCGCCCCCTCTGTGTGTGTGTGTGTGTGTGTGATGGGGGGTGGGGCTGTGAGGTAGGGGGTCCCCCTCAGCGCCCCCTCTGTGTGTGTGTGGTGGGGGGTGGTGCACATAGTGCTGTGAGGTAAGGGGGGGACCCCAAGCACCCCCTCTGTGTGGGGGGGAGGCTGGTGGTGCTGTGAGGTAAGGGGTCCCATGTACTCCCTTTGGGGTTGCTCTTGTTTCAAACGTAATGGGCCCCCAGATCCTTCTGTGAGGGGGTTGCAGCTAAGCACATTTCCCCAATCTCCTCTGTGTGGAGCGGGGTTGGTGTTGGAACCCATTGGCCCTGACACCGGCTCTTGGGTTTTCCATAGCTCTTGGAGTGGCCCCCGCCTCCACGCTGTATAGGAGTGTGTTTCAGGGTCCCCTGATGCCTGTCCTCAGGGTTCCCCATGACCCTCTGAATAGGCTCATCATCACCCTGTATGGCCAGCCCTTCAAGGTAAGGTGCCCCCCCCGGGCCCTGACACCTACTCTCAGGTTCCTTGTGGCTCTGTGGGGGAGCTCCCCACATGTATGGGTGGGTTGCTTCACAGTAAGGGACCTGCTGCCCCCACTATGCTGTATGGGAGTGCATCAAAGTGAGGGGTTCCCCCATTCCCTCTCAAATCAACTAGCCCCTCCTTCCGGGCCTTCCAGTGATCCAGGATGAGATATTGGACTCCATCTCCTCCTGGCAGGTATCCCAACACCCTGCATGTGGTGCTTACATATAGGAAAACCATCTCTCCCATTAGACCCCTCTGCATCCTGTATGAGGGAAGCTACTTCAAGGTAAGGGGTCCCCACCCACTGGTTGCTTTTCAGCCTGTCTAAGGGAGTCCTACTCAGGATAGGAAAACTGCATCCCTGGGACCTCAGAACTCTGCATGTTAATTCAAAATAAGAGACCCTATCCTTGAGTCCTCATACCCTGTGTAATGGGGAGTATTTCAGAATGGGGGATCCCTAGGACCTCTGTTGCCTAAGGATAGCTAGAGGTAGGCCCTGCCAATCCATGTGGAAGAGTATTTCAAAATGAGTGGTCACTCGCCTCCCCAGGTTGTCTGGATGTGGATCCCTTCAAGATAAAGGATCTAGGGGCTCCCCTTGTTCCAAGTAATCCCCTACATTTTTCAGCTCAGCAATACTTTGTATAAGGAGGTCACTTTAACTCAAAGAACCCACAGAAGCCTGTCATCCCGTACACTGGGGATGGTGGTGCAATGTTATGTATAAAAGAGGGCTGCTTCAATATGAGGGATCTGTCCTCTGCTTAGAACGGCTCCCATTCTTTCTCCCAATGGTCCCTCTGAGTGTTCCTTCATCCCTTTTCCGAGTAATGTATCCATGCCAATACCATATAGAAAGACAGCTACTTCATGATAAGGAACCCCTATGGCATTCTCCTGTCCCTTCCCCATGAGCTGTCACTAACATGTAAGAGTGTGACTGTTTCACAGTAAGGGGATGACTCTGGAGGTCCCCCCCCCCCCAACTCCTTTATTTCCAGCAGCATCCTGTATCGGGATGGATACTTCAAGCGAGGGTTTCTTCTTGCTGCAGTTATTCCTTGGGTCATCCAGTTACCTTCCGGTTCATCCCTCCTCCATCTCTCCCCAAATTGGGAAGAGGGTCTAAAAGGGTTATAAATCTGCTTCAGTGTGGAAGGCAAAGAAATGCTTTCAGTTCCCCTTCTGGTCTTCCCATCTTTCCAGAAAACAGTGTAGCCATTATTTCTCCTTTTGTGACTAGAATAAACAAGTCTTTTAACTTTGCCTCATGAGAAAGGAACTGAGGGGAGAGGGCTCCAAAATGTGAGGTGTGCAGAAGATAACTGCCTGATGGAGATATGGGGAATGACCTAATTTTCCACTTGTTACAAACAACATCTTTGGGGGTTCCTGCTGATGGTACCCCGATGGTCAAATGTGGCCTATCAGAATTCTGCATTGTCCATTTGGCCTCTGATGTGATATCACCTGCTGCAACTTATTCCCAGGGGACTCCCTTTTCTGACATGACTCCAGTTTGCTCCATTTTATGCCCACTGGCTGGTGTTCTTTGACTCCTGGCAAGTTGAAGAAAAATGTGAACAAGTTTACATCAGGTTCCTTGCACCTGCAATGACTTATTGCCTTTCTGGATCAGGGTTTAGAAACTTTCTTCTGTGAAACCAAAATATTAACAGCCTGTATTTGTTGAATAGATATGAGTCACATTTAGTTTAGCCTTCTTGTTTTGAAAGAAGGGAGTACTTTGGCACAAGCCTCTTTTCATTTGTAATGAGTATCGTTGACTTAGTCACGTTGGTGTGATGTATGTATTTTTAGGCTTACCTCCATTATTACTTAGGAAGCCACCCCAGTTTTGGCCTAGTAACTGGGTCAGATTTGCGTCATATAAGGTGGAGTTAAACTTTCACACCTATACTTCAGAATTGGTGAGTAACTAATAAAACAGGGAGGTGAGTCTCAAGTATTTTGTATGGGTTTAGTTACTTGCTGGGTCCTGCATTTGTCTTTGGGCTGTAAAATGTTTGAGCAAGCTGATAAAAGTACTCTTCGGAAATGCACTTAATAAGCTTAAGTTTCAGCTCAGAGGCCACAGTTGACTTGTGATAAAGCAGTGAATGATTATGGCTGTGATGCTTTTTCCCCATGCTACGTTGTACCTGCTATGCCTTTCCTGTATAAGCTTTTTTGGGGAGAGATTTGTTGTTTGCCTGGTACAATTGGCCTATTCTACAGGTCTGTGGTGCTATATAAAAAACAGAAGAGATTGTATTTTATTTCTATATAGATTCTTATTTCACTCTACTTCCGTAGTATTAGAGTGTCTTCCAATAGTACATAAAGCAGTGTGACTAACATTTGTCATGTGTGGTTTGTTCTCTCTCCTTTTCTCCCTAGGGGAAGACAGTGTAAATGTTTCCTGTTTTGTTAGGGTTTTGTGTTTGGGCATTTCTTTTAAATGTACACACAGCTCTGTATGTTTGAGAAGGCAGGTCAAAAGGTGCACCTCACATTTGGAGCGAAAGGTGGTGGGGTGTGTGAGCTTGACTGTCTGATACACAGACTAGTTTTACCATTATGGTAGGCAAATTCCATTGTACCTGGAGAGTGGAGTTGCTGACCAAGGTCTTCATCCTGGAGCTTTGACGATTTGTTCAGATATGCTGGGCCCGGGCCACTGAGTGCCTTGACGATAAGGACTAGAACCTTGAACTTAATTATGTTCTACGGGATGCCAGCATAGAGAACAGAACAGAGACTTGATATACTCACAGCAGCCTGTGTTACTGAGGAGATGAGCTTCAGCATTCTGTAATAGTAGGGTCCCTTGACCAACTGGGGATATTAAAAGCATTATTCAGGATGCTACATGAGATCTTAGTGTCCATGAAGAATCCAGGAGCAGTCTAAGCTAAATGATTCACCAATTGCATGTGTACAACTTTGCAGCCATGCTGCAGTCTCCTTTGGTTGTGCTTTCTCTAAGTGCTTTCCTCTGCCCACCAACATAATGTCCTTCTTGCTTGGATTCAGCTTCCACCAACTATTCATTCAGGAGCTGATCCTGTCCAAGCATTGGGCTATCTTGGTGGTAGTGGTGTGGTAAAGGATAGCTAGAATGGTCATATACGTATTGTTGACACTTAAAATCATGTTGTCTTGTCAGTTCACCTAGTGGCAGCATATAGAGGAGAAATTGCTTATAAAAGGGTGCGACTTCTGTCATGTTAATAGGAACAGTAGGTAGCATTAGAAGTTAGAGAAATCATAAAACTAATAGTTTAATATATTTAATAGAAAAGCAAAATTTTAAATTATTTAAAAGGACAAAATTGATTTAAAAATCACACTTGTCTGCAAAGTTATATTTGATATTAAAGATTTACTAGATGTTTCTCCAGCCATTTAAGATGGGATGGTTCCTGCCTGGAGGAGCTTACAGTTTAAGGATAGGCAGGTGGAGAGAGGCTAAGGAGGGGATGGTTCTTATACAAGTCAACTAGATTCTCTGTAGGCAGCATGACAGAAGTGGCCTCTCAATTCTGGTCCTGAAAAGAAACCTGCATAACACCTTCAGATGAGCTTGG